>NC_084794.1:135369857-136569857 GCF_963169125.1 Humulus lupulus
TTATCCTTAAGCAACTGGAAGCTCTCTTCACACTTATCCGTCCAGTTGAACCTTTACTGTTTTCGGGTCAGGTTGGTGAGCGGAGTGGCTATCTTAGAAAAGCCCTCTACAAACCTTCGATAATAACCTGCTAATCCCGGAAAACTTCTTACCTCAGACGTGTTCTTTGGTCTTGGCCAATCCTTCACAGCCTCTACCTTAGATGGGTCTATATCAACTCCTTCCTTGGATACTATGTGCCCGAGGAACGCTACTTGCGAAAGCCAAAATTTTCATTTTGTAAAATTGGCGTTAATGCTCTTTTAGTTGTAACATGGTCATCCTTAAATGCTCCTCGTGCTCGACTTCGTCCTTTGAGTACACCAAGATATCATCCATGAACACTACGACGAATTTGTCCAAATAATCCTTGAAGACCCTATTCATTAAATCCATGAAGGCGGCTGGAGCGTTGGTAAGACCGAAAGACATAACTAGAAACTCGTAATGTCCATAACGAGTTCTAAAAGTTGTCTTAGGAATATCCTCTTCCCGTACCTTGAGCTGGTGATACCCGGACCGTAGATCAATCTTTGAAAACACGGTTGCTCCTCAGAGTTGATCAAACAAGTCATCAATTCGGGGTAGCGGGTATATATTCTTAATTGTCACCTTTTCAGCTCGTGATAATCTATGTACATCCGCATGCTTTCGTCCTCTTCTTCACAAAAAGTACCAGTGCTCCTCATGGAGAATGGATCAGTCTAAAGAAACCCAAGTCTAAGAGTTCTTCTAACTGCATTTTTAACTCCTTGAGTTCCGTAGGAGCCATTCGGTATGGTGCCTTGGAGGTAGGGTCGGTGCCCAGTACTAGCTGGATTGTGAAGTCAATTTCCCATGTCGGTGGCAACCCTGGCAAATCGTCAGGAAATACTTTTGGGAATTCCTTTATAATGCGGACGTATCCAACCTTTAGTGGTGTTTCCTTTACCACATCCGTGACGCTAGCTAAGAATGCGTGACATCCTTTCTCTAGCATTTTCTGAGCTTTGAGAGATGAAATAAGCGGCGTACGTAGTCCTAAATTTTTTCCCATATAGCATAGTTTTTGACCGTCAGGAGTCTCGAACATCACTTGCATACGTCTGCAGTGGATGGTTGCGCCATGCCTTGCTAGCTAATCCATGCCCAGTATTACGTCGAAGACTTTGATCTCTAGTTCTATCAGGTCTCCTTCTAGTTCTACGTCCTCGATTTTGATCGGTACGCCTCGTACTATTCGTGATGATAGAATTACTTTTTCACCCGAAGGCAACTATGTCACAAACCTAGCTCTATAAGGTTTGTCTAATTTCTCTATCATTCCTAACGAGATATAGGAGTTTGTTGTTCCCAAATCAAACAATACTAGAACATATACTATCGAGGATAGGAATCTGACCTGTGACCACTTTATTGCTAGCTTCAACTTCTCCCTGGGTTAAGGCAAAGACTCTAGTAGGAACCATCTTGTCGTCCTTCTTCTCCTCTTGCTTGAGCTGGGAACATTGCCTCCTTTGGTGACCTTCCTAACCACAATTGAAGCATCATTGGGTGTTTGTACGACACTCACCAGGATGTTTCTTTTGGCATTTAGCACATTGTGGGTATTCTACATAACCCGGCCTATTATCTCCATTGTTCGTCCGTGCCCTTTTATCGTTATCGAACTGCTTATTGTCAGGATGCCTTCTTTTCTGACCATTTCTATCGTCGTTGCTAGACTGATGGCTGTTGTGTTGGTTGTTTTGACCATTCTGAGGTTGACTCTGCTATTTAGGCTCAGGTTTACTAGCTTCCTCTTTACTAACATTCACCTAAAGTCTTTTCAACTTCTATAGCCATTTCTAAAGCATCGACGTAAGTAGTGGTTCCAGGGTTTGCTAGCTTAACCCTTAACTCCATCTTTGGTCTAAGTCCTCTAACGAACTTGGTCACCCTCAAAAAGTCAGATGGACGCAACTCTTGTGAAAACTTGGCTAATCTGTCGAGCTGTCGAGCATACTCTACTACCGTCAAGTTTCCCTACTTCAAACTAGTGAACTCCTTGACCCTTGTGGCAATGACTGCCGAGTTGTAGTACTTTTTGTGGAATAGCTCCACAAATCTGGTCCATGTCATGGTGGAGACGTCGTGAGTCTGCTGAACTATGTCCCACCATATTCTAGCATCCTTCTTAAGCAGAGATGAAACGCAAGATATGTGATCTGTGTTACTAAGATTCATGTGCGCTAGGATCGGCTCTACATTCTGAGCCATTCTTCTGCCTCAAAGGGGTCTGTTGTCCCTTCAAAGTTTGGAGCGTGTTGCTTACGAAACCGCTCGTAGATTGGCTCCATGTACTAAGTTGGGTATGGCACATAATTTGCCATTGGCCATCCCCCATAAGGACCTACTTGATGGGGTGCTTGAGCTATTTGCTGAGGCTGTGGTTGCGGCTGAGGCTGCGGTTGAGGCTGAGTCTGTTGTCGTTGTTGCTGCAGCAATTCTTCAACTTGTTGTCATAGCAGGATAATTTTTGCAGTGTTGTCGACTGGCAGCGGCGATGCACTTCGGTTACCAGCAGCAGTGGTTGCACGCCTTCCCCTTGTTCGAACTGGAGGGGCTTCATTAGTCTCAGGAGCAATATTTGAGGCATTGACATTCGTGCTTGCAGACCTTCTGAGCGACATCTTCAGCAAAAGTTCTAATAGTCGAGAACATGTTAGAACTTACCTTAATAGGCTCTAAGGCAAAATTTAATCTAAGCAAACATAACTCGGGCCTATTAATTATGATTTCTTATGAAAAATTATGTAAGCCTTCTTTATGATTAGGGTGTGTTTCTAAACTTAGAAAAATAAGCCATCTTCATAATTTACTAAGAATGTTTCTAATCATCCTATATGACTTAATTCTCAGGCTCGAAACTCGTCGTTGTTCCAAAGTTAACCATATTGAGGGAGGGTTGGGATCAGTAAAATCGTTCCCACTACTATGGCCCCCTAAACTCTCAATATAGAACCTGGTCCATTGATTTGTATCCATTCTCACCGAACTTGGTCATTACTTATTAAATTTATTATTTATTATGATTGTAGAAAAAAAATCAAACTCATACATGTTATTCAAAAATAACAATGATATTCATTTGGAAAAAGGTTTTCACTAAAAACAATCATAAATGCAAAGATAATAAATAAAGAAAATAAACTCATTTACAAATATTCTTAACTGAAAACATAAGGGCTAAAACGTTAACTAAACACATAATCATAACAAATATAACACTAACACTTACACTGGCAGTTAAATTCGGAGCTTGAGCATGTGTATCAAGGAGAACTTCATGCAAATGGACCGTTGCTCTGATACCAACTGTAATGACCCAACTATTTCTAAGACCTTGGACCATTAAAACTACTAGACATAGTTACTTTGAAAAGAACATACATAAGAAATATTCATAACTTTATTAAAAACTCCAAAGTAAATATTCGAAATACATAAATGTGCGGTATGGGATCCCATTGTTTTAAAATAAAACACAACTTTAAATTAAAAGAAATTATTTACAAAACTAAATGCAGAAAATACATAAAAACATAATTTAAAAGACTAAAAATAACGTCGTCCTCGAATCGACACGCAGCCCATCCATTCCATTCAGCCTTAACACACATGCCAAGCTTCCAAGAATCCTTCCGCCTCCATATCTAACTTCCTGCATCACACTAAAAATAAAGGAGTGATCCTAATGCCCAGCAAGGAAAATCTACCAATCAAACATATAACATAAAACATAAACATAAGACTATATCAAAACATATACTATATCAAAACATAAAACTATATCAAAACATATTACTATAAAACATCTATTACAACTCTGACCCATGCACATGGTAAACATTAGGGTTTGGTAGCTAAGCAACTATGAGCCCTATATAACATAAAAACATTTGGGGTTTGCTAGCTAACAACAATGAGCCTCAAAATACATTGAGAGTTGCTAGCGAAGCAACGATGCGCCCCTAAGCAACATAAAAACATTTGGGGTTTGCTAGCTAACAACAATGAGCCTCAAAATGCATTGGGGTTTGCTAGCTAACAACAATGAGCCTCAAAATACATTGAAGTTTGCTAGCTCACAACAATGAGCCCTTAAGCAACATAAAACATAATCATATATCATAACATAACATATTATAACGTAAACATATCATAACATATCATATTATAACATAAACATATCATAACATATAAGCATATAAAAACTATCCTATTTTCCTTACCAACACCGGGATAATTGAGAACAAGGACGGGAATCGGAACACTCCTAAAACCAAGAATAAGAATGGTGAGTATCTATAGAAAAGAAGATGAAAAGAAACTAAACCATGAAGGAGGGAAACTTACCGAGAACCTTAATGTTTCAGAACTTAAACACCTAACCATGAAACCATAAACAGAAGTTAGGATCTAAAAGAAACTTAAGGAAAACTAAGGAATCATAAAGAATAGAACTTATGAATAATATTACCTTGGATGAACTAGAACCGATCTACGCCTCAATATCGAAAGCACACTTTATCTCACTACCCAAGTGTTTATAAAGCTTAAGATGATAAAGCTTTTATCCCCAAAACCCAAGTGTATCACTCTATAGAAATCCTAGCAGCTTGAAGGCTCTGAACACAGCTTGAAGAATGAAGAAAAATGGCTGAGTGCTAGGTCCTATTTATAGAGTTTGAGGAGTGAAACTATCCTATTAAAAAAAGGTACTTAAATCCTTAAATAAACATGATTATGACAAGTGTCATGCTCTTAATGGTTCTGGAAGGTTCTAGAGTTTCTAGAACTTTCTTTTATTAAATCCTTAAATAAACATGATTATGACAAGTGTCATGCTCTTAATGGTTCTTGGAAGGTTCTAGAGTTTCTAGAACTTTCTTTTATCAAATGCTTAAATAAACATGATTATGACAAGTGTCATGCTCGTAATGGTTCTTGGAAGGTTTTAGAGCTTCTAGAACTTTCTTTTATTTAGAAATACTTAAATCCTTAAATAAACATGATTATGACAAGTGTCATGCTCTTAATGGTCCTGGAAAGTTCTAGAGCTTCTAGATACTTCTATTATTGAATTACCCATTTAAAATTCTTAATTTCATTCTAAATATAATCCAAATTTAAATATAAATAAAATAGAATGCTAACTTCTAACTTCCTAAATCTCGTAACTCTAAACTCACCTGTAGTAAAATCAACATAACTGGAGCTGTATGATTCTGATTTAGACCATATTTATACCGTTAGAAAGCTAATTAAATTATCTAAAACTTTCTAGAAATACTATTTTTCAAAATTCATAATATAACTGGGTCAAAAATAGGTAGGAAGTTACAGTACCCTAAAGTTACAGAATAACTATTTAATTATCTAAATAACAACATAATCCACAAATAAGACTACTAATATCATAAACCTATACTATACTATAATAATCATAATAATCATAACTACTAAAAAAAATTAAACCTTATGTTATAATTAACATTTCTAAACTATAGTTTAAACTTATAAAATCCATAACTATTACTACGAGTGTCCTACTAAGTCCCGGTTCGAACCAAAATCCACAAAATCTAAAATACTACATGAACTTGAATGTACGGTCTCAACTTCCTAGAAGCGATCAGTGTTGTGTAAATTTAAGCAAAGTGCAAGTGTACAAAGTCAACAACAAGTAATACAATAGCAAGTTCCAGATTTCGTCTCCACAAGGACTAATTTTTTTAGATTTTTTATTGTGAAACTAAGTTCTAACAAAATGATTTAAAAGCACTAAAATTAATTGAAGAGATTGTGGTCTGAGAACTAAGTAATTAAATACTAATTAAATGTAGAAAAATAAAAGAAACGACTCAGGAAAATTGATTCAAGGAGTAACAAATGGTATGATGGCAACTAGAATAATTATCCCCCTAATATGCAACTCTAAGATTGATGTTGGACTGATGCTGCAGCAACTGGTGGTCTAGTAGTCCAGAATTTTAATTAATTTTCATAGGCTTTTGTCAAAGAATTATGATTCTAATCTTTTAATTAAATCACATATGTCTATATCACTACAATATTGAAATCAATGAATTTAAACATGCACCATTCAAATAGTGAGTCAATTAATTCCAAACTTTTTAGATTTGGACATTAACCCAACTTCTTACTAAAGGTGATCAATCATTAGCAAGTATTAATCATGAGAAATATTTGACTGAATAAACCTAAAATTGCATAAGCATCAATATCAACGTACCATGAAAATTCACATAATAGGGTTCAAATTATCCTAGATATTTAGAGTTTAGCTCATGAATACAATCTAAAAAATACCAAAATAATAACAATCCATAATAAAAAATTTAAAAGATAAATTAAAGAAAAACTAATAATGGAGTAAGAATGACAAGCCAATTGGATGTCTCCAAGTTGTCTTTTTCTCTTTCCTTTTCTTCTTCTCCTTCACATTTTAAAGCTCTGCCCAAATATATATGTATATAATTCTCCAAATATATCAGGCGGCTGCTCTGGTTTTTTGGTCTCAGCGTGCATCTTTTTCTAGTTAGGGAAAAAGATGATGATAATAGGTTTTATCCCTTGGTCCTTTTTGCCCCAAGTGGGTCTTTTGTTTTCTTCTTTTTCTTTTCTTCTTTCTTTTAAAGCCTAATGGGTGCAAAAAAAATTAATGGCCCAAAACCCTTTTAATTATTGCTCAACCTAAATTACATAAATCCAAAAAAAAAAAATTTGAGTTGGCCAATTACTCTCCCACGTGGGCCCTTGAAGTAGCTGACTGGGCAAACGCGATGCTGCTGCAATGCTGCAACATTTCCTCTTGCTGAGACCATTTAAAGCTTTAATTTCTTTTCAAAAGTCCAAAATTCTACCAACCACCTGCTAAGGCAAAATTTCACAATTTAGGGTATATTTTTCCACCATTATACTAATATCTAATATTATCTTGTTATATTTAATATTTAACAAAAACTAAAATAAGGACACTACAAAACACCCTAAACCACTCTTTCTTGATAAAAAATATAAGTTTAAAAGCATAAAAATAACTCTAATTCCTAGAGTTATCAATCAGCAAGCAAAATGTCAGCTTCTCGATCAGTGGGTATCTAGACTCTACGCCCAGCAACCTTTTGCTTACATAATAGACTGGAAGTTAAACCTTTCCCTCTTCTTGCACTAAGGCGGTGCTTATGGCATGTCCTGACATAGCGAAGTATAGGTACAACGGTTCCCCATCAACCATCTTCAACAACATTGGTGCTTGTGCTAGGTGTTCCTTTATTTTTTGGAAAGACTCTTCACATTCGCCTGTCCATCAGAAATTCTTATTTCCGCGAAGTATGTTGAAGAACAGGATGCATTTGTCTATGGACTATGACACGAAGTGGTTTAAAGAGACTAGTCTCCCAGTTAAACTTTGAACATCTTTGTGCTTCCGTTGTGATGGGATTTCGATTCAAGCCTTGATCTTTTCCGAGTTAGCCTCTATCCTTCTGGAGCTTACGATAATGCCAAGAAATTTCCCTGATACCACTCCAAAAGTGCACTTTTTGGTATTCAGCTTCATCTCATACTTCCGGATAATGGCGAATGCTTCAGTCAAGTCATTTGCATGCTGGGTTGATGTCTTCGACTTAACCAACATGTCTTCTATGTACACTTCCATATTCTTTCTGAGTAAATTCTTGAACATCCTGTTAACCAATCCTTGGTATGTGGCTTCGGCATTCTTCAGCCCAAAGGGCATAACAATGTAGCAGTATACACCATTGTCCGTCTGGAAGTTAGTGTGTTCTTGGTCTGCTACATGCATGGAAATTTGATTAGTAACATCCCAAAAATGCTAATAAGGCTTATCACATTGATTAGCGTGTCATGAGGGCATAATTGGATATATGTGTGATTAATTTATTAAATGTGTGACTATGTGGCATGCATGATATATATGAAGATATGAATATATTTAGATGCATGTTTATGAGTATTAAATATGCATGTAGGCCCATTCTTGATAATAAGGGCATACTTGTAATATTGGCCCATTGCGGGCATAAATGTGAGTAAATGATTGAGACCACATTATCATGTGGAATTTGCAGTATACAGTTCGAGGAGATCCTAGTAAACGAATTGGCGGAATAGTCACAGCAGGGTTTAATACCTGGCTCGGGGTGAGCCTAGGGGTATTTTGGGAAGTTTAAGGTATATTTGGGGCTTATTGAGTAATGGGAAAATAATTGGAAATTAAATGGGCATGTCAAGATTAATTGATAACTTATAGGACTACCCGAGGAATTAGCAGGAAATGTGGCAAATGACGATTTTGCCCTTGGGACCATTTAAGGTTAAGGGTATACTTAGAGGGAAATTTTGTCTTTTACTGACTATTGGATGGGTCTTGGCTGGGGCTAGAAACTTTGAGAAATAGGCAGAAAATGTCTAAGTGTCTTTCTCTCTCTCTCCTTTACGATTCTCTTTCTCTCCGTTGAGGTAAATAAACATGTTTGAGTCTTTTGGAAAAGGATGGCTGAGGATTGAAAGCTTGGGAAGCAAAGCTGGGAATTGAGGCTAGGAATGGACAAGTAGCAGCTGAGGGATCAAGCTAGGAGTACTTAAGGATTAGCTAAGGTTCAAAACATCTTTGAGGAAAATTCTATAACCTGGTTTCTTTTCTATGAATTCTTTAGTGAATTTGGATTGTTGGCTGGGTTTAGTGATGGATTAAATTGTTCAATTGAAGCTTGTGGTTGGGATTTGGTTAAGGTGAAGCTCAGGGGTCGTAATTATCAAATAAGGTGAGCTTGAATCTGGTTTTAATTGGGTTTTATTAGTCTTAATGGTGCTCATGAGTTTTGCTCTCAAAGGTTGGAATTTTGAGGTTATGCTAAGGTTTTAGCTTAGTTATTAATGGTTATGTGTTGTTGTTATGGAATTGGAATCTAATTTTGCGCTTGGTTGCAGCTTAGGAACTGATTTTAAGGGTGTTAGTTTGGAGAAAACGCAGGAAATAAACTGGGTTTTTTGGGTTCGCGGGGCGCGCCGCAGCCCTGTTCATGGGCGTCGCAGCCCGGGTGGCCCCAGAAACCTGGGGAGGCCTTTGTCTTGGAGGCGCGCCGCGACCCTCGGGGTCAGGTTGCAGCCCACATGCTTGTTAGGTTGGGGGCTAGCACCTCTGTCGTGGAGGCGCGCTGGGACCCTCAGTGCCAGGTCGCGGCCCGCCTTGACAATTTTGGCCTAGGTTTGTCTTAAGCCTTGGGGAGGCTCAGGGATTCAAACTTAAGCGCTCAGGACGATTTCTACAACCCGGTTTAGTAGAAATCGAGGTCCCGGAGGCTAGTTTTTAAATCCAAAGTTTTTAAATGGTTTAGGATCTTATGGTTATTTATTATTGCTCCGAGCCATTAAAGCTTGCTGCTGAGGATCCGAGGTAAGAAAACTACACCCATGTTGTTGTGTTTGGGACTAAGGTTCCCTGTATTTGAATATATGTAATGTGTGACTGTATTGATGTTATGCCTTATATGAAAGTATGGCCTAAGGGTGCCAGGGCTGCTAATAAGTGCACTGAACGCAGCTTGGCCAATGTGAGCTGGGGTCAGCTAAGTAATCAGAGGAATCGGTCTAAGCGATCCGGGGTCAGCTAAATAATCGGAGGACTCAGCCTAAGCGAGATGGGGTCAGCTAAATAAATAGAGGGCTCGGCATAAGCACACCAACACCTAATCACTTTTATTATTGATTGAGATGTATGCTTAAGAATATATGTGTGCCATTGTTTAGCTTAATGCTTGTACGCTTTTGAATAATTGAACTAGTTGGGTTAAGGTTGATTAAATAATACTATTGCTATTTTATTGGGATTGTTGCCTATAATCTATTGTTAGATGAATCTGGTGAATTATATTTACTGTCTTTATACTATTGCTTAGTTGTGCAAGTTTTTTTAAGTTTTCTTGCTGTACTTTGGCTCACGGGTGCAACGAGGTGTAGGTAAGGGAGTTGATAGCTGGATCAGCCATGAGTTGGAGAGATTCGGGGGCGATGTGTACATATGCAGCTTGCTCAATCGCCACGGTCGGAATAGCTTGGTCAGCTAAATTGTATCTATTTATATTTTACAAATATGTAAACTGATTATTTGGATCCCGTGTAAAACTTAATATTTTAATGGAAAATAATCATTTTGTTGACCAAATATTTTATTACCTGACCTTGACTTGGTCTTTAATCACACATTTAAGTTAAAATGACTTGCTTAGCAGGTTAAGCACTATTGTAAACATACAATGTAATGGTCTTGGTTATCCAGGGTGTTACAACTTGGTATTAGAGCGGTCTTGGTTTAAGGGTTCCTGAAGACTGGCTGAGCGTGTACCTCGCTGCTAAAGATAAGCTTGGTTCACGGTTAGGTATTTAATGACATGATTATGTGATTAATTGTTTAAATTGAACCTATATGCCTTATCTACATGTTAGTACAGAGAAATCATGATGTGTATGAGTGTATTTGGTAGTAATGGAATTTGAATATTGATGTATGAGTAATATAGATTGGTGCTTTGATATGTATATTGTGTGTGTGATTATTGTGATTGTTTGGACCTACCCGTGGGATGATTCTGGAATTGAATATCAGGGCGTAGGGGTTAAGTCGGTGATTACGAACTAATTCAGAATATATGTACTCAAGACAGTTAATTGAAATTGGTGTTGTTAGAGTGGGGGTTGCAGATGATAGTTAGGGTCCGAACCCTCCATCTGCCCCTGGAATTCACAACATTTTTTTCGGGTATGCGAGTAAGGCTTCTAGATCAGGGTAAGGAGATTAGATTGTTGAAACAGCGGGTTTGTTCGGGGAAACGTTGCTTCGTATGTCTTGACAATTAAGGCAGCAGTGTTGGTTCAACCTGAGGATGGAAACAGATAAGAGTTATCGTATGGAAGGCTTCAGAAGTGTTATCCTCCAGTTTCTGAAGGAAGTTTGGGTTTGCATAAGAACTCATCAGTAGATGGGTGTGATCAACTTCGTCCTTGATGATATGAGAATGATAGGCCATGATAATGATAAGGTAGTTGCGCCATCCGCATGCGGCAGGAGAATGCCCGAACATGGTGGAAAGTAATACCCCAGACCCAGCACATTTTCTTGATGGGTTGGGAGGAATTCAGATAGTGATTTGATAAAAGAGACTATTGTGATGCAATTTGGACTGCGAAGATTAATGAGTTTATGTACCCGGTTCAGAATGGCAAGACAATGACAGATTATGTCAATGAATTTGATGGGTTGATCAATCCGCTATGGATTTTACACAAACGGATGTAGCCTATAAAGAATGATTTATTTAAGGACTGAACTCTGGGATAGCCCAGAGCATCAGGGTCACTCCAATGCATGAGATTTTCATCTGTGGTCGGGCAGTAGGGAGGGCCTTGTTAATAAAGACATAAGAGATGAGATATGGAATAGTTAAGTACGTCAGCGTGGATTGCATAAGATTAGAGAATGGAGGACTGGTCTGCGCCGTTACAGTTAGAGCTTCAGGATAGTCCCTCGGTGGTGACCGACTGACTAGTTAGTCCTTGTTCTTTGTTATATTGTGAGCTGGAAGGATTCTTTTCTGTGTATCTCTCAGAAGCGGATTTAAATATGAAGTTCATTCGTCAAGGTTGTGAGGTATTAGTGCCTACTGGGGATGAGTTGGTAACTTTCAAGAGAATAATTAGAATACAAGTGGTAAAAGGTGTATAGTAAAAATCATTGAGCTCGTCACATGAGAGTTTTGATATGAGCCTTTGTAGGAAATTGATCGAGGATAAATTTTCAATTTCTTACTTTAGGGCTTCTGATCGTATTGGATCTATAGGCCATCGCTTTTGTCAAACCGGAGTTGCATTCTCATCGATGTTCAGGGCATGACATATGATGTTGCGGTTAATCTCGGTCATGTCTGCGTGGGACCAGGCCAAAACTTCTTGAATTTCTTTTACTTGGGCAATTATGGAAGCTCTAACTTTGAGATTCAAATTCCTCTCTACCCGGATTACTCTAGTTGGATCGCTGTCACTGATGCACACCTCCTCTATCTCTTCCATCGGTTCATGTGTTCTGTCTGCCTCTATTCTAGGGGTCTAATTCATCGTCTTCCTAGACCACCTCCTGTGATGGCTGTGGTTGAGGGATGGGAATAGCATCCCCCATCTCAAAGGGTTCTTCACGAACCATGAAGATTGGTCTGGCAAACACATGATGGCATTTACGGGAACTTTTCTGATCTCCCCGTACTGTCCCCACTCCACCGTTGTCACATGGGAATTTCAAACATAAGTGGGGGATGTAAGTAACGACACTGAAATCAACCAAAGTGGGCACCCAAAAATCACATTATATTTAGTGGGACAATCTACTACTACAAATGAGCAGTACTTGAAAGTGTGTTGAGTGTCACCTCCTAATGTAACTAGGAGTTGTATCTTGCCCATTGGGAGGAACGAATCCCCATTAAAATTGTATATCTATCATGGACACGACATCAGATCCACCTCCGTCAAGTTGATTACTGTAAAGGTTGGCTTAAACAGGACGTTGACGTAACTTCAATTGTCAGAAAACACTTGGGATACTCTATTGTTGGAAATCTATGCATCGATGACCAAGGGATCGTGATGCAAGAAATGAGTATTCTGGGCATCTTTCTCTATGAAGGTTAATTGTAAATTCATCAGCTTCAGGCGCTGGGTAGGGATATGGACCAGAGCACACATCTCATCATCGTGATCAAGTTCGTTGGGGTACCTCTTTTGATCATTCTGGGATAGTCCTCCCAGATGCGGGCCTCTAGATATAGTGGCTACGTGGCCATCTACTAGTGGTGGTGTAGTCCAGGTGGATATGGTACTCTAGGACCAGGAGCTAATGGGCCTCCAAGAGGTAGTACTATTGGGGCCCCCTGAGGGGCCTGTACTCCCGGTCCTGGCACATATCCTTCCTAAGGAGGTCTGATATGTCCTTTCGCTCCTAGGATAAAAGACTGTCCGGGAGCAAAAGGCTATCCCGGAATTCTGACCGGCATCCTCACCCATTGGTGGAGATGTCCTAATTTAATGAGATTCTCAATTTCGTCATTCAACTAACGACACTATTTGGTCGTGTGGCCTATGTCCATGTGATGGGCGCATCTCTTGTTTGTGTCCCTTGGAATTTTCCCCCTTTAAACTTGGGAATTGGTTTTTGGTAATGAAATACATTGCCTGTTACAAGGTAGATATTTTCTTGGGTATCCACTAAGTTGGTGTATTCTGTATACTGGGGCTCGTACCCCCTCTTTCCCTTCTTCGTGGAGTTGGTCTGGCTTTGATTCTTATTGGAATGCTTCCCTCTCGAATGAGTTATGCTCGCCTCTGCTGCTTCATTCTGGGATTGTAGAATTGCTCAGGAAGCGACACTGTATGCGGTTGGTGCCCCTCCATACCTAGACAATGAAGTTGAAGATGTCGTGGCATATCTTGATGAAGCGGGCGCATAGATAGTCAGTGTCAAGAACTGCACTCCGGGAGTTCCCGAGGTTCTAGACATTACTGGTGGTGCCGGATATGAGTTGGACGGGTATTGTGTTCCATATCCCAGAATAGTTTGTGGTTTTGCCTGTGGTGTCAGAGACCATCCAAAAGCTTGAATTCGGGCTTCTTCCCATTTGATGAAGCTCTGAGCTCTTCTTATGAACTCTTCCAAAGTTTCTGCTTTCTTTCACTACATGTCATCTGAGAGAGGGGATCCTCCTTTGTGATTGCTAAAATATATATACGCAAGTCCATGCAATCGATTCAAGTAATATAAATGATAAATAGAGTATCGTTCCCGCAAAGACTATTTTCCAATTACCACTAATTGTTCTTTTAATTTCTATTTGGCAACCAAACTTTAGATGAATGAATTTAATTTTAAAATTATAAATAACTATGAACAAGAATCACTAATTACAAAATGAAAATCACTATTGAAAAGCTAGGGTGTTAATTTCTTAAATTTTTCATTCTACTAATTTTATTAATCAATTCTAAAATTCTTTCCTTCTATTCTAATAGCAGGTTAACATAAATCAATTCCTATTATTTTTCAAGATATAAGATCTCATCCTATATGCAGGTTTTTTACATCTCTGTGATAAACTTAAACATATAGCAAGCATTAAGCATGGAAACCGAATTACTACACAAGTCATATAGGTACTTTCGTCCAATATGCAACCTATGTCCATATAATGATAGCATATTCAATTCTCATCTTTCGAATTTTGCATCAAAATCATCAATCATAAATCAAGCAAATATTGATCAAGTATTTACTAGCATTAAACGCACATTATATAGATTATAATATAGAAGAAAAATCAATGGAACATCATAATTAAATTAGATTGAAATCCAAGTGACTACATTAAACCCTAGATAAAAATGTTTAGTTCGTATCAGACATGACTAAATTAACAAAATAATAATTCAAAAACATAAGATTCACAAACTTAAAGAACAAAGAAAAATATAAAAATGCAAAATCACTAGTCTAAGAATCAAAATTAGTCTCTAAAAAACATAATTAAAAACTGACCTAATAACCTAATTAAACCCTAAATAAGAATTTATAGTAAGAAAATTACAAAAGCTGGGTTTTTCATATGCGGGTCGCGACTTGGCCTTCTCTGGGTCGCGACCCGTGTCTATTTTTGAAGATTTCCAAATCTGCACAAGTCTTCAGGTGCCACGACTCAAGCATATCAAGTCGCGGATCGTGTCCAGGATTTCCCCTTGCTTAGCCTTTGACTTTGCCTTGCGTCGTGACTTATAAGGTTAAGTCGCGGCACTAATTGCCTTCAGCTGCCATATGTTTCTGACTTGCCTAGAGTCGCGACTTATAAGCTCACGTCGCGGCTCTAATTCCATTTTTTCCCAAATTAGGTCTTTCAACTCATCTATTCATCAAAAACTGACTTTTAATCATCTTGTAGCTTCATTTTGAGTCCAACAACTGCCAAGAGCATTGTTTTCTCATTATTTTCTCTTCCTTTTACATTTTTCTCATGATTCACCGCACCAACCTACAACAAAGACAAACGAAAGCATAATCTTGTACAAAACACACATAAAGACTCAAGATTACCACAAAAACACATTCTAAAATATAGTTATCAAACTCCCCAAAACTTACTCTTTGTTCGCCCTCGAACAAAAGACTCAAACAAACCTAGACTCTGGCCACTAAGACAAATTCCACAACATGAATTATACCAACAACAACAATTATGCCTCAAAATCATGAATGTTAATCATATAATTCTCAGAAAACTACTCAACAGTTTATTCAATCTAGAATTTTTATCAAAACACTCCATCAACACACTTTAGTCTACTAACTTTTTGGATTATAAATTCATGATCATTAAATAAACGTATTTGAAATCAATTATGCTAACCAAATTTCTTTCCAATCGATCCATTCAAACCAAATAATTCCATAAGCTCACATACTTGCAATTCTCCACTAATATAAATCATGATATGCATAAGAATCAATAGGGCTTTTATAGGCTTGTAATGGTGGCTTAGGTAAAGGTAGGTGAAAAAGTAATTTTTAAGCTCACTTTACTATAAGCACATGACCAAAACTCACCAACTTTACTTCCATAGTAATACAATCCCATAATCCCCTTTCTTGTTTTTTTAGATATATATATATATTTTCAATAATATCTACACTCCCCCAAACTTGATTTTTTTATACATTCATATTGGGAGTGTATTGAACTTTTTTTTTCAATATATATACTCTCTCTAAACCCACTAAAATCACAATTAAACCCCATTACATATCAATCCCCATATTTTTCTCAATCATATGCTCATAGTATATTAGGGACGGATATATAACATAGTTTCAAGTATTAGGCTTAAATGATGGTTTAGAACAAAAAGATACAAAATTAGGCTCAAAAGGGATAAACAAAGGATCAAGTAATTAAAGGTTGGCAAGAAAAGCTCAAACGGTCCAAATGATAGCCTAAATCATATTCCTAAGCATCGATGATATATTATTTCGCCTCAAATAACAAGTAAGCAGTTCTAGAATCGTGGAAAATAATTTACACTTTCCATTCATCATTCCACTAACCAATTTCAGCAAGCATAATCAATATCAAAAACATAAGTTTAACATCATGACAAGATATTCAACAAATGTTATCTAAACTAAAATGAACTAATGCAGTGTTCAATCATGCACATAGATTTTGTTTTTTTTTCTTTTTCAGATTTCATTTTCTTTGAATTATACTCATAACATTCACTTTACTCTCATCGGCACTTGTTGTCAATCATTATTCATGTTGGTATCAAACTAAACACACTAAAACAAAACTCCAAACACTAACATAACTAAAAAAATCATGCAAAACAAAACTAACAGAAAATTAAGCTCCCTCCCCCAAACTTAAACTAAACATTGTCCCCAATGTTTAAAAATAAGTAAAGAAAGAAAACTTACCTAGTGTGAATTACTTCTAACAAGGTGGTGGATCTGGAAAAGGATGCCAAGGCGGTGGATGAGGAAAATACTGGCGGTCCGCCTCCTGGTTTGACCATCGGTAAACCAACTCATTCTGCCTATCAACCTGAGCTCTATGATAATCATGAAGCTCTCCCAAATAATTGTGAGTATGCTGCTTCTGCCGAATGATATAATCTAATTTGGCCAAGTGCGAATCTGGTGGAGCCTCAAGTGTCAGATATTAGAAATATGCTTCTCTATGCTCCTCCTCAGCTGCCCATGAGCCATCTGGTTGATCATTGGCAGCTATAGGTTCCTCAACCGCTCCTCTTTCCCCTTTAACTCTCACATTCCTGGGTTGTGGTACAGGTGGATCCAAGGATGGGGCATTGAATTTATACATTGTAGAATGAAAAATAGGCCCCATTGCCTTCCTATAAATATCACTAGGATATTTAGGTACCTCCCATACTTCACATAGATCAGTAATCATTGACATAAATCTTTGATACTTTGGTGGATAACTCGGCCAATATCCATAGAGAGTCCCTTAATAATAGCATACACCAGAAGACACATATCAGTTTCCACTTCAGACAAGTGAGTGTTGGGCATAAGCTGCGCACTCACAAAGAGAGTCTAGGCTTTGGCCACACAATTCATTTGATATCTTCATAAATGATTCGGTTCCTTATTCTGCATGACAAAAGAAACACGAGGAATGCCTAAAGTTTCTGCCACCTCAGTCCAATTAATTTCACTATGATACGCCAATTGATAGTATTCATATTCTTCTTGAGGCAACATTGGTAATCTATCTAGGGCATCAATAATATCAATGGCACACTTAACCGAAACCCCTCACACAAAAACCTTTTTATTAATAGCCCCGGAAAAATTGGCATAGAACTCATAAACCTCAGCATAGAATTTCAGTCCTAATAATATTATAAGTTCTTGAGGGTACGGTTCTTCTTGATCTCCCATTCCGCACTCTTGAATTACTGGACGCTGAGATAACCTTTGATAGTGATCAAAGGCATCCTTGCTAATAAATCGCGTTGGATCAAACTCTTGAATTGGTTGAGGTGTTGGCAGGATTGGCTGAGTTTGGGGTGGTTGGGTGCGGGATGTTGAAGAGCGATTAGGGTTCTTAGAAGATGCAACCATAGTAGGTTGTTTTCTTGGACCCATACTAACACAATTGATCAAATATGACAACTCAAAAATTTGGCAGCACTTCCTCTAATTTACTATAATTTCCTCCACTAAATAACTCCAAAAAAATCACTCAAAGACACTAAATATAATAACAAGGTAGTTCAACAACCCAATTTAATCCTTTAGCAGAAAATTACTTCAATAAAAACTTCAAAAAGAGAAAACTTACAAGCCCTTGATTCTTTAAGAGTGCCCACTCTCAATGCTCCTTTTAATCTTCACTTCTTACCAATAGGAAACAATTAGGGTTAGAAGAAAGATATCAATATGGATTAGGAATTAGAATTTAGAAATATGGATTAAGGGTATTTGAAATAGAAAGTAAAGGGAACAAAGTTTAGAGCTTTTCACAAGAAAAACTAGTTTGGGATGAAAGGAAATGAAAAATGAGAGATATGGCTTAGAAAATACGATTTTAAAACACTTCCCCTCTGTCTGACATAGGTGCACCATGACCCAGATAGGGCAAGTCGCGCCCGCATTGGAATTTTCCACAATTCTTGTTCCCAGGCACCACGACTCAGCCTCTTCAAGTCGCGGCCCGCCTCTATTTAAAAACTTCATTGCTCTCTGTTTTGGTTAAGGGATGCGACTTATAAGCCCAAGTCGCGATCCGCCCCTCCTTCAATTTCCATGCACTCTCTGACTTGTGTTAATGTCGCAACTTACTAGTTCAAGTCGCGACTTGGGCTGAAGACTAATTGAAAAATAACCTTTTCACAATTTGCACGAATTTTTTACAGACTTTATACTAAAAATAAATAAAATTAAAATAAATGAACTTTACAAATACAAAATAAAATTAAATAAAATTGCCCACTAATTAAAAATAAAAAACTAAAACTAAAATAAAATATAGGAATGCCTCCTATAGCATTGTCGTAACATCATTTATTCAGACGCTGAATGGTCCATTTAAAGGGGTTCCAAAACCATCACTGATTTGCACTTTTCCACCGATCCTTCCACATAATGCTTTAATCTCTAACCATTTACTTTAAAAGGTCCTGTTTTCTCACTATGAACCTGAACCACTCCATAAGGTAATGGAGCCACAACTCTGAAGGGTCCCGACCATCTAGACTTTAATTTTCCTAGAAACAGCTTCAATCTAGAATTAAATAACAGAACTTTATCTCCCGGTTGGAAATCCTTTCTAATTGTCCTTTTATCATGAAATGCCTTAGACTTTTCTTTATAAATCTTTGCGTTTTCACAAGCCTCATTTCAAAATTCATCAAGCTCATTCAACTCTAGAAGCCTATTCTGCCCCGCCATAAACAAATCAACATTCAAATTTTTCACTGCCCAATAAGCTCGATGCTCAAGTTCAACTGGTAAATGACATGCCTTCCCGAACACCAACCAATATGGTGACATACTAATCAGAGTCCTAAATGTTGTGCGGTATGCCCACAGTGAATCATCAAGTTTTTTCGATCAATCTTTCCTTGATGTGTTTACAGTTTTTTCTAAAATACTTTTAATTTCCCGGTTTGACACTTCAGCTTGACCATTAGCAAGTGGATTATAAAATAGGGCCTTTCCGTGATGAACTTCATAAGGATTGCATAGTGCTGTGAATGATTTATTACAGAAATGACTACCTCTATCACTAATAATGGCTCTTGGAGTACCAAACTGAGTAAAAATATTCTTATTAAGAAATTTAAGTAACTCCTTTCCATCACAAGTAGGAGTTGCTGCAGCTTTGACCCATTTAGAAATATAATCTACTGCCACCAAAATGTACTTATTATTATAGGATGATGGGAAAGGTCCCATAAAATCTATTCCCCACACATCAAACATCTCAACTTCTAGAATTCGAGTCATTGGCATTTGATCTCTTCTAGATATATTACCGGTCCTTTGGCAACAATCACAACTCTTAACAAAGGCATTAGCATCTTTAAATAACATAGGCCAATAAAACCCACATTACAAAACTTTTGTTGCTATCCTTGTTCCCCCAAAGTGACCACCATAATGTAAAGTATGGTAGTGAGTAAGTATGGATATCATTTCCTCTTCTGGGACACATCTTCTAATTACTTGATCAGCACAATGATGAAAAAGAATGGGCTCATCCCAATAATAATGCTTCACTTCCGAATAAAAAAAATTTAGTTACTACCTTGACATGTCCGGAGGCACAACTTTAGCTACCAAATAGTTGACATAATCTACAAACCATGGTATCTTCTCTTCACATTCAATCGAAAATAATTGTTCATCCGAAAAAATTTCATCAATTGGCTCCTCTTTCTCATTATGCTCTTCTTCTTTTTCCAATCTAGATAAGATACTTAATAGTTGAATGATCTGTATAAACAATCACCTTATTACCAATTAAATATGGCCTGAACTTGTCAAATGCAAAGACTATTGCAAGTAATTCCTTCTCAATAGTTGCATAATTTAATTGAGCATCATTCAAGGTTCGACTAGCATAATAAATTGTTCAGAATACCTTGTCAACTTGATGTCCAAGAACCGCTCCTACTGCAAAATCACTAGCATCACACATTAAGTCAAAAGGAATTTCCCAATTTGGTGATACAACAATTGGAGCAGATACCAATTTCTCCTTCAGTGTTTTAAATGCCCTTAAACAATCAGAATCAAAGTTGAATACCACACCATTCATAAGTAAAGTAGATAAGGGCTTCGAAATTTTGAAAAGTCCTTTATGAACCTCCTATAAAATCTAGCTTGGCCCAGAAAACTTCAAACCCCTTTAACAGACACTGGAGGAATTTAATTTTCTATTGTTGAAATCTTGGCCCTGTCTTGCTCAATTCCATGGCGTGGAATCTTGTGACCCAAGACTATTCCTTCTGTCACCATAAAGTGATATTTCTCCCAATTTAATATTAAATTTGACTCCTCACATCTTTCTAGAACTCTTTCCAAATTATCCAAACATCCATCAAAAGAGGGTCCGAAGACTGAAAAGCCATCCATAAAAATTATCAATACCTTTTTCCACCATGTCTGAAAAGATTGACATCATACACCTTTGGAAGGTGGCAAGAGCATTACATAACCCAAATGGCATCCTCCGAAAGGCAAATGTTCCATAAGGGCATGTGAAGGTAGTCTTCTCTTGATCCTCTGGTGCTATAGGAATTTGATGGTATCTCGAATACCCATCAAAGAAGCAGTAATAAGGATGGCCTGCCACTCTATCGAGCTTCTGATCTATGAAATGTAAAGGGAAATGGTCTTTCTTGGTGGCCTTATTTAGCTTCATTATTATTATTTTTAACCACTGTCATGCCACCCTTCTTTGGAACTACTTGGACAGGACTAACCCAAGCACTATCAGATATTGGGTAAATTACCCCTACATCCAACCATTTAAGGATTTATTTCCTTACCACTTCTTTCAATGAAGGATTGAGCCTCCTTTGAGCATAAATACTAGGCTTACTATCCTCCTCCATTAATATACAGTGCATCACTGTTGAAGGACTAATACCCTTAATATCTGCCAAAGTCCATCCAATTGCTAATTTGTGAGCCCTTAATACCCTA
This sequence comes from Humulus lupulus, assembly GCF_963169125.1. NCBI lineage: Eukaryota > Viridiplantae > Streptophyta > Magnoliopsida > Rosales > Cannabaceae > Humulus > Humulus lupulus. The sequence continues at coordinate 135,391,237 of NC_084794.1, forward strand.
AGAAGCTTCTCTTCATCATTCACAAACAAAGAAGTTGAAATAATAACTGGGAGAGTGTCATTCTTCCACAATAAGTATACTTAAGATGATCAGGTAAGGTTTTTAACTCAAGAGTTGGTGGCTTCTCAATGGATGGGAGAAGTCTCTCAGGCACTTGCCCCAATTCCTCATAATTCTTTTTATAAATTTACCTTGATGAATTCAGCCACTTAACATACTCACTGGCTTCAGTACCAGCACACTCTTCAAGACTTGCAATCAAACTCAACTCCAGTGGATCCTTAATAGATTGGACCCCTTTACTTGGTTCCTCCAATACACTAGCATAAAAACAACCATCACTAGCTGAAGGATATTTCAAAGCTTTGAAAACATTAAAAGTAACCTCATCACCTTGTACTCTAAGCTTTAACTCTCCCTTCTGAATGTCTATCAACGCTTACCCCATGGCCAAAAATGGTCGTCCCAATATAATAGGCATGTCCTCATCTTCCCCCATATCTAATACAATGAAATTCGTTGGGAAAATGAACTTATCTACTTTTACTAGAACATCCTCTATAATACCTCTGGGGTGTGTTAATGAACAGTCAGCCAGTTGAAGAGTAACAGCAGTGGGTCTAGCTTCCCCTAAACCAAGCCTTTTAAATACAGACATCGACATTAAATTTATGCTTGCACCCAAATCACATAAAGCTCTCTCACAATGATAGTTCCCAATGGTGCAAGGTACAGTAAAGCTGCCCAGATCTCTTAACTTTTGAGGAAGCTTCTTTTGAATAATTGCACTAGACTCTTCTGTTAATGCAACATTTTCATAAATTTCCATTTTTCTCTTATTAGAAAATATCTCTTTCATAAACTTCACATAACTAGGCATTTGTTCTAGAGCCTCTTCAAAAGGGATGTTATGTGATGTTTCTTAAATACCTCAAGAAATTTGGAGAATTGTTTGTCCAGATTAGCCTTTAGAAACTGTTGAAGATATGGAATCTTTGGTGTAGGCTCAGTGTATTATGGTTTTTCTGTCTTTGGAAGGTCTTCAGTAACCTCCTCTTGTATTAGACTAGTAACATGTTGATCCTCTGTCGTCTTCCCCTTGTCATCCACTATAGGTCCATCATACTTAGTCCCACTCCTCAGAGTGACAGCTTGACACTGCTCTTTAGGATATAACTCTGTGGAACTAGGAAAATTCCCTTGCTGTCTACTAGAAAACATTTGAGCCAATTGACCTATTTGTGTCTCCAATCTCCTAATTTAAGACCTTGTCTCTGTCATGAATTGATTTAATTGGTCTGGCTGAATTTTCGGTGGGTTCATTTGAGGATGTGGTGGTGGATGAGATGGGCATGGATTTGGATCATAATATGGTCTAGAGTGTAATCCATAAGTTGGTTGATGCAGGGGTTGTTGAGGTGGGTACTGTGGATATTGCGATTGTAACCCTTAATTATTTTTCGAAGACAAATTAGGGTGATTTTTCAATGCAGGAGTATAGGAATTGGAGTAAGTGTTGGGTGCAAGTCTTGAAAAATTACCAATAACCTGTGCTTGTTTCAAAGGAATATTATTTACATCAGTTGAGCAACTAGCTGTGCTCGGACATTGTTCATAAGAATGCGGTCCCCCACAAATCTCACAATTCACCACATTCTGTACTTGCATTGCTTGTGTGAGGAGATTAGTGTGTTGCAATTGCTTGGGTAAAGACGCCACTTGAGCGGTCAATAGCGCAGTTGGATCAACTTCTAAGACTCCTGCTACTTTCTTGTTCTCACGCTCAGTAGGCCAAATATAGTTATTCATAGCCATCTCTTCCAATAATTCATATGCTTCATTAGCGCTTTTTCTCATAAACGCTCCTCCTGATGTTGTATTTATAATTGTCTTTGTATTGCCCCCCAAACAATTGTTAAAAGTATGAACTAGCAGCCACTTCTCTATTCCATGATGTTGGCATTTCCTTTGCAACTCTTTAAATCGTTCCCATGCATCATATAAAGACTCCCCATCCAGCTGATGGAAATTATTAATTTCTCCTCTTATTCTGGCTGACTTGGCAGGAGGAAAATATTTACCAAGGAATTTCTACACCAAATCTTCCCAAGTAAATATAGAGTTGGCTTGTAATGAATTCAACCAACTCTTAGCTATATCCCTTAGTGAAAATGGGAATCATCTCAATCTTACAGCATCGTTACTCACCCCATTCATTTTGAATGTCGCACATAGCTCTAAAAAGTTTATGATACGGAGATTTAGATCCTCATTTGATAACCCCCCAAATTGTACACAATTCTGCACCATCTGAATAATTGAGGGTTTTATCTCAAAATTATTTGCCTTAACAGTTGGAGGACGAATGCTTGAATGTATCCCCGTAACAGTAGGGAGTACATAGTTTCTTAATGGTGGATCGGCTTCAACTGTATTACCCATATTTGCATTGTTGTTGACAACGTTATTTATGTTCTCAGCCATGGTGAAATCTAACCGTTTCTTTATCTTACGATTTTGTCTGCACGTTCTCTCAATTTCAAGATCTATTGATATGAGTGCCTTTTGTCTACTTCCTCGCATATACCAACAATTCCTGAAACACAATACAACCTTGATCTGAATAAGTGTTAAACAATAAAAATAAAAAAAACCAAATTAGAACAAATAACAATTAAATTTGATATTGGAGATTAAGTCCATGGCAACAGCGCCAAAAACATGATCGCTAAAATATATATACGTAAGTGCACGCAATCAATTCAAGTAATATAGATGATAAATAGAGTATCGTTTCCATGAAGACCATTTTCCAATTGCAACTAATTGTTCTTTTAATTTTTATTTAGCAACCAAAATTTAGATGAATGAATTTAATTTTAAAATTATAAATAACTAAGAATAAGATGAAAATCACTATTAAAAAGACCTAGGGTGTTAGTTTCATCAACTTTTCATTCTACTAATTTTATTAATCAGTTCTAAAATTCCTTCCTCCTATTCTAATAGCAGGTTAACATAAATCAATTCCTATTATTTTTCAAGATATAAGATCTCATCCTATATGCAGGTTTTCTACATCTCTGTGATAAGCTTAAACATATAGCAGGCATTAAGTCTAGAAACCTAATTACTACATAAGTCATGCAGGTACTTTCGTCCAATATACAACCTATGTCTATATAATGATAGCATATTCAATTCTCATCTTTCGAATTTTGAATCAAAATCATAAATCAAGCAAATATTGATCAAGTATTTACTAGCATTAAACACACATTATATAAATTAGAATAGAGAAGAAAAATCAATAGAACATCATAATTAAATTAGATAAATATCCAAGTGACTACATTAAACCCTAGATAAAATTGTTTAGTTCATATCAGAAATTACTAAATCAACAAAATAATAATTCAAAAACATAAGATTCAGAAACTTAAAAAAGAAAGATAAATATAAAAATGCAGAATCACTAGTCTAAGAATCAAAATTAGTCTCTAAAAAACGTAATTAAAAACTGATCTAACGACCTAATTAAACCCTAAATATGAATTTATAGTAAAAAAATATATAAAAGCAGTATTTTTCATATGCGGACCGCGACTTGGCCTTCTCTGGGTCGTGGTCCGTGTCTATTTTAGAAGCATTCCGAATCTGTACAAGTCTTCAGGCGCCACGACTCAAGCATATCAAGTCGCGGCCCTTGTCCAAGATTTCCCCTTGCTTAGCCTTTGACTTTGCCTTGCGCCATGACTTATAAGGTCAAGTCGTGGAACTAATTTTCTCTAGCAGCCATATGTTTCTAACTTGCCTAAAGTCGCGACTTATAAGGTCAAGTCGTGGCTCTAATTCCATTTTTTCTCAAATTAGGTCTTTCAACTCGTCTATTCATCAAAACCCGACTTTTAATTGTCCTTAGCATCATTTTGAGTCCAACAACCCCTAAGAGCATCGTTTTTTCACCATTTTCTCTTCTTTTTACATTTTTCTCATGGTTCACCACACCAACCTACAACAAAGACAAACAAAAGTGTAATCTTGCACAAAACACACATAAAGACTAAAGATTACCACAAAAACACATTCTAAAATGACATTAAAATGAAGTTATCACTTTGATCCCGGATTGGAAGGCTACGAGACGCTGCCCATAGTCCACTTTTGCTTTTGTGGCTTCCTCCTTGAAGTGTTGGATATAAGCCCTGAGAGTCTCAGTGGGATGTTGCTTGATATTGGCTAGTGCACTGACCTCTATGTCGATTTTCTTAGTGGCCACAAATTTTTTATGGAAGGTCAACTGTAATTCGGACCAAGATTGGATTAATTTCATCTTGAGCATTTTCCACCAATCCTTAGTGAATCCGCCCAAGGTGATGGAAAAACACATGCATTTGTCGTTGTCGCAGACATGGGCCACAATCATCAGGTAATTGTAGCGGGATAGATAATCTCTGGGGTTTGTATTCCCCGTATAAGCGGGTATATCTTGCATTTTAAACCATTTGGGTAATACCACTTCAAAAATATGTTTTCCACATGGCTCCTTCTCTTCATCTTCAGAATCAAAACCCCCACCCTCTTATTTATGGACAAGGCAGTCTGTTGCCTTCTTAAGATCGACCAGCTACTCCATGAACTTTCTGTCCATTCCATCATCGACTGGAACTCTCTCTCTTCTCCTGTCATTTATATCATTTCTTAGGTCGACTCCTCGAGGGAAAACCTTTTCGTTATGGGTCTGCTCCTTTCTGGTGTTGAAGTCGTCTCGTAAGTCCACGTGGGATGTGTCATCCCCTGAACTTATAAATTCTGGCTCCCTGTCCTTATGTCCCCCATGACCCTTGTTCACGGATGCGCTGGGGCAGACCATTCTTCCCTGGGCATCCTACCTCAGGGCGTTCCGGGGCTTGTTACCCTGTGGGTGTTTCCCCTATGAATTGCTCGGGTGATTTCGTCCTGGAATGGGATTCACCCGTTCTTTCCTGGGGAAACGTATGGGGTCCACCCTGGTTTTTGGAGTGAGAGGAGTTGTAGGAGGCTTCTTATGTGGGTTTTTTTTCCATAGGATCGCCCACTTTGGCTTTCCCTTTATCTTGAATAGGGTTTGAAGGGTCAACTCCGGGATGATTGGTTCGTTCCAGTGAAAAAGTTGGGGTTCTATTTTTTGGAGCACCACTCCCCGGAGGTGGGACAGCTTGATGGGTTCCCGTGGGAGGAACTGCGTTGAGATCAACGGTGAAGCCTTGAGCTGAAATAAACGCTTGAAGAGCCAATAATGTCTCTTGGATTTGATGAGTGGTCTCTTGTTGTTCCACAATCTTTGCTTTTTGATCGAGGACCTATTGTCTCAAATGAACCACCTTCGGATCCTTTTTTTCATCTTGCACATCATTTACATCAGGGTTTATGGGATTCTCAGCCTCATGGTCCTCATATCCCTCTCCATCTTCTTCATAGTGCTCCTCTTCATAGTTGCCACCTTCTTCGAAGTTCTAGAGTCTTCAGGTAGGGGCTCGTTATAAGGTAAGTCCTCAACTCTTAGGTCCAGTCGATCCGGAGGGAGTTGTGGGTCTTGAAATTGTTCTCTATTGTTTTGTTTCCACTGTTGTTGAGCAAGATCAAACACAGTGTTTCTGGTATTCACCATCTTTGTAGATGACAAAGAGTGGTTCAAACTTTCTTCTAGCTTTCAATGAAAGCACCAACAATTTTACCGAGTTTTTCGAAACTATATATATATTAAGATTTAGAACTAGCAAGAAAGGAAATAAACTATTAAGACCAGGATTTTTACGTGGTGGGGGCATTAATGAGACTTAGTCAACGAGTAAATAGTATTAAGCTTTTAGTTTTAACAATGGATGGTTTGGGTAACAAGTTCAGCATCGTTTTAGCATGCATGAAAAATTGGGATCCCTACTACAGTGAAATGAGGGCCCTATTTATGAGTGGCCATGTGTTTTGGGTGGACTAATCTGGGTCCAATAAGGATGTAATTACAATTAACCCTCTAATGGAGCTTGATACAAGTATAAAGTGTTATTCCAATATGTTTAATCTAAAGCCCAATGGGTCGGCCCAAGTTTATTTGGACACTCCAACTGTCCTTTGTACGTTGACAATGACTGGCGCACATGAGCCGTCATGGGGATTCAAGGGACACTACAACATAAAGGGTTCATATGTCGCCCCTAATAACCATAAAATTTGCCCCTGATTTGTCGCCCCTAATAAACATTAGGGACGACTAATGGGTCGCCCCTAATATTGAAATATCAGGGGCGATTGGGTTGCCCCTAAAAGTTGAGATGTCGCCACAAATTTTTTTACATGTGGCATAACTTTTGGAAAATGTGTTGCCACTGATATGTCTGTAGTCACCCCTGATACTTTTTTATTTATAAAAAATAATAAAATTATTTTAATAATTAATGAAAATTTAAACTATTAATTAAATTTTAAATAATTGAAAACATATGTATTAAAAATAAAAATATTAAATTAAATATTCAAATTAGTTAATTAAGATAACAAATATTCATATTGTTGATATAATGTAACAATAACTAACAATAATATAAACCTACTCTCCTAAATCAGCTGCCTCGTCCTCCATATTGTCTTCTTGTTGCGGTTGTGGTGGCTGTGGTGGCTGCAGCAGCGGCATCGACCAGGGATATTGGGGAGGTAACGTGGACGATCCTACTCCATACATGTAGGGATACAGCAGCTGCAACTACGATGGAATTGGTCACGGAAAAGGTGATGGCGTTGCTCCGTACATGTATGGAGTGGCCACAGGTTGAAATGTCACTGCCCCGTACATGGAAAAATAGGCTGGAGCTGGAGGTTGGGAAGACGAAGCTCCATAAATATTGTCGCTATCAGGCATAGGCGGCATCTGAACGTTTGGTGGACAAAATGAAGGTGGAAAAAATTGAGACACGAAATTAACTTGGTAAGTCAAATTTTATAACTTATTCTCCAAATTTTCTATATGTTTTGATGAATGTTGAGGAGGAGCTTGAGACTGGCTGAAGTGAGAGTGCTGGGTAGATGATGACCCCGACCCTTTCAATTTTCGTCCCACTCCTCGCTCGTTTCCACGTCTTTGGCCCAATACTTTTTGTAGTACTTCCACCTAATAAACTGTTGTCGAACCATCATTATTGGAAGCGATAACGAATGTTTGTTGAGTTTGTAACTCAAAATCAGCCTTAAGTTTTTCCTGTTTTTAGAAAACGTTAGACACTAACAATAAATATAACTCTATGAATATTAAAAACATAATTTAAACTTACATAATCCTTGTGAGCATCATCGTTCACAAAATCAGTTGTTGTTTTCTTCCAATGGTATTCCTTCCATGACTCAATAGGGTCCGAGTTCGCCTAAAACATATAACTCAAATGTTAGAGAACATATAATTTAAAAGAACATATTTTTTATAAAATTTTAACTTTCACTTACTCTTTCGCGACGGATGGCTGCCAGCAATTTTGTACCCTGTGTTGTAGAATACTTCTTTTTCTTCTGATTTTCCTTGTTCTTTACTGAGTGCACAATAAATTTCGGACTTGTAAATAACTGACAGATCTGCTTCCACTCATGCTTGTTAACATTCTTCGTTGGGTTGTTTAGAACCTTGTCCCAATCCTCTGGTCCTTTGTAGTGTTTCTCAAAGTATTCGTGTCTTATTGTTTTCTTATGACGGTATCGGTCTTTCATCTCTCGATCAGTACCATCTGTACACTTTAAGAAATCCTTGCAGCCCTCTATTTGATAATACCACTAAATTGAAAAATAAACATATTAAGAATATATATACTATATTAAGGACACATTTTTTTAAAAAAAATATCATTTAATATTTTTTTGACCTTGATCATGCTAAGGACTTAGTCCTTGTATTGTTTAGGCATTGATTCCCAAGAATCGAAATATCCGGGAGCTTTCGTTTTAATTTGGGTTCACACAAGGCGGACAAAAGAAGTGTGCTCGCCCCCAACAACCTTGTACGTTCACGGGCAAAACGTTACTTCCAGTGCTTTTCCATTTTTCCGCCACCTCTCATCTAGATCTTTTCCAATAGTTGCGCCACGACCCTTTCTCTTAGTTGGGATTCATGTTTTTATTTATTAACAATACAAATAATATTAGTATATACATGATAAATATATTTGAGTGAATAAAAGAAAAAAATTACCTGAACATAGTCGCATGATAAACATATACATGATAAACATAGTCGCATGAAGTCGGGATCCTAGTAGGATCCGGTGGAGGATCACTGCCAGTTTCTCCAATGTGGGCTCTAGCCACACCTGCTGACATCTGCTAACACGACAGTAACTTGACCTATCTATTTTAATATTTAATTCTTATTTATAATTAATTTTAGTGAATATTATTTTAATTAATTAGGTACTTTGAAACATGTTATTTGGAAACAATCTTTTTATTTCTAAATATGTATAATACTTCACAAAGATACAAAACTAAATAGAATAGTCATTATCATCATTAATTACATCAACATCTATCGGGCACACATTATCAATATTATAATCAGTAAGGTTGACAAGCAATTAATCCTCATCTTGTGCTTCTTCTATGTTGTTCGCCTTATCATCTTCATTGTCAATAATAAATCCATCATCATCCTGAACAACTGAAGGTCGATGGGGTGTGTTGACTTAGGTCGCTGGTGCATCAGATTGCTAAAAAACCAACTCCAAGATCCACAGTCAAAACAAAATTCGATGAGCTGGTGTCATGTACAACATCAACATCAGTAATCATATCTAAAGCGTTTGGAAAGTCCCAAAATTGTCTATGATTCACTCCTTGGACAACTTTTCAATCTCGTATTATAACGAGATCATCAATGTAGAATACCTATTTCGCTTGGCTAGCTAGTATGAACGGTTCATCTTTATAACATTCATCATTGACGTTGATACTAGTGATATTATTTTCAGTGATTGTTTTCTTCTTCTTTGGATCTATATTGAACCATTTACATCGAAATACTAACTGTTTTATGATATCTTATAAAATCTTATGATACCATAAAAAAATTATGATGTTTTATAAGCTCTAATTTTATATTGTTTAAAATTATTTACAATTCCAATTTTAATTATTATTTAATTAATTTAACCAATAGTAATTTGTTTTATTGTTCATTTTTTATTTTCTTAATAAGTTTTTTTTTAATTATCAAACTTACTTTTTCATCTTAAATAAATAATGATTTATATTTAAATTATTCCTCTAATTTTTTAATTTATTTTTAAATTATTAAATTTGTTAATATTAAATTAGATTTGTTAATATTAAATTTATTTATTTATTTAGTCTCCTAACTCTACCCAAATTTCGGCAGCATAACGTCTATATTCTAAGCCATCCCAAAAATTTAAAAGCATGCAAATGACATTCAAAATATTTCCAGAACATTGAAAATATATTATACATTTTTCTACACATATTTCCTCATAAAATTTTATTCTGAACTCCAACCTACCACCTACCCTATTCCGACCTAGTGGATCCCTTGGAGATAGTAAGCAGACATCTAGTACTCCCCACTTTTTTAAGATGCTTGAAGAAACATCTTTAAAAAATGTGGAATACTAGATGAATACATTGACTCGGGTTACTATCCCCAAGGAATCTACTAGATGTATGTCTATGACTTTAAATATTATTATTTAATTAATAATATAATTATCAAATTATTACATTATCTTATTAATTACTAATTTAATATTTTATTATTTAATTATCCTATTAATTATTACATTAACATTTTAATATTTAATTATTAATTAATATTTTATTATTTAATTATTGCATTAATATTTTATTATTTAATTATCTTATTTTGAACTCCAACCAACCCTATTCTCACCTAGTGGATCCCTTGAAGATAGTAAGCAGACATATATTACTCCTCATTTTTTCAAAACGTTTGAAGAAACATCTTGAAAAAAATGAGGAATATTAGATGAATACATTGACTTGGATTACTATCCCCAATGCATCCACTAGATGTATATCTATGGCTTTTTGTTATTATAATTAATAATCATTATCACTATGTGATAAAAACCATCATATCCTATATATGATATCTTACAATGTCTTATTTTATAATGTTTAAGGTTAAATGTTCTTTAATAATTAAAACTGCATTTATCAAGAATGTTATTATAGTTAAGAAATACATCCATCTTTATTTTAATTATTGTTTAAGTAAATATAATTGAAATTAATTATAGGCAATTATTTTCATTCTTAGTTTTCAAATTTGACAATATTTTTCATAATAGTTATTTTTTTAAGAGAAATTGGTGAAAATAGACCCCTTTTATAGTGCATTTTGCACAATAACCTACTTTCAAAACATTTTAGCTAAATGGCCTCTTTTTTAAATGAGTGGGTATAATTTTACCCATTTACCCTTTCATTTTATTTGACAAAAAAAAAAAAAAAAAAAATTCATAACACTAAAAATCCCTAAACTGGTCTTCATGCACGGCTTCACCCATTTACCCATCGTTCTCTTCTGGTCTTCACGCAGGGCTTCACGCATCAAAAATCCATAAACTGGTCTTCTCCTTAACGTACGCCGGTCTTCTCCTTCACGCACGCACAGCCAGTCTTCTCCTTCACGCACGGCTCACGGCGCCGTCACTCACGGAGACGCAGGTATGCAACCCATCCCTCCACCTCGTCTCCTTGTTCTCTCATTGACCCGATGGGTTGCTGAAATGGAAGATAATGAACTGCAATTTCTTTGAACTGAAATGGAAGATAGGTGGGGATTATATATATTTGAACTGCAATTTCTTTCTCATGAACTGTAATTTGTTTGAAGTGAAATGGAAGATAGGTGGGGATTATATTTATTTGAACTGCAATTTCTTTCTCACTGAGTTTAGTTGCTGAAATGGAAGATAGGTGGGGATTACTGCAATTTCTTTCTCACTGAGTTTAGTTGCTGAAATGGAAGATAGGTGGGGATTATATATATTTGAACTGCAATTTCTTTCTCATGAACTGCAATTTCTTTGAACTGAAATGGAAGATAGGTGGGAATTATATTTATTTGAACTTCAATTTCTTTCTCACTGAGTTTAGTCGCTGAAATGGAAGATAATGAGTTTGGAGCCGTGTATTTTATTTTGTCTGACTTTTTGGAGAGTATTAGTATTCCCTTGCTGCCTCGAATTATCCTTGACAAAAGCTCTTCCCTTTTTAGTTCCTCCACTTCTTCTTGTAGCAGTGGTACGTACTTCACCACACGAGACACAGTAGCCGGAATACTCAACTTTTTCTATACATATAACAAAAATATTTGTTACATTATTATTATTATTTTCTCAAACAATTTGTTACACTATTATTGTCAGCAAACTTTAATTTAATTTGTAGTAGTGACACTAATTTCAATCATTAATTCTAGATTAGCTGGCCTAAAATTAGACATGTTTAGTAACACTTTGATTGGTTTCCTGCATTGAATTGTGATTTCTGAACAAATCAATTGGGTTATTTACTAGAATAGGCACCATGCATGACTGAATTTATTAGGATAGAGTATTTGTTTGTATATTTTTCATTAGGAATATATTGTAGTGACAATAAGCCTTTGAGCATGGTTTGTGAACGGGTTAAATTGGTTGACTCAGTTTTTGTAATAGGTACTTAATTTTGGACAGGTTAGTTGTAAATTGTTTGTCTCATTCTTTGTAATAGGTATTTCGTTTTGGACTGTCAAATTGTAAATTATTTGTCTCAGGTCTTGCTGAATATTTTACAAGTAGTATTATTACAAGAAAAATGGTGTCTGGATGTTCAAGCACTTCATTAGTGGCATCTCCTAAAAAACAATCAATTAAGGAAGTAACAGAAAAGTCTCCAATGACATCGGCATCTCCTCCAACTCAAGCAATAGAAGAAGCAGTTATAAAGTCTCCACAAAAATCATCTTCTCTTCCAATACATGCAAGAGAAGAGACAAATGAAAAGTATTCATTGAAACCATCACCGCTATTGTCTAAGGTATATAAATAAATAATAGAATGATATCATTGTTGGATAAGTAAGAATAAGAATATAATTGATTCATAATGTTATAATTTTACAGGTGAAATCTTTAGACATACCATCACTAAGACCGATATTGATGGAGAATGAACATTTTACAAGTCGTGTATCTGTAGCCTACAGGATACAAGTGTTGAGGAATATACGATCACTACTTTGTTATGAAGATTTGGAAGCATTCACAGCTTCTTGTTTTGGTCATCTTCTTAAACTAATCGATCTAGCGAAGAGTAGTGGGCAGTTGATACATTTTCTTTTACAGAGGCGGGTACAAACTAATAAAGAGAATGAGTTATGGTTTGATATTGATAGTCAACCTGTTAGGTTTTCAATGCATGAGTTTGCATTGATTAGTGGCTTTAATTGCGGAAAATCCAATGACCCAAACTTGAGTAGTCTAAGAAAGGGTAATAGGCTTAAAAAAGAGTATTTTAGGGACATAGAAGGACACATTACTCTTAAAGATTTGGAAACTATGTTTGTGGATATGAGTGAAGAAATCTAGTAGGGGAGTTGAAAAAAAAGAAGAAATACATAAAGAAAAATCGGGATCATTTGAGACTTGCTTTGCTTTATTGTTTGGAAGGAGTAGTGCTTGCACATGAGCTTGCACAACCTATAGGGGAGGAAAACATGGGTATTGTTGAGGACTTTGATGTCTTTAACAAATATCCATGGGGTAGGTTATGTTATAATCTCACATTAGATGGTTTGAAGACGAATTTGAAGAAAAAGTCTATTAAGTACCAAAATAAGGTTGGTGGGAAAAAAAGTAAAGAATCATACAAATTATATGGTTTTCCTTATATTTTTCAGGTTAGTTGTTTAATAATATATTTGAATGAATTTAAACATCAGTATCTTGTCTTTAGTTTGTCTAATTTATCTCTTTTGATTTTTGGTTTTTTAGGTTTGAATTTATGAAGCAATACTTTTACTTGGAAATTTATTTGCAAACCAAAAAGAAGGAAATGTGACTCCTCGTTGCTTACATTGGGAAGCAAAAGAGCCCGAATATAAAGAGATTAGTCAGGCATTGAAGCTTACTCATGGAAAAGTAAGTCAAAATTACCATTTTGGTGATGCGTGAATTTAATTTTAATATGGGTAAGGTAAATTTAAGTCGTTATATGTTTGTTTGACAGATTGACGTACATCATATCCTCCATGCTTCTGAGTTAGAGAAGTGCCAACCATACATGAAGGATTTTGAGTTATTCAATGATAAAGCCAATGACTTGATTGATGCCTTTGTTAAAGAACTTAAGGTTTGCAGTCCTGTTTTGAGTGAATACAATAAGGAAGAAGAGAAGGTTGATGTTTCAGATGATAAAAAAATGTGCCCTTCAGCTTCAAATGTCAATCCAAATCAGAATTCGGACAATGTGATAAAGTTATGGGTTGATTTGGAGAAGAAAATGAACACTCGTTTTGATGAGTTGATGAAGCGACAAGATGAAATGGACTCCAAATTGGACTTGGTGTTATCAATGATGGTTCGTAGTTCTGGTTGTAAATCTAATCAACCTGAGTTTGAGTTGGAGGCTAAACATAATGGCATAAAAGTTGATGGTGGTGAGTGCGGAGATGCATATAGCTATGTCACTCCACCTACTTTTAATGGTGATGATGTTGTTTGCAATAACGAAAATGAAGTTGAGGTCACATCTCCTCATCCTAGGCCAATGAGAAAAAGGAAACGTGCTCCTGCCCTGATGACACCATATACAGATCCAACAAAAAGGAGAAAATTTAGAAAAGGTTAAGGGTTCAAAGTTAATCCATTTCGCAAGATTGACGATCACAAGGAAGAGGCTTTTATGAAGTGGTTCAACGAGAACAACACAAGGTACTTTAATTTAATATTTTTCCTTGCATTATGATTGTCTTTACAGGCCTAACACAATTTAAAAATTGATGTGTGTAGCATGTTAATTAACTGTGGAACCGGCAGCTACCAAAGGAAATACTTCGAGCAGTTATTTACCCCAGCAACATGGCTGTCTACTGATGTTAGTATAATTGTATTTTAATTTTACTTGTTCAAATATTATAAATGAAAGTTTTCTTACGCTACCCTTTAAAATGATATTACTAATGCAGCATATAGATGAGGCTTTATGGGGCATGAGAAAAAGGTCACAAAAGTATCATGACCTCTTTGATCAGAATGTCGCCATTCTTGATGAATTCTTTTCTCAGTGGCTTTGTGGACATTGGGAGAAGTTCAATTTAGGTAAAAATTACAAGGACTTTGTATTTGATGATGTTTTTATTAAGTATGTAAATGGTGAGAAACCACTTAGAGGAAAGGCTTGGGAGAATGTTCACACACTTTACACACCACTAAATATCGAAGGCAAACATTGGGTATCTTTGGCAGTCAAGTTGGAGAAGTGGGAGATTGTAGTGTTTGATAGTAATATAAACCTCACACCTGAGCAAAAATTGGTCAAACACTTGGAGCCTTTCCGGTGCATGCTACCGTACTTGCTTCGTCAAAGTGGTAAGTTTATGGGTCGTCTTCACAAAATTCCTGAGCCATTTACATGTCGAAGGTTGTGTGACATTCCTCAAGACCAATCCAGGTACTTCATCCGAACATTTGTATGTGATTTGATTAATTTTGAACGAGTTATATAATTGTAATTGCTTTATGCAGCGGAGATTGTGGAATATTTGCCATCAAGCATATCGAGTTCGACATGTGCGGGCTAAACATGAATTATGTTCACGATGACAATATTGTCTTCTTTCGGAAAAAAATGTCATGTGAAATCTACAATAGAGATTGGGATCCATAGTAAAGGAAAATCTGGAATTGTATTTTGTTTATGTATCAAACTCTTATAGTATGACTTGTATTGGATATTTATTAGCAAAGGCAATGGAATGGTGTTTTGTTTATGTATAAAACAGTTATGGTATACCACAAATTGTTATAGACTACTTGTGTTGGATGTTTCTGTTTCAGACTTCTTTGTGTTATATTTCAACAGCCTGTCTAAAAATTTCGACAGCTAGTCTGAAAATTCGACTGCTTGTCTAAAAATTTCGACAGCTAATCTAAAATTTCGACTACCTGTCTAAAGCTTTCAACGGCTAGTCTAAAATTTTGACTGCCTGTCTAAAATTTCGACAACTTGTCTAAAATTTCGACTGCCTGTCTAAAGCTTTCGATAGCTTGTCTAAAATTTCGACTGCCTGTCTAAAGATTTCGACAGCTTGTCTAAAATTTCGACTGCCTGTCTAAAGATTTCGACAGCTTGTCTAAAATTTCGACTGTCTGTCTAAAATGTTTGAAAAGTCTAAAAAGGATCCAATAACACAATAAAAGAACATATATCAAGGATTGAGTGGTAGATAATCTATTCATTACACATTTTTGACAATTAGCCATGAATTTCGACAAATTGTCTAACATTTTATAAAGTTAAACAAAACTTAATCTTTATGATCTTATGATGATTACAGATTGAGTGGTACATATTTCAATCAAACTACTATGATGATCAATGATTGAGTGGTAGATAATCTATTGAGGTACTATTATGATGATTGTGTTTATAGTATTAGAACAACACTTTATCATGTCGAATTGGATCTTAACTCATTATACATTTTTGACAATTAGCCATGAATTTCGACAACTTGTCTAACATTTTATAAAGTTAAACAAAACTTAATCTTTATGAGATTATGATGATTACAGATTGAGTGGTACATATTTCAATCAAACTACTATGATGATCAAGGATTGAGTGGTAGATAATCTATTGAGGTACTATTATGATGATTGTGTTTATAGTATTAAAACAACACTTTATCATGTCGAATTGGATCTTAACTCATTATACATTTTTGACAATTAGCCATGAATTTCGACAGCTAGTCTAAAATTTCGACTGCCTGTCTAAAATTTCGACAACTTGTCTAAAATTTCGACTGCCTGTCTAAAGCTTGTCTAAAATTTCGACTACATGTCTAAAGATTTCGACAGCTTGTCTAAAATTTCGACTGTCTGTCTAAAATGTTTGAAATGTCTAAAAAGGCTCCAATAACACAATAAAAGAACATATATCAAGGATTGAGTGGTAGATAATCTATTCATTACATATTTTTGACAATTAGCCATGAATTTCGACAACTTGTCTAACATTTTATAAAGTTAAACAAAACTTAATCTTTATGAGATTATGATGATTACAGATTGAGTGGTACATATTTCAATCAAACTACTATGATGATCAAGGATTGAGTGGTAGATAATCTATTGAGGTACTATTATGATGATTGTGTTTATAGTATTAAAACAACACTTTATCATGTCGAATTGGATCTTAACTCATTATACATTTTTGACAATTAGCCATGAATTTCGACAACTTGTCTAACATTTTATAAAGTTAAACAAAACTTAATCTTTATGATCTTATGATGATTACAGATTGAGTGGTACATATTTCAATCAAACTACTATGATGATCAAGGATTAAGTGGTAGATAATCTATTGAGGTACTATTATGATGATTGTGTTTATAGTATTAAAACAACACTTTATCATGTCGAATTGGATCTTAACTCATTATACATTTTTGAAAATTAGCCATGAATTTTGACAACTTGTCTAACATTTTATAAAGTTACACAAAACTTAATCTTTATGATCTTATGATGATTACAGATTGAGTGGTACATATTTCAATCAAACTACTATGATGATCAAGGATTGAGTGGTAGATAATCTATTGAGGTACTATTATGATGATTGTGTTTATAGTATTAGAACAACACTTACTCATGTAGAATTGGATCTTAATTCATTATACCTTTTTGACAATTAGCCATGACTTTCGACAGCTAGTCTAAAATTTCGACTGCCTGTCTAAAATTTCGACAACTTGTCTAAAATTTCAACTGCCTGTCTAAAGCTTCCGACAGCTAGTCTAAAATTTCGACTACCTGTCTAAAATTTCGACAACTTGTCTAAAATTTCAACTGCCTGTCTAAAGCTTTCGACAGCTTGTCTAAAATTTCGACTGCCTGTCTTAAAACTTTCGACAACTAGTCTGAAATTTCGACTGCTTGTCTAAAAATTTTGACAGCTAGTCTAAAATTTCGACTGCCTGTCTAAAACTTTCGACAGCTTGTCTAAAATTTCAACTGCCTGTCTAAAGATTTCGACAGCTTGTCTAAAATTTCGACTGCCTGTTTAAAATGTTTGAAATGTCTAAAAAGGCTCCAATAACACAATAAAAGAACATATATCTCAATATCAAACCAAGTCCAAAATATGAAATCACACAATATTATAAAAACATTAACACATCAAACCAAGTCCAAAATAAATTGAAAAATAATCACTTCTTGCATGTGGTTTTGTTGTGCCCATAACATCCACAATTGGAACACTTCCGTTGCTTTTTTCCCCCATCAACATCAGAAACCTTACCCTTTACTTTCCTTGATGACGATTCAGGTGCAGAATTACTCTTCTCCTTTGGAAACTCTCCTCTCGAAGGAATTCGTTTATTCTTTGGTCTCCCTGGGGGAATTAACTTAACTGGTTTGATAACGACTTGAGACTTGACCTCTTCTGGAAGAAGCCATTATATTTCAGGTGGTAAAGGGTAAATAGATTCTACATAAGCCATCCTCCAAAATTCAGCCGTGTAGAATTTTGAGCATAGACTATAAACATCTACTCCACGATGCATTGTTGCAGCGATACCATGAATACATGGAATCTTATCAATGTCAAACTCTCGACATGTACAAGAATGTTCCTCAATATTAACTAGACCGTCTAGTGGCTCACCTTTAACATGGAACTCACTTAGATTAATGGGTGTAACTCTCATGTACCTTGATTGTTCGTATCTTTGTCTCATTATATCTTCTGCATCAACTGTAAGTGGTGTTGGACAAGAATTTGCATTTGTCCTTCTCTCATAGAACCATCTGGAGAGTGTAGTGATAATTTCCTCCAATAAAGGAATGATGGGCCATTCTCGAGCTTCTCTAAAAACTTGGTTCAATGACTCAGAATTGTTGGTGGTCATGATGTTGTATCGATTACCATGGAAATGACATCTGGACCAGCTTTCAAAAGATGCATTCTTTAGGTATGTTGCCAGACTTGGTTTTTTTGTAGAAATCTCAGCAAATAACTTTGTGAACTCTGAAACTCTGTACGCTTTTTCCGTCTTCTCAAACAACTTTTTCAAACCTTTACCACTAAATTTTGTCTTTATATTTTGTCCAAGATGCCACATACAAGCTCCATGGTAAGCATTTTTATATACATTTCGAACTCCCTTTATAATGCTTTTGTGTCTATCAGATATAAACACTAAATCAGTAGTATCAGGCACTTGATCTCGTAAGCATGTCAAAAACCAATTCCAAGATGCATCATTCTCAGAATCAACAATACCAAAAGCAAGAGGATAAATTTGAAAATTTCCATCTTGTGCAGTTGCAATGAGTAAATTTCCTCCAAATTGGTTTTTCAAATGAGTTCCATCAATAGATATAACTTTTCTCATGTAACGAAAACCTCTAATGGATACTCCCAAAGACAAAAATAAATATTTGAATTTCTGTTCTTCATCAACAATTAATCTAGTGTACGTACCAGGATTAGACTTTTGGACCATGTACAAGTAAGAGGGGAGTTTTGGATAACTGTTTGCCGCTGAACCCCTTATAAGTTCATGTGCGCACTTTCTTGCCTTCCATGCCTTCCAATAACTACACTTTACACCAAGATTCTTGTTGATCTCATTAACTATTTGTGCTGGATTTGGACCTTTTTTCACACCTTCATATCTCGCTTTCAAGTGCTCTGCAATAATAGAACAAGTTGCTTGCCGATGATGATTTTGTCGCATTTCTAAAGAACAAGTGTGCTCATTACAATGCTTACGAATAACAAACAACCCTGTTGCACATGTCTTTGTCGCACGAATTCTCCACTTACAATTGGGGTCAACACAAACCAAAACCACTAATTTCTTATTTGATTTTTTCACTTTGAATTCAAAGTTTCGTCGTATAGCAAGCATGTGTACTTTCATCTTCAACTCTTTCTTATCCACAAAATATTGACCAACACAAAAAACATCTTCATCAATACTTGTTGCATTTGAGCTTGGTGTACTACTAACATGACTTCTTTCATTACAATGATCACTAGGGGATACACGAGGAAGTGGTAAATGGTTATCTTCAAGAGTGTGAGGTGCAGAACTAGTATCAGGAACATTACATATGTATGCATCGTCAAAGGAATCATCAAAAGTTCTATTTTCAAGACATGGGACATTCAAATTTACCTCAACAAAACCATCATCAATATTGTTTCTTTCCCCCCTCATCATCATCATCATCGCCATCATCATCATCATCGTTGTCGTTGTCGTTGTCATCATCGTCATCATCTAAATCAACATTGTTATCATCGTTTAAACCAGCATCATCAAAATCATCATCAGTAGAAATGTTTGAAATAGAATTAATATTTGTAGTAGATACAATATTAGTAACAAGTTTATCCTTAATGAGCATATTTTTCATCTTCTTGATCAAACCCACACATAATGGAACCAAATCGCGCTCTTGCCATGTAAAGAAACTAACAATGTCTCTACTATTTTTTATTGCAATTGGTTCAATCTCCACCATTGTTGTTATCTTGTAAGTTAATTCTATATCGAAGAGGTTGCGATCGATTTCTGTAACTTCATAAATATGTTCAACTAACTCCTCATAAGTTAGGTTAGTTTGTACCAAACTTGATCTTGATCGTGAGCCATTTGAAATCCATTTCCACGAGTCCTCATTCTTTTTCCACATTCCATCACATAATATTACAATGTTTTTGAAAGACATCTGAAAAATAATAATACAATAAAAAAATATAAATTATTGATATTACTTTGATTAAAAAGTTATATAAAAAGATGAAAATCAAGTTGAAAAATCTAGAAATTCGACAACCTGTCTGATAATTCGACAACCCGTCTAAAAATTAGACTACCTGTCTAAATTTTAGACAGGTGGTCGAAATTTTAGACAGGTGGTCTAAAATTTAGACAAGTGGTCGAAAAAATACGACAACTGGTCTAAAATTTAGACTCCTTGTCGAAAAATTAGACAAGCTGTCGAAAAATTCTGGGTTTTTCTATCTCGAAAATAACCGAAACCACCATTAATTTTTTCAGATTTTCAAGCTTTAACCTCCATAAAACTCCAAAAATAAACCTAAATCCTTACTTATACTTTCAACATACTAAAACAATCATTTTGCATTTTAAATCTACAAAAACAATATAAAAAATCTCATATTTTATCAAAATAAAAAAAGCTTTATAAACCAACCTTTTGAATGAGTGGTGGCTGGATTTGTGGAGAAATTGTGGCATCCGGTGATGAACACTGTTCGCCGGCGGTAGGGGGCGGCTGTCGGCGGTGGTGGTGGTGGTGGTGGTGGTGGGGGGGATTATTATGGGTGGTTGTGGATGGGTGTGGGTGGATGGGTGAGAGGAAGAAGATGATAGTTATTATTAGGGTTTTTGTTTTAATTTATTATTATTTTATTTTAAGGGTAAAATGGGTAATATAAAAAGTTCATTAATAAAAGAGACCATTTAGCTAAAAACTATTGAAACTAGGCCATAGTGCAAATTGCACTATCAAAAGAAGCCTTTTGCCAAGGGCCCCTTTTTTTAATTATCAAACTTATTTTTTCTTCTTTCAAATTAATGTTAAATTTATGAACATTCCATTTTTTAAAATTATTTTAAAAAGTTATTTATTATTTTTTAATTTTATTATTACTTTGTTATATTACTTATTGTAAAGTTTATTATTGAAAAAAAATCATATTATAATAATAATTATTATTTAATTAATTAATTAATAATATAATTATTAAATTAATTGATTATTATTCAATTGTCTTATTAATTACTAAATTAATATTTTATTATTTAATTATTTTATTGCGAACTCTCACCTACTCTATTCCGACTTAATGGATCCCTTGAATATAGTAAGCAGACATCTAGTACTACCCACTTTGTCAAGATATTTGAATAAATATCTTAAAAAATTGGTAATACTAGATGTTGTACCCTAAATTTAGCACGAGTTCACTTACACAGCTCGAGTACAGCTGGCAGTTAAATATGTGGAAAAATAACCAAGTAGAATACCTAGTTATTAACCATGTAAGCAACTCGAGATTCACAATGATTAAATCCAATATTAGGTGTCCTAGACTTACTACGAGCTCGAAGTCAGATAGCTGTCAAACACGAGCTCAGGCGAGATATTCATCTCGTGAGGACTTAGATATAACGCATACTGAAGGATCCCAAGAGACTCGTGATATATTTATATGCTCATTAATGACCAGGTTGTCTCATATATATATATAATTATTACCCGAGATAGCACGAGCATATTTATTCTGTTATCAAATCATATCCCAATGTAAATGGGAATAATTTGTATTAATTATATACCATATATAATTACACTATTTATTTACACTACGACCCAAATTTGTCCAAGGAATTCCCATATAAATACTAGGAATGATGGACAGGGAGGGGGACCAATTGTTTTTGTATTACTGAAACTCTACCAAAATAGAGAGAGAAACAATAATAATATTGACTTGTGGACTAGGTGGATTTAACCACTAAACCACGTAAAAGTTATGGGCTTTTGAGTGGGTACTTGTTATTTCATTGCGGTTTATTATTTAGCACTAATCTATCCATTTTATTTCTTAATATACTATTGGCAAAAAACCGCGTCAATAGTTTGGTGCTTTCGTTGAGAGTAAAATAGTGTTTTACAAGTTCCAGTCAACTTTCATCATGGTGCTCACTCGCTCAATGCACGATAATGAGATAGAATAACCTGGTGGGCAAGAGGCCCATCATACCACTGTTCCCAATGAAAGGGGCCCGAATGTTCAGCAATGTCCGAGGAAACAACCGGCGGGTCAGGGCGATACTGGGAGTTCGGCGTCGCTACCGCCAAATCCTAATCCAGGCTATGTGACTGCTGCCGAGATGGAAAACATGCAGTTAAAGAGCCATCTTGCTAGAGAAAACAGGTAGATTGAGTAGGTCCCTGCTCGGTTACCCCCTCTTGCAACTGGCGTTAATTTCAAAAAGAGGCAAAGTTGGTCTCATAAGTCCCATAGGAATAATCAGCCTAAACCGAGTCGATCTGTCAGAACTGCCACTCTGAATTATGTACCTTCAAGGAAAAATCATTAGAATGATCATCCCAGTGATCATCACAGGGGCCATCAGCATGTCAGTCGGTCAATTAGGACTGCAACCCCAAGCTCGGTGCCTTCTTCACAGATCCCCAGAAATACCCATTACAATCTGCGAGGAGGGGCTAGGACAAGCTCACGATGGCACAATGCTCCGACAAACATTTCTGTGCCACGATCGGAGCACCAGGCACCAAGAACAAGGGACATTGGAGTAGAACCAAGGCAAGCTAATTTAGTCCGTCCTGATCGAACAAGGATAGCTTCGCTAATAAGGCATCCTCCGTCACCTGTAAGACATTCAACACCACCTCATCCTCAACGAGATATTCCAACCCATGGGAACAGTAGGAGAAATCCTCCCACGTTTGCAAATACTTCCATCCCACGAACGCCTGTTGAGAATCCAGTCCTCGATCTCAACCGTGAACGATAAGTTTTGCGAACGAAAGTTACTAGACAGAGATCCATCGTAGCGACAGGTTCAAGAGCGACCTAAGAAATCATTTGAGCTCAGCGCAAAGTCCTCGATATGATACACAGCTCGACTTTCATGATCATCTGAACTTGCAAAGGAGGTATCCAGCTCGGGATGAAGATATTAGCTATACTCAACACGAGAGAGGTCCATCCATAGTACGTGCCAAAGGGAATGCCCTACATAACCAAGCTCAAGCTTGGAAGGACAATAACCCGTCAAACTCGTATAATAGGATGGGAGGTGTTGAACAACCCCCTGCTAACCTAGGGATTAGGGACCAAACCTTGAGAGACTAGCTCTAATGGAAGAACAGATGAAAAGACTCTTATCCGGGAAAGAGAAGGACGATTGCGACTCAAACGAGGAGCTCAAACATTTTGCTCCAAACATTGCGGCAACAACATATCCTGTAGGTTTTAGGATGCCGCACATGTCGAAGTTTGATGGAAATGGAGATCCATCTTATCACCTCAGAATGTTTAATACCATGATGATGGCCCACAATGTCAAGCTCGATCTAAGGTGTATCTTGTTCCCTGCAACTCTGGTCGGGCCTACCAGGCAGTGGTTTAAACAATACAAGAGACATTCCATAAGCTCATGGAAGAAATTTACTTCCAATTTCAAAAAAGCATTCCGAGCTTCACAGGCATCTCGGGTTGGGGCTAATTCATTGGCCAACGTAAAGTAGCAACCTGGAGAAACGTTGAAGGCATATCTGAACAGATTTTCCAATGTTGTTGCACGAGCTAGGGACACTAATGACAACTCCAAACTCATGGCAATGAGGACGGGATTCCACATCATGAGCGACGTATGGCAAGAACTCCAAAGAAAAGGAGTTAAAAGTGTTGACAAAGTCTTGGCTCGAGCTCAAGAATGGATAAACCTGGAGGAGGTGTGAGCTTCTATCGCAGGAACCAGACTAACCCCTCTCCAACCCGTTGGAGGGGTAACGGATGTTGCAACTATGGCTCAAACCGTTACCCAGAATAACCAAGGGGGGAACAACTAAAGGAAGGGGAATGGTGAGGGCGACCAGAGTGGGACGAAGAAAAACAAGTCCATGGAGAAGTTCAAACCTATCTATGCTACATATACCGACCTAACGGACACCCGAGAGCATATTTCTGGCTAATTCTATTCGCCTTCCATGGAAGAAGCCAAAACCTTTGAGAAACCAGAGGGCAAAGAGAGATCCTTCAAAATTCTTCCAATTCCATAATGACATCGGTCATAACACTAATGAATGTTGGAAGCTGAAGGATAAAATTGAAACTCTCATCAGAGCTGGATCGTTGACCTAGTACACCCGAAATCAGGGAGTTCCTAATCAGCCCGCCGGGCAGAACTCTCAATCAGTCCTAGAAGCTCCGATACTCAAATTCGGAGCTTAGGCAAACCAGGTCGAACCTCCTCCAATAGTAGGGGGAGATATAACCACTATTGCGGGAGGACCTCATTTGGCAGGCACGAGTAGAAGGGCCCAAAAGAGGTACATTAATGAGTTGAAGGCTCATAACGGGGTGGAGTTCGTCCCGGAGAAATGGTTATCGAAACAGCAGCGATTGGAAAAACAACCAATCACTTTCACAGAAAAGGATGCTAGCCACGTCTAATTCCCACATAATGATCCGCTGGTAGTAACCATGCAACTCGCCAACCGAAGGGTCCGATGAATACGGGTGGATAACGGAAGCTCAGTAAATTCACTTTTTAGGTCCACTCTGGAAAAAATTGGACTGTCCATATCCGATTTGAAGGCGACCTTGATGACTCTGTATAGGTTTTCGGGTGAAGGGACAGTGACCATAGGGACAATCGGACTAGTGGTGACATTAGGAGAAGAGTCACAAACTATCTCCAAAGTACTCGAGTTCGTGGTAATTCATTGTCAGGCCGCATACAATGCAATTTTGGGTCAACCCGCGCTGATGACATTTGAAGCCATAACATCTATCCAGCACCTGGCAATGAAATTCCCCTCAGCTTCGGGGACATGCACAGTCAGAGGCGATCAGCTTGCTGCCAGAGAATGCTACAGCATTTCTATGAAGGGAAAGTCACAACCCAGGCAGAAGGCAATGGTCATAAATGACGGAGGTGAGGAGTCCCATGAAGTATAAGTAACTCATGAGACGGAAGAACCTCAACAAGAAGAGGATAGTGAGGTCGCCTAACGTGATGACATTGATCCACAGATAGGCGAAGACAGGTCAGAGCTCAAAGCCATAAAAGAGTTCGAGGAAGTGAACATCGATCCCAGAGAAGCTTCAAGAGTCATAAATATTGGAAAGAATCTTGAAGACAAAAGAAAGAAGGAGATGGTCGATTTTTTACAAGAGAACCTGGATGTTTTCTCCTGGTCGCATGAGGATATGGTGGGAATTAGTCTGAATATAATAATGCACACATTAAATTTGTACAAGAACGTGCCTGCAAAATCCCCAAAATGGAGACTTTTGGGAACCGTCCAAGCTGAAGTACTAGAGAAAGAAGTAGCTCGGTTACCAAAATGTGGGTTTATCCGGGAGGCAAAATACCCAGTTTGGGTTGCTAATCTCGTGCTAGTCACGAAGCTGAACGGGAAGTGGAGAACCTGTATCGACCTCTCTGACCTAAACAAGGCTTGTCCCAAGAACTGTTTCCCACTGCCAAGGATTGACTAGTTGGTAGATGCCATGGCAGGTCACGATCTCATGTCTATCATGGACGCGTACTTGGGATATAATCAGATCGCGATGAACCATGTGGACCAAGAGCATACCAATTTCATGACCGAGCATAACGTATATTGTTACAAAGTTATGCCATTCAGATTGAAAAATGTCGGGGCCACATACCAATGCTTGGTCAACAAAATATTCGCTAACCAAATCAGGGAAAACATGGAGGTGTATGTCAATGACATGCTTGTCAAGCCAAAGACGGCCAATAACCATGTATCCAATTGGAAGAATGTTTTGGAATCTTAAGGAGATATGACATGAAGCTAAATCCTCATAAATGCACTTTCGGGGTGGCATCTAGAAAATTTCTAGGATTCATAGTCAACACAAGGGGAATAAAGGCGAATCCTGAAAAAATCATATCATTGTTGGACACGCCTTCACCCAGGTCGCGTAAGGAAGTTTAAAGCCTAACTGGAAGGGTGGCGGCTTTAAATCTCTTCATTTCGAAATCCACTGACAAGTGTTTGCCATTCTACAACTTGCTCAGAGGAAACAAGAAATTCTAGTGGACCGAATAATGCGAACAGGCATTCCACGAACTGAAAACGCATCTGGCAGAGCCCCCAGTATTATCCAAGCCGATATCAAGAGAGTCTTTGTTCCTTTATCTGGCTGTGACAGAGAATGCAGTCAGTACCATGTTAGTTTGAGAAGAAGACCGTGCTCAGAAACCAGTGTATTATGTAAGCAAGAGGCTTCTCAGAGATGAATCACGATACCCACTGATAGAGAAGCTGGCATTCTATCTAATTTTGGCTTCCAGAAAGCTCCGGCCATATTTCTAGACCCATTCTATCAATGTCATAACCGACCAACCTTTAAGGCAGGTTTTGTAAAACCTGAAACGTTGAGACATCTCTTAAAATGGGCCATCAAACTTAGCCAGTTCAAGATATTATACATGCCACGAATTGCAATCAAAAGTCAAGCCCTTGTTGATTTTATGGCTGAATGCACCGGTTTTCAGGGCGAGCTCATGAGGGAGCCAGTGCAGGAATTATGGAAAATCTTCGCAGATGGATCGTCAAACAAGAACGAATCAGAAGCTGGGATAATCTTAATCTCGCCAGAAGGACATCGATTCCATATAGCTCTAAGATTCAGATTTGAGGCATCCAACAACGAAGCAGAATATGAGGCCTTAGTGGTAGGATTGAGGGCGGCAAGAGAGCTGAGGGCGAAAGCCATCGTGTTAAATCAGGTATTGGGAGAGTATCAAGCTCGAGCCATCAAGATGGCGGCCTACCTGGCTAAGGTAAAGGGGGAGTTGTCTGAATTTGAGTTTAGCTATGTTGAACAGATACCCCACGAGCAGAACTCTAATGCTGACGCTTTGGCATGACTTGCTATCACAAAAGAGGCTGAAACATAGTAGCAGTGGAGTTCCTGGAGAGCCCAAGTGTAACGGAAGAAACTATGGATGTTGGAATGATTGATATAAGACCGACCTGTATGACTCCTATAATGGATTATCTCACAACTGAAAAGTTACCTGATGACAGAAAAGACATGAGAAAAATACTTCATCAACCTCCACGATATATAATAGTTGATGGAATCCTATATCGGGGAGGTCATTCGTTGCCCCTCCTACGATGTGTTCTGCCCGAGGAAGCCAAAACCATTTTACAAGAAATACATGAAGGTTTTTGTGGAGATCACAATGAGGGCAAAGGCTGGCGCTGAAGGTACTGAGACAGGGCTATTTTTGGCCCACTTTAACGAAAGATTTGATCTCGTATGTCCAGAAGTGCGACAAATGTCAGCATTTCACCATAGTTTCCTGAGCTGCTCCAATCGAGCTAACAATGATTTCATCCCTATGGCCATTTGCAGCAAGGGGAATTGACTTGATAGGTTCCTTATCTATGGGAAAAGGAGGAGTTTGATATGCGATAGTGGCAATTGATTACTTCACGAAGTGGGTAGAAGCAGAACCTTTGGAAACCATCACCTCAAAGAGAGTCCTAGATTTCATGGTGAATAATATCATCTATCGATTTGGACTTCCTAAGACGATTGTGTCAGACAACGGGACACAATTCGATAGTGATCTCTTCACAAACTTTTGTGAAATATACGACATAACGATGAGTTTCGCATCCGTAGCATACCCACAAGCCAATGGGCAGATCGAGGCTGTAAATAAGACCCTCAAGGCAAGCCTGAAGAAAAGATTGGACGAAGCCAAAGGATTATGGCCCGAGCGGCTTCCGCAAGTACTTTGGGTCTACTAAACTTCTCACCGGACCTCCACGGGGCATACTCCTTTTTCCCTAACCTTTGGAAGCCAGGCCATTCTTCCAATTGAAGCCAAGGTAGCTACTCACATGCATAGGATGTTTGGCCAAGAATAGAATAACGAGCTACTTAGTGCATCTCTCGATCTGATCGAAGAAAAACGAGAGGAATCGCAATTACAACTCACCCATTATCAACAAAAGATGAATCGTTATTTCAATTCAAAAGTCAAGGGACGCAGACTTGAATGAGGCAATCTAGTTCTCCGAAGGGTCTTTTTGGAAAATAAAGAACCCAAGGATGGTGTGATGGGCCCGAACTAGGAAGGACCGTACCAGATCATAGAATTCTTACACGAAGGAACTTTTAAGCTAACCCAACTAAATGGGGAAATAGTCCCACGAACTTGGAATGCTCTTCATTTAAAAAAGTATTATAAATAATATTACCATCAATGTAAGGCTTATTTATAAAAGCCATTTCAAATAAAAGACAGATGGATTATTGAATAACCATTTCTTAGTTTTATTATCGCAAGCTCGTGTTCTCACATTGTAAAATCAACCAGGAAAGTTTATACATTCTAGTTGCTTGGGGGGCACATAACCGAGAGCTTTAAGAAATGTTCTCAGACAAGATTAAAAACTTAGAAGCTTAGAGAAATTGATTATTCAACGACTTTTTAAAAGCTCGAGTTTTCAATAAACTTAGCACGAACTAAGTTTAAATCATATAAAACCCTGGATATAACCAGGTCCAAAGCTTAGAAGCTTGGAGAAGTTGATTATTTGATGGCTTTTTAAAAGCTCGAGTTTTCAATAAACCTAACGCAAACTAAGCTTAAAAAAATCATCAAAAACCTTGGGTATAACCAGGTCTGAGGCCTGAATATTAACAAGTATGACGCTAATAAGCGAGAAAAATCTTGGATACAACCAAGGACGAGAAAAATCTTGGATACAACCAAGGACGAGAAAATCTATCTCAATCTAAAAATCGATCCCTAAGATTTTGAATGTACAAGAGTCTAAGGATTCATAAACATGTGAAAAAAGGAAGGACAAATAGATCAAAAGTTAGATATATATTCAAATAAGAAAAATATATATTGTCACATCGAGGAGAAAAAACCTCGAGCTAAGCCCGAAGGCAATCGTTTTAATCCCAAGGGATTGTTACAAAAACTTAGAAAAAAACAAGTTACAATAAAAATCTTGAAAAAATGTCACTGATCCCTGTCAACTCGCTCTACTAAAGTAACCTCCTCACCGTCTCCTTCAACTGCTCCGGAAGCCTCGCCAGTCTCTGAGGGTTCTTGTGAAAACTGAATCTCGAATTTAGCAAGATACGGATCCCACAGCTCAAGTTGCATGAAAGAGAATTTATTGTCCGGGTTGAAAGCTTAGCAACGGTAAAGCATCTCCTCCATTATCAACGAAGACAGTGATGCTTCCTCCTTGGCCTTAGCCTCGACCTTGATTAGCTTCGCTTTGAGTTCGTCATTCTAGGCCTGAAGCTGATCAACATGACGACTCACCTCCACGACCTGAGCGTAAGAGGTGGACAACGCAGCCTTTGCAAACTACTCGCCCTCTTGAGAAGAAATGAGTGTAGCTTTGGCAGCATGCCCACTCTCTTGGACAATACTCAGGGCAGCCCAGGTGGCCTGCTCATTTTCTTGAGCAGCTCATAGTTCCTCGTTCATGGCTTTGACACGAGCTATGCTTCGGTATTGAGCTAAACATACTACAAAATTACGAAGCAAGTAAGAAAACACATAATAAAGAAAAAGAAGATGAAAAGTTAGAAGTGGGAAAAGGATTCACGGTGAGATTCATCCCCATAGCTGACTCGAGGACATCTTCCAAGTTGCGCTATTCTATGGCCCTCAGATCCCTATCACTAGCTTAGTACGCATGGCCCACCATGTGACTCGCCATCTCGTACACGATACCCCAAAAAGCCTCAGGGATCTTGTCTAAATCGTGTGGCTTTACCAGTATCCGGACGAAGGGAATCTCACTTCGGATAGGAACATCGATTTGAATCTCACTTGGGGATGTGAGGAAGGCATATGTCGAAGAGGGGGGGGGGGGGGGAGGAGCTTGCTGGACAGTGACAGTTGTTACCGAAGCTGGGGGAAGCTCTCTTACTGGCTGGCTCATGAGCTGTGCTCACACCTTTACCCTTGGGAGGTGACTTAGTACCTCCTGTCTTAGGGGTGGTCTTCTTTGCCACCATGGGCCTTTTTACCATGGGCCCAGATCCGGACCCTCTGGCCTTGAAGGCACTCCTTAAATCTGGAGCTCCTGGCACTTCCATCTCTTTGCCTGAAAAAAAAAAAGAACGAATAGAGGATTTAATTTACAGGAATAATGCTTCAAAGGTATTATAAATGCAAGGAAAAAAGAACAAGGATCCTACCCTTCGGGAAAGGGGAGGAATCTATTACAATCAGCTCGAGTGTATCAATCGGGCTAGGCATAACATCCAATTCGGGGATTAACGGAGGGGAGGGGAGGGGGAATCTAAGGCTACGTCCTCCTGGATCCTAGGGGGTTCAGGCTCTTCTTCAGGGCTGGACTCACCTACATACTACCTGAACCCAGGAGCAAATGCACCCTGGAGCAGGGAAGGCCAGGACCTACGGTTGGTTCCATACTCTTCAAAGGTGGTGGATCTAAATTTTAATGTGTTGTCAACTACAACAGTGCCTTTGGGATAGCTATGATCATAGTGTACCACAAAATGATCCACACATTGGAGAAGTGTTACGTTCATGTCTAGATTGGTAGGGTGACGATTAACAAGCTGGTTAGGGTTAAAACGGATCAGCCTATAGTTGGCAGTAGCCCGATCTAATTCTCTAAAAAGGTATTAGATACCTTGGCCAGAGGGGCTGGCTGCTGCCCCGGACGCAGCTCGATCAGGATCGAGCCCGTGGTTATCTTCAAGAGCTCGTCTTTTCCACACCAACGGTGCAACATCTTCTTCCTCCTCGGTGTCCTCGTTGGCTGGCGAGGCACCTTGAGAAGAGGGGAGCTCGGGTCCTCGCTAATGTCTGAACCTTGATGATTAATTTTCATGCCACCATGGTGGCATCGTTCACGATTTGGCGATAGTCTTTTTCCCGGGGAGGAAGACTAGACAAAGTCTTGTATTGACCCCTGTGGGTCTCAAATCATTTCATCCTTGTGAATATAGCTGCACAAGGAACAAACTTAATCATAACAATATAAAAAAAATTCCACAATGAAAGAAATAAAAGTTCATGTGCTGAGTTCACAAAGATAGAAGACTTATGAGGACGGTTGAAGTACCAATGTTCACAATTCTTTAACCCATTTGACATAAAAAATAAATCTTTATAGTCATTTGGGTGGCTGGGAAGCTCGATGACAGAGGTGGAGTTAGGGAATCTGGTGGGGTAATAAAATCTGTCACCTCGCCCTTTCTGGTCAGGACTAGCTTTTAGGCAGAAGAAGTATAGGATGTCTGCTGAAGTGGGGACCTCCCACTCGTGCCTCGGAAATAGATACTTTAATCGCACCAAAAGCCTATAGGAATTTCGGGGGAGCTGAAAGGGAGCCAATTAAACGTAGTTAAGAAAATCTACAAATATTGGTCCAAAAGGAGGAAGGCACTGGCCTTCAGGTGTTCATCACTCCAAGCACCATAGTTGTCTTGGAAGGGGGCACAACTCTGTTCCCCATCAAATGCAGATCGGGCGATGAGACCATCATCTACCATCTCGATATTGTGACTCAGTAGGATCTTGTTAACCTTCCCCTGAGTTGTTATCCTTGAGACTATGTGCTCAGCCTCGAAAAATGCATTAGGATCGATGACAACCTCCCTCTCCACCAAGGACCAAAGTGGGGGACAGGAGAATCAGAGGTGACCTGCTTGCCTTTTCCTTTTCCTTTGTTTTGGGAAGACGAACTCGCGACATTCTTCTTAGGAGGCACCATGATTTAGATTGCCTGACGACAAAGCGGCCTAATTAGTAGGCAGCCTAAGATGATCTATAACTATGGTCGTGGAGGTACGGAGGACGAAAAAGACTACTTTCGAAGTTTAAAAGTTTATACAAGCTAAACTTTGTCCTAGCCTCAACGTGTGGCCCCACGTGGTATCCTAGGCCACGCACCACGATTTCTTAAAATCCCCAGATACATCGGGATTCTCGTGTCAAAACTGTCAGACCCACTACTTTCTTTTGGGAAGCGGTTTAATGCAAAACCGCCTAAGGAATTGTAACCCTTAAGCTACCTAGGATTAAACCTAAATCCCTTTCAGTTTCAATACCCCAAACAGGTATTCTTCAAACCAATTTTCCATTAGGGTTCTCCCAGATTAACCCAGAAAATTTCCCAGATTTATGAGTGTCTAATTTCTAAATTAGTTTGGGTTCATTCATGAATCCTAAACCGAAACTCATTTCCTATTGGCACTTAGAAATAGCCTAACGATATTGAACAACGAACATTTTCGAAGTACAAAAAAAAAATCTAATTGGAAAATGGAGAATAAAAAAAATTTCAAACCAGGGGATGAAATACTTACAGAAAATATGTTCGATTCAGAGGAAATGTAGGTATGGCAACTGAAAGTTCCTTAAAAGCTTCTGAAGTTCTATGAGACGATGAAAATTTCTGGGGATTCTAAAGAAGAAGGGAAGCTTGAGTATTTGAAAAGGGAATTTTTTTTAATTCAAAGATGGTGAGATCTCATGACTGATCACCATATTTATACGTAAACCACATAAATCAATCTGGGCCATCCAATTGGGTTAGTTCGAGATCCAAGGGTTAAGGTTAAATAGACCACATGGCGACAAAAAGTTGACAGGACAGTTGTTTCAGTCCTCGAAACTCGAACGGATGCCAATTCTAGGAAGCCACGTATCCAATACTTGAGTAGTGGGCAGGCAGGATTTTATATGGCAGAAGTCTAAAAGCCCCTGCTGTGTATGTCAGAAAGTTACGAAATCAAACACGAGCAGGAGCTTGGGGGGAAAATGTTGTACCCTAAATTTAGCACGGGTTCACTTACCCAACTCGGGTACAGTTGGCAGTTAAATACGTGGAAAAATAACCACGTAGAATACCTAGTTATTAACCATGTAAGCAGCTCGAGACTCACAATGATCAGATCCAATATTAGGCGTCCTGGACTTACTATGAGCTCGGAGTCAGATAGCTGTTAAACACGAGCTCAGGTGAGATATTTAGCTCGCAAGGACATAGATATAACGCATACTGAAGGATCCCAAGAGACTCGGGATATCTTTATACGCTCATTAATGACCAGGCTGTCTCATATATATATAATTATTACCCGAGATAGCACGAGCATATTTATTCTGTTATCAAATCATATCCCAATATAAATGGGAATAGTTTGTATTAATTATATACCATATATAATTACACGATTTATTTACACGGTAATCCGAACCTATCCAGGGAAGCCCCTATAAATACTAAGAATGACGGACAGGGAGGAGGACCATTTGTTTTAGTATTACCGAAACTCTACCAAAATAGAGAGAGAAACAGTAATAATATTGACTCGTGGACTAGGTGGATTTAACCACTGAACCACGTAAATGTTCTGGCCTTTTGAGTGGGTACACGTTATTTCATTGCAGTTTATTATTTAGCACTAATCTACCCATTTTATTTCTTAATATACAGTTGGCAGAAACCCGCATCAACACTAATGAATATATTGACTCGGATTACTATCCCCAAGCCATCCAGCAGATGTATGTCTATGGGTTTTTGTTATTATAAATAACAAAAATTATCACTATGTGATAATAACCATCCTATCCTATTTATGATGTTTTACAATGTCTTATTTTATAATGTTTAAGGATAAATGTTCTTTAATAATTAAAACTTCATTTATTAATAATGTTATTGTAGTTATGATTATTATTAATTTCTTTTTCAATTATTATTTAATTAAATATAATTAAAATTAATTATAGGTAATTATTTTCATTCTTAGTTTTTCAAATTTGTAAAAAAATTTCATAATTAGTTATTTTTAATTATCAAACTTATTTTTTCTTCTTTTAAATTAATGTTAAATTTCTGAATAATCGTATTTTTAAATAAATTTTATTTATTCATCATTTTATTTTATTTTTAATCTTAATTTAATTCTTAATATGTGTTTTAATTTAATTAAAATAATGATAAACTCAAAATTAAAAAATTAGTTATCATCAATTAATTATTTATCTAATTTTTTCATATATTTTTAAATTATTAAATTTGTTAATATTAAATTAAATTATGATTTTTACATTTTTTTTTAAATTATTTATCTAATTTTTTAAATTATGAAAATTGTTTATATTAAATTAAATTACAATATATTTTAACTCTATTGAAATTTTGGCAACATAACATATACATTTTAACCTATCCCAAAAATGTAAAAGCCTATTATTGACGCGTTTTTTTGCCAACAGTAAATTATGAAAATAGCTGGAATGAATTAGTGCTTGATGATAAATCGTAATAAGAAAAATAATACTCAAGAGCACTAGAGAGAAGAACTTTCAAGAACACTCGTCTGTTTTTACGTGGTTCAATGGTTACAATCCACCTAGTCCATGAGTTTATATTATTACTGTTTCTCTCTCTAAATTTTGACAGAGTTTATTTTTTGTATTACCGAAAATTACTCCCTTTCCTATCCAAGATATTAGTTTTTATAGGGAAAAACACTGGATAGGCCTTGAGGTCATCACATGATTTCGTTCCCCCCGAATGAACTGTACCACACTAATTATAAATACTACAATTTACCCTAAGGTATGGTCATATCATTAAGTAAAACTAATCATGGATCCTCAGAGATAATCGGACATGTCATACCTGACCATGCACGTTTATGCTACGTGTCCGGGATTTCAGGGATTTGCGAACATGCCATGTCTGACCATGCACGTCTATATAACGTATCCGTATTTCTAAAGATCCAAGGATACGTCAAGCCTCTAGCGTACCTTGAGCTCAATACATCGTGAGCTCGTGTCGCAGATGATATGCCTTATAAACATTACAAGCTCATGCTTATTGCTTTGCATTCCCCAGCTCATGCTATTGACTTGGGGAACTGTATTGCCATTGCGGATGGGATACAGACTTATGGGTCATCTATTACAGTTCTTTACTTGCCAGCTGCCCACGAGCTAAATATTAGGATGCACACCTGCAAATGACATTCAAAAAATTCCCAGAACATTAACAATATATTATACATTTTTCTACACATGTATTTCTTCATAAAATTTTATTCCAAACTCCAACCTACCCTATTCCGACCTAGTGGATCCCTTGGAGATTGTAACGTCCTCCTAATCCAGGACCGTTATACTATGTACTTTAAATTGTGTCAGACTTGCTAATCAAGTCATTTAGTTATAAATGTGCAACTAAGGTTAACGTCAAGAGTTAGGGTTAAAATTTCGGACAAAATAATTGATGACTTATTATTTAAAAAGTTTTATACATAAATGGGATCCCAAAAATATTACACACAAACGTTAAAATGATGTATATACATCAAAAGTTACAACCGGCCGACCTAAGCGGCAAAATTAGGGCTACAACCCTAGTTCCTTTGAGATATCCTCGACCGTGGTGAATGAGCTGCCACATATGTACCCACCGCCACTTAAGCTCTCCAACTCATGGCAGGTCAAGCTTTCCTTTTCCCTTACCTGCACCACGTAGTACCCGGAAGCCAAACCTCAGCAAGAAAACTTAAACATGTGCATGAACAGAAAATACAAATTTCTAAATACTTATCTAGCATGCCAAGCTGTAATAACCTACTCATTCATACATACAGTCACAAATAAATGGTCATTGGACAATCCTGGGGCCGCTGCCCTAAAAAGTTGACCATAGAGTCAACCTCGGGGCCTTATGCTCTAGCTTTGTGATCATAGACTCACCTGGGGCCCACGCCCTTAGCTCTGGGTTACTAGCCACAGAGCTAGCCAAATGCTTTGTTTTCTAATGACCATTGGGTCGGCCAACGTAATAGTACGTTGCTGATTTGGGCCAAAGCCATTTGACCAACACGCAACGCGCTATTGTCGTTCTTGACTAATAAGTCAAGCCCTAAACCGTTATTCGAGTATAGATACAGAAACGAATATAGATAAGCATACTTCAACAATAATAGCATGCATACATATTAATCAAAATACATCATCAAATAATTACAAACATAGTAATAACCATGCTTCTTAACAGGGCCAAGCCCTAGCTACGCAAACCATGCGAAGAGTCATATAACACTTAACCAGGTATAGAATATTCAAGTATGTTTAATCAACAAGCGAAACGATAACTTAAGCATGTTCATTCTCAAGGGCCCGAGCCCTTTTCACAATTATAATTAACAGTTAGGCCAAGCCCTAATCACGTATATCACATATTGTGTGCAGTTTTCTTACCTCAGGTCCGAGTGTAGTGTAAAATAAGAATGATCCTCGAGCATGATCCCGGTTCCGAGCCCTTAGCGTTAACCTAGTCACAACCATACTATAAGATTCTATCAATAACAAGCAAATAAAAGCTTCCGGACTGAGTCCTAGCCTCCGGGACCTCGAATTCTACTAGACTGGGTAGTAGAATCGATCTGATCCCTTATGAATAAATTCCAGTCATCAAAAACCCACGGTGGCCAAAACAGCCCAGGCTGGTCGCAAGGCGCCCCTCAAGTCAGAGGCCCCTTCTTCCTGGAAACAGGACACGGGTCGTGACCTGCCCCAGAGGGTCGCATCGCGCCTCCGAGACAGAACCCTCCCAAGGGCCCTAGGTTTGGTTGGGTTGTAGCGCCCCAAGAACAGGGCCACGACCTGACCCTGCGAACCTAGAATTTCTCCAATTTTTCTCCAGTAAAAAACTTACCAAAACCTACCCATAACAATCCTAAAACAACAATTTAATCCTCAAAACAATATTAGCATAATACCAACATCAAAACCCCAGCTCAACACACTCAAAACTCCACCCAAAACTTAAATTCACAACCTTGAGCCTCAAAGCCCAAGAATAGCCAAACTTAAACAGAAAAAATCAGTGGAAATTAAGGTCCAAAGCTTACCTCAATTGACAACAGTTTCCCCCTAGCTGTAGCTAATCCAATCCCATGCTTAGGTCGTCAATCTCTCAAGATTTAGCCAACAATTTCTCCTTAGTTCTCAAAAACTCCCTTAGAAAAGTTAAGTGAAAATAAGAGAGAGGGTGAGTCGGATGGGAGCTGCTACTAACAAAGTGTTTGAGTGTTTGTTTTGTTTCCCTTAAGGCTTAAGTTACTTAAGCTAATCCCGAGGCTCGGGCTACCAAAATGTCTCTGATGGTAAAATGGTCAAAATCCTAGTGTTCCCTCCTAATCTTACTAACTCCAAATATATCATCAATTATTCATTCCCATTTCCCGATAACCCGATAGTGAGCTAAATACCCTGAATACCCCTTGACTAGCCCCTAGTCGGATATTGGGTCTTGTTGTGACTTTCCCGCTAACTTGCTTCCTAGGATCATCTCGTGCCGAGTAACCCAAATAAACCTACATAATAATGTGGTCTCTCACATATATCACATATATACAATTATGCCCATAACCGGCCAAACTAGGAAAATTGCCCTTCTAATAAGAAACGGGCCCACATGCATATTTAATATTCCTAAACATGCATAACTAGTTATATTATCATATAACTCACATAATCACATAATCATACATAAGTATATCATATAAGCATATAATTCCATATATTTCCATCCTGGCCCCCTAATCAAGGCCCTAAGCCTTATTAGGTAATTTGGGACGTTACAACTATCCCTTCCGTACAGAAATTTCGTCCTCGAAATTTTACCCGAACAACTCAGGATACTGAGTCTGCATATCTGCCCCCAGCTCCCAGGTCGCTTCCTCGACCTTGTTGTTCCTCCATAATACCTTAATTAAATGTATAGTCTTGTTCCTGAGGACCTTGTCCTTCTTGTCTAAAATTTACACTGGTTGCCCTTCATAGGACAAGTCTGCCTCCAGTTCCAGATCCTCATAACTCAGTACAACAATCCCTTTTGATACATACTTCCTCACCATGGAAATATGGAATACATTGTGCACACTAGACAATGTAGGGGGTAAGGTCAACCTGTAAGCCACCTGACCAATCCTCTCCAGGATCTCAAATGGTCCCACGTGTTGGGAAAACTTATACAGAATCTTATTTATTTTCATGTAGATCTTATATTAAACAAATTAATATGAGACAACCTACAACATGTTTCTAAAATTGAATTCAAACAGAAATAGTGATAAGAACACTAGCATTTTATGCAACGGAACGAATGTG
The DNA here is from genome assembly GCF_963169125.1 of Humulus lupulus. Taxonomy (NCBI): domain Eukaryota; kingdom Viridiplantae; phylum Streptophyta; class Magnoliopsida; order Rosales; family Cannabaceae; genus Humulus; species Humulus lupulus. The sequence goes on from NC_084794.1 coordinate 135,429,514, forward strand.
TTATTCCTTCATTTTATCTAACCCTTATATCCTTTCTGTCGCTGGGTATCACTAAGAAACTAAACCGATTTTCAATTTTCTTCACAGCCTTCCAAAGTATCCTTAGAATCACCTAGACTAGAGTGGTTAATTCTCAACACATGAGATAGATACAGAGAGAAGAAAAGAAAAGAATATTGAGGCTTAGAAAAGGACTTATGCTGTAGAGAAAATCTAAAACCTAGAGCATCAAGAATAGATCATCTGATCTTCTCAAAACATATGTTTTTCAACTCTCACCTAGGATTCCTTTTATAGGCTCAATTAGGTCATTTATTTTAATTAAAAAATTAATAAAATAATAGATAATATCAGCCTAATGGTCGAAATTATCATGGGCTTTAGGCCCGTGAAATTTCCCATTTAATTAAAAGCCTGATGGACTTAAAATCAATGCCTGTATTATTTTCTATTGATTTAATTATTTAAAATCCTTTATCAAATTAATTATTTATAATTTGAATCTTGATTTAAACTTATTTATTAATTTAGACCCCAAATTATCTTAATTAATAAATCTACCATAATTTCTCTTTCCTTCTTTAAATTACATAACTTTGTGAAACTATCCAAAATTGACCTGGTCAACTTTGATAATTCTAATTGATAATTAAATCAATTAATTGAGACGATCTAGATGATTTTATCCAAGGTACAGTGGGGACCATGGGCCTATGAAATCAAAATCCAATAAGTTATCATAAATTTAACAAATAAATTTACTAACTTATTAATTCCTCGAGACTCCACTAAAGACTCATAATTGCACTCTTGAATTCATAGAACACTTTATAACAAATATAGATACGTTATTAATTATTTATTGTTACAACCATAATTGTCACTCAATCCTCTATAGACGGTCTACAATGAGATGGGACTAAAATACCATTTTACCCCTCATTGTATTTTATCCTTAAAACACTTAGTTCCTTGTAAATGGTATTTTAGTAAACTAATATTAATTACTGAAATGAGATCTCTATCATTTAGCACCTTGAACTAAACTAAAAGGAAATCACTGTTTCACATCTTCATCAGAAGCTATAGATGTTCAAATCTATGATTAACACTCCCACTCAATTATACTACCGAGTTCCCAAGATGTAAGTATGGGCTAGCCCATAGGGTAAAGTGGTAACGAACAAGTCAAAGAACTCAAATAATACAATCAGTTAGAGTACTAACCACTCAAAATTGAGATTGAATTAACCTATGGTCAACTATATGATATGACTATAATATATAATAATGGTATGTTTACTTATCCTATCTACTATCAATATCGGTCCAGTCCAATGTAACAAATACATCTGAACTTATCTACTTTGCTAATGTTCTGGAAAGAACATAACACTGCGATGTGTAAGTAGATCATATCGTAGATTGGCAAGTCAGGGTAAATCCTGTGCACTGACTAATCTTAGGACTAACTTATTTTGAACATATAATCATATTTATATCCCATTGTGATTACGTCACTACAAATATGATTAGCTATATGCTCGAGATTTAATAGAAGTTTATATTAAACAAATAATCATGAAAATAAAATATGTGAGCAAATTGATTGACCAAGTCAAAAAATGTTTCTATTCTTTTATTGATATTAAATGAGATTACAAAGTAATTGGGTTTTAATTATGGCATAAAAACCCAACACCACAAACCTAGGGCTCAACTTGCCCTCTCAGTGATGAAACCCTAAGGAAGACATAGTCTCCCACCTGGAACTCCACGTTCCTCCGCCTTGGGTCTGAATAACTCTTCTGTCTACTCTGAGACGCGAGCATCTGAGCTCTAATCTTCTCAATAGCCTCAGTGGTCCTCTAAACTTCTTTAGGACCCAAATATTTCCTCTCACCCATCTCATCCTAGTGAACAGGCGAATGGCACTTCCTACCATACAACATCTCATAAGGTGCCACTCCAGTAGTAGACTGGTAGTTGTTGTTATAGGAAAACTCTATCAGAGGCAAATATTTACTCCAAGATCCTTCAAAGTCCAATACACATGCTCTCAGCATGTCCTCCAATATCTGGATAGTCCTCTCAAACTGACCACCGGTCTGAGGATGATAAGTTATACTGAACTTCTGCTGTGTACCCATCGCCCTCTGTAAACTTCCACAAAACTTGGAAGTAAAGATAGGGTCCCTATCAAACACGATAGACCTTGGAGTCCCATGAAGGAAAACTATCTCTCTCACATAGAGATCTGCATATTGGTCAACCAAGTGATTCGTTCTCACTGGTAGAAAGTGAGCTGATTTCGTATACCGATCCACGATGACCCAAATTGAATCATGTTGGCCTACTATCCTGGGAAATCCTACCATGAAATCTAGTGTGATGTCCTCCCACTTCCACTCTAGGATATCCAGAGGCTGCAACAACCCTGCTAGCCTCTGATGCTCTGCCTTGACCTGCTGATAGGTCAGACACCTTGACAAGTGCTCATTCACGTCCCTCTTCATCCCAAGCCACCAATATAAAACTTTCAGACCCTGGTACATCTTTGTGGTGCCCGGATGTAGAGAATAAGGGGTAGTATGAGATTCATCCAGAATCTCCTCTCTGATCCCAATGTCTATCGGAACGCAGATCTGATCCTTATATCTCAACAAGCCCATTCTTGACACTATATAGTCCTTAGCTATTCCAGCTAGGACGTCCCCTCTAATCTGCCCCAACTGTGTGTCATCTAATTGCTTCTCCTTAATCCTCTCCAAAAGAGTAGACTATAGGGTGATGTTGGCTAGCTGGCCCACCACTAACTCAATTCCTGCTCTAGTCATATCATCAGCCAACTACCTAGAAATCTTCCTAGCACTATACAATTGTCCCGGACCCTTCCGGCTTAAGGCATTTGCTACCACGTTGGCTTTCCCAGGGTGATAGAGTATCTCACAATCATAATCCTTTACCAACTCTAACCAACGTCTTTTCCATGAGTTCAGATCCTTCTAGGTGAAAAAGTATTTTAAACACTTGTGGTCAATGTATATCTCACACTTCTCACCATATAAGTAGTGATGCCACACCTTCAGTGCAAAAACCACTGTTGAAAGTTCTAAATCATGTGTGGGGTATCTCTGCTCATATTCCTTCAGTTGACGTGATGCATAGGCAATCACCTTCCCTGTCTGCATAAGAACACAACTCAGGCCATGCCTCGAGGCGTCAAAATAAACTACAAACTTGTCCTGATCTGTAGGAAAACTCAGAACCGGAGCGGTGATCAAACTCTTCTTGAGCTTCTGGAAGCTGTCTTCACACTTATCTGACCATATGAAATTCTGATTCTTGGGTGTTAACTCTGTCAATGGTGACACAATCTTGGAAAACCCCTCCACAAAGCATCTGTAATAACCTGCCAATCCCAAGAAACATGTGATCTTTGAAGCATTCTTCAGTCTTGGCCAATCTTTGACCACCTCAATCTTCTCTGGATCCACTATAATTCCATCCTTACTGACTATGTGACCTAAGAAAGTCACATGTGGCAACTAGAACTCGCATTTCTTGAATTTCGCATACAACCTGTGTTCTCTCAACCTCTGTAGTACCAATCTGAGGTGTTGCTCGTGTTCTGTCTCTATTCGAGAGTATATTAGTATATCATTGATAAAGACGATCATGAACCGATCAAGGTAATCTTTAAACACCTTGTTCATCAGATCCATCAATAATGCTGGGGCGTTAGTCAATCCAAATGACATCACCAAAAACTCATAATGCTCGTACCTGGTGCGAAAAGCTGTCTTCAGTATATCCTCCTCCCTGATCCTCAGCTGGTGATAACCAGATCAAATATCTATCTTGGAGAATACCGTCCTACCTTGCAAATGATCAAACAGATCATCAATCCTTGACATAGGATATCTGTTCTTGATAGTCAACTTGTTCAGTTCTCTATAATCGATACACATCCTCAAAGAACCATCTTTCTTCTTCATGAAAAAAACTGGTGTGCCCCATGGTGAGAAACTAGGCCTGATAAAACCCAAGTCCAGTAACTCATGTAGTTGAACCTTTAGTTCCTTCAACTTAGCTGGAGCCATCCTATAAGGTTCCTTAGACAGTGACTCTCTTCCTAGCTCCAATTCAATCACAAACTCAATCTCCCTGTGTGGAGGTAACCCTGGTAGGATCTCTGGAAACACGTCCAGAAACTCACAGACTAATCGGGTCTGTCCTGGTCCCACTGGCACGACCTGAGTGGTATCCACCATGCTAGCTAAGAACCCTATGCATCCCCCCTGCAAAAGGTCTATAGCTCTAAGTACATATATTATAGGTATACGGGGTCCATGCACAATGCCAACGAATACAAGGCGGTCCTCACCCGCAGGCTCAAAGGTTACCATCTTCTTCTTGCAATCTATCATTGCCCCATACTTTTCTAGCCAATCCATACCCAAAATTATATCAAAATTTTTCATCACCAATTCCACCAAGTCAATTGACAACTCTGCCAGCTAGTGTAACTGGTAATGATCTAACCCATCTCCTGGAAACCACTAACTCTCCAGTAGGCATCATAGTACCAAACCCCATAGGATAAAAGTCACATGGTCTACACAGTCCATCTATAATCCTACTAGCAACAAAAGAGTGTGTAGCACTCGAATCAATCAAAATAGTATAGAAGGTTCCAGCACTAGAAAGCTGACCTGTAACCACCGAGGGACTAGCCTCGGCCTCTGCCTGGGTCAAGGTGAACACCCACACTGGTGTCAGGTTGTCCACCTTCTTGGGCTCTTCCTTTTTGGCTCTCGGGCAGTCCTTCTTCAGATGCTCCAAACTATCACAAAAAAAAATAGCCTTCACCCGACATTCCCCAATATAGTGCCTCCTACACCGGGTACACTCTAGGAATGCTCTCCAGGTCTCACCGCCACCCTAGCAGCCCATTTGTATGCCCCATGGCCTCCTATCTGGCCCTGGAGCTGAAATTGTGTCTTGAGTCTTTCTCTTTTGGTCATTGGGGCCTCCGCCCTTACCAAAGCCTGCAAACTTAGGTCCAGGCCTCCTAAAATCCCTTCTGGCCGCATTCTCACGCCAGATCTTGTTCTTTGCGCTCTCAGCTGTAAGCGCCTTCTCCATAGCTTATGCATAGGTGGTCAATCCTGGCATAGTAGTAATACAAACATCCCAGGCTATCATAGGTTGTAGCCCCTGGAGAAACCTCTCTCTTCTGGTCCCATCAGTGGGCACCAGATCCCCGACAAACTTGCTGAACTCTTTAGCCATCGTTGCTTTCACTACGTCATTGCAGTACTTCTCATTAAACAAAGTTATAAACTCTTCCCATTACATGGTGTTTACTGCTCTGGTCTAGGATACCACCTCCCACCATATCCGAGCATCCTCCCGAAACATATAAGTGGAGCAGGCCACTCTCTCATTACTACCTACCCTCATAAAATCAAGGATAATGTATCATAGTCATCCATTGCTCAGCCTTCAGTGAATCTGAGATGCCCTTGAAAAATGAAGGGTGTTTTTCCCTAAACCTCTCATACAGGGGTTCCCATCTATCTCCCCCTGCTTGGGGCTGCACTACCACTAGTACCTCTAGCTGTATCATTGCCAGTACTGCAGGCTATGGGTTCGCTTCTGGAACCTGTTGTTGCCTCAAGAGGTGAATCTCTTCTTCCTACCTCTCTAATCTGGCTTGCATACCACCAAGCACCTGTTGCCAATTTTTCAGAGCTGGCGATGGGGCCTAGCCCTGGCCATTCCCTTCCCTGGCCTGTATCTCTTAGCTAGCCAACCTCTCTGACCTTCGAGGATTCATACTAATATCTAACCCACTCTGTAGTGATCAAATCGATCGTTAGGTAAGTAATATCTATACCCCTAGTCGCCTGACAGTCCAAGATCAAATAGATAAACAAATAGGTGCAATGCTAATAAGAATGTCAACACATAATATACTCATTATGGTGCTAATAAGCACTTCTTGATATTCATCAGCAAATAACAATGCTAATAAGCATTTCTGGCACTCATAAGCAATGAACGATCCACATAAACATATTCAGACATTTGCACATGTATAACCATGCTAATAAGCATGTTCTTTAATCCCTGCTAGTGTTAACAGTGCAAATAAGCATTTCTTGGCCTATATGCAAAAAATAACGCTAATAAGCGTATCTTGACCTACATGTTCACGTAATAATGCTAATAAGCGGTTCCTTTGAATTCACAGGTAGTAACAATGCTAATAAGCATGTTCTTCATCATTCATGCAATAGTTAAAAGCCAGACCCTATCAGATTATCTCATGCTTCCTAAATAGGCGTAGATAAGGCATTTATATCATATTTAAACAGTTAAACACATAACCACATAAATAGTTACCAAACCCTGAGTCGAGCTTGTCTTTAGTGGCGAGGGTACATGCCCAGCCAGTCTTTAGGAACCCTTAAACCTTGGCAGCTCTGATACTAAGTTGTAACTTCCTCCCAATCCAGGGCCGTTACACTGTGTACTTTAAATTATGTCAAACTTGCTAATCAATTCATTTGGTTATAAATGTGCAACTAAGGCTAACGTCAAGGGTTAGGGTTAACATTTCGGTCAAAAGAAATGTTGAATTTTTATTTTAAAAGTTTCATACATACATGGGATCCCAAAATATTATAGACAAACATTTAAAAGGGTGTATATACATCAAAAATTACAACCGGCCGACCTAAGCGAAAAAAATAAGGCTACAACCCTAGTTCCTCTAAGATATCCTCGATCGTGGTGGAAACGTTGCTGCATATGTACACACCGCCACCGAAGCTCTCCAACTCATGGCTGGTCAAGCTTTCCCTTTCCCTTACATGTACCATGTAGCACCCGTAAGCCAAATCTCAGCAAGAAAACTTAAACATGTGCATGAACATAAAATACAAATTTCCAAATACTTATCTAGCATCCCCAGCAGTAATAACCTACTCATGCACGCATACAATCAACCCCGGGGCCCTATGCCCTAGCTTTGTGACCATAGAGTCACCTGGGACCCACGCCCTTAGCTCTGGGTAACTAGCCATAGAGCTAGCCAAATGCTTTGTTTTCCAACGACCATTGGGTTAGCCAACTTAATAGTACATTACTGATTTGGGCCCAAACCTTTCAACCAACAGGCAACGTGCTATTACTGTCCTTGACTAATAAGTCAAGCCCTAAACCAGATATTCGAATATAGATACAAAAACGGATATATATAAGCATACTTCAACAATACTAGCATCCATACATATTAATCAAAATACATCATCAAATAATTACAAGCATAGTAATTACCATGCTTCTTAACGAGGCCAAGTCCTAGCTACGTAAACCATGCGAAGAGTCATATAACACTTAATTAGGTACAGAATATTCAAGTATGTTTAATCAACAAGCGAAACGATAACTTAAGCATGTTCATTCTCAGGGGCCAGAGCCCTATTCACAATTATAATTAATAGCTAGGCCAAGCCCTAATCACGTATATCACGTATTGAGTGTAGTTTTCTTACCTCAGATCCGAGTATAGCGTAAAATAAGAATGATCCTCAAGCACGATCTCAGTTTCGATCCCCTAGTGTTAACCCAGTCACAACCATACTATAGGATTCCATCAATAACGAGCAAATAAAAGCTTCCGGACCGAGTCCTAGCCTCTGGGACCTTGAATTCTACTAAACTAGGTAGTAGAATCGATACGAGCCCTTAGGAATAAATTTCTTTCATCAAAAACCCACGGTGGCCAAAACAACCCAGGCGGGCCGTGACCTGCCCTTAAGGGTCGCAGCGCGCCCCTCAAGTCAGAGGCCCCTTTCTTCCTGGAAACAAAACACGGGTCGTGACCTGCCCTAGAGGGTCGTGCCGCGCCTCCCAGACAGAAGCCCCCCAAGGACCCTAGGTTCGGTTGGGTTGCGGCGCCCCAAGAACAAGGCCGCAACCTGACCCTGCGAACGCAGAATTTCTCCATTTTTCTCCAGCCAAAATCTTACCAAAACCTACCCATATCAATCCTAAAACAATAATTAAATCCTCATAACAATATTAGCATAATACCAGCATCAAAACCCCAGCTCAACGCACTTAAAACTCAACCCAAAACTTAAATTCACAACCTTGAGCCTCAAAGCCCAAGAACAGCCAAACTTAAACAGAAAAAATTAGTGGAAATCGAGGTCCAAAGCGTACCTCAATTGGCAAAAATTTCCCCCTAGTTGTAGCTAATCCAATCCCAAGCTTAGGCCTTCAATCTCTCAAGCTTTAGCCAACAATTTCTCCTTAGTTCTCAAAGAACTCCCTTAGAAAAGTTGAGAGAAAATAAGAGAGAGGGTGAGTCAGTTGGGAGCTGCTGCTAACAAAGTGTTTGAGTGTTTGTTTTGTTTCCCTTAAGGCTTAAGTTACTTAAGCTAATCTCGAGGCTCGGGGTACCAAAACGTCCCCGAGGGAAAAATGGTCAAAATTCTCAGTATTCCCTCCTATTCTCACTAACTCCAAATATATCCTCAATTATTCATTCTCGTTTCCCAATAACCTGATAGTGAGCTAAATACCCTGAATACCCCTTGACTCGCCCCGAGTCGGTTATTAGGTTTTGTTGAACTTTCCTGCTAACTTGCTCCCTAGGATTGTCCCATGCCGAGTAACCCAAATAAACCCACATAATAATGTGGTCTCTTACATATATGCACATATATACAATTATGCCCATAACGGACCAAATTACGAAAATTGCCATTCTAATAAGAAACGGGCTCACTTGCATATTTAATATTCCTAAACATGCATAACTAGTTATATTATCATATAATTCACATAATCACATAATCTTACACACATATATCATATAAGCATATAATTCCATATATTGTCATCTTGGCCCCCTAATCATGGCCCTAAGCCTTATTAGGTAATTTGAGACATTACAGAGATATTAAGCCGACATCTACTACTCCCCACTTTTCTAAGATGTTTGAAGAAACATCTTTAAAAAAAATAAGGAATACTAGATGAATACATTGACTCAGACTACTATCCCCAAAGCATCCACTAGATGTATGCCTATGGTTTTAATTATTATTATTTAATTAATTAATAATTATTAAATTAATCAATTAATATTTAATTATCTTATTAATTACTAAATTAATATTTTATTAATTAATTATCTTATTAATTATTATATTAATATTTTAATATTTAATTATCTTATTAATTATTGCATTAATATTTTATTATTTAATTATCTTATTCTGAACTCCAGCCTACCATATTCCGCCCTAGTGGATCCCTTAGAAATAGTAAGGAGACATTTACTACTCCTCATTTTTTCAAATGTTTGAAGAAACATCTTGAAAAAATGAGGAATACTAGATAAATACATTGACTCAGATTACTATCCCCAAGGTCCACTAGATGTATGTCTATGATTTTTTGTTATTATAAATAATAATTATTATCACTGTGTGATAAAAAACCATCATATCCTATATATGATGTTTTACAATGTCTTATTTTATAATTTTTAATGTTAAATGTTCTTTAATAATTAAAAGTGCATTTTTTAAGAATGTTATTATAGTTAATAAATACATCCATGTCTTATTGTTTAATTAAATATAATTGAAATTAATTATAGGCAATTATTTCCATTCTTAGTTTTCAAATTTGTCAATATTTTTCATAATTAATTATTTTTTTAATTATCAAACTTTTTTTTCTTCATTCAAATTAATGGTAATTAAAAAAAGTTATTTATTATATTTTAAGTTTATTATTACTTTGTTATATTACTTATTGTAAAGTTTATTATTGTAAAAATTCATATTATAATTATTATTAAATTAATTGATTGTTATTCAATTATCTGATTAATTACTAAATTAATATTTTATTATTTAATTATCTTATTAATTATTACATTAGTATTTTATTATTTAATTATTTTATTCTGAACTCTAACCTACTCTATTCCGATCTAATGGATCCCTTGAAGATTGTAAGCAGACATTTAGTACTACCCACTTTTTCATGATATTTGAATAAATATCTTGAAAAAATGGGTAATACTAGATGAATACATTGACTCGGATTACTATCCTTAAGACATCCACTAGATGTATGTCTACAGTTGTTTGTTATTATAAATAACAACAATTATCACTATGGGATAATAACCCCTATCCTATATATGATGTTTTACAATGTCTTATTTTATAATGTTCAAGGTTAAATGTTCTTCAATAATTAAGACTACATTTATTAAAAATATTATTATAGTTATGATTATTATTAATTTCTATTTTAATTATTGTTTAATAAAATATAATTGAAATTAATTATAGGTAATTATTTTCATTCTTAGTTTTTCAAATTTGTCAAGATTTTTCATAATTCGTTATTTTTTAATTATCAAACTTATTTTTTTCTTCTTTTAAATTAATGTTAAACTAATGAATAATCATTTTTTTAAATTTTTTTTATTCATCATTTTATATTTTTCAAAAGCTTAATTTAATTCTTAATTTAATTAAATAATAATGATAAACTCAAAATTAAAAAATTATTTATCTAATTTTTAATTTATTTTTAAATTATTAAATTAGATTATAATTTTTACATTTTTTTAAAAATAAATTACAATTTCTCGTAACTCTATTAAAATTTCAACAGCATAACAACTACATTTTAACGTATCCCAAAAATTTAAAACCCTGCAAATGACACTCATAAAATCCCAAAACATTCACAATATGCATATTATTAATCAAATTTAAACACTAACACATTATACATTTTCCTACACATTTTAATTTAAATAATAATAAATAATACCTTGATACCACCAAATTAGAGTTATATACAGTAGTCACAAATTTTTCAAAAGATACTTCTTCAATTGCTACACAAACATAATTATAAAAATAATATAAATAAATAAAAACTAAAAATATATATAGACACACGGCACACACATTATATATATTTATAGTTTATTTATTTATTTTATAAATATATATGTATATATATATAAACTATAAATATATATATAAATATACACACACGCGTCAAACATTATACATATATATTTGTAAGAAAGAAAATCTAAAATATATACAAATATGGATATACATACACAACACACATCAAATAATATATATATATGATCATTCTTCTATAGGGGCTTCACTTTAAGCCTTACCAGTGGGGCTCTCAATGTTTCTCGACCCGTGAACAGTTTTCAGCGCGATTTTTTTTATGATCGTGTATATTTGTAGCTATTTAGAGCATCCTACAAATTTTCAGAAAAATTCCGAATAGTTTACAGTACTAAAAACTAGGTTCAAACATGTTGCTTTCCATGCCCATAAAAAATTAGTCACGCGTGCAACAACATGTTTGAACTTAGTTTTCGGTATCGTAAACTATTCAGAATTTTCTGAAAATTTGCAGGATGCTCTAAATAGCTACAATATACACGGTCATAAAAAAAATCGCGCCGAAAACTGTTCATAGGTCGAGAACACTGAGAGTCATACCGGTAAAGCTTAAAGTGAAACCGCTATAGGAGAATTCCCCTATATATATACATACACGGCTAATTAACACATTACATATATAAATTAAATAAATAAACTCAATATATATACACATACCCACGACACACTAAAATTGTATATATATATTTATAAAAACAAATATAAATAAACTAAAAACTAAAATATATAAATATATATATATACAGATAACATTATATATATACATATATATGTATATAAAAAATACCTCTTGGATCGGTCGGTTTTGAGCTGGCGGCAGCGACAGTTGGGGTGCTCCGAACTGGTGAAACAACGGGTGGGGGGCTCCAGGCCGGTGACAGGAGTGGGTGGGGTGCGATGGGCTGGCGGCAGCAGTGGTTGGGTGCGAATCCCTGGCGGCAACAGTAGGCGGGTGGGCGGATCTTACTTGGCGGTGGCGACGATGGCAGTAGCGGGTGGGCGCTCCTTGTGGTGGTCGACGAGAAATAGAAGGAGAGAGAGAGAGAAGGGGAAAGGGGGAGTTAGTTTGCAAAAGGGAAAAGAGGCATGGGTTTTTAATTTGGATTTTTTGTTGAAGGAAAAAATGATGGAGTGGTTGAAGAAGAGGATTATAAATAAATATTAGGGGCGACGTGGCATAGCATTAGGGGGGCGATGCGTCGCTCCTGATAAATTTCACATAGCACAATGGACAGCCCAAATTTCCCTCTGTTTTCTAGGCAAAATGTCAGACTATTAAGGGCGGCTTGTGAAATATCAGGGGTGATTATCCACCCATCACCTCTAATAACGTGTATATCTACATTCGCCCCTAAAAGTGTCGTCACTAAAACTAATTTCTCTTGTAGTGGGGCAGGACGTGTCAGAGTAGTGGTAGTGTCAATCCCTAAGAATATTGTACCTTTTGTGCGCACGCTTTTTGCAGGTTGGTTGAGGAGACCAACTGCCAAACTTTCTCGGGGATGGTGTCAGCAGGATGACGTGTCTGTCTTGCACTTCCCGAACTGAGAGTTCGGATTCATTTCTGGAGGTAGGTATTCTTTCGTGGTAGTGAGTCTAGGATATATCCTGGTATAACAAACTGGGATGCACAAATGGAGTTGGAGATGCCATCCAGATCTCCAATGGTGAAATTTGTTCATTGAGTTGGGCTATACACCATAACTGCCTTTCTCCAGGTTGATACGGGCTATTCGTGGTCACTATATTGGTTCAGGCCTTCACTTCAGGTCTTTGATCTCGCCACACTTCAAGTAATTATTATTTATTGGATCCAAGTTGGGCGTGGGCCTACCATGAGGGTTAATAAAGCCCATTTGGTGGTAACACGTGTCCTTGGTAGAAAATACGGACAACGATGGCTAATGTAATTAAAATAAATACATATATGTTTGGATAAATAAAATACGTTAAATGACAAAATAAATAATTAATAAAAGAAATAAAAGAATAAGTTTAAGCACATAAATATTTTTCGGTTATAGTCTTGAAAACATAATTAGTAGAGTTTAAATATTTTAATATGAAACTTTAAAATATGTGATGAAAAATTATTATGACTCATATATTATTTTATTTATTTATGAAATTTAGGATTTATTTTAAGATATATTATTTATATTGTAATAAAAAAGAGAAAGTAACAAATTATTTGTTATTAATTAGATTTTTAATTTTTGAGTATTTGAAGTTTTCTTTAATTAATTTGAAATTTTTAGTATTGTTTATTTTCTTAATCTTTTAAAATGACTTTTTTATTTTTTAGGATTTAATTATTATTTTAAGGAAAAAAATTATATTTCTTAAAAAAATAAATTAATTTTAATAAAAATGGCACAATTTGGTTGTGGTCAAAGTTCGGGGGGCAAAATTGCTAATTATTCTACATATGACACTCCCACATTAAGTGACAAAATGCCACATCATCAATCTATTAGTCACCTAGGACAAAATCTAACCGAAGACCTAAATTTTAGTAACGTGCATAGTTCATGGGGACTTTTTAACATCGCGAATCATTCAGGGGGTACGATCATACAGTGGTCATAGTTCGGGGGAAAAAATGTCATTTATTCAAAAAACAATGTTAAATCGAAAATAATAATTTCCATTAAACTCACATTTATAATATATAAAGATAAAAATATTTACAAAATGTATAGCTATCCAAAACATATTTCAATTTTTTTTCCAAAAAGGTAATTATGTGCATTAAGTAAAGGCTATTTATGATTTTTACCCCCCAGACTATGACTTATATATTATTGTGCCCCCTGATTTTTTTGGGCCGTTAAAAATTCCACTCAAACTATTCACAGTGTTGTAAAGTGAAACTTCCATCTAGTTCTATCCAATGTGGCTAATGACGTACTAATGTGGCTCTTTGCTTGCTGATGTTTCTTGGCTATGTCAGCGTCATATGTGTAATTTAAATTTTTTAAAAATCTCTGTTTTCATTAAAAATTAATAAAGTTAAAATAAATCATTACACTAAAAATAATTTAAATTAAATCAAATCAAATCTTACAAAATTAACTTTTTTTATAAACTATGATTTATTTTAAATTTATTAATTTTTTATAAAAAAAAATGAGATTTTTTAATATTTTTAAATTAATTTGTTAAAATACATATATTGCGTTGATGTGATCAAAACACATGAGCAAATAAAGAGTCACGTCACCACTTCCTTAGTCACATTAGAAATAATTGAAAGGAAGGTTTTATTTGCAACAATATGAATATACTAAATAGGCTTAAGTAAATAATGACTTCCTTAGTCACATTAGAAATAATTGAAAGGAAGGTTTTATTTGCAACAATATGAATATACTAAATAGGCTTAAGTAAATAAAAGATATTGATGGGTTATCCCAACGTGATAAGGAAGAAAAGTACTATGGCAGCATGACTAATTGAAGAAAGTGCATGAAACCACTGCCGTACACCAGAGACACCAGAGACGACCGCATCTCCTTCTATACAATAAGATATATATATATATATATATATTTAATCGAAGTCATATTTGACCCATAGACTATTAATATATGTAAAATATAATACATGTTTGCAATAATACTAATATGACTCTTGGAATTGGAACATGCAGTCGTTCACAGTCCGAATACGTGTTAATGCTTCTAATTGTAATTATAAATTAATAATTATAAGCCAACTTTTTAAAAGCTTAAATATATCCCCTAATTAATACTAAATGTTAGTTGAATATACCCCTTTTAACTACCAACGACAACGTATAATATTATCATGTCAAATACTTCTAGATACCATTGCTTAGAATGAAAAGCTCTGCAGCAATACGTACTTGTTAAGAATACCTTATTACTCTGCTACTCCACACAACCAGCTGCACTAGCACCACACTGAATTGGTATCTAGAATATTCACACTCATCACATTATTTATTTTGTGTTATTATTAGACTTTCTTTTGTTATTTTGTTCTGTTTTGTTATCGGACCACTTGTAATCATCTTATTGGCTTATCAAAGCTTTGTACTCAATACCCTACATATAAATACATCATTTACTCTCAGCTCTAATTGAGCTACAATTTTGCAATTACTGTTCCATTGTTTTTCTTCACTTGGTATCAGAGCATAGCTCACGGCCCACGCCGACCATGTCATCTGGGAACAGCCAAGGCAGTCGGACTCCAGCAGCAAGATAGGGTGGAGCTCAGCCGATCATGGTTGCTATAAATGCAATGACCCAGCAAGCACTCGTGACCCAACAGCCACCAATCACCATACCTCCCTTCTAAAGCACCTTGAATCAACCATTCTCCATGAAATTGGATTGGAACAACTTCACCCTGTGGAAGGCGATGGTCTCTACCATCATTCGAGGACACCGTTTGGATGGGTACCTGAATGGCACCAAACCACGTCCCCAAGAATTCATACCAGCAGGAGTTGCAACAGGCAATGGCACCCCCTGGATTTGGACTCCAAAGTAAGCCAGAATTCAAGCAATGGATCGTGAACGATCAACTCCTCATGGGCTAGCTATATGGCTCAATGACAGAAGGAATTGTTATAGAGGTGATGGGTTGTAATTCTTTAGCTGCCTTATGGAGATCTCTTGAACTTCTTTATGGAGCTCACTCAAAAGCAAAAATGGATGAGACTAAAACCAAGCTACAAACGACAAGGAAAGGGAACCTCAGTATGGCAGATTACCTACGCCAAATGAGGAACTGGGCTGACGTTTTGGCTCTCACAGGTAGCCCTTATCCTGAACCACACTCGATTACTGTGTTAAACGCTTTGGATGTAGATTATTTTTCTATTTTGGTCTAAATTGAGGCAAAGGAGAATATCACTTGGCAAGAACTTCAGGATATCTTGCTGAGTTATGACAATTGACTGGAGAGATTGAGTGCTTTAAACTCATCAGGCAAGCTGCTTAAAGATGCTGGCTCTCCCTCGAAATTTTTTGCTAACAAGCCAAATTACACAAATCCAACCAAACGACCATTTTAGAACAACAACTTTGGTGGTCGATACTTGAATCCCAACTACCCAAGAAGAGGAGGCAATAGACCCCGAGGCAGAGGTGGAAAAGGTAGTGGCTCAAGGCCCACTTTCCAAGTTTGTGGCAAATACGAGCATTCAGAAGCAGTGTGCTACAATCAGTTCGATGAAGCATATATGGGAACACCTCCAGCAATAGGAACCAACCCAGATAAAGGGAATTTATCAGCAATTCTAGCCACTCTTGAGATTGTTGACAATGAGGGGTGGTATGCTGACAGTGGTGCGAGCAATCACATCACATCTGATGTTGATAATCTGAGCAACAAGTCTGATTACAATGGTAAGGAAATATTGACAATAGGAAATGGGAGTAAGTTGCCTATTGCTCATACTGGTTCTGGTTTATTAAAATGTGACAATCAAAATGGCCTTATTCTAAATCAAATGCTGCATGTTCCCAAGATATGCAAAATCCTCATTAGCATTTCAAAGCTCGCTGCTGATAATGATGTATATGTTGAATTCATTTCTGATTGTTGTTTTGTGAAGGATAAGGAAATAGGGAAGGTGGTGCTACAAGGGCCACTTAAGGATGACTTAAATCAATTGCAAACATTGGAACCAAAGTCAACTATCAATGCTAGTACTCGGTCAAAGTTTGGTAGTTTTGAGTCTTTTTCTTTCTCTCCTGAAGCATCTCTACAAAATGATAGTGTCAGTTAGTCTAGTTTCGTCGAGTCTTTCATTTCCCCAAAGGATGTATGGCATAGACGTCTAGGGCATCCATCAAGTAGAGTTTTGAGTCAAGTGTTAAGGGACAACAATGTAAAAAGTTTGATAAATGAAAAGGAAAATTTATGTGAAGCTTGTTAGTTTGTTAAATCTCACTCTTTACCTTTTGCATTATCTGAAAATAGAGCCAAACCACCTCTTGAATTAATCCATACCGACATTTGGGGACCCTCACCTGTCATGTCCAACACCAACATAAGATTCTATATCCATTTTATAGATGACTATAGCAGAAATACATGGATTTACTTCTTGAAATCAAAAGTTGATGCCTTAAATGCCTTTATCCAATTCAAAACTCTTGCCGAAAACCAGTTTGGAAGAAATATAAAAAAAAATTACAAACTGATTGGGAACGAGAATATCAGGTTTTCAGTGACTTAGTCAAGCAAAATGGTATTATTTTTTAACACTCATGTCCCTACACTTCAGCCCAAAATGGAATAGCTGAAAGAAAACACAGGCACACATTAGAAATGGGTCTAACTCTCCTTGCTCAAGCCAAAATTCATTTAAAATATTAGTGTGAAGCATTCTCCACTGCCCTCTTCTTAATAAACTGTCTCCCTACACCTATACTAGCTGGTAAAACACCTATTGAAATGCTTCATTCTAGGAAACTAGATTACAATTTTCTCAAAGTCTTTGGTTGTGCCTGTTTTCCTTGTCTTAGACCATACCAAACACACAAGTTCCAATTCCATTCAGTCAAGTGTGTCAATTTGAGGTATAGTGAGTCTCACAAAGGTTATAAATGTCTAAGTCTTAGTGGTCGAGTATACATCTCTAGAAATGTAGTATTCAACGAAAAGGAATTTCCCTTCAAAATTGGATTTCTAAATAATTACCAAAAGGAAAGCCTTGTTTCAGTTCAAAATCCATCTTCCTGGTTTGTCCTACCAAATGTACAAACCTCCAACTCAGAAAATGCACCTTCAGATCCCATAGTTGCAGCTGATATATGCCATCTTGAAGTTGTCCAAGATCACTCACCAGACCTGTACACCGAGTCATCAGATGACAACAATCAGGTCAGACTTCATGAGTTCAATGCCTCTGTTATGGATGAACTAAACTCTGAAAACTCAGATGTTGAATCAGATGCATCTCAGACCACTACTGACCTGCTTCAAACTAGCCACACTCAAAAAGAAGTTCAACCAACTCATCCTTTGATTACGAGATCCAAAAATGGAATTTACAAGCCCCAAGTCTATGTTGGACAAGCGAAGTGGGAAGACAAAGATGAAGAACCAGATTCAGTTAAGGCTGCACTTGAACACAATGGATGGAAACAAGCTATGACAGAGGAGTTTGATGAATTGTAAGCCAATCGGACTTGGACTTTAGTTCCTAGACTGCCTGAATACAATATTGTGGGAAATAAATGGGTCTTCAAGCACAAATACAACAGTGATGGTACCTTTCAAGATTCAAGGCAAGACTAGTAGCGAAGGGATTTCACCAAAGGCCAAGAGTTGATTTTAGTTAGACTTTTAGCCTCGTTGTCAAAGCTTCTACAGTCCATGTGGTTTTGACAATAGCAGTGGCAAAGAATTGGGGCATAAGGCATCCTGATATTAATAATGCCTTCCTACATGGACACCTTGAAGAGGCAGTGTACATGAACCAGCCACAAGGCTTCGAAGACAATACTAAAGCTGATTTTGTGTGCAAATTGAACAGGTCCTTGTACGGGCTGAAGCAAGCCCCAAGGGCCTGATTTGATCACCTCAGAAGCCACTTTACTTGAATGGAAATTTGAAAACTCTCAAGCTAATTTCTCATTATTCTTACTCATGACCAAAGAATACATCATTATGGTACTCATCTATGTAGATGACATCATTGTGATAGGCAATGATCCCGAACAACTGCACAAATTCATTTCTCAATTGAACAAAAGCTTTGCTCTCAAAGATCTATGTTCCTTACTTTCTTGGCATAGAAGTTTTCCGAGACTCCACTAGACTTTACTTGTCTCAAGGAAAATATGTTGCTGAAATGTTGAGGAAATTTAACATAACAAATCTGAAATCTTGTCCTTCACCTATGATCTCAAGACGACCACTGTCTCTTATAGATGGTGAACTTTTGACAGATCCATCTTCTTACAAGAGCCTCATTGGTGGAATACAATACCTTACTCACACTCGACTAGACACTTCCTTTGCAGTAAAAAAATTAAGTCAGTTTCTGAAAGCACCAACAACAGTGCATTGGTCAGCTCCAAAAAGAATTCCGAGGTATCTCAAAGGAGCCACTCATCATGGTCTTCACATCAAATACAGCGAAAGACTTTCATTAATAGGTTTTTCAGATGTAGACTAGGCTTGTTGTCCAGATGACAGAAAATCAGTAGCAGGTTATTGTGTATTTCTGGGAGAAACTCTTGTTTCATGGTCATCTAAAAAGCAAACTGTTGTTGCCAGGTCTAGCACTGAGTCAGAATACCGACCCTTGGCTCAAGTTGTTGCTGAAATAGCCTGGTTGCAAGCTTTTCTTCAAGAGATAAAATGTCCTCTTCCTTCAACACCAGTTATTTGGTATGACGACATGAGTGCTAGTGCACTTGCATCCAATCCAATATACCATGCCAGAACAAAGCACATCGAACTAGATGTAAATTTCATTCACAACAAAGTATTGGAAAAGAAGCTTGACATTTAGTACATTCCCTCACATGATCAGATAGCTGATTATTTGACTAAATGCATATCACATTCCAGATTCAGATTACTGATTGACAAACTCAGAGTGACTGATTCTCCCCTTCGTTTGAGGGTTGGTGTTAAGAATACCTCATTACTCTGCTGCTCTACACAACCAGCTGCACTAGCACCACACTGAATTGTCATCTAGAATATTCACACTCATCACGTCATTTCTTTTCTATTATTATTAGAATTCATTTTGTTATTTTATTCTATTTTGTTATTGGACCACTTGTAATCATCTTATTGGCTTATCAAAGCTTTGTACTCAATACCCTACATATAAATACATCATTTACTCTCAGCTCTAATTGAGCTGCAATTTTGCAATTACAGTTCCATTGTTTTTCTTCGTTGTACTTATTACACCGTCCTTTAGGTATCTATTTTCATTAGTTTAAAAAAAAAAAAAAATCCTCCTTAATATTGGTAACTTATGACTAGTTCTAATTCATGGCTAATTTATAAATTTTTCATATATCACTTGATTATGTATGAGTGTGATTTATATCTTATAGTAAAATAATTATTGACGTTTTAGACACTATTAGAACCGGTATCAGTATGTACGTGTTCTCTACTTGAATAAGCCATGACTGTTTCTGTTATTTACTTAAAATTTGTTCAATTTTACAAATAATGTAAAAATTGAAGAATTCCAATGTAAAATATAATAATTAATTTTGGATGGCACCAACCTCTTGAGTGAGACACAAAAGTGTGCAACAAATAATAAATGTGGCAAATAACTTGGTCAAACATTTTACCGACTTTGTTGACATATATGAATACATCACTTATGAGTTATGACTACAATACCCTCCCATTCAAACA
The DNA here is from genome assembly GCF_963169125.1 of Humulus lupulus. NCBI lineage: Eukaryota > Viridiplantae > Streptophyta > Magnoliopsida > Rosales > Cannabaceae > Humulus > Humulus lupulus. The sequence goes on from NC_084794.1 coordinate 135,449,940, forward strand.
TTTCTTTGTCTATATATCTCTGTTGTTATATGCTTTTCAACATCACCCACCCATAATATTTTTCTCTACGCTCACCCTATATAAACAGACTCTTATTTTTTAATTTTTCGTCAACCAAGAAAAAAGAAAGTATCCTCACACTCCTATCTTACCAAAACCTCAGCACAATTATGGAGTTGCTTCCAAAACCCTTGTATAGAAACTTAAACCGGTTTTGGCGGCGGAGGCAATACCGGCGGCTGGACAAGGCTGCCAGAGGGCGGAAAAAACTAGCGGTGGCATGGTTTGGCGGGGAGCCGGTGCGGCGAAAGTGGAAGTTGAGAGCTCCACGGAGGCTGCGAATACTGCAATTGATCGGAAGATCGCCTCTGAAGCTGTGGAGTAAAATAAAGAATGGGTATATTAACATGATGGTTAACTTGGCGGGTAACGTTGGTTCCTTGAACACCAATAATGTTTTTGGAGCAAAGAGAATTCCAAAATCTAAGCCAGCTCATGATCGTAAATCAATCGTTTATTCTGGGGACGAGGTGGAGAGGAGATTGATTATTGAGATCTATAAGGCTTTGCAGATAGTTTCAGCTCATGATCATCAACATGGTGATCAAGAGGTAGTAAGAGCCGTTTAAAGAGCGTGATCGAACATAATATATAATATGTTTTAAGCAGATTTTTTTTCGAGCTCTTATTATTGCTCTGGATTTCCCTATCTCGACCGGTAAACTTAGTTGGGGATGCTTTGTTTATAAAAATAGATATATTATTTCATTACTTTTTTTTTCTTTACTTTATTATCCATTTTAATTTCGACTACACACATAAAAAAACTTTAACTTTATTTTGCAATATTATTGAATTTGGCCCTGCTTCTACGATCGCCTAGCTAGCAACAACACAACTCATCAGCTACGAAGACTTTTTTTTTTTGTTTAAAAAAAGAGCATATAAATCCTGATGTAGATAAATTTTTTAATAATGAGAATAATAATAGAAATAGGTTATTTTTTAAATAGTAATAATAATAGAAATGGGTTATTTGTTATAATAATAATAATAATAATAATAATAATAATAATAATAATAGAGAGATAGGTTAGTTCGAAAAAATAGACTATTTGGAAATTACTTCAAAATATAAAAATAAACAATCTTGTTCTACTCGCTAGCTCTATGGATATGTCCAATTCTGATCATGTTACAATTTACAACATCAAATATATAAATTAAGCTCAACTCTCCGCCTTAAAGGAAAAAGTAATATCTCCATATTATTATGGAATCGGATTTGCGAGAAAGTCATGCAAGCAATCCGCAACAAGAGTAAAGATCAATCTTCTTTAGCTTCCATTTTCTTAGGGAAATCGTTGTTATTTGTAATGAATATTTTCATATTACTTTTTATTTTTATTATTATACTAGAAGTACTAATAGTGTAGCTCATTCTTTAGTCAAATTAGCACTTTGTAATAATGATCATATGGTGTGGTAGCCACCCTACCCAATTTATATTAATTTTTTTTATTTAGGTTTATGTCTTCAATCAATGATATTCTTTTTCTCTTCTTAAGCTTCTTCCTACTGGGTTTTGATAAGGCCAAATTTTCCTAAAGAAAAGTAAGAAGAATCTCTACTCGGCTTTTATAAAAGAAAAAGTGTTCTATATGTTGTGGAAGTTTTAGTCAATGAGAAAAGGTCTAAAATGCGAATCTAATTTCTATATATAACAGAGATATGGGTAGCAAAAAAGAGATAAACCATGGGCCAAATTATTGTTAAGACGTGGGCTGGGCTAGGCTAGAGTTTTGAGTGCATAATCTTCTAAAACTTCATATTAAAAGAAATTGACAAATACGGTTGGAAGAAATATTACATTATATTGTATAAAATAAATAGATTTGTAACAAAAAAAAAAACACAAAAAATTTCATCCTCTCCATCCATAGAGATTGACCGGGGTCGAGTAAAGCGACGAGGGTTAGGGATTGAGCGGTTTTCAGCTGCTGGCGAATGCAACTGGGCAACATGTAGTTGACATCAAGGGTGGCCGATGATGGTCAGCAATGGTTGGCCATGGAAGAAGAAGAAGAACTGGGGGAGGAGCGCACCATACATTACTTTATTGTACCAAATATCTTTTGTGTTTTGCTCCTACTCCCCGAGCTTTACACTCACTATCTTGGTGGACTTGCCTAGAAATCTCACTGATACATCTAACAGATGCTGAGCATTCTCCCTAGCGTTCAACTTATTGAATCCTTCCTCAGTGTTTAATCTTTAAATAAACTTTCTCAGTGGAACAAGTTTGAAGTTTAAGCACACATCTAGGTACTCATTTGAACTTTGAGCACTCATTGATGCCCATATTAATCATATGCACTCTTGTTGGTACCCTGTTGCAAAAAATAAACAATATATTTGCAAGTGCACAAATCGAACAAGTACGTAGTGAAATGATCAAGAGACCGATATCATACCACAAGGATTAAACTTAACTAAATAAATTAAAGACAACGAATAAATGACCTAATTTTATTTAAGAAATCAATTTCGAGGATGATGGAAAGATTAAAAGAAAATATTAATTTCAAAAGAAAATAAATAATTAAATGGGAAAAACTCAATGACAATTGTTAAGGTTTCAACTTCACTCTCAAATGATTATAATCCTTTGTATTAATGTCTTTAACCTAGTTCAATACTCTAAAGAACCTAGAACATTGTTTTATCTCTACACTCTTTGTCGAGCGCCACATAAAGAATGTGTAAGTGATACTAGCATATATCTCTATACAATTATATATCCCTACCTTCATTAAATTCATCTCTAAAAATAATTCTAAATATTCCACCTCTTGATTTCACTACCTAGAATTATTTTGGCTACTTAAATGATTGTTTATCTCTCGATTTCACACTATCTAAGTTATTCTACATGCTGCCTGATTATTTAAATGTTCACATCTTGAGTAATAATTCTCATAATCTAAATACAACTTAAATAATAAACATGTAAGGCAACTCACAAGAACATGATACATACATTAATCAAAGTAGAACATAGATGTAAAGAACTAGAATTAACTTCGTTAAATCATACAATTAAAAATCAAAACAAGAGATCCATTTAAACCCTAGCAAATAAGAGAATTAGCCACACATGTTGTGGTTCATAATTCAAAAATATTGTCAATTATAATCTTTAAAATAAAAGAGAAATAAAGAAGAATGAAGAAAAAATGTAGAAAACTCGTCAATTGGCTTTGATTCACTTCATAGATCTCCACAAATATGTTTCTCCCCCTTACAATTATATTCTCTTCCTTTATATATATCCCTTGGTCTTGTTCTAGCCCCTAGAAATGTCTTTAACTCACTCTCATTCAAATTTGAATAAAAAAATGTGTGTAAAACCAAAAATCTTGAAATTTATGGCGTGCTTGTTTTTCCTTTCTTGATTCAACATCACTCAGTAAAACATGCATAATATTTTCATTCAAACTCCAAATGCAACTATACAACATATTTTAGAAAGATGAAAAAGAGATATTGAATTGTTCGTTTCTCTCGAGAACTCCAAGAAAATAAACAAAACATAGTGCACTTCAAACTAACACATCAAATCCACATAAAAAACTTGAGGTAAACATAAAACAAATTAAAATAACCATAAATAATTGCATAAAATATGCACTCACTGTTGTGATTGATTAAATATATGGTGAAATTGGTTAGGCACGAAGATGTGCAAAAACCATAACAATTTTACAAAAGTCAACATGTGAGAGTTGACTTTCAAAATAGACATTTATAAATCTTCTTTTTAGGCCCAAAGTGTTCTTTGGAGTATATGAGAGTACCCAAAAAATTTAGAAGCATTTGACGATGTTTTGACAATCCTTCAATATTCATTAACGGCTAAATGGACCCTTTAGAACGGGAAGAACTTTCGGGGGAGGAGACATTCTTATGGTGAGGAATACTAAATTTTAGAAACAGGAAGAACTTACAATTATCTCAACGAAAGTACCAAAATGTTGATAATTGATTTCTTCAACGAAAAAACTTTTCTTTACATTAATACTGCAAAGTTTTTGAAAATTAAAATGATGGGAAAAGAAGAAATTTATAGTGGTTCGACCCTAAATAAGTTAGCCTACATTTATTGGAGTGATTTATTATTTTTTTTTAGTCTTGATTATTAATGCGTTTTGCCCAATATAAATCCCCTTGTTACATGATAGGCCTCCTATTGATCATAAAGTCTTTACAACAAAGTTTTCTTAATTTAAGATGGTTACCCGTTTGTTACAATTACATTTATTTGAATTTAAATTGAAAAAAAAAACTAAACTAATTTACAAATAAATATCTAATTCACTATTGAGCTTGAGAGAGTCATCCCAACATCATATGTGTTATTTAAAATATGTTAGGCACTAATTGTGTGATGGGACTATATATTGCTAGCTACTTGGTGTAACGACCCTCCAAACATACAAGACCAAATCATACGAAAATTTAAAACATTTTATTTTTAACTCATTGTATCGAAAATCCATATAAAAAAAAACTTTTAAAAGATTATGTGCACACATTTTTAGTTTAGTAAACAGAAATACAACCCACTACAAGAAAAAGACTCTACAGCGACGACATCTATTGCGACGACTCTAAAGTCGTCGTTGTATGTAGGCAAAATCCACGAAAAATTATTTTTTGTTAATTTATTTAAAAATAAGCTACAGTGACAACTAGGGTTGTCAACAACACATGAACTGGCCCTCCGAATTCCTGATGTCCTACAGCAACGACGTGGGTATCAGGAATTTGGAGGGAACACAAGGCGGGAACAGACTATACGGCGACAACATGTCGTCGTTGTAGGGTATTCATAAGAAAAAAAGAGGGAAATATGTTTATCTATAGCGATGACATGTCATCGCTGTAGGATGCTCAGGGAACTCAACCACCCATAGTTGGTTGCCTATTTGCACACCCTATAGCGACGGCATGTCGTTGTTGTAGAATCCAATATATCCACTGATCAGTTATTTTTGTACTCTATAGCGATGACATGTCGTCGCTATAGGGTCCAAAATAAAATGTGGGAACGTGAACCGCCAAAAAATTTAAGTCAAATTTCACTGCCTATAGTCGTCACTGTAGAGTTGATGCGTAGCACACAGGGGGATTCGTGTACTATTCACTATCCTACAGCGACGACATGTCGTCCCTGTAGGGTCTCACTGTTTGAGTGAAACGGTGCGTTCAACATTGGCAACGGCATTGTATTCCTTATAGCGATGACATTTCGTCGCTATAGGTCCCATCGATATAACTCCCTAGGCAGAGCCTTTCTTCCTCATTTCTGCTCAATTTTCTTCAAAATCAGAGAGAATTCTCTCCGTTTTCTCATCCGCCCAGTGCCTCCCAACACCGCCCAAGGTGTTCCGACGCCATTTTTGGCCCTCCATTGTTAGGGTTAGTTCATTTATACCCAATAATGTAGTTATTTGCTTTAAATTTAATTAGTTTTTTTAATGATTATTTGTGTGTATTTTGTATGTTATTGTAATGGGTTTGTTAAAAAATTTATTGATTTTTTTTCAGATTGTATTGGAGCATCCCGAGCATTTTTCCAATTCATTAATATCATCCCGAGCCTCCCGAGCCTTTGGGTATTGTTTGTAATCTTTATTTTTAATTTTTTTTTTGTGATTGATTAAAATATTAATTGATAAATGTTTATTAAATTTTTTTGTTGTTATTTTGTATTTTCAGAGTGCATTGGAGTACTCTTTGGATATCATCTCTAGCTTTTGGGTATTTTTTCCAATTTTTAATATTTTTTTGTTTTGTTTTGTGATTAGTAGTGTATTGATAAATAATTATAGTTAATTTGTATGCATAAATAGTTTTTAAATTAAATTTGTATGTTTGTTAATTTATATTTAATTTGATATTAAGTTATGAAAAATTGTTAGGTCAGATTAATTTTTTTTTCAATTTTATATATGTTAGGTTAAATAAAATTCTTATTTTGAATTATATATATATGTTAGGTTAGATAAATAATATGTTTATAATATCTTTTTGTTGTTATTATTTGTGAATTCAAATGATTATATGTTCTGAGACTGATTTATATGTTTTTATGCAGATTTTAAATTTTGGAATAGGCTAGATTATAGTCGTTATGTTGCCGAAATTTTTGTAGATTTAGAAAAACTAAACATTACAAAATCGTTTTAAAGTTAGTGTGTTTAAAATTTTTAAATAATAAATTTTAAGCAATTAATAAAAATTAATTAAAAATGATAAATTGGAAATTAAAATAATAATGTTACAATTATAAAACATTATCAATTTTTTCTTTTATAAAATAAGTAGAAATTGAAATAATAATCTTTAATGGTAAATTAATAAATTTGTAATTAAATATATATATATATCTATATAATTGTTTTTATACTATATTCATAAAATTTGATAATATATGTAGATAAAATAGGTAATTAAGTTAACTTTATTCTTAAAATTAAGTTAAGATTAAAATAATATTTTTAAAATAATAAAATTTTATTGTTGTTTTTAAAAAACATAAAAAGTGAAAATTATATTAAGAATTTGATAATTATTAAATAACATAATAAAAATTATAATTAAATATTTGATTATATAATGAAACGTTATAATACATTCATAACTAACAATAATATATATTCCTAAAATTTGATAATATATATTCATAAAATTTAATAATTTATTCATAAGATTTCATAAAATTATTAGCAAATAAAGGTAGTTTTTTTATGATTATCACATTGTGATAATTTATTTTCCACTTGAATCAGTTCTGACGATTGATAAGAGTTGGATAACAAATAGACGACGTAACTCTGATGAGTTTTGGAATGGTCTTCAAGCATTTATACAAATGGCCAAGAATCATGTGAATGCTTCGAGAGAAGTCAGATGCCCATGCGTTCAGTGTGCCAATATGCTAAATCACAAACTGGATGTGGTGGAGGCTCACATACACAGATATGGGTTTTTGCAACAATACGTGAAGTGGACCTACCATGGTGAAGTTGCTATGCCTCCAGTAGTGGACGACGGGGCTCCAGTGACTGATGAGATGATTGACATCATCAATGATGTTATTGGTTAACAAGACACTAACGAAGAATGCGTAAATGAAGGAATTTCATATGGTGGTGGCAATAGTGTGGAGAATCAATTTGATGACCTGTTTTGAGAGGTTAAAGCTGAGTTATACCCTGGTTGTACATGGTTGTCTTCCTTGAACTTCTTGGCGAAGATGATCCACATGAAGGATCTGAATAAATGGACAAATATTTCCTTTGATGAACTTTTGAAGTTTATGAAATTTGCATTCTCGAAGGAGAATAAGATTCCAACTACATTCTATGAGTCTAAGAAAAAACTGAGGAAGTTAGGGTTAGGTCATCAATCAATCCATGCTTGCAAGTACAACTGTTGTTTGTTCTGGAAGGAGAATTCCCAAAAACAGAGTTGTCCTGTACGTGGTGAGAGCCGATGGGATGACAAAGACACAAAGGGGAAAAAAATCGCCCACAAAGTGTTGCGGTACTTCCCTTTGACTCGTAGGCTGAAGTGTCTTTATGGTTCAAGGCATACAACAAACTCTACTACAAAAGCACCCTTTTAGGACACTTTTTTAGGGCACTCACCCAGATGCGAGTCCTAAAAAAAGCTTCTGGACTTTTTAGGACTCACGTTCAATTTCTTTTAGGGCTCGCGGAGCGAGTTCTAAAAACTCATGCGTGTCCTAAAATTTTGATTTGTTTTTTTATAATATACACATCTTGGACATTTTAGGACTCGCGTTGTGAGTCCTAAAAACATTCTTTTAGGACTCACGGAGCGAGTCCTAAAAATTGATGCGTGTTCTAAAAGATTTATTTTGTTTTTTTAATAAACACCTCTAGGACTTTTTAGGACTCGCAACGTGTCTTAAAAGTTTTTTTTTTATAATACAATATATATGGTGTTGCCAAGTTTCGAACCCCCACTCTTTAAGTTAAGGGTTTACCGTTGCCCCAACACATCTCATTGATAAATAAATGACTATACAAATATTTTTATCATAAGCACACTTAATTAATAATTAGAAATAAGTAGATTTTAGGGTTTATTTTTTCAGATCTAACCTAAAAAAAAAAAAAAGAAGAGAAGGGAGGGGCTCGACAGGGTGGCTAGGGGGCTCGGGTCGATGGTGGGGACGACGGCTGGACTGGGCTGGCTGGTGGTCGATGGCGCAGGGAGGGGTTCGGGCTGGGCTGGGTCTGGGTCGACGGTGCAGGGAGGGGCTCGGCAGGGACGACAGCTGGACTGGGCTGGCTGGTGGTCGACGGCATAGGGAAGGGTTCGGGTTGGGCTGGGCTGGGTCTGGGTCGACAGTGCAGAGAGGGGCTCGGGCAGGGAGGGGCTCGGCAGGGATGACGGCTGGGCTGGGCTGGGCTGGCTAGTGGTCGATGGCGCAGGGAGGGGTTGGAGTTGGGCTGGGCTGGGTCTGGGTCGACGGTCCAGGGAGGGGCTCGGCAGGGACGACGGCTAGACTGGGCTGGCTGGTGGTCGATGGCGCAGGGAGGGGTTTGGGTTGGGCTGGGCTGGGTCTGGGTCGACGGTGCAAGGAGGGGCTCGGGCAGGGAAGGGCTTGGCAGGGACGGTGGCTGGGCGCGGGGCTGGCTGGTGGGGTTCTCAACTTCACAGTGGCAGCAGGTATTTCTTTCTGTGGTGTTGAACTTTAGTTTGGTGATGTTATGGTCTTAGATTTTCTTGATAGCTGTCTTATTTTATTGTTCATCTGTAAATTCCCTAGCTCTTTCTTGATAGCTCTCTTATGTTATTGAACTAAAACAGATAATTGCCAAGTTTCCACCATGAAATAAATCACTTATTTGATTGGATTGTTGTATTTTGTGACTGGATTTTGGTGTGTTAATGGTCTATAAATAAGATGTTGCTTTCTATTAGACAAAATTTTCCATTAAGGATTTTTGAAACCATTTCAATAAAAATTGACCCCTAGTCTAGTTCATCATCCATGATTTATGAGTTACATGGCATTATATCAAAATATTTATTTAAATCTAACGTAGCTCTTGATATTCATTTTTAAACTTAGAGTGGATAATGTCTTATTCTGAGTTTGTCTCTTAACAATAGAACTAGTAATTGATTTGGTAATTATGTTTCCCTTTGATCAAATGAAGGAATGTGTATATGTTTATTCTCTAATTGATTTAGTATTGCACTTTAGTGGAGTTTGAATATCTTAGATATTCATCCGTAGTGAAGTAGGTTCTAGGAATTTTGTGTGCTGTGGTGATAACGGAAGATTGAAAACTTGCATGTCTTAGTGAAGTAGGTTCTGAGAATTTTGTGTGCTGCGGTGATATATGGATGAAAACTTGTGTGTTGTTTGATTTGTTTGACATGTTGGTGTTGATTGTGACAGATGACTAGGCTAGTAAATTAGGGTATATGATGTCCGATTTTCTATAGATTTTTTTGTGCTTAGTTTTTTGTGGAAATATGAAAAAGATGACTGTCATAATGATAAATTTGTGATCTGGATATTTAACATTTCACGGTCTACTTAATAATTAAGTTGATTATAGAATTTTAAATTCATACTTAGATCTGAGATAAATTTTTAATTACTAGAATAGGCTAAAAAAATTATGTTTTGTTGAAACCCACTATACATCCAAGATAGGATTCAAATTAGTGATGTTTCTTTCTTAATTAATCAATTAATTAAGTAGTACTAATGTCTTATCACTTAAGCTCCTTCCCACTTGAACCGTAACATTATAATAAATAGTAAGCCAGCATTAAAGTTTTAACGAAATTAGAGATTAAGAGGTGGATTATGATTAAAAGGGTCTCTTAAAAGATGCTTATTTAGATGCTTAATTTAGTCAAAATTATTTGATTTGAATACAATTTGCGTAGCTTAATTATGCATTTTCACTTTGATTTGATTGTTAAAAGCCAAATGATGATGATGATGTGTGCATTATTTTTTTTTGTTTAGTTATTATTTTATTTTATTTTTATTGTCGGCTAGGTGTATTATTGACATCCATAAAGTTGGATCAATATAAAGTAAAAATTGTATTATCATATTGTCAAAATAGAGAAAGATAGATGGGATTTGTGGCTTTGACATGAGTCAAATATATGAGAAAAAAGAGATACATTATAATACAACTCTATCATTTCTTAATAATAATAATATTAATAAAATCAATGCTATCACGAAGTTTTGGCAAATTAACAAATTATTTTTCAATTCTATTTGCAGAAGATATACATGCTAATTAATAATAATTGATGGAGCTAAAAGTTTTTCTTAAGGGACTAATTGCATTTAAAAAAATGAGACTTTTTTTAACAAATTTTCATAAAATTTTATGTTAATATCTATTTTGTTTACAAATTTAAAATACAAAGAGAAAATTAGGGGAAGTTGAGCCCCCAAACTTAGAAAGTGCTGAATTATATTACAAAGTTATAACAAAATTAAATAGTATAATTATTAAAATTTTGTTACAAATTTAGTTTGCTATTGTGCAATGGAGATTAATTGAGGTCTGTCAAAGATTGGAGCATGATCTTGTGATCCAGAGTTTTAATGGTATATTTTGCTATTGTTTTAATGGTATATTTTCTATATTGTGCAACTAGTTTTTTTGGTGTATTTTGTGACAGATTTTTGGTGTATTTGTTAACTAAGTTGAATGGATTAATATGGTAGATTTATGGTCTATTTTGTTGTTGATTTTGGTATAGTTTGCTACTGTTTTGAAATACCTCTATGTACTGGATGAATAACATTTTATGAAATAGTACTATCTAACAAGAAATTGTTTGCTCCTTGACTATATAAATACGTATAATGATACTGATAGTTTAATTCTCGCATTTATTATATATATATATATTTATAATTGTTGTGTGTGTCTACTTATTTATAAGTTTGAATTATAATATATTTATAATTAAAGAATTTTTTTATAATGTGCAGGTCTATATTGAGATGCATTTCTTTGGCACAATACTAAACAACATTGACAGTTTAAGTTTTTAGAATAAAAAATATATTTCACTAACATTGGATACATTTCTTGTTTAATATTTGGTGATGATAAAATTTGATTGTAGTATAAACTATCATGTAATATGATTTTGTAAGCTGAGTAGACTAAATAATGAAATTATATTTTTGAGTAATTAATAAAAAATTATTTTTTCGTATTTTCTTTTGAAATTTTAGAAATCTAACATATATAATACATTTTGTACACTCAAAGGGATATATTTTTTCTAAATCAAAATGAAAATTGTAGCTGCATTTTAAAAAAAAAAAAAAAAATACTTTTAAGGGCATGCAAAGTGAGTCCTAAAAAATTACTTAAAGGTACTCAACCAGATTTTTTAGGACTCGCGTTGTAAGTCCTAAAATCTTAATTAAAGGCACTCAACCAGATTTTTTAGGACTTGCGTTGTGAGTCCTAAAAACTTAATTAAAGGCACTCAACCAGATCCTCCCCCTCCTCCTCCAAATCCCACGCGAGTTCCTAATTCCTGTGAGACATGTAATATACTATAATTAGTATATCTTTTATCAATAAATGACGAATTGTTATTATTTTATTCAATTTAATTGTATTGTTTAATTAATATATGCAGCGGCTGCCGCAAAAAGAAGAGGTTGATCTTGATCCAAAAATTTGTCGTAGCTCGTCAACGACAATAAAGGTCCGTTAACTCTACAATTTGATCTGAAGGAGGGAACCTACAATGCAATTGGTGATATTGGGACGTTGTTCATGAGACTTATTGGCAACCTTATTGGTCACCATATTCCGTTATATTATGACTCGTGGCAGAGTGTTCCGTATGAGCACAAGATTGGATTGATGCAAAAACTTGAGGTAAATTTATCTACTTATTCACATGTAATGTTTTTTTTATAATTTAAAAAATATTACCATTTTTTTAAGGAATTTTTCATTATTCCCAAAGCTCTCCCTAAGTGGCGACTGATAGAGACTAGGATTGAGCAAGAGTTTCAGGATCGCTATAAGTATAGAAAAGGTCGCAAGGAAAAACACTTCGATGAACATGGAGGGTATGATGATATCGAGACAGCCAGAAAGAATCCACCGGAGGACATTGGTAACGAGAGTTGGCAGAAGTTGGTTGAAATTTTCACCACTCCACAATTCATGGCACGCTCAAAGGCAAATGCTGCTAACAGAGCAAAACAGAAGTATCCAAGTCTCCATGGATCGACTTCTTATGCTTCTACTCAATTTAAGAAGGTAAATAAAAATATATAGATAATTTGAAATGTCTTAAGTTATCTTCATAATAATTTCAATATTTAACTGAGATTTTGTTAAATTTTATTTTCTAAAGATTAATCTTCTGACCAAAGAACTGGCCAGCATTATCGATACCTTCCATGACATGGAAAATCATCCGACACGAGGATGGGTGAACACGAATGCTAATGATGCATATGTAAGTAACTTTCTAAGTTTTGTATCTATGTATATTATTCAATTATATTATGTATTAATTGTCTTGTTACTAAACTGCAGGACGCCTTGCAGTAAGAAGTCAAAACACAATCCCAATCTCAATCTGAATCTGAAGCACGAAGTGCCATTGTCAATGAGACACAAGTCATCTCAAAGGTACTTGGTCAACGTCGTGGCCACAACCGAGGTATTGGACGGAAGTTGAAGGGCACTAGTATATTTGCCTCAAGCGCCACCAGATCTTCTTCACAATCAGAGGCATCACCATTTTAGTCCACCACAGTTAGCCCTCCGACGATACCACCTGAGGCTTTCCAGTCCATGATTCAACACTTCAGTCAAGCCTTTACGACCTAGAACAACAACTTCCAGCCAATGCAACAATATTTGCAAACAACAAATCCGAGCATCCAACCTCCACAATTTCAGCCTATCAACTTGGACATGAACATGATATAGTCCATGATGGCAAGCTTTCAACAACAACAACCAGAACCACAACCACCACATCCACCACAGCCACCACAACAGCCCGACAATAATGACTTTGGAATTGATTTTGATAACATTTAGTTTTATTAAATTACTATTTTTAAGTTATTAATATTTTGTGTTGTTTTTTTTTATTTTGGAGACAATATTACTTATGTTTTGTTATCATACATTTTGGAGATTGTGGATATTGTTAAATTAGTTTTATTAATTAATTAATTGGTTTTATTATTTAATTAAATAAGTTGGTTTTATTTCTTTATTTAATTAATATTTATTATTTTATTAAATAAATTTTAATCAATATAATTAATTAAATATATTTAAAAAAAATTGCATACCTACAGCAACGACATGTCGTCGCCGTAGAGTGCACGCTGAACACGAAAATCTGATTTTTCATGACACTACAGTGACGACATGTCGTCTCTATAGAAGTTTTTTGAAATTCAAATTTTCAAATATTGGACCACCAACAACGATGATATGTCGACGCAATATCCCAGTCCAACCGAAAAAAATGATTTCCCACTACGATCGACATGTCATCGCTGTAGTAAAACACTCTGCGACAACTGCATTTTATTGTCGCCATAGATTGCTACACATACTGACCTACAACGGCGCCATTGTGGCGACGACATGTCGTCGCTATATACCTACAGCAATGACTTCTTGATCTACATCAATGACAAAAGTTGTCGTTGTAAAGCCGTTTTCTTGTAGTGACCACTCTTCCATAGAGTTATAACAAAATAAATACCCCAAAAGAAATAACAGCTTCCAACTTTTTCTTTTCAAAATGGTGATCCATCAAAAACTTCCCCAGATTAGGCCACATGTACATATCCACAAGCAGACTCTAGCGTTCACTGTTCCACTTTGCTTTAGCACTTACCTACAACATAAAACAACTAGGTAAGCGAAAATGCTTAGTAAGAATAACCTTCCACACAAATATACTAAACCCAGTAACGAGTTGCCCTAAGGTAGTTACTGCTACCGGTCATTAGGGTATTGGATAAATTCCAACCTTATCACACTATTCTCAATAATAGTCCTAACAGAAAAATTAAGCACATTGGTTGTGCCCAACAACCAATGTTCATACATATCAAAACCACCTGCATTAAAAAAAATCCAAGACATTCAAGATATATAACCATATCTGAAACAAATACTCTGGTTGTTTCTAACCACCAAGTTCACACATAGCACGATAACCTGCAGTCACAAAATTTGAAGAAAATACAATATATCACACATATCCTGCACTCAAAAGATTCTCAGAATATTCAAATATATTTAACAGACATCAAGACTAAGTAATTAAATTATCAGCAAGGAATTCAGGCCACAACCCGATCCCAACATTTATGTCCTAGCTCCAACTCAGACTATATTACCATTGTCCTGGCTCCAACCCAGACTATATACTTTTACCATGTCCTGGCTCCAACCCAGACTATATTACCATTGTCCTGGCTCCAACCCGGACTATATTATGCTAAGGTTCTGGCTTCAACCAGAACCTACTTACCATTTAGCCGCATAATGCCAAAGCATTGCAAGAGTAGGCATTAAGCATACCCTGGTCTTAACGACCCAAACAAAACTAGTGTAATCTACTACTACATGCGCACACTAGTATATTCATGTTGTAGCCAAGAAAGAGAAAGACTAACTTACTTGGAGTCCTTAGCTCCCAGCTAGATCTTTAACATCGCTATTTGTTTTCCCTTTTACGGTTGCTGTAATAAATATAGTGTACTCTGATTAAACAAGCAATATTCTATGCTAGCTACAAGCAATAAAGTTCTCTTAGTGACTCTATAGTGTAGCCTCTTATACACCTTATAGTGTATACGACCAGATTTTGTTTTAGTCTTTACAGTAACATGAGAAAATCAGCCTCATCCCAACACGCTTTTCGTGCCGTGCATCTTAATATTTTTTAACTAAAGAACTCTCTTATCGAAAAACTCGTATTTTGGTTTTAGGAAAAGGAGTTTTACTCAACTAATAACTTTAGAAAAATACCAACTTGTCGTCCTCTTAAGAAAGTTTACCGTTTTCTATCATTTACCAAAATATCACTTTTTGAGCCTTTACAAATAATATCCGACAATGTTATCCCGTTCTCTTAAAAATTCTACAAAATCCTAACTCCCATTCTTAACATTTTTATCCATAACCTATGATCTCTTTTTATGTTATTTTTTAAAAGATGAACAATTGGACCCTTAACTTAAAAATTGTAAAAATCAACTTTTGAATTTAACTCGAGCTGATTTGGTATTGGCTAAGTCTCCAAATCCTTAGTTATCTTTGCAAAGGATTACTTCTTCTCATTTTCAAAACTTTACTTCCACTATTTAATTTAAAGGGGTAAAATCTCATTTTCTTAAACTTTTGCCCTAAGTTGAGTTTTTGGAAATAAACCCTTTAACTATCGTTCATGTGTTTTGTGTCATAAGGATGAAAAGTAGGTGAAAGCCTTGCATCAAAAATTGTTTTAGGTTAAGAGAATTAACCTCCCAATAATCATTTTTCGTTGAGGTTCGAAATTACTACCTTTTTTGTGAAAATTAGAAAAATAATTTCTCTTAAACCATGATATATTTTTCTATTAAATTTTGCAGGAGCCTTTAAACACATCCTAACTAATTCCCTTCAAAATTTCATAATTTTTGGGATGGAAAAACTCATTCAACATTTTAAAGTAATTTGGGTAGTGCCTGTTGCCCAGAAGTTTTTCCCAGATTTTAAGGTAAATTTGAAAATTTATTTCTCCTACAAAATAGCCCAGATCTTACTAAATTTTACAGGGATCTTTATACATGTCTAAGTTATCTTCCTTAAAAATTTCATGATTTTTAGAATAATAAAACTCATTAAAATATTTAAAGCAATCTGGCGAGTGCTTGCTGCCCAGAAGTTTTGTTTCAAGATTATAGGGCAAACTTTGAAAAATCGTATCTCTTATATCCCTTAACATATTTTTCACTAAACTTTTACAGTGACCCTTATACATGTTTAAACTAACACCCTATCAAATTTCATATCTTTTTTTATTAGTAAAATCCATTGAAAAATCAAAACAATATGGGTAGTGCATGCTGCCCATAAATTTTCCAGATTTACATCAAAATGGCAAAACGTTCATAACTTGGGTTTTAAAATACCTTTTTACAATTTTTCAAATCCTATCATCAAGTACTCACATGGAAATATGCAACTAAATAATTATTTTTCAAAAACAAAGAGAGTAGGGTAGGATCTGACCCATTTGATGTCAGACCACGAATTCTTGGCAGCATGCATTTTCACACAACTTAGCAACACTAAGCACATCTAGCATAACCCTAGCCACATGCATGCACGCACGCACGCACGCAAATCATAAAATCAACCAATATAACCCTCAAGCATAAAATAAACTCCAAAGACCAATAAAATAGTCTATACAACCAGATCTACTAATATAAACCCAAAATTCTCAAGAACCAACTAAAAATTCTACCTTTGACTGTTATAGCTTGGAGATGAAGTTCCCTTATCTTTTCAAACTTCCTCCTTGTGTTCTATACACTCAAACCGAGCCCCAATAGTTCCAGATGTAGATTTTTAAGAGAGTCTTATTGTAGAAGATTTTAGATGAGTGGAAAAACATAAAAACTCTAGAACCCTTACCTTTGTTTTCACTAGATCACCAAAAAGCTTCAAACTTTGAGATTCTCCTAGAACCACCTCTATTGAACCCTAGAATATAAGATACATGCGATGCATGACCATTAGATCGCATGCATGCATATCCACCCCTTAGGGTTTCAGATTTGAAGAACAAGGGAAACAAAGTGACAATGTTTCAGACTTACTTGTACACTAGTTTTCCTTGAGCTTCTCTTTCCTTCAATGGAGAATGAGTGTCTAAGATTTAGGAGAGGAAGGAAATGCAGCCATGGAGGCTTTAGGAAACTCTCAGTTTTGGGAGGGTTGAAGGGAAGAGAGAAGCTTGTATGAGAGGAAATGGGTTGAGAGAAAGTGAATAGTTTTTCTTATGTGAAAAAAAAGATCAAGGGAAATAATGTGGAAGAACACTATTCATTAGGGTAGTCTCTTGATCTTCCCTAGGGTAGGTTCCTAGACACTTGAGTACACTAGGGCATAGCCTAGCCGCCCATCACACCCTCTCTCCTCCCTTGGAAAAGACTTTTATACCCTTGCCTATTTTTACCTCTCTTTAAGGTACTTAAGGGCTCTTTTGGTAATTTTACTCTCTAAAATTCCCTAAATTTTTTCCCTATTGTTTTTAAATATCTCCAAGATTAATTAATTAAGTTAAATGTGACCAAAAATAAAATTTGTCACATGTAACATAATTTTGGTAAGTTTATCAAATTGACCAAAATGCCCTTAGAGGTTCGAACAACAAATTTCATTCTTAAGCCCGGTCGATTGGAATTAAATCCTCAATCAATTTTTCTTAAATTTATTGGCTCGATTATACAGTCCCAGTTGCCAAATATTTTTATGCCATAGTATTCCTCATTTTACCTATTCCGAGATTTTTCCGTTATTAGGGTTTGCCCCTCGGTCCAAGACCAATTTTCTTTGCATAGGCCTAAACCCTTTACCAAATTAGCACAGCAGATATAAAATTCACGAAATAACATAATTTCACATATTATTATTTATCGAAATAATATTTCACATAATTCTTCACCGACTCGAACCAGCTACTAACGGGTGTTGAAGACACAGGATGTTACAATACCTACAATTTATTAAAGTTTTGTCCCACTACAAGAAAAAGACTCTACAACGATGACTTTTGTCATCATTGTAGATCAAGAAGTCGTCACTGTAGGTCTACAACGACGACATGTCATCGCTAAAATGGCGTTGCTGTAGGTATGTATGTGTAGGAACCTACAGCGATGACAAAACACAATCATGCAGTAGTGTTTTACTACAGCGACGATGTAATGACCCAACTAATTCTAAGACTTTGGACCATTAAAACTACTATACATAGACACTATTTTTGAGAAAACATACATAAGAAACATTCACAAACTTTTTTAAAATCTCTAAAGAAAATGTTGAAATACATGAATTCGGTGTATGGGATCCCATTATTTTAAAAATAAAATATAACTTTAAACTAAAGAAAATTCTTTACAAAACTAAATGCAGAAAATACATAAAAACATAATAAGAAGACAAAAAAAAAAAAACAACGTCGTTCACGCAGTCCATCGAATCCATTCTTCCTCAATACACAAGCCAAGCTACCACGAATCCTTCCGCCGCCATATCTATTTTCCTGCATACATAAAGATAAAGGAATGAGCCTAATGCCCAGCAAGGAAAATCTAGTAATAACATAAAACATATACATAAACTATATCATAAACATATACTATAAACAAATGTCATATACTACAATGGCCATTATACTACTTGGGGCTTGTTAACTAAACAAGTCATATGTCCAATATATTGGCGGGGCTTGCTAGCCAAGCAAGTCATATGCCCATAATTTACTGGGGCTTGTTAGCTATACAAGTCATATGCCCAAGGTCTATAAACATACTATACGTAATGTAAACATAACATAACATATCATATAAACATATATAATTCTATCCTATTTTCCTTACCAATACCTAGATATGAGAACAAGGACGGGATTTGGAACACTCCTAAAACCAACAATAATAATATGAGTATTTCTAAAGAAAGAGAAGAAAAAGAAATGAACTAAACCACCAAGAAGAAACTTACCGAAAGAAATCTTAAGTTCAAAGAACTGAAATACCTAACCAAGAATGGAAAACAACGAGTTAGGATTTGAGTAAAGAAAACTAAATGAAACTAAAGAAACTACAGAAATGAACTTAAGATTAGGAATACCTTTGGATGTACTAGAACCGAACTATACCTCGATATAGAAAACACACTATTTATCTTACTTCCCAAGTGTTTCTAAAGCTTAAAATGATAAAGCTTATATCCCAACCCAAGTGTTTATCACTCTATAGCAACCCTATCATCTTGAAGGCTCTGAACACAGCTTGAAGAATGAGAGAAAGGGCTGGGTACTAGGTCCTATTTATAGAGTTCAAGGAGGGAACTACCTCCTTTTAGCTTGAATAAAAATAATGAGTATTAATTAAAAAATATTTGAATATTCGTTCAATAGGGGCTTAAGACTCGGTCAAAAAGTTCAGAGGCTGGTCAAGAGGTTAAGGAATGAATTGAGCTCAGTTTCAAAGACATTTGATAATATAGCCGTAGGGCTGATATATTGCCCATCATAGGCGATATATCGCCTGGGCTTATGACCCGAGTGCTCGTCGCTTCGTTTGTACGAAGTTAACGTGTTTTTCGTATTCCCCGTGTGGCGATACATCGGCTCCTAGGCTACGATATATTGGCATACGTGAATATATTAAATACGTAATTGCACATTTTCAGCATAATTAAATTGATTAATCAGGTTTGACTGAGTAATACGAGATTCCAGCAAGTTCTGGAAGGGTCTAGGGCTTCTAGAAACTTCTATTTTTGAATTAACTAGTTAAAATGCTTAAATCTTCAAATAAACAAGATTGTGACAAATGTCATGCTCTTAATGGTCTTGGAAGGTTCTATAGTTTTTTAGAACTTTCTTTTATTTAAACTATAGTTAAATCCTTAAATAAACTTGCATACGACATGTGTCATGATCTTATTAATTCTATCTAAAACTTATAGTACAATAAATAACATTTTTATAATAAGCTATATTAATCAAACCTTATGTTATAATTAATATTCTTAAACTATAGGTTAAACTTATAAAATCTATAAGTGTTGCTACGAGTGTTCAACTAAGTCCCAGCGTGAACCAAAATCCACAATAATAAACATACTACTACTACTACAGATAACATGTCAGTTGCAGTAGGGAATCCTTATTTTTTTTCTTTGACAGGGATATTGCGATGACATGTCGTCGTTGTAAGTGGTTGCAAAATTTGAATTTCAAAAACTCCTACAGAGGACATGTCGTCGTCGTAGTGTCACGAAATCTCAGATTTTCGTGTTCAGCGAGCACCCTACAGGTCGTCGCTGTAGGTATACATTTTAAAAAAAAAAATTAATTAATTATATTGATTAAAATTTATTCAATAAATAAAACATGTTTACCAAGTTTTTCAGAAACTAGAATTATAAAAGACAAGAGAGCTTAGAAAGCGAAGAAAGTAGATTATCACACAATGAATTTTACGTGGTTGGGGCGTTAAAGAGCCTTAGTTCACGAGTCGATTGTATTAGAGCTTTTAAGAGATTGAGTAATAAGACCTCTCTAAATTTGGGCAGAATGTATGCTTAATAGAGAAGAATCAGATCCTTTTTCCAGCGCACAACTGTTCATATTTATAGGCAGTTGAGTGCACTGGGTTTGGGCCGGACTAATTCGGGCCCAATAAGGGTATAAACACTATTTGTTCACTGATGTTGGCTTAATACAAAGGATTTTAATATATAAAATGCACTAATCAGGGCCCATTGGGTCGGCCTAAGCGTAACCACGCTATAAGACTGATGATAGTATGCTGCTTCAGTCTGGTTCGCGTGGGCTTCAAAGGAGATCCGGGGGACAGGATCTGTCAGAGTAGTGGTAGTACAGTTCTGAACTGACGGCGTACATTCCGTATGTAACCTCTTCTGTAGGTTAGTTATGGGGACAAAAATCCGTATTTCTTGGGGTGATGTCAGCATCGGGGACAACTTATCATGATCAACTTGGTCCGAGCCCATTTACTAACATCCCTCTTCATTTACCATGATCCTGGTTTGTTTACCAAGATCCGGGTTCATCCATCGTCGTCCTGGTCTATTTTTAGACTTGGGAGAAATGATATCTTCATCGTATCCCAGGCGACACCGGATGAAGGGTCTGGGAGCATGCAACATGCCAAAGTCATGGTCCTAGCCTCTATTCTGGGACACCGTTTGGGCTTTACCAATATTTGGACCGCCAAAGCTCACTCCGTCTTCGTCTATTGGGCCTGATCTGGGCCTTAAGTCCCTTCAGGGTGGCCCATAGACTCAGTATGCAGAGCCGTGAATGTTAGGGAGAAACGGGGATAACAAAACCAATTTATTAATTAAATAATAAAACCAATTTAACAATATCCATAGTCTCCAAAATGTAAAAAACAAAACATAAGTAGTATTGTCTCCAAAATAAAAAACAATACAAAATATTAACAAGTTCAAAATAATAATATAATAAAGCTAAATGTCATCAAAATCAATTCCAAAGTCATTATCATCGGACTGTTGTGGTGGCTGTGGTGATTGTTGTTGTGGTTGCTGATGTGGTTGTTGTGGTTAAATTTTTCCATCATGGATTGTATCATATTCATGTCCAAGTTGACAGGCTGAAATTGTGGAGCTTGGATGTTCGGATTTGTTGCTTGCAAAAATTGTTGCATTTGTTGAAAGTTGTTGTTCTAGGTCATAAAGGCTTGACTGAAGTGTTGAATCATGGACTGGAAAGCCTAAGGTGGAACGTTTGGTGGGCCGACTGTGGTGGACGGAAATAGTGATTCCTTGGACTGTGAAGAGGATCCGGTGGCACTTGAGGCAAAGGTACTAGTGCCCTTCAACTTGCGTCTGATACCTCAGTTGTGGCCACGACGTTGACCAAGTACCTTTGAGACGACTTGTGTCTCATTGATAGTGGCACTTCCTGCTGAAGATTCAAATTGAGATTGGGATTGGGATTGGGATTGTGTTAGGACTTCTTTCTGCAAGGCATCCTGCTATTTAGAAACAAGAAAATTAATACATAATATAATTGAATAATATACATATATACAAAACTTATAAAGTTTCTTACATATGCATCCTTAGCATTTGTGTTCACCCATTCACGTGTTGGAAGATTATGCATGTCATGGAACGTATCAATAATGTTGGGTAGTTCCTTAGTTTGAAGATTCATCTTTAGAAAACAAAATTGAACAAAATCTCAGTTAAATATTGAAATTATTATAAGATAACTTAAAATATTTCAAATTATCTATATATTTTTATTTACCTTCTAAATCTAGCATAAGCATAAGAAGTCGATCCAAGGAGACTTGTATACTTCTGTTTTGCTCTTTTGGCAGCATTTGCCTTTGAGTGTGCCATGAACTATGGAGTGGTGAAAAGGTCAACCAAATTCTGCCAACTCTCATTGTCCATGTCCTCCAGTGGATTCTTTTTGGATGTCTCGATATCATCATACCCTCCATATTCATCAAAGTGTCTTTTCTTGCGACCTTTTCTATCCTTGTAGCGATCCTAAACTCTCGCTCAATCCTAGTCTCTATCAGTCGCCACTCAGGGAGAGCTCGGGGAAGAATGAAAAATTCATTAAAAAAATTGTTAGATTCTTGAAATTATAAAAATAACATTACATGTGCATAAGTTGATAAATTTACCTCAAGCTTTTGCATCAATCCTATGTTGTGCTCATCTGAAACACTCTGCCACGAGTCATAATATAACGGGACCTGGTGACCAATAATTCTCGTGAACAATGTCCTAAAATCACCAACTGCTTTTTAGGTTCCCTCCTTCAGATCAAATTGTAGAACCAACAGTCCTTTATTATCGTTGACGAGCTGCTGCAAATTTTTGGATCGAGATTGACATCTTCTTTGTTCGGTAGCCGCTGCATATTTTAATTAAAAAATAAAATCAAATTGAATAAAATAATAACAAATTTTCATTTATTGATAAAATATAGACTAATTACAATATATTACCTGTCTCATGGGAAGCAGGAACTCGCATGGGATCTGAAGAAGTATCACCCGCTCCATCATCACCATGAGAACGAGCAAATAGTAGTAGGCATTTCTTTGCAGTTTAAATAATTATTAACTTAAAATCAAATATAGTTGGAGGTTAATTACATAACTTAAATAATTTCGGTAATGCATTTAAAACTATTAAAAAACAATTATTGTTGAGAAAAGTTATATAGTGATTGAAAAGTCTTGAAATTAAAACATACACATTAAACATACAAATATGAATATGCATAAGAAAATATTATTCCTCATTAATGTCAATTCCTACATCATTTGTGCTTTCTAAATCATCTTCACTAATTTCATAATCATCATCATTATTGATGAAATCATCATCCACATCCGAAACAGATCGAGACGTTTCCCCAATTATGCTGATGTGAACAGGTCGATCTAAATGCATAATCTCTAACAATCCTAATTCCACAGTGAGTACAAAATTTGATGAAGTCCTATCATGCACGACATCAACCTTGTTATCATCATCAATACTTGGATGATCCCAGATCTTTTGATGATTGACTTCTTCTACTACCATCTAATTTTTATTTCTTGAAGGATCTTCCTAGTAGAAAACTTGTTTTGCTTGAGCGACGAGAATAAATTGCTTGTTCTTGTACCATTTAGAATTAATCATGATACTAGCTATGTTATTCTCAGTCACATTTCGACCTATGCTTGCATGGTGTTGAACCATTTGCATCGAAACAATACTACCGAGTAACCATGTGAATAACATAACTCTACAATCTCCTCAAGTTGGCCATAGAAAGTGAAACCATCGGTTCTTGGCACCAAAACTCCACTATTTTGAGTGGTACGTCTTTCGTCACGACTACGTACCAAAAACTTCACATTGTTAACAATGCAAACAGTGTAGGAGTATGCATTCTAATTGGACCCGTTTGCTAAAGCAAATAATTCATCGGTAAACTCAGTTGAGTGTACTTGTCGTAAACGACCCACCTATTGAGTATGACACAAAAAAAACACAATGAGATGAGTAATAATCGATACGAATTTCGTAAGAACTCTACAGTTTTGATAATTTACCTTCAATTTAAACCAGCTAGGGAAATCTTTTTGAAGATTTATGTTTGAATTTTCTTGAAGGCATTCACTGTATAGCACAAGGATTAAGGTAAGATAATAGTTTCCTAGAAATATCCCACAAGATGCAGGCGTCCTTCCTCAACATATACACTACATAGATTACCTTTTCCCTTTCAGTAGTCGCCACAAAGTCAAAGATTCTCTCTAGCACGCCGACCTATTCTTCAGCCATTAGGGGGTCCGAAGTTCCTTCGAACACAAGGGGATTTTTCCTGCTAAACCATTCTGAGATCGGTTTTGGTTGTTCTGTTCTAGATGCATCAACTGCTGGGTTTGCTCCTATCAGTGGGTCTTCTTGTGTCAGAAATTCCTATTATTCAAGAATGTCTTCCCGAGGTGCTGGGGGTGCGGGGTTGTGTGGTGCTTCCGAGAATCTCTGCATCAATGTCTCGAACATCTGAGCATTTGCCGCATTCTGTTCCAGCACATTTCTTCTCAGATCCATAATATGAGTTGCCAGATTTGGTTCCGGCTGTGCTCTTTGTCCTCGACCTCGACCTCTTCCTCTGCCTCGACCATGACCTACATCTTGGTCAACTACCATTTGCTCGGCTGGGTCTGGTGGATTAACAGCTCGACCTCCCCTGGCTCGAGTGTTAGGCACCACCATGAGTCTCTATACAACAATGTTTAAGACCTTTTAGTATACAAGTTTCTCGTGCACAAGGAAAAGGAAAGAAAATCATAACGATTCAACTCAAAATAGGTAGTCATAACATCCAAGGCGATAACCTAGCAATACAAAATGATCATGACAAATCATGCCATAAATTTTTAGTAAATAAAACGATAAATACAAATGTGAACCCTAACTATATGTGGAGTTTCTACATATGTCTGCTACCACTATTCAAAAGCTCTACAAATTAGTAGGTTTGCAAAGTCTTTACAAAAGTATCAACAAGACTTTCACAGCAAAACCTAATCTACCCTATCGATCAGCATATACAGCTCTATATCAGAATCCTCGTCCAGCTGCTCATGATCCTCCTCTAGATCGCTCTTGCCGTCACCCACTAGGTCCACTACTGGCTTAGCCATCTCCTCGCCATCTATTACAGCTGCCTCTGCGGGCTGGGGTGGCTCTTGAGGTGCAACACCAGGTGCAGGAGCCTCTGCTGCCATCTATTGCTCTTGGTACTGTCACTGGGACATGCGGAAGTGTGGTCCGAACGTGAGCTTGTTAATGCCCGGAATGTTGGCCAAGAGACAGTGGTTGGGTCCTCGTAGCGATATTGGAACCAGTAAAATGCCTCATCTTTCAAGTATAGGCTAGCCAGCCTCACCTGGTAGGCAAGTGGAATCTCCATATCCTGAAGGATTATATCGATCATGTACGTCCACTCCCATACTTCGGATGAAGAGTCATGTTCCCCAGTGAACACGCGCAGGTATGCGCTATGGAAGGCCTGGTGAAAGCGAAGTCTCTATGCTAGAGGATAACCAAAGAGTGGGTCCTTTAGGACCAGATTAACTATCTCTGACAAATCTACCATTGCACCTGCAATTTATAAAATTGAGGAAAACAAAAGAAAGCAAAGGAAATATATAGGAAAATACAAGACTTACAGTGAGTGTTGGTCGATCTTGTAGTTTGTACATGTGGGTTTTTCTACACCTTGTAACGACCCTCCAAACACACAAGACCAAATCATGCAGAAATTTAAAACTTTTTACTTTTTAACTCATTGTACCGAAAATCCATATAAAAAAAATCTTTTAAAAGATCGTGTGCGCACACTTTTAGTTTAGCAAACAGAAATACAATCTCTCTTCCACAGACTTATAACAAAACAATTATCCCAAAAGAAATAACTGCTTCCATCTTTTTCTTTTCAAAATGGTGATCCATCAAAAACCTCCCCAGGTCAGACCACATGTACATATCCACAAGCAGACTCTGACACTCATTGCTCCACTTTGCTTTTACACTTACCTAGAACATGAACAACTAGGTGAGTGAAAATTCTTGGTAAGAATAGCCTTGCACACAAATATACTAAACCCAGTAATTGGTTGCCCTAAGGTAGATTCCATTACCGGTCATTAGGGTATTGGATTAATTCTAACCCTATCATACAATTTTCAATAATAGTCCTAATAGAAAAATTAAGCACATTGGTTATGCCCAACAACCAATGTTCATACATATCTAAACAACCTGCATTCAGAAAAATCTGAGACATTCAAGATACAAACCATATCTGAAATAAATAATCTGGTTGTTTCTAACAACCAAGTTTACACATAGCACGATAACCTGCACTCAGAAAATTTCCAAAAAATTGAAATATATCAGTCATATAGTAATATCCTGCACTCAAAAGATTCTAAAAATATTAAAATATATTTAACACACATCATAATTAAGCAATTAAATTATCAGCAAATGATCCGGGCCACAACCCGGTCCCAGCATTTATATCCTGGCTCTAACCCAAACTATATTAAAATTATCTTAGCTCCAATCTAAACTATATACTTTTACCATGTTCTGGCTCCAACTCGAACTATATTAACATTGTCCTGGCTCCAACCCTGACTATATTACCATTGTCCTTGCTCCAACCCAGACTATGTTACTATTGTTCTGGCTCCAACCCAGACTATATTACCATTGTCCTGACTCTATTCCGGACTATATTACCATTGTCCTGGCTCCAACCCGGACTATATTATGCTAAGGTTCTGGCTTCAACCCTAACCTACTTACCTTTTAGCCGTAGAATCCCAAAGCATTGCAAGAGTTAGCATTAAGCATACCCTGATCTTAATGACCCAAACAAAACTAGAGTAATCTACTACTACAAGCAGACACTATTATATCCATGTTGTAGCCAAAAAAGAGAAAGGCTAACTTACTTGGAGTCCTTAGCTCCCAGCTAGATCTTTAATACCACTATTCATTTTCCCTTTCACAGTTACTATAATTAATACAGTGTACTCAGATCAAAGTATGGCATACTCTTATAGCTAATATTCTATGATAGCTACAAGTAGTAAAGTTCTCTTAGAGACTCTATCCTATAGCCTTTTATACACCTCACAGTGTATGCGACCGAATTTTGTTTCAGTCTTTACAGTAACAAGAGAAAATCGGCCTCACCGCAACACACTTTCCTTCTTTTTGAACTCTCTTAGGAAAGTTTACGGTTTTCTTTCATTCACCAAAATATCACTTCTTGAGTCTTTATAAATAATATCTAACAATGTTATCCCGTTCTATTAAACATTCTACAAAATCCTAACATCCAGTCTTACCATTTTTATCCATAACCTAGGATCTCTTTTTACATTATTTTTTAAAAGTAGGGCAATTGGACCCTTAACTTAAAAATGAAAAAAAAAATCAACTTTTAAATTTAGTTGAAGCTGATTTGGGCTTGGTTAAGTCTACAAATCCTTGGTTATCTTTGCGAAGGATTACTTCTTCTCATTTCCAAAACTTTACTTCCACTATTTAATTTAAAGGGGTAAAATTTCCTTTTTTAAAATTTTTCCCTAAGTTGAATTTTGGGAAAAAAACCCTTAAACTATTGTTCACGTGTTCTGTGTCATAAGGATGAGAAGAAGGAAAAATTCTCGCGTCAAAACTTCTTTTAGGTTAAGAGAACTAACCTCCCAAAAATCATTTTTCGTTAAGCTTCGAAATTACTACCTTTCAGTTTTTAGGGCAAACTTAGAAAAATAAGTTCTCTTAAACTGTGACACATTTTTATAATAAATTTTACAGGAGCCTTAAAACACATCCTAAATAATTCCCTCCAAAATTTCATAATTTTTGGGATGGCAAAACCCATTCAACTTTTTAATGCAATCTAGGAATTGCCCGCTGCCCATAAGTTTTTCCCAGATTTTAAGGTAAATTTGAAATTTTATTTCTCCTACAGCGTAGCCCATATATTTCTAAAATTTTACAGGAATCTTTATACATCTATAAATTAGATTTCTTAAAATTTTCATGATTTTTGGAAAAATAAAACTTATAAAAATGTTTAAAGCAATCTGGGCAGTGCTTGCTGCCCAGAAGTTTTTTTTCCAGATTCTAGGGCAAACTTTGAAAACTCTCATCTCTTATTCCTTACCACATTTTCCTCTAAAATTGTACGGTAAACCTTATGAATGTTTATAATAAAATCCTACCAAATTTCATACGTTTTTTATTAGTGAAACCCATTCAAAAGTCAAAACAATCTTGGTAGTGCATGCTGCCAAGAAATTTTCTAAATTTACATCAAAATGCCAAAACGTTCATAACTTGGGTTTTAAAATACCTGTTTACAAATTTTCCAAATCCTATCATCAATTACTCACATGGAACTATGCAACTACACTATTATTTTTCACAAACAGAGACAGTATGGTACGATTTGACCCATTGGAAGTTAGACCGCAAATTCTTGGCATCATGCATTTTCACACAACTTAGCAACACTAAGAACATCTAGCATAACCCTAGCCACATGCAAGCATGAAAATCATCAAATCAACCAATCTAACCCTCAAGCATAAAATAAACTCCAAAGACCAATAAAATAGTTTATACAACTGTATCTACTAATATAAACCAAAAGTACTCAAGAACCAACCAAAAATTCTACCTTTGATGGTTCTAGCTTGAAGATGAGGTTGCCATAGCTTTTCAAACTTCCTCCTTATTTTCTATACACTCAAACCGAGCCCCAATAGTTCCACATGCAGATTTTTAAGAGAGTGTTAGGTTAGAAGATTTTAAATGAGTGGAAAAACATAAAAACTCTAGAACCCTTACCTTTGTTTTCACTAGATCACCAAAAAGCTTCAAACTTTGAGATTCTCCTAGAACCACCTCTCTTGAACCCTAGAATACAAGATGCATGTCATGCATGGCCATTATATCTCATGCATTTATATCCACCCCTTAGGGTTTCAGATTTGAAGAAGGAAAACAATGTGACAAGGTTTCGAACTTACTTGTACACTAGTCTTCCTTGATCTTCTCTTTCCTTCAATGGAGAGAGTGTCTAAGCTTGAGGAGAGGAAGGAAATGCATCCATGGAGGCTTGGGGAAGCTCTCCATTTTGGAAGGGTTGAGGGGAAGATAGAAGCTTGTTTGTGAGGAAATGGGTTGAGTGAAAGTGAATAGTTTTTCTTTTGTGAAAAAAAAAAGAATAAGGAAAATAATGTGGAAGAGCACTATTCATTAGGGTAGTCTCTTGATCTTCCCTAGGATAGGTTGCTAGACACTTGAGTACACTAGGGCATAGCCCATCACACCCTCTCTCCTCCCTTGGAAAAGACTTTTATGCCCTTGCCTATTTTTACCTCTCTTTAAGGTACTTAAGGGCCCTTTTGGTAATTTCACTCTAAAAAATTCCCTAAATTTTTGCCCTATTGTTTTTAAATATCTCCAAGATTAATTAATTAAGTTAAATGTGACAAAAAAATAAAAATTTTCACATATCACATACTTTTGGTAATTTTATCAAATTGACCAAAATATCATTAGATGCTCGAGCAAGAAATTTCATTCTTAAGCCCGGTCCACTAGAAATATATTCATAAATTAGAGCTGGAAAGAAAGGATAAAAGATGAACAAACAGAGTGTTTACATTTTTGGTGCGTTAATGAGCCTTAGTCCATGAGTCTAATGTATTAGATTTTAGGGAGCTTTTGACAATGGAGTTTTCTGCAAGGTTTAGCAGAGTAATTGCTTACAAGAGAAAATTTGGGATCCCAGCTACAATGCACAACTGGCTCTATTTATAGCCAGTCAAGTGCACTATGGTTGGGTCTGACTAATTCGGACCCAATAGGGATGTAATCACGGTTTACTCACTAATGGATTCATAATACAAAGAACGATATACAGTACAATGTAGTAATATGGGATCATTGGGTCGGCTAAGGTGTGGCCAAGCCTTACTGCTGCTTGTTGTACATTAGTTCAGACTAGTCCGCATGGGCTTCTAAGGAGATCCTGGGGACATGATCTGTCAGAGTTGTGGTAGTATTGTTTCCTAGGAACAATGTACGTTCTGTGCATACCCTCTTCTGTAGGTTAGTTGAGGAAACCAACTTCTGGATTTCTCGGGGACATGTGAGCATCAGGGAAGATCACAGTTGCCTTATCCAAACATACAGTCTGAGTTCGTTTAATAATATCTTGGTTTACTTACCAGGGTCCTGGTTCGTTCACCGAGACTCATGTTCATTTGCCAAGACGGCCATTGAGACACTGAATATCTCCCTAGACTCCCAATAAGGTATATCTCCCTCGACTATTTAGTCTGTCACCTTATTGGCATCCCAGAGGACACAGTTAGGTCGGGACCGGGAAGATGAGTCGAGCTTGCATCTTAGTCTCGATTCCATTGTTATGCTTGTGCCCATCATAGGCTGTTGGGTTCAAGGATGATTAGGCTATCAAGATGGGCCTGGACCACTTTAAGTGGGCCCTCGGACCCACTGGGTCATGCCACGTGTTACGGGTGGAAAACAGGGTTAACATTTATCCCCTAAGTCTTCATCCGTGTTTGTGTGGTAGAGACTTGCCTTGCTCTCCTGGATCAATCTCAAATAT
Source organism: Humulus lupulus (assembly GCF_963169125.1). Classification (NCBI taxonomy): domain Eukaryota; kingdom Viridiplantae; phylum Streptophyta; class Magnoliopsida; order Rosales; family Cannabaceae; genus Humulus; species Humulus lupulus. Next base: position 135,480,573 of record NC_084794.1, read on the forward strand.
CCCGGTTTGTTTACTAGAAGTCAAGTTCATTTACTTGGGGGCCATTTGGGCGATCCTCGTCCTTTCAAATTCTCAACATCTCAAAGTGTCTCCAGGTTGATGGTGCATCTATGCCACTCGTGCCCTAAAGATCTGGAAATAATCTTTTGATTATCCAAGTGACTGGTTGGTGTCAGCACAATTCTCTAGATGTCCCATCTGTACAAAAAAGTCTATTGGGTACTCAAGTTGGTTGTTTAATGCTTATGCACCATTTGGGACCGTCGGATGGGGATAGCCTTGAGAGTTTCGACATGAATCATTGGATGAGGCAGATGCGGATCGTGGATTGACCAATCCACGATTTAGTGTTCCACTAGGACAATTAAAGCTTCTGCACTATCCGGGACCTTTGGATGGGGATACTGTTGGGGTCCCCACTGTGGACCGTTGGATCAAATAGTGGATTTCTGCCCTATAAATACCTCGCCAGACTCATTTCAAAATTTACACATTCCATATATTCATAGCAGAAAAAAGAGCTTTTTATGTCCCATTTTGCCGACGAAGTTCTCCAGTGATTAATCCACCTTCATGTTTATTTGTTTTCGACAAGACCTCTTTTCGTTCAACCACCAGATAGCTTTGTCATGATTTAACCAACAGACAAACTCATGCATCATCTTCTCAGATTAAAGACTGAGTTTTTGCCGACATTGTCGCCTGAGACTCTACGAATTTCAAGTCTGATATCGCTCAGTAACTTTTTTGGTCATTTTCCTCATCTTTTGTTCCTTTTTAGTTGTTTTTGGTTGTCTTGTTGTTCCTGCGACCGTAAAAATATTAGGGTCATGACCACCTTGTAGGGTGGTTCTGAATAAGATCGCGGTAGGTATGAACCATAGATTTTCTAAGTGATAGCTTCTATTACTTTGGTTTTCCAAGATCAATTTGAACACCTCTAGGCTATTTTGGGTGAGTTTGAAAATATTTAGTTCCCGACTAAAGATCTTGGGGGTCTCTATTGATCCCGGATATGGGTCTGAAGGGGACTTCTCCAAGCAGTTTTAAGAGAACCCCCGTACCTTAACCAATTTTCTTCGATTTTTGTGCTAAATTCTTGGTTCTCATTTTCTTTGTCGCTTCTAGGTCCCTGATCATGAGTTGCAGCGTGACTCTTCATCCAGAAGACTTCGTTCAATCAGTGCCCATAGTATTGGAAGGGCACAGACTTCCCACTGGCAATACATGGGAGAAGGATGGAGAGAAGAACGAGTTTCAGAACTACCAAATGTTGGATGCCTTGGAAAAACACATGGGAGTGTATTCGACTTCAGGGCTTTGTTACAACCGATTGGGCTGGAAGGAGGAGAAGGACCAAACTGGCGTGGGTGAGTTTGGGGCCTGGAGCATAGGCCACATCAGTGTGGGAACTACTCTCTTGCTTTATGATTACTTCGCACGATTCCTTAAATTCGTGGGGATCGCGCCGTTCCAGCTTCTACCCCTAGTGTACAAGTTGCTCGCGGGATGGTGCATATTCTGTGCATCGAAGGAGATCCCGATGCCTACTCCTATAAAGGTGTTATATTTTAACAAGCTGGAACCGCAGCTTAATTCAAAGGACAAGACGCGGGACAGGTTTTACAGCTGAAATCCCGTGGTATCCATCTGGCTCAATTCAGCACTTTGAAGCACCCCCTGGATGTCAGATATTATTGGTTTATGACAACCGGGTTCCTCCTGGAGAAGAACCCACAGTGGTGCTGGACTTCTAGCGCATGGGTAAGTAACTTTTCTTCCTTGTTCACTTAGCTCCTTATTTTTGTTTGCCGCACACTCACGTTCCTAAAAAATAGGTCAATACGCCTAGAATCAACTCACCAAATCCATCTAGGACCGCAAAATATACTATGCTACCCTTAGAGTCGAGGAACTAGACATGGGGGGCTTCGTGACCATGGAAAACCTTCGACTGGTTGGGGTGCTTGCCGCCAACCAGTCGATAGATGCCCCTAGCTTCCGGGGGTTGCAATGTGAAGGGATCTTTCCCTGAGGGAGGAGCTGGCCCTCATCCACATCGAGGTTGTGGAGGCCATGACCAAGGCAGATGCGGAGAAGACGAAGAGAGAGTAGGCCCGCCAGGAGAAGAGGGCCAAGTCCGAAGACCTAGACGCCCTTCTCGAGGGGAGGCGGCCTAAAACTGGGGCTCCGGAGCTAGCATTTTGAGGCAAGGTAAAATGCCTCTTATTTTTACTTATGCCCCACACCTTGAGGTCTTAGCTAGGAATATGCAACGATGTCACCGTTATCCATCTGAGACTATTAACGCTTCCTTGCCCCATTGTCGTGGATCTATTATCCCTCATTCATTCTTTCCAATTCCTTTAGTATGGTAGTTTTTTGAACCTGGATAATTTGGGGGATCAAATTCATGCTTTCGCACTAGGGGAGTTAAGTCGTGTCCGTTCTTTAGATAAGGGTTCGTCCAAGAAGACTTTAGACTAGTATTTCCCTTATTTTTTGATTTCTATCCCCATTTATGTATTTTACTAATTAGTTTCCTTTTTCTATCTATCTTAGGTGATCCATAGATGTCCAACCCTGTGGCCAAAATGAAGGAAATGATCGAGGTCAGGGTAGCCACAGCCAAGGCTTCGGCGAATAGGGTCGTCAAGGGCCTGGCCAAGAAGAAAGTCATCGAGCTGATCATCAGGGACTCACAACCATTCCCAGAGGATCTCGAGAGAGTTACAGTAACGGGCTCCATTCCGACAGCACCTATCAGACCAAGCCTGCCCCAATTCACTCATCTCCAAGTTATTAACTAGGAATAAGAGCCCTCTGAAGGTGGAAGGGCGGAGAAGAGGGCAGAGGACTCGGTCGTCGTAGAGTCCCCGAAGTGGGCCATGAGGGCCAGGACCAAGGATCTTGCCTTGGTCGAGGAGCACTTCTCTGAGGAGAGCCTGATCATCACGCAGCAGCTTCTGGATGCGCCCAGACTTCCCGTCAACCTAGCCCTTCCCGAGAAGGGGACTTGATCCCCTGGAAAGAAAGGATGAAGATGGTGTCCCGGGCTTGGACGACGGATGGGACAAGCAGAACGAGGTGGCCTGGGCCCTGATCATCTAGTGGAAGGTAGAGTTCGCCAATCGTCCAGAGCCCTTCAATGCTCCCCAACAGATCATGGACCGATTGGTAGCCGAGATCGGGTTTTGGCCTAAGCTGGGTCAGGACACGGCTCCATTGGCTGCAGATTTGTTGGCCCAGGTGGGGACTACCATGTCCACCCTCCAGCAGAAGTGGTACGCTACCTAGGCCAGCCAAGATGCCATATTCATCTCCTAGGCCATTGGTCACAGGCCACAATGGTAACTTGCATGCCGGTCTAATTTTTTTATTTTACCATCACTGTTGATTGTACATCTTCTAACTTTGGTATGTTCTAGGATGCCCTGTTGGCCCATTCAAACGCAAATCTGGTGGCAGAAATGGCGGTGAAGCTGGAGACGACTCAGATGGAGCTGGAGGGAGCCGTTAATCAGCAAGAAACTGCTAGGGAAGCCCTTGCCAAGGAGGCTGCTCAGATTGAGGCTGATCGTGAGGAGGCTGCTAAGGTTCAGGCTCAGCATGAGGAAGATTTGTCTTGGAAGGACAACAAACATAAGAAATTGGTGGACAACCTGGAGGTTGAGCTGCATCATTTTTAGGGCTTGGAGGCTTCGATCAAGGCCCGTCTGGAGGCAGCTGAGGCCCAACTTCGCTAGGAGCGGGAGAGGGTAGCAAACCTTGAGTCCCAGAACCAGGCTTTGGAGGGCACGATTCAGCTAGAGATGAAGCGGAGCGATGAGGATTGCAAAGCGAAGGAGGAGGCTGATGCATTGCTGGAGGCCACTTTTGATGAGGCCATTTGCATAGCCTAGCTCCAAGACAAGAACATGAACCTCCTCCTCTATCTGGATCCGAATTTAAAGAGGGCTAAATTTGAAGCTAATGAGAGAGTTGATGCGGTGCTTCCAGATGGGGATGAACAAGGTGGGAATACTCCTAAAGTCCCAGATCAGAACGACGCCTAGGTCTGGGCCTTTGTATGTTAGTTAGGGCTTCCTTTCTCCTTTCTGTAATTGTATTATATTTATGGACGCGGATACTTCCAAGACAATTTTTTTTATCCATATTTATATATTGACTTTTCTCTACATAATGGTTTCTACTTAATATTCGTTTATTTTTTCCTAAACTCACTAAGTGTTTTACCACTCTGCATGAATCCAAGTTGAATATTGGGTCCTGGTTCCAATTGCCAGGACCACTAGAGAAATATTATAGAAGGTATTTAATCTCTCCTGAGACCCTCGTTTGGGTCTTGACGGCCAGGACTGTGTTGGACCTATCACTATAACTTAACTAATTTACCCCGACTTTATAGTTCAGGCTTCAATGGCCTGGACCGTTAGAGATTTGTTTTAGATATGACTTAATTAGTTAAGTCGTTCCAAACCTGATGTTCAGGTTCCAAAGACTTGGACCGTTAATGAGTTAATAACTGCCGTTTGGTTTATTTGTGTTGAATTTGATGTTCAGGTTCCAACAGCCTGGACCGTTAATGAGTTAATAATTGTCGTCTGGTTTATTTTTCCTAAATCTGGTGTTCAAGTTCCAAAGGTCTGAACCATCAGAGATTAATTGATTATCTTATTTTGAACCTGGGGTTTAGGTTCCAACGGCCTTGGTCATTTACAAGACTAACTTTAAACAACTTAAACCTAAGATTCACGTTTTAATGGTTCTAGGGTGTTATAAAGAAAACATGAATAGGGATTTGGTTATTTGAGACCATGTTAGGCCAACCAATTTTTAGGAGATGTGTTTTGAACCCCCAGACCATATAGGTACGGGCTAGAACTGAGCTTTGAGCCTTGCGCCCTATTGGGTTTTGAACCTCTTGGACCATGTGTGTCTGGGTTAGGACTGGGCTTTGAGCCTTAGGCCCTATTGGGTTTTGAACCCCCCCCCCCCCCCCCCCCCCGGACCGTGTATGTTCGGGTTAGGACTGGGCTTTAAGACTTTAATCCTATTTTGTTGGGAGTTGGGTTTTGCACCCCCAGTCTATACGAGTCCGGATTCAGGACTATGCTCTAAGCTTTGCATCCTATTTTGTTTTTATTCTTGGACTTACTTGTATAGATGTTCATACCCCCTAAGTGATCGAAGAGTGTAGTCTTAGGTCACTTGTTTGTGTAAAAAATTTAGACGGACGTGAACTTTTTCTTTCCTTACAACATTTTTTATGATGTTTTGTATACACCATTTTCTTTAAAATAGAAATCACTCTGGGGCGTACAAATAATAAAAAAAAAGAAAGAAAATTGGAAAGGAAAACAGAATCAGATCCTCCCGACTACTACTAGTACTGGCGGAGGTGTTCTGCGTCCCAGGCCCTTGGGACCTCTGTTCTATCTAGTCGCCTTAAGCGATACATTCTTGGACATATTTCGTTTTGGACTTCATAGGGTCCTTCCCAGTTTGATCCCAGAACCCCCACTCCTGGATCTTGAGTCGCAGGGAAGACTCTTCTAAGGATTAGATCACCGTTTTTGAATCTCTGGCTCTTAACTTTAGAGTTAAAATGTCTGGCAATCTTTCCCTGGTACATCTTCAGCTACACCTGTGATTCTTCTCGGATCTCTTCAATGAGATCTAAGGATTCTTGGAGTAAGGCGTGGTTCTGGATGGAATCATATGTGTCCCGTCTGTGAGATGGGACAGTCGTTTTTACTGGGATGACCGCTTCACATCCATACACCATCGAATAGGGGTATGTCCAATCGATGTTCTTTCTGTGAGCTGGTAATGTAACGCCCTGGTTAACTAAGACCGCTACACTGTATGTTTAAAATGGTGCTTAACCTGCTAAGCAAGTCATTTGGACTTAAATATGTAATTGAAGACTAAGTCAAGGTCAAGTAATAAAAGATTTGGTTAACAAAATGATTATTTTTTATTAAAATATTAAGTTCGTGCACGAGATCCCAAAAAATCAGTTTACAGTTAGGTAAAAGATAAACAAATGTAATTTAGCCGTCCTAAGTGGCAAAACAGGGTTTAACCCTAGTTCCTCCCAAGCTACCCCGACCATGGCGATTGAGCAGGCTGCATATGTACACACCACCCCTGAAGTTCTCCAACTCATGGCTGGTCCAGCTATCAACTCCTTTACCTGCACCACGTAGCACCTGTGAGCCAAGGTCTAGCAAGAAAACTTAAAAAAACATGCACAAATAGGCAACTGTATAAAGACAATAAATATAATTCACTAGATTCAACTGTCAATAGATTATGGTAACAATCCCAATAAAATAGCAATAGTAGCATCTAATCGACCTTGACCCAACCAGTCCAATTATGAAGCAGAGTACAAGCATTAAACTAAACAACGAAAAATATACAATCTCAATCATACATTCCAATCAATAATACACGTGATTAGGTGTCGACGCCCTTAGGTCAAGCCCTCTGTTTTTTCAGCTGACCCCGACTCACTTAGGCCGAGTCCTCTGACTATTTAGCTGACCCGGATCGCTGAGGCCGAGTCCCCTGATCATTTAGCTGACCCTGACACATTTGCCGAGCTACGTCCCGTGTGCTTATCAGCATCCCCGACACCCTTAGGTCGTACTTTCATATAAAGCATATCATCAATACAAGCACACATTGCATATATTTAGATACAGGGAACCTTAGTCCCAAACTGTAACTCCCACTTCTTTCTTCAATGCATTATAACAATTATGAAAAATAAGAGAAGATATTTTATTCATACTTTTGAGTGCATTATAATGTTAATCGAATGCTAGAGCTATTAAGTAAAGTAGAAGAATAACTAATGAATACGCAACTATAATATTCATGGGCATTTCATTAGTATAATACCCATAGAATTATGCTAAATACAAGCAAACAATCACTAAAGTTATGAACAATAAAGAGAAATTCATGATTTGATGATGAATTTTATCTAGAAGGTTAAGAGATGAAGAAGTTATGCAAGTAAATGGTTGAAGGAACAAGTATTTATAGGACAAAAACTAGCTGTTATGACCTGTACGCCCTGGTTTTCACTCGGGCTGTTTAGCAGGACGAGCCTCGGACTAAACATGATTTAGTCCGAGGCTCCCACAGGCCAGAGGCTCTATTTCCAGGACGGGCCCTTTCTAGCTCGAGGGGGGTCCTGTTTCCAGCTCGCACTTGTTGCACCAGGAGCTGGGAATAACATCCGGCGACCACGGACGGATAAGCTCGGGTTATGGATTGCTCCGGTAGCGAGCTTCTCAGGAAGCTCTGACCCTATGGGAAGTCAACACGCAAGATAAACGTGCATATTCCTGCCATCACGTGTCCGATATCCCCCTGACTTCTCGGACACGCAACAGGAACGTGCGTATTCAGACACCCACGGACGAGTTGGGCCGTGCGGCCCATTATCTCCTTCCATACTGATTAGACCACACTTGTGTGTCAGGTTTAGAAATTAATCATGAATATCACAGACTTGATATGACAAATGGTAAGGTCACGGGATGACCTCCCTACCAACTTCCAGGTGCCTTCTCCTATAAATATGGAGACCCTGGGAGTTGATAGGGGTTGGAAAAAATAGTCTTTGAAGAACTATATACTTTGTAAACCAATTACCCAGAGAATATCAATAATATTGACTAGTGGAGTAGAAGGATTTTAACCTTCGAACCACTTAAAAACGTGTCTCGAGTCACCTAGTTCTTTCCCCAAAGATTTCCTATCTGTGACGGTTCTACTTTTAGTACAAATCTCTTTCTCTTCTTCTCTTAATTATATGTTGCCGAAGAAACGCGTCAACAGTTTGGTGCTTTCATTGAGAGCAAGTCTGATTAGTATTACCACAAACATACAACTATGGTGACCACCCGATCCAAACATGGCAACGAGGGAGAACAACATGATGGGCAGGAGGCCCGCCATGTTGCCCTCCCTGATGAGCAAGTTCCCGAAGTCCAGCAGAGGCCAGGAAAGCAACCGGCGGGCCAAGACGACACTGGTAGTTCAGCGTCCCGACCGCCTAATCCGAATCCATGTCATTACACTGCGGTGGAGATGGAGAATGCTCAGCTGAGGAGCCAGCTAGCAGCAGCTGGTCAGCAAATCCAGGATATTCTGAGTCGACTACCCCCTCTCACAACCAACGGTAACGTTGGAGAGAGGCAAGGCGAGGCTCCTAAGTCTCGCCGGAGTAATCGATCCAGGCATAGCCGTTCGGGTAGACTCCCTGCAGCCAACTCCACCCTTCACCGCACCATCAAGAGGCGAACTTCAGGGAAATGCCTCGGACCGAACAGCAGCAGTACAGCCGTTCGGTTAGGACGTCAACCCCTAGCTCTCAGCCTTCCTCGAGGACGCCAAGAAGAGATCGAGGAAATTCCCAAAGAAGGGCCGAGGAGATCCGGAGACGTCAGCCCGTCCCCGAAGAACGTCCAGTTCCTCGTCCAGCTCGCCCAGCGCGAAACCAGCAAGCTGACAGGGCTGAGAGGCCCCCACCAAATTTAGTCCGTCCGGACGGCACTAGGATCGCCTCTCCGGTCAGGCATCCTCCTTCTCCCATCAGATACCCGTCTCCTCAGCCCGTCCGAGACATCCCGACCTACGGAAATAGTAGGAGAGACCCGCCATCGGCCGGGCCTTCCCGGCGCAGCAGGGTGCCGGGGGAAGGATCAGGTCGGAGCCGCCAAAGACGCACCTCGAGCCTGTCCAGCAGGAGTCACTGGACCGGTAGTGCACGGAGTGACCTTTTGGGAGGTGACCTGCGACAACGACTAAGTTCAGTACAAAGTCACCATACTACCCAGGGAGGCGACCTTCGAGATCGCCTCAACCCTCACAGAGAGGATCGAGTTAGGGATGGTAGCCAGGCCCGCTCAGTTGGGGTTCGATCTGAAATACGTAACGGCGGGAATGCCCCAAATGACCTATCTCAAGATAGGAGGGGCAACAACCCACCTAATATGTACAACGGGTCCGGAGCTGGTGAACAGCCCCGGAATAACCCAGGATCTCAGGACAAGACCCTAGAGCGCTTAACCCAGATGGAAGAGCTGATGAAGAAGCTCCTATCGGAAAAAGAAAAAGACGAATATGATTCAGGGGATGAGATGGAACTCTTCGCCCCCAATATAGCAGCAACGGCATACCCTTCTGTCTTTCGTATGCCCCACTTGTCAAAGTTCAACGGGGATGGAGACCCGTCTGACCACTTAGGGATGTTCAACACCCTAATGATGGCTCATAACATCGGGCCAGAGCTTCGTTGCTTGATCTTTCCTTCCACCCTAACTGGACCTGCCAGGCAGTGGTTCAAACAAAGTAAAAGGCAGTCAATCAGCTCCTAGAAGACCTTTTCGGCTGACTTCAAGAGGGCATTCCACGCCTATCAGGCCGCCCGAGTCCAGGCCGACTCCCTAGCTAACGTGAGACAGCAACCTGGAGAGACGCTAAAAGCCTACTTGAGCAGATTTGCAAATGTCGCTGCTCGAGCCAGAGACGCCGACGACAGCTCCAAACTCATGGCTATGAGGACCGGGATCCTAGTAGGCGGAGATCTGTGGAAGGATATTCAAAGGAGGGGGGTCAGCTAGGTTAGTGAATTCCTTAACAGAGCCCAAGAGTGGATAAACTTGGAAGAAGCTGAAGCTTCAGCCGCGGGGACCAGCCAGGTCCTCGAGAAGCCCGCTGGGACGGGAACAGAGATCGTAGTGGCGACTCCCGACTTCGCGCAGAGTAACCAGACCGGTGGCGGCAAAAGAAAAGGAAATGGTGAAAATAGCCAGCACGGTCAAAAGAAGAATAAGTCCATGGATAAATTCAAGCCCGTGTTCACAACGTATACCGAGCTCACCCAGACCAGAGAGAATATTTTCCTGGCCAACGTTACGCGAGTCCCCTGGAAAAGGCCGGAGCCAATAAAACACCCTAAGGGAAAGAGAGACGCTTCCAAATTCTGTCGTTTTCATAACGACGTCGGACACAATACCGACGACTGCAGGCACCTCAAAGATGAAATCGAGACTCTCATCCAAGCAGGTCCGTTGGCGCAATACTCGCGGAACAGGGTCCCGACAAGTCGACCCGCTCCGGAGATCCCAGCCAGTCAACCTGGACCTCGGGTAGATCAGGACGTCCTTCCCCCCGTGGTCGAGGGAGAGATTTCCACCATCTCTGGAGGACCACACATGGCTGGCACGAGCAAAGGCGCCCAGAAGAGGTATGTGAATGAGTTGAAGGCCCACAATGGAGCGGAGTTCGTCCCGGAACAGCGTCAATCAAAAAAACAAAGATTAGAGAAACAACCGATCACTTTGACGGAGGAAGACGCGAGCCATGTCCAATTCCCTCATAACGATCCCTTGGTCGTAGCAGTCCAGCTCGCCAACCGGAGAGTAAGGAGAGTGTTAGTGGACAATGGGAGCTCGGTGAACCTCCTATTCCGTTCCACCTTAGAAAAAATGGGTCTGACCGTCTCCGAGCTGAAGGCAACCTCGATGATGCTATATGGTTTTTTAGGAGAAGGGTCAGCAGCGATAGGAACGATTGAGCTGGTGATCACCCTAGGAGACGAGTCCCGAACAGTGTCCAAACTACTCGAATTCGTAGTCATTGACTGCTCCGCTGCCTACAATGCAATTTTGGGCCGACCTACGCTCGTTGCTTTCGAAGCTATCACATCCGTCCGGCACCTCGCCATGAAGTTCCCTACTTCAACAGGGGTCTGTACTATCAAGGGCGATCAGCTCGCTGCTAGGGAATGCTACAGCATTTCCATGAAGGGAAAATCTAAACCTGGGCAGGTGACGATGGCCATTCAGGATGAAGAGGAATCTCAGGGACCCAAGGCGGCTCCTGAGATTGAAAAACCTCGGGTTTCCGAAGACGAAGAGCTCGCCCTAAACGAGGACATTGACCCCCGAGTAGGCGAGGACAGGTCCGAGCTCCAAGCTATTGAAGAGCTCGAGGAGGTAGGCATCGATGAACAAAACCCGTCACGGACGGTTAAGCTCGGAAAGAACCTCTGCGACGGAAGAAAGGCGGAGCTAACTGCGTTTCTGAAGAAGAACCTGGACGTATTCGCATGGTCGCACGAGGACATGATAGGGATCAGTCCGAGCATAATCATGCACACGCTCCACCTAGACAAAAGCGTCCCTGCCAAGTCTCAAAAGCAGAGGCGTTTAGGGACAACCCGAGCCGAAGCCCTTGAAGAAGAAGTGGCCCGGCTCAAAAAATGTGGCTTTATCCGCGAAGCCAGATTTCCCATTTGGGTTGCCAATCCCGTGTTAGTTCCAAAGCCCAATGGGAAGTGGCGGACCTGTATCGACTTTTCCGACCTGAATAAAGCCTGCCCCAAGGATTGCTTTCCATTACCGAGGATCGATCAACTGGTGGATGCCACGGCGGGGCACGAGCTCATGTCCTTCATGTTTGGTTACTATTCACCAGGTACTATTCATAGTGGGTCCCACAGCGGGGTCCACCCCATGGGTCCCAATGTTGATGCAGTAGTGACATAGTGATGACTTCAGCAAATTACTATGCTTGATATTTTGAATATTTTATTATTTACTATGCTTGATATTTTAAATATTTTATTATTTTACTATGCAGCATAGTAACCAAATGTTTTCCTATAAATAGAGCCTTCCAGAATTCATTTTTGAATTACGAAAAATCTTTCTTTCTCTCACTCTGCCTAAAAATCTTCTTAACACTCTTTTAAAGTTTTAAATCTCTAAAATCTAGGCGAAGTTCTGTCTGTAACGCTAGCCTACGAAGACCTTTTTGGGTAAGCTCCTTCCCGAGCCTTTCAGTTCAGTTATTTAGCTATTATTTATATATAGATTATTTTATTATGTCTTTATAATGTCAAAATTTATATATAGATTATTTTAACATGCCGTTATAATGCCAAAATTTATATATAGATTATGCTACTATGTCTAAAACTTTATATATAGATTATTTTACTATGCCTTTATAATGTCAAAATTTATATATAGATTATTTTATCATGCCGTTATAATGCCAAAATTTATATATATATTATGCTACTATGTCTAAATTTTTTTTTTATACTATGTCGTTATAATGCCAAAATTTATATATATACTATACCTAAAAATTGATATATAGATTACTTTACCATGTCGTTATAATTTACAATGCCAAAATTGAAATATAAACTATTTTTTTATGTATCTTCATAATACTAAACTTATATAGGCTATGGTCACACTTTGAACTATTATTATGGACTCTTATGACCTTATTCCCTATTATTATGGACAAGTATTATGACCTGGACATTTCCGTATGACCATGACCATGACCACGACTTTTAGACCGGGATCTTGCCATGGACAATTATAGTATGACCATACGCCTTGACATAAAATAAGCAATAAAACATGAAAAATGGAATAATAACAATTATAAGCTAACATTTCATAATGTAGATTTTATGTAAGTTAATAGTTTGTGTTTTTATCAGGAAGCTCACAATTTCGGTTGTTTTATCAGGACGCAAAGTAAGTAGAATCCTCATCTACAATACAAGTATTTTATGTGTCTTATGTGCATTTATATGCTTTATATGTTAATCTTCCATATTCTTCTTATGCATAAGTTATTTTCAAGAATGTTATATTTATTATGCACAAGCACGCTAAATCTTTACAAACAAGTTATTAAAAGCATTAAAGTAGAGGTGCTGCTTGGGAGACCTAAGTCCCAAAAATGTAAGGAGGGAGATGTATTTCCCTATATAATGAATGTTTATGAGGGAGAAATTCCCTATTATCATGTTTATGTTCAGGTGGGAATGTGATTCCCTATGTAATGCCGGCAGCAGCATCCTCTAGGGCCCAAAAGAAAGGATAGTGAAAGAAAGAAATAAAATACATATAACATGTTGCACGTTTATGCATATGAGGTAGTTATTCTGCTTACTAAGCCTTAGCTCATCAGATAATGTTTTGTATTGTAGGTAAGATGTATCAAATATAAATCATTGATGAGTATACGTGGAGGCAACATGACTGTACATATGGGGCTGACCTGAAGGGAGTGGAGTTCTGCTATGTTATTTTATCAATAATCGAGAAACTTGATTTTATATTTATATTTCATAAAAAGTATTTTGTGAACTTTATAATTTACATAAAGCTTTAAAAGTATTTCATGAACTTTGTAATTTACATAAAGCTTTTCAATTTATCGATTGGATACATCTCTAATTCTACATTAAGGTGTAGTAACGCCACAGAAATTATTTATAAAAGTATTAAGATTTGTATGTAAGATAAAGTTTTTATTTAGTTTGCGGGTATTGTATGGTTTGAAGTTAAGAACATTATTTTATGTATTGTTTAATAAAGTTTTTGTAAATTCAGAATTTTAGTATTGTCATATTCAAGTTAAGAAAGGAGGTCGTTACACAAACACAACCACATGGGTGCAGTTTTCTTACCTCGGATCCCGATCGCTAGCGTATATTGGCCCCGAGCACAATCATTAATTCCTGAGACCTTGCGGTAAAACCTAATCACACTGCGATAATGAATAACCATAGGATCCTAAACCATTTAAAAACTTTGTGTTTATTCATAAATCAGTTGTTGATGACGTGGCAAGTATTTTTGACGCGTGGCAGACACATAGCAGAGATACGGCTCGCCTATCGACCGGCATTATTTCTGCACGACGAGATCGAGTTTTGTGTATGACCACGCTGGTCGTATGTTAGTTCATTTATGTAAAAATCTATACAGTTGTGATGATATCCGAGAATATCTCTTCATTATGACTTGCAGATCCGATTATTAAGGGTAGATATTATTTCCTGATTCATGTAACCCTTCCTGAGCCTATAAATACACAAGAAATAGCTCAAGGAAGGGGATCGATCTCTTTTTTCTGAAAGAATTAGATTACTATTATCCATCACTGTATTGCTTTATTCCTCAAAGGACCGTGAAACTCAGGAACCCTTGTTCTTTGATCACACCTGGAGAGTTCAATATTTATAATAGTATCAAGTGGACTTAGGTCATTACCAATTCTTGGGGCCGAACCACTATAAATCACTGTGTTCTGTATCTTTCCATTAGTGTATTTTCAAGCTCTATATTATCTTTTTGTCGTTTCCTAGACTCCGCATCGTTGACCAAAATCAGGGTCAACATTCTGGTGCTTTCATTGAGAGACTTGAATCCGAGAAAAAACTAATGGCAAAGACTACCAAGAAAACTGGACAGGCTGCTGCCACTCCATCCCAGCCTCCTCCACCAAACATGGCTGAAGATGAACCTCATTTGGAATTCGATGAGGAGGAAGTAGACTCTGAGGCCCTGAAGACAACACTGGGAGTGTTGCAAGATGAATTGGCCGCTCTGAGGGCCAATCAAGAGAGTGTCGTCGAGATAATGGCGCACAACAAAGAGAGATAAAGCGCCGGCGCCAAGAGCTGAGCGAGAGACGGGCGGAGATGGACCATCGTCAGAGGGATGCCATGGCAGCCCTCGATGCAGCCCTCCAATTGGCTAGGAATCAGGCTGCACTTGCCTCGCAGCCTGATCAACTCCCGAGTGGACCACCTCAGAGAGGTCCCAATCCTAGCCCTCCGCTTTAGCCTACAAGCCCTCAAAGGCCTGAGCAACCACCAATGCCTCAGGATGATGTCCCACTTAGGGACCCTGAAATGCGGCCTCCATCACAGGCTGGTCGAGGCAATCCCCCACATCCCAGGCAAAATAGGGTCGGGCAACAGCCCCGAAGCCCTAGGCGCTAGGGGGGCTGAAAAGCCGCACCCACCGAGCAGGGGCAGTGTCCTTCTGGCAATAGAAGGAAATCAGAGACAGGATCTGCGATCAGGGGCCCTCCACAGCATGATATTGCACGGGGACCTACCGACCAGCGCAGGCCTCCCCCTAACGCTCGGGAAGTTCCAGCCCAAGGAGGCAACAGAGGAAACAGTCGGTCCCACCATAGCCAGTCGAGGTTCAAAGATGGCCACGACTACAATGAGGCCGACTCAGGCAGAGGGAATGTTGGTCGGAGAAACAAGGAGAGAGGTGGAGGCAGAAGCCCACCACCTAGAGAAGACCAACAAGCAAGACATAATGTTGGGGGGTAGCCCAGACAAAACAACGTCTTTAGCCGGCTCGGAGCCAGCGAGCAGCGGCGAAGAGACGATGACTTGAGGGATGTACTCAATGACCACCGAGAAAGGCACGATGAGTACATTCCCCCAACACCAGAGGCCCCAGCAATTCCTGAAGCCGTTCAAGCTTAAATCGATGCCCTGAACCAGGCTGTGCAGCAGCTGGTCGGGGGGCGGACATCGCATATCGAGTATGATCGGAGGAGAGGTACCCCTTTCATCCAAAGGATTGCTGTGGCAGAAACACCCAATAAATTCAAGATGCCAACCCTGCCAAACTTTGACGGGTACGGAGACCCTGTGTCTTATGTAAACAAATTTGAGATACAAATGGACATTCAGAAAGTCTCTGAAGACGCTCGCTGCAGGATCTTCCCAGCGACCCTTTCTGATGCCGCTCAGGAGTGGTTCTTCAAGTTCCCTCTTGCAAGTATAATATCCTAGGAAATGTTCATGAAGGAGTTTTACGGATAGTTCTATGCGGGTCGTGTGCACCCCACTGAGGCAAACCAACTGGTCAAGAAATGCCAGAAAGAAGGGGAGCCTTTGAAGGAGTATGTTTAGCGCTTCATGCAAGCCGCAGCAGGAGCCAAGACTGTGGGCGATGAAGGCAAGATGATGGCCCTAACCGCTGGGGTTCGGCGCCATTCTCCTCTTTGAAGTAGCCTCAGGAAGCATGGGGTTAATACTACCCAAGAGTTTTTAGATCGAGTTGATCGGTACATCAAACTCGAGGACGCGATTTCCAACCAAGGCAAGTCGCCAGCGAAGGACAAGGGGCCCAAGGAAGATCCCGCCAAAGCGGCCAACGGGTCTAAGCCCAATGGCAACAACAAAGGCAACGGGAATGGCAACGGTAAAAATGGTGGAAAGTAGACGAATGGCGAACCCTCGACCTCCGATAGTAAATGCCCCAAAAATATTCGGTATGAACCGAAATTCACCAATTACACCGCCCTTGTCGAAAGCTGAGCCGAGGTGTTCCAAGCGACCAGATCGAGCGTGCCCTACAGACGACTCGGACCTATAAGAAAGGATATCTCCAAGAAAGATTCGACAAAGTTATGTCGTTATTATAACAACTATGGGCATGACACCAACGAGTGTAACCAGCTGGAGGACGAGATTGAGTTCCTGATAAGACAAGGACACTTAAGAAGATATGTACGAGCCGCGGGAGGTTCTCAACGAGAGGCTCAAGGTGGCAACGAGTCAGCGCCTGCACGCCAGCGCTCACCACCTTTACAGCCAGCTCCCATGGCAGGTACCCTACTCACCATCTGCAAAGGCCCACATCTTGTAGGAGATAGTGGAAAAGCGAGGGAACGATACGCTCGAACCCTACGCCACGACCATGACATCGAGATGATGAGTGTCGAGGATCGTGCACCCAAAAAGGCTCGAACAGAGTTGGGTTTGGTCGTAGCCACGGGCCTGAAACACATTAAAAGTTTAAGACATTGTGGTTGAAAAACACTAAGTGAAGAAGTCAGCCAGCGATGTGAAAGTTTTACCTCCTCGTGCGAAAGCCAAGTTGTCTGCGACCAAGTCAGGCGTAAGGACTCTTGGTAGTACCTCCCCACGTTTGAGAGGTGGGTCGTGTCAGTCAGGAAAGTGTGCCCGGTTTCCTGATGACGAAGATGGAAGAACCCCGTGCCTTCTTGGTTGGGGTTAGACTTGAGGTATAACAGGTAGTTGACCTCATGTGGCGACGACACGGGCCATTTTTTCTGGGTATACAGGATATAGAGTGCAGCAAACATTCTATATCCGTTTGGGGTAATTTGGAAGGGGGCAACTCCAAAATAGTTGGCCACCCCCTAAAAGAATGCATGAAGAGGCAAAGTGGCTCCTGACTCAACATGAAACCCCGACCAGGCACTGTAGGCACCTCCAGGCAGATTAGCCCTTTGGTCTGGGTTAGGTTTGACTAGGGTCACCCCTATCAGATTGCATTTTCTTAAGTAGTTGGCGATCATTCTAACCGTCACCCTACTCTCAGCGACTACATGCCACTCGACGTCTAGCTAAATAGCATGTCGAGGGTGGGCATGCCTTTGGACATTTGGATCGGGGGCATTTTTGTGTCGACCACTGGTCGAGGGAGCATCAGCAGTAGGCTGATGAGAAGTGTTGGAAGTTTTTCTTTTCTGGGCCTTAGTTTTGGTGCGAGCCATATTTCGAGTCAAAATTGGGGAAGTGTTTGGATTAATGCGAGAAAAAGGAATATCAAGTATCAATATCGAGAGTTGTTCTTCATCCTCGAGCAGTTGAGCCAACAGATCATCATCGATGGGTCTTTCTCCGCCCCACGGGTCTTGCATATGAACTGCAAACAGACAAAGGGGGAGATAAGACACACAGCCTCAGAGCTTATGTTGAAAGTTGGAATAACGTTGCTCACGTCTATCGACCAGTAGCATTCTAACTGAAACATTAAGTTTTGTTCGAGCAGTTTGAAAAACGGATCAAAATGTGAAAGTAAAAAGTTTTTTCTGAGAAAAGCTTTTTCAACTCCAAAGGGGCGGGAAAAACCCATTTTTTCAGCTAGCCTAAAAATCAAATTTTTACTTCGATTTTACGCCCTAAATCCATGATCCTGACTATCAAACTGAATCCTAACTTATATAGAGGAAAAATACATTACCCTATCAAGCATCAAACGGTATATGCAAAATCTTCACAAATTTATACCCAAGAATACAAAAAGTCTCAGAGCACAGAAGCATCATGCATGGCATCTCAAAAGGTTAAACGTCGAAGGAAGTTTACCTGAGTGAAGATTGGAGAGTTTGAGAAGGAGGAACTTTGAGTTTACAGGCGAGAGAACCTCGGCATAACATCTGAAAACCTTGAAGTTCGGGGCTCTGAGATATTTTTTCTTGGAAGTTCTTGGCAAAAGATGGCGTGTAAAGAGTTAAAAGAAGATTGTGGGGATTATTTATAGAGCTGATGTATGCCAAAAAGGGGTAATCATGAGTTGCCTTTTTTCAAAGCATGGGGGAGTGTAACAGCCGTCGAAATGGTTTCTTGAAAACTGAAAAGGCTTGATTAGACGTGATTAGGTCACTATTTTAAAAAACGCACGAGGGCTCTGACAGATTTCGTGGGGCATATGAAAAGTTGTTTTCCTAAGTTTACTTATTGCTGGTCGCAATAAATAAACTTGGGGGGCAAATGTTTATCCATAAATCAGTTGCTGATGACGTGGCAAGGATTTTTGACGCGTGGCAGACACGTAGCAGAGATACGGCTCGCCTATCAACCGACATTATTTCTGCACGACAAGATCAAGTTTTGTGTACGACCAGGCTAGTCGTATGTTAGTTCATTTATGTAAAAATCTGTACAATTGTGATGATATCCGAGAATATCTCTTCATTACGACTTGCAGATCCGATCATTAAGGATAGATATTATTTCCTGATTCATGTAACCCTTCCTGAGCCTATAAATACATAAGAAATAGCTCAAGGAAGGGGATCGATCTCTTTTTCCTGAAAGAATTAGATTACTATTATCCATCACTGTATTGCTTTATTCCTCAAAGGTCCGTGAAACTCAGGAACCCTCGTTCTTTGATCACACCTGGAGAGTTCAATATTAAGAATAGTATCAAGTGGACGTAGGTCATTACCAATTCTTGGGGCCGAACCTCTATAAATCACTGTGTTCTGTATCTTTCCATTAGTTTATTTTCAAGCTCTATATCATCTTTTTGTCGTTTCCTAGACTCCATGTTGTTGACCAAAATCAGGGTCAACACTTTGGATTCAAATTCTAGCCTCTGGGACCTCGATTTCTATTAAACCGGGTAGTAGAAATCATTCCGAGCACTTAATTTTTTATCCTTGAGCCTCCCTAAACCTTAAGACAAACCTAAGCCAAAACTATCTACATAGGCCGCGACCTGGCCCTAGGGGTCGCGGCGCGCCTCAAGTCAAAGGCGTAGCCTCTGCATCTGTGGGGGGAGGCGGACCGCGACTTGCCCCCACTAGGGTCGCATCGTGCCTATGAATCAGAAAACCCTCCCAAGGCTTCTGGGACATGCGGGCCACGATGCCCATGAACTAGATCGCGGTGCGCCCCCGTGAACCTAGAATTCCCTGGGTTTTCCAGCATTTTCTCCCAGCCAAATCCTTAAAATTCAACCTTAATCTTCCACCAAACTCAGATTTAAGTCTGGAATCTTTATTCTTTTAGCATAAACATCATAGCTTATCTATAAACAATTTCCTTACATCATCAAACACCTAAAATCAGACTTGGTAATCTTGTTCATGTAAGCTCTAAGTTTTAGCATTATTTCAACATAATTTCAGCAATAATATCTAAAATCTTACCTCAATTTTTAGCCTAACCGCCTCAGGAATCCTTGATTGATTCTAGCTTTGATTCTCCCGACCTTCCCAACTAGATTTCCAGCTTAATTGCTTGAGTCTTCTCCTCCAATACCTTACAGCTTCCTTAGGCTCTAGTGAGGAAAATGAGAGAACGTGAAAGAAGAAAAGGAGAGAGAGTTTGAGGTTATCCTCTTAATTCTGGTGGGTTCTAGTTACTCTTAGAGCTTTAGCTGAGTGCATCCTTTAACTAGAAAGGACTAAAATACCTTTAGTCAACAAAGCCTCTCCTTTTTGCCCCTAAGGGCGATATGGTCATTCTCCCCAATTCCCATTAATTCCTAGAGTCATCCTATAAATTCTCAATTAATCCCAACTTGCTCATTTAATCACCAAATACCTACTCGTTACTCAATAAATCTCAAATATACATTAACTTATCAAAATACCCCTAGGCTCGCCCCGAGCCGAGTATTAATCCCGGCTGTGACTATTCTACCAATCCGCTCCCTAGGATCGCCTCGAACCGTATACTACAAATATATCCACATAATAATGTGGTCTCAATCATTTACTTACATATATTAACATTTATGCCTGCAACGGGCCAATATTACAAATATGCCCCAATTATCAAGAATGGGCCCACATGCATATTTAATACTCATAAACATGCATATAATCATACTCATATTATCATATATATAAATCATGCATGCGACATAGTCACGCATTTATTTAGTTAATCACACATATATCCAATTATGCCCTCCCGACACGCTAATCCAGGCACTAAACCTTATTAGGGTTTTTGGGAAGTTACGGGTAAGCCCATAGGACACGGGGCAACTCTTCTGGCCACTTGCTCTTGCAGGCCTATAACTTTTTCTTTAATGTCCCCTTCAAAATCTTGTTCACACCCTTTGTTTGCCCATTTTCTTTAGGCCTTGCGACCGCGGAGAAGCTTTTGATGATTCCATGTCTTTCATAGAAGTCAGTGAAATGGACGCTATCAAATTGATTCCGGTTGCCAAACACAATTTTGTGAGGGAGACTGTATCACCCCATAATTTTGTTGATGACGAAGTCCAGGGACTTTTTGGAGGTGATGGTGCTCATTGGTTCCGGTTCGACCCACTTGGTGTAATAGTCGACGGCTACAATGGCATATTTTACCCCACCCTTCCCGGTTGGGAGCGATCCTACTAAATCAATTCTCCATACTGCAAAAGGCCAGGGACTGGTCATTAGGGTTATTTCCATCGGAGGGGCTCGCAGGATCTATACGTACCTTTGGCACGATTCACATTTGCTGACGTAATCAACACAATCCTTCTTCATCGTTGACCAAAAATATCCTTGCCTTAGGATTTTCTTGGAAAAGCTGAGTTCGACTATGTGATCTCCACAAAAACATTCGTGCACTTCATGCATGGTTGCACTCATTTCTGTCCCAGATACACATCGAATAAATGGCATGGACAACCCCTTGCGATAGAGTTTTCCATCAATCATGGCGTATCTGGGGGCCTAGTACTGAAGTTTCCTAGCGGCAGCCCTATCTGCGAGAAATTCCCCAGTGGTTAGGTACTGGATGAGAGGGCCCATCCAGGACGTGGAGTAATCTATGGCGTTGATGATTGCGGGGGCTTGAATACTAGGCGCGGGAAGATGGTCGATCAGGACAACCCCAGAGAATTCTACTTCAACATCTGTGGACAATTTTGCCAATGTGTTTGCAAACACATTTTGTTCCCTGGGAATCTGGCGGATTAAGTATTTCTTGAAAGATTAGAGTAACTCTCGGGTTTGTGTAACGTAGGGGGCCTGCTATGTCAAACTGGCTAAGCTCTATGGCCCACTTCAAGAGTCTTCCCGATGATTCGGGTTTCTATAGTACTTGTCGTAGGGGATGGTTCGTTTGTACCTTAATGGCGTAGGCCTAAAAGTAAGGTCTCAGCTTCCTGGAGGCGGTCAGTAAGAAAAATGTCAACTTTTTAATTAATGGGTATCTAGACTCCGTACCCAGTAGACTTTTGCTTACATAAAAGACCGGGAGCAGGAACTTTCCCTCCTCTCGCACTACCAAATACTGGTACAATGGCTCCCCATCCACTGGTTTCAAAAATATTGGCGCTTGGGCTAGATGTTCCTTTAATTTCATGAAGGCCTCTTCACACTCGGTTGTTCATTCAAACCTCTGGCTTTTGTGAAGTATATTGAAGAAGGGGATACATTTATCTGTGGACTTTGAGACAAAGCGGCTATTCTTCTCGTTAAGTTTTGAACGTCTTTGTGTTTCCATGACAAAGGCATTTCGATCAACACTTTGATCTTGTCCGGGTTGGCTTCTATTCCCTTCGAGCTTACTATAAAGCCCAGAAACTTCCCGGATGCCACGCCAAAGGTGCACTTTTTGGGGTTCAACTTCATCCCATACTTCCGGATGATGGAATATGCTTCTGCCAGATCATCCATGTGTTCGGTCGAGGTCTTGGACTTGACCAACATGTCATCTATGTAGACTTCCATGTTCCTCTTCATTTGATTCTGGAACATCCTATTGACTAGCCTTTGATAGATTGCCCCGACGTTCTTAAGCGCAAAGGGCATGACAATGTAGCAGTATACACCTTTGTTTGTTTGGAAATTAGTGTGTTCCTAGTTTTCTACATGCATTGAGATCTGGTTGTAGCCAGAGTAGGCATCCATGAAACTCAATACCTCATACTCGGATGTACCATCCACCATCTGGTCAATCCGGGGCAGAGGGAAACAATCTTTCAGGCAAGCCTTGTTAAGATCAGTGAAGTCAATGCAAGTCCTCCACGTCCCGTTCAACTTTGGTACCAACACCAGATTGGCTAGCCAAACGGGATATAGAGCCTCCCGAATGAAGTTGATCAATGATGACTTTTCTACTTCCAACTTGAGGGCTTCAGCCTTCTCTGTCCCTAGGGGTCTTCACTTCTCCCAGACGAGAGTTGCATTTACGGTAATGTTCAGGGCATGACATATGGTGTTGCGGCTGATCCCGGTCATATCTGAATAAGACCAGGTTAGGACATCCTGGTTCTCTTTCACCCGAAAAATTACGGCAACCCTGACCTCCGAGTTCAAGTTCCTCCTAACTCAGATTACTCTGGTTGGGTCGCTGTCAATGATGCACACCTTTTCCACCTCTTCCATGGGTTCTAATGCCATATCTACTCCAACCCGCAGATCCAATTCATCCTCCTCCTGGGTCACCCTTCGTGATGGTTGTGGTGGTGGGAATGGATCAACATTTCCCACTTCGAGAGGCTCTTCACGGACCATGTAGATTGGTCAGGCGGAGACGTGACAACACTTTTGAGTGCTTTTATGATCTCCTCGCACGGTTCCCACTCTCCCATTATCGCATGGGAACTTCATCCAGAGATGGAGGATGGAGGTGATGGCATGGAAATTGACCAATACGGGACATCCAAAAATAACGTTGTACGCAATGGGGCAGTCCACCACTATGAAAGTGCAATATTTGAACGAGCCTTGAATCTCGTTCCCCAATGTCACGGGCAGCAGAATCTTACCCATCGAGAGCAATGAATCCCCATTGAAGTCGTAGATATGTGTTGGGCATGAAGTCAGATCTGCCTCGGTCAAACCAATTGCTATGAAAGATAGCTTGAACAATACATTGATGAAGCTCCCGTCGTCCACCAACACTTGGGATACTCTTTTGTTCATGATGCGGGAAATGAACGTTCCAGGCATCCTCTTCCATGAATGTGATGGGCAAGTTTATCAACTTCGGGCACTGGCCAGCATTTAGACCAAGGTGGATACCTCATGGTCGTGATCAAGCTCACTTACATTTTTTATCATTCCGGAATGGCCCTCCCAGATGTAGGCCTCCTAATATGGTGGCCACGTGACCATCTACTCGCAAAGGCATAGTTCCAGGAGAATATGGCATTCTGGGTCCAGGTGCTTGCACTATTGGGGCCCCTGGGGGCCTGTTCTCCCGAACCTGTAGCATGCCCTCCCTGAAGAAGGTTAGTACAATCCGGGTGCACCTGGGGCTTTAGGTTGCCCCAAAACTGCTGGCAGTCCCGGAACCCGTATTGGCATCTTGGCCCATTGGTGGAGATGCCCCATTTTGATCAGGTTTTCGATCTCTTCCTTCAACTAACAACACTCTTCGGTCGTGTGAACCACGTCCTTGTGGTAGGCGCACCTTTTGTTGGTGTCCCTCAAATTCTTTCCCCCTTTGAACATGGGGGCTGGCTTCCGGTAATGGACTACATTGCCCGTTGCTAGATAGATGTTTTCCTGAGTGTCGACCACGTTGGTAAACTCTATGTATTAGGGTTCGTAACCCCTCTGTCCCTTTTTTGAGGGCTTGGGTTGATTATGACCCGTGCTTGATCTTTTTCCCCTGGAAGGGTTTACACTTGCCTCAGCTCCTTCAGCGCGAGGCGGTTGGGAACCACCAGGTCCAGCACTATAACCGGTGGGTGTCACTCTGTACCCAGAAAATGGGGTCGACGAAGCTGGAGCGTACCCAATTGAGGTGGGCTCATAGATCATCAAGGTCATGAATGTCATCCTATGGGTCCCAGCAAATCCGGACGCCACTGAGGGTGCCAGATAAAGACTTGCCGGATACTGTGCTCTATATCCGAGGAAGGTTTGGGCGGTCAACTGGGTCGCTAGCTGCCACCCAAAGGCCTAGATTCCAGTTTCCTCCCAGTTGTTGAAACCTTGTGCCCTCCTAATGAATTCCTCGGGGGTGGCTGCCTTGCTGCGCTGCATTTCATCCCAGAGAGGGGATCTAGCTCTGATCTCGGATTGGAGAGCCACCATGCGTTGTCCGTCATCCACTTTAGTTTTTGAGGCTTCCTCCGTGACGCGCTAAATGTAAGCCTTGAGGGTCTCCATGGGATGTTTTTTGACATTGGCCAGCGTGCTGATTTGCATGTGCATTTTCATGGCAACCATAAACTGCATACGGAACGTCGACTGCAATCAAGACCAAGATTGGATTGATCCCAGCTTGAGACTTTTCCACCACTCTTCTGCGATTCTATCCAGAGTGATCGAGAAACATAAGCCCTTCTTGTTGTCACAACATGAGTCACAGTCATTAGGCGATTGTAGCGGGACAAATGGTCCCCGGGGTCCACTTTCCCGGTGTAGGCGGGTAGGTTCGGCATCTTGAACACCTTTGGTAGTGCCACATCCAAGATGTGTTTGGCGCATGGCTCCTTTTCCTCTTCTTCAGAATTGGAACCTCCGCCTTCTTATTTCTGGACCAAGCGATTTGTGACCTTCTTAAGAGCGGCCAACTATTGCATGAACTGTTTGGCCATTCCATCATCCAGGGGGACTCTCTCGTTTCTCCAGTCGTTGAGGTTATTCCTCAAGTCGCCTCCTTGGTGGAAAATCTTTTCCTTGTGGGCCCGTTCCTCCCGAACTGATGGCTTCTAATTCTTCTTCACGTTTGCGCCCTCTGTAATCCTTGTTCACAGATGCGCTGGGATAAAAGTGTCATTCCTGTTCATCCTGTCTAGGGACGTTTAGAGGCTTAGTACCGTACGGGCACTTCACCTGCAGATTGTTTGGAGGATCCCGTCCTGGGATAGGATTCATCCGCTCTTTCCTAGGGAATTGCCCTGGGTCAGCCCTGATTCTTAGAACAGGATGAGCTTTCTTCTGGGGTTTGTTTTTCCCACAGGATTGACCATTTTGGATTTTCCTTTATCCTGAGTAGGATTCGATGGGTCGGCTCCCGGATGTGGTCCCGGAGGAGGGACAGTGCTAGTTTTGTTAGGTATGCCAATCCTAATAAGTGGGACAGGCAGTCACGTTCCTGGATGCAGAACAGTTGTAGGATTGGTTGCCAATCCTTGGGCAGCAATGAAGTCTCAATCAATTTTCTTAAATTTATTGGCTCGACTATACAGTCCCAGTTGCCAAATAGTTTTATGCCATAGTATTCCTCATTTTACCTAATCCAAGATTTTTCCGTTATTAGGGTTTGCCCCTCGGTCCAAGACCAATTTTCTTTGCATAGGCCTAAATCCTTTACCAAATTAGCACAACAGCTATAAAATTCACGAAATAACATAATTTCACATAATATTATTTATCGAAATAATATTTCACATAATTCTTCACCGGCTCCAACTGGCTACTAACAGGTGTTCAAAACATAGGATGTTACACTTGGAACCCCACGTCGCAAAAAACAGTGTATCATGATCTGAGCCCTAAGTAGTGACTAAACGATAATTCTAACTGTTTATAAGGATCCATGTGGAAGTCTCCTAAACTTGTTAGCCATAGATGGGAAATAAGAAAAAAATTTATTCAAAATAATAGATTGTTTACAAATGATACTTTGATGGAAGTATTTAAATCAAATATATGTATGTAAACTCATGACAACTCCTAATAACTAACCAAAAATAAAGACAAGAAAGACAAAAACTTAGTCAAAATATGTAATGAGTTCATATCAAATCCCCATAGATATGTGACCACATATTAACCATTGATTTAGCTATATGTCTAAAATAATTCAAAGAAAATTTGATCTATGCATCCTTGTCAATAATCGCAAAAAATTTCATAATTCAATACAGACCAAATGCCTTACAATTCTAAATTAAAATGTCAATATTTTTTACATTAGGAGAAGCGATATTGGCCGCAAAAGTACCCAATATTTTTAAATACTTGTGATTTAATTCCCAATTTTTTTTGTGTGTGGGAAAAGTACCCAATGTCAAGTTCCGTTGGTCTCCATCGGTACCCACCCTAACAGATCTAGTAAAAGTTGACTTGGTGTACATGTAACACATTATGATTGGTCCAGTCCATAATTTTTAAGAAAAATCATTTAAATTGATTTTAATATAAAAAAAGAGTTAAAATACATTTAAATTTTAAAACCTAACAAAAATAATAATTGAATCAATTAAAAATTAAAAATAATGAAAACGAATTTTAAAAAAAATTCATCGAAATTAATTTTAAGATAGAAAAAATTAATTAAATTGTAATTTAAAATAAAAAAACTAAAAAATATATATCATTGAAAGCCATTTATACGGATTATACCAAAACGGATTGTAACGCCCCAACATTTCTAATAGAATTGAGTGCATGGATTAGCATGCCGCGGGGGGGACACGTGGGATGATTATGTGCTAATTACATGAATTATGTGATTTATATGCTTATATGATTGAGTATGCATGACTAGGTTTATTAAATGTGTTTAAAGACCTACTTTTGTTAAAAAATGGACATTTTCGTAATTATGACCCGTTGAGGGTGTAAGTGTAATTTTATATGCTATGTGTTTGAGACCACATTAATATGTGGATAAATTTGTGATTTTTGGCATGAGTCGATCCTTTTGAGCTATTTAGCGGGAAAGTCACAACGATGATTTATGCCCGGCTTGGAGAGAGCAAAGGGGTATTTTGGTAATTTTACGTATTTTGGGAATTTATGGAATGTGAGGTATAATTAGGGAAAATATGTATATTTGGAATATTAGTGAATTTGATTGGGAATTTTAAGTGTAATTTGAAGTTTAGTGGGAATTGGTGCTAAATGACCATTTTTCCCTTGGGGATACTTTGAAGAGAGATTATAGAGGAAGGGTAATTTGGTCATTTGAAAAAAAAAGGTAGGCCATTTCAGCTACTGATTTGGGCAGCCTTGTCTTCACGTTACTCCCTTTTTCTTCTTTTTATTGGTTTCTCTCAAAGTGCCTAAGTGTTGAGCACTTGATTTGAAGAAAAGGTTGGTGAAGCTTTGGGGAAATTTGTTGAGGAATTTAGTGGCAAGCAAGAAGATTAGAAGTTGTTGGATACTTCAAAATCAAGCTAGGATTTCATAATTCAGGGGTAAATTTTTTATTCTTTCTCTTTAGTGTTCTTGGTAGAAAGTTTGAGGGTTTATGGAAATTTTGAATTCTTATTGGTTTTGGCTTGTTTTGGATGCTAGATTAAGACTAGATTCCAATTTAAAATAGTTCTAAGTCTTAGAGTTGTTGCTGGTAGTTTGAACTTTGTTGGATATTCAGATTTAGGAGCGTAAGTTGAGTTTGAGACTCAACTATGACCAAGTGTGATTTCAATCAATTTTGGAGCATTTCTGTGGCATTTTGTGGTTGATTTATGTTTGCCTATGTTGTTTGAGGTGGTTTGTCGTCAAAAAACTCTATTGAAAGTCTATTTAGGTCGATTTTTAGTTGGGTTTTAAACTGGAAAATCGTAGAAATCACAGGGAAATTAATTAGGGAAGAACACTTAGGGTATGGGCTCGTTTTGCATTTCTGGCTACCTAGCGCAACCGCGCTAGGGTGTGGCGCGATCATGCAAGTATCCCAGAAACCAAGGAATTTTAAATTTGATTTGGGGTTCCAAGACATGGGACGCGACCGCGCCAGTGCCCCAAAAAGCCAAACTTTCTATGTGCGAGATTGCACCATGTTCCCCAAATGGTAATTTTAGTAGCTTTTGAGACTTGGTTCGAGGGCTGTAGGGCCTATTTTGGGGGACCACTGGGGGGTTCGGAGGACATCTCTTGTATCCCATTAACTGAGAATATCAGTTCCAAGGGTTGGTGTTCAGATTGGAACTCGGGATTTAGAGTTGAGTTCTAATAAGTACATACTTGCATTGTGACAAGGGTTTCTGCGAGGCTCAGAACAGGATCGCACTCAGGGTCGTTTCATCTTTCACGCAGGACCTGAAGTAAGAAAATTGAACCTGAACTAAGAATGGGGCATTGGCCCTACTTGTTGATCGTGGTTATAACTACACTTTTTGAATACATGTTTAAATATGAATACATTTGAATGTTTTTAATTGTGTTATACCTGAAATGCATATCTATTTGTATTTTTCTAGAAAACTTGGCTTATAGCTCGTGGTCGACAATAGCATGTAGAATGCAAACCGTTATGATTGGGCGACTCTAGGAGTGCGGTATGCGCTTGTTCGGCATAGAGGTTGCATAAATGAATTATATGCTTGCTCAAGTTTGATTGTAGTTGCAAAGCATGCTATTTATGATTCTTATTATGTTGATTATCTGATTCTGTTTAAATTGAGTTTTCTTGCTGGGCCTTGGCTCACAGGTGCTACATGGTGCAGAGAAGGGTAATGACAAGTTGTACCATCCATAAGTTGGAGAGCTATAGGGGCGATGTGTACATATCCGACCTGCTCAACCGCCACGACCCGGATTACTTTTGAGGGACTAGGGTTATGCTCCGTTATGCCGCTTAGGCCGGCCACTTTTGTATTTTGTTAGTACATGTAATTAACTTATAAACTCTTTTTGGGATCGCGTGTATAAACTCAAACTTTTAATGAAAAGTATTACTTCTTTGACCAAAATTTTTAATATCTAACCAATTAGTCAACTTTAATCACACGTTTAAGTCCAAATAACTCGCTTAACGAGTTAAACACTATTTTAAACACACAGTGTAACGATTCTGGATTAGTAGGACGTTACAACTTGGTATGAGAGTTACCTGGATATGTACGCTCGCCGCTAAAGATAAGCTCAACTCACAGTTTGGTAACTAATGAAGTGAATATGTGGTTAATTGTATAATTGGGATATATATGTGCCTTATGTGGATGCTAGAGTAGGAAGCATGAGCTATACTGACAGGGCATGACCATTGACTACTATGTGAATATGAAAAGACATGTTTACTAGCATTCTTGTTGCATGTGAAAGTTATTGAAATGCTTATTATCATTGTTATTGCGCGTGTATACTTATTTGTTCAGTTTAGGACTGTGGGGTGGTACCCTTGTACTGTTATCATTGCCTGAGGAGCCGACCATGTCATTGAAAAATAAATTATTAAAGATACTCTAATTTGTTTTTACATCATTTGAATTATAAAATATATTAATTTATATAAAAAATACTTATATATATAATATATTTTTTTGGTAAATCAGAGAAGTTTATTAAGCTCAAAACAAATTACAAACACCAATTAATTACAAATATAACTGCCCCACCCAAGCTAAATCAGTTTGATTTAGCTTCTTTTTGGTCAAATAACAGACCCTGTTACAGACATCATTTTTAACCTTTTGAACTACACTGCTAACCATTGGCACCCAATGATTCCATAAAGCTTCATTCCTAGCTTTCCAAATGTGGTAAATGCAAGCCACTAGAGCACAGCAACACACCCTTCTACAACTCGAAGACTGCCTATTCCTTCTTATCCAATTTAAAATGCCGCCAGCCTCATAATGATTAGAACCTAAGCCTAACCATCTCAGAATCTCAGAGATACAGAGCTTACTAAACTCACAAACAAAAAATAAGTGTTTATGAGTTTCCTCTGCCTTTCCACAAATGATACACCAGTTATCTTCAACACAACCAAAACGGAGAAGACGGTCTTTTGTTGGTAGACGATTTTTTAAAACCAGCCAGGTCACAAATTTGTGTTTCGGAATTCCAAGTCTGTCCCAGATAAAAGAGAACTGCCACTTTACATCCGACTTGCCCTTCTGCAACTTATAAAGCTGAGCAATGGAACAAACAGGCCAAACATGAAGATTATGCATTAGAATTTCCTTGAAATCATTCTTTATGCTAACTACCTTTTTCCAATACCAGCTGCTAGAAGTAGGAGCTATATAGCCCCACCAGTCTGCCTCCTTAATATACACCGAGTGAACCCACTTCACCCAAAGGTTATCCTCCTTCTTAGCAATAGCCCAAACAAGTTTCCCAATAGCACACCGGTTCCACAAACCAATGTCAGAAAAGCCCAGACCTCCCACACTTTTACTCTTCTCAATCTCAGACCATGAAACACGACCAAGCCCTGCCATAAAATCAGAACCTTTCCAAAGAAAAGCTCGGCAAATTTGCTTGATTCTATTAATCACTACCTGGGGCAAAATAATCACTTGAGACCAGTACAAATTAATAGACAGCAAAACAGAGTTAATAAGAGTACTTCTCCCTGCAAAGGATAGGTTTCTTGAGCTCCAAGTCCTAACTCTTTTAACCATCTTCTCAACTAAACATTCACAATCAGCTGGAGTTATTCTAGCATTACTAATGGTCATCCCTAAGTATTTGAAAGGAAACTGACCTCTGCTAAAACCAGTCATATCAGTGATTCTATTCCAATCTTCACCATTCAAACCAACACCATAAATGGCTGACTTAGCTTTGTTAGCTTTTAAACCAGAAGAATCTGAGAATAACTGAAATCCCCTGAGTAAAGTATGTATGGCTTTAAAAGTACATTTGCTAAACAAAAGCAAATCATCTGCAAAGCATAGATGATTTAACTCCAGAGACTCACATCTTGGGTGATATTTAAAATCCTTATGATTCCCTACTGCCACCATTACCCTCGACAGATACTCCATACCGATTACAAACAACAGAGGGGACAAAGGATCCCCTTGCCTTAAACCTCTCCTAGACGACAAGCAACCTGTTTGAGCCCCATTAATCATGAAAGAGAATCTTGGAGTAGAAACACAGACCATAATCAAATTGATAAACTTAGATGGAAAGTTTAGAGCAATCAGCATTTCTTGCAAAAAATTCCAATCCAAGGTGTCATAAGCTTTTTGGAGGTCTATTTTAATCATACAAGAAGAGCTAGTACTTTGCCTCCCATAACCCTTCACTAAGTCTTGGCAAATCATGATGTTATGAGCTATATTCCTGCCTTGCACAAAACCACTTTGACTATCAGAGATAATTGTAGGTAAAATCACTCTAAGTCTAGAACAAATCATTTTGGTGGCTACTTTATAGATCACATTGCAGCAAGAAATTGGTCTATAATCACTAACATTCTTGGGCAGCTAGACTTAGGAATAAGGGTGATATTGGTTGTATTAAGCTCCTTAATCAGCTTACCCGAATGAAGAAAGGACAGAACAGCTTTAATAACATCCTGACCAGTAATAATCCAAGTGTGTTTAAAAAATGCACTATTGTATCCATCAGGACCTGGTGCCTTCTCATCAGGAATGGAGAAAAGAGCATCTTTCACTTCCTCTTTGGTGTAATGTTTCATCAAAAAGTCTGCCTGATCTTCAGAAACTAACTTCCCAGCTTTGACCACCCTGTCTAAAACAGCTTTCCTCCCATTTGAAACAGAGCCAAATAACTCTGAATAATAATCATTGAACACCTGAATCACTCCTTCTTGAGTATCAAACCAACGACCCTTCATATCCCTTATAGTATGAATAGCATTCTGAATCCTTCTATTCCTGATACTTCTGTGAAACAATTTTGTATTATCATCTCCATGCTTGATCCAATCTAATTTAGCTTTCTGCTTTAAAAAATTAATCAGATTCTGATGCGCATGATGATACTCAACTCTACAACTAATTTCCTCATTCATCAATTGAGTATTACCAGGAGAGTCATTAATTTTTCCTTGAATCTCCATCAGCTTCTTAAAAGTCTCAGTATCCTTAACAAAAACATCCCCCTTTCCCTCCTTGTTAAGCTTAGTTAAGACTCCCCTAAGCTTTTTTAACTTGGATATTAAACAAAACATAGGAGTTCCTGTAATTTCTTCATTCCAACAAGAGGAGATCTTATTTAAGAAATCTTTATGACTACTCCAGAAATTGAAATATCTGAAGGGTTTTCGGATCTCACACTCTGAAGAAAACGTCACCAAACAAGGACTATGGTCAAACTCCCCTTCAGGAAAGAAAATGGCCTCAGCATTTGAGAATTTTTCCAGCCATTGATCATTAACCAACACTCTGTCCAGCTTTGCATACACACGAGAGCTCCCCTCTTGCTTATTATTCCAAGTAAAAAAGTTCCCAGTAAATTTCATATCCACTAGTCCACACTTCTCCACACAGCTTTGGAAAGGGACCATTTCAGCTCCATTTCCTCTATAGTGTAATCTATCAGAAGGAGACAGAACAGAGTTAAAATCCCCCATTATCATCCAAGGACAACTAGTGATACTGCCTATATGCTTCATGTCCTCCCAAAGCCTTTCTCTACCATTCATATCATTTAGAGCATACACCACAGTGACTGCAAATTGGATTCCATGCTTAATCTGAACTAGAAAGTGCATCCATTGACTTGAACTACCCCGAATATCTACCATAAAACTGCTCGGATTCCAAGCTACAACTATCCTACCATTAGGATGGTTAGTAAGATTGCAAGTGAAACACCAACCTTGAAACATATTAAGGTATAAGGTTCCCATTTTAGAAACCTTAACCCTTGTTTCTAGGAGACTAACAAAACCAATTCTATTATTGGATATCATTCTCATGACATCATTTTGCTTGTTAGTTTTGTTAAGTCCCCTAACATTCCAGCAAAACAGTCTATCCATTAATTAATGGAGGACCTCCCCCTCCATCAATATTGGACCTCATTTCTTGAAGAACTACTTCCACATGCATTTCTGCATCAGAAAACTGATCTAAAGCCGTGAAAGAATTACTCACATTCACTTCTGTGTCTTTTGATAACTTCATTTTTGAGCCTTTAACTTGGGAAAAACCATCTGAGTCCTTCTTTCGTTCAATCTGCTCCTGAGCTCGAGAAATCTTCCCTGTTATATCAGTTTGCTGCATACTAGGCATTTTCGGTTGCCAGATTTGAGATGACCCTGGTTTGTCCATCCTCTTCCTGCATTCACTTTGAACATGGCCAACTCCATTACATTGAGAGCAAACATCCGGTTTCCACTCATAGTAAACTTCCACATAAACAAGTTCTCCTTTCTCATCTTCAAATTTGATTTGAACTGGTAATTCTTTAGCTAAACTCACTTCAATAAGCACTCTAGCAAACTGAAGTTTATCTCTGTTCCCTGTTGCTCTGTCCTGTCGAATCATCTTCCCAATTGGGCTCACTATTTTAGCCATAGTTCTCTCCCCCCAATACTTCAAACCCAGGTTTCTCAATTGAACCCAAATTGGAACTGTCAGCACCGTGTCCTTTGTAAAATTAACATCTGGATCCCATCTTTTCATAATGATAGGCTTCCTGTCAAAAAAGAAATATCCAGCATCCAAAATTCCATCTCTAACTTCAATTTTTTGAAAACGAATCAGGAAAATACCTTGAGCCAACAGCCCTATTTTATCTATCCCTTTGTCTCTCCAAATTCTGCGAATGAAACCTTCCATCACCGAAAGTGGCGGATTGGCCCCCAACACATAACAAACAATGGACGAATTCCAAAATTGAACTTCATCTTCTATGTCAGTAACCTCTATTTTTACAACATCAGTCTCCATCATCAATATAGGAGGAGAATTACCTGTAGATCGAGCTTTTCCTTTTGAACCGGATATGTCACCCTTCAGAACTCCCAACCAGTCAGTGAGGGTTTTTTTAACCACCGAACGACGATTCACTTCTTCAACATCAACCTCTGATCCTCCTTTAGCATTTGTAACTTCATGAGGCTCATGATCCTCCATTGCCAACTCTGTCCCCTTTTGACCGATAACACCATCTTCGTCCAGATTAAGAGCCTCCACCCCCAGAATTTCATCAATTAATGGATTTTAGTTTCTTGATCGGATCTGTTGATGAATGATATAAATATATAATTTATATGTGAATGAAATAAGTATAGAAAAAATATACATTTATCATTATTTCATATATTAAAAATATTAAATATAGATAAATGAACAATTTTTTTTAATTATTTGTAATTACAAATTTTTATAAATAAGAAAATATATTAATTGAGTAGTAAATAGAATTTTAAATTAAAAAACTTTATAAAATAATTTAGAGTATCACTTTAAAAAAATATATATGACATCGCAAGTGAAATCTACCAAAAATGACTTTCCATGGTAGGATAGAAGGTTGATTCTCCAAGACGCCCCATGCAACATGACAAGTCGGCGTAATGATACATACTATTTATTTAACATATAATTTGAATTTCAAATATATAAATTTATTTAAAGAATAAAAATATAATTTGTTTGTCTATAAATAAATGTCAATTTTTTTTATTAATTAATATTAAGTTATAATTTTTTAAATATAAAAAATAAATAAATTTATTACAATTTTAAAATATAAATTATATTTTACATGTTCATATTTTAATTGTATAATATTAATAATTCAAATTAATATAATAAGAAAAAACTTAATAAGAAATTAAGAATTTGTTTAATAATTTTTTAAATGTCACCCGAGTCAGTTGTACAGGAAATGATTTCCCATGCAGTTATGGGAGGTCGGGTGTCCAAAAAATAACTTTTCACGCAACATCAAAGGTCAGTTGTTAGAACTGATTTGTTATGGGTCCATTTAGGGCTCCAAATAGAAAACCATTTTTACACATTCATTAATTTTCAGCATACCATTTCCTCTTCCTCCATTGTGGCGACTTCTCTTCCCCGGTCTAACCATGCAGCTTCCTAGCCTTCGTCTTTCTCTGTCGTCATCGAGCACCTTTGTCTTCCTCAGTTGTCGGCGCCATGGTCTTTTTCAGCCACGGTAGATTTTCTTCTCTTTTCATTTTTTTTTCAGTTTTTTGTCTTTTTCGGTTTGAAATATATATATATATATATATAAAATAATTTCTAGATTAGTTGGAGTCAGGCAAATAAAAAAAAAAAGGTAATTGTCATATGTGAAATTTTGACTCAGAAAGTAAACGAAGGTGAAATTGGACACTAATTTATCTCATATAATTCAAAAATACAAATCAAAGAAATGAGATAAATTTCTTATATATAATTACTTTTTTTGTTTATCTCACAGAACTCTCTCACTGTTTCTCCCTTTCTGTGTATTTTTTTTTTGGGTGAAAATAGGGACGTCATAGAAGTCATCCATTTGTTGTTTCTTCTCCATTTCTAGTCTCACTCTGTTCGGCTCTCCATTTCAAATAAATCTGAGTATTAATTTTGGTGCTTTGTTCATACGAGGTAAATATATATATTATGTGTTTATCTAATATCTGTTTTGATTTTCTAATGTACAATACATTTATGTAAACTGAAAGGAGTATATGTGTATATTTATGCATATGTTTAAGTTATTTTTGCTTTATTATATATATATATATATATATAATCAGCGCTGAAGAAAGTCTCATAAAACATATTTCTCGCCCAAGGTAACCAGTTTTGATTCATATTTGAATAAATAATGTTATAATGTAGGGTCTTATAGGTTGGTTTTGGAAAATGAAAAAGTAATATACTTTTTTTTTAATATATATTTATATAGGTTGATAGGGAATTGGGCTCAAATGGAAAACCTCTTCAGAAATTGAGGGCAGTTGGTTCTTTCTTCACGAAAGTCTTTGGCGTCCTTGCTGTATGTTTATCTATTCGTACCTTACTCCTTACTATGCATTATCTTGTGAATTTGTTGACTCTAAAACTAATAAAAACCAAGAATTAAGTAAATACATGAACCTTTCTTGTCTATGATAATGATCAAGTACATTAATCATTATATGGAACTAACATTGTTCTTAAAATGCTACTGCTATGGAGTCAATATGGTGTTGTTCTGCAGCTCTTTATGTGTTGGATCATTATACGTGACTTGTCAGCTCTTTAAAGTTTACTTCAAGGTAAAATTTTCAAAATTCATTTAGCTTAATATATATATGTTCTACAGACACTCATTTATAATTAATTTGTATCTTCTCTTAATTTTTACCATAACATGTTCTCGATGTGAGATAAGTAAAGAGAAAATAATTCTCTTTAGTAGGCTTCTTACCAATATTTTATGTTGTGGCATTATCTCAGCAAAAGAATGGGCACAACATGCCATGGATTTGATGAGTACTACATAGATCTACTCAATTTTGTTAACTTAGATTTTTAAGATGATGTATACATACATTGTTAACTTACATTCGATGGTATATACACAGCTTTATTGTCTAACTATAGTTACAATTTTTATACATAATTTAATTTGTTGTCTAAATATAGTTGCAATCCTTATATGAGTCTATTTTTCCTAACTTATGACTCATTATTTTGGATACTTAGTTCAAATTCTAGTATTTTATATTATTGAAATCATTGTTTTGCTTTGTTTAATTTGGCTATGTAAAATACCAGTTTTTTTGGGAAAAATACACTTAAATGAAAAAAAAAAATACCATAAGCCGGTTCTGATAAAACAGACTTCAAATGCTAGAAATATAGGTCGGTTGAAAACTGACTTACCATGTTTAACACCAGAGGTTGGTTGACAAACAACTTACGATATTTTACACTAAAGGTCGGTTGACAAATGACTTACCATGTTATACACCAGAGGTCAGTTAACAACCAACTTACCATGTTTTAAACCAGAGGTCACTTTGGTTCCAACCGACTTACTATGTTTTTACACTATAAGTCACTGCATGGGAAGTCAGTTCCAAACTGACTTATGAACGTGTATAAGTCGATTTTTAACTGACCTCTCAAGGTTTTGTTTTAGTAGTGTTGATTACAGATATACTTAGAGAGTTATGCCTCGATGGTGATCAAACAGACTAGACAGCGCTGAAATTGAGGCTAGGGATGATAACCAGGGACAGAACCCTCCACCAGCCCCTGAGAATTGACAACAGATGTTCATTGAAATGCAAGCAATGTTACAAAGTCAAGAAGAAGAGATTAGATAGCTTAGGCAACAGGGTCAACCAGGGAACGCGCCTCCACTGCCAGTGGAAGTACTAGTTCTAGGACAACCAAAAATTGAGAATAGATGGGAGCCTCTCTACAAGTGATTCATAACACCCTCCAATTTTTAAGGGAGGGCCAGACCCATTGCGAGCTGAGCAGTGGATGATTATGATCACCTCTTTCCTAGACTTCATGGGGGTAGTATGCAATGACAGAGTGGTCGGCGCCACGTACATGTTACGGGAGGATGCTTGGCTCTGGTGCAAGGTGGTATCTCAGACTCCGGATGTAACTACAATGAATTGGGAAGAATTCAATGTTGTATTCAATGAGAAGTACTACAATGATGTAGTTAGAACTGCAAAGGTAGATGAGTTTACCAGACTATTTCATGGCAACATGACTATGACTGTAACAACCCAAAATTGATATTAGGGCCTAGGGCCTTAAATAGTGTGCCAGGAAGGCATAATTGGTTTATATGTATGTTTAATTGGTTAAATGCATGATTAATATGGTTATATGAGTATGCGATATGCATGTTTACGAGTATTAGATATACATGTGGGCCCTTTATAGCTTATAAGGGCATATTTGTAATTTTGGTCGGTTGAGGGCATAAATATGATTATATGTAATAAATTGTTGAGACCACATCATTATGTGGATATATTTGCAGTATATGGGTCGAGACGGTCCTAGTGAGCGGATTAGCAAAATAGTCACAACGAGGTTTTAAATACCCGGCTCGGGGGAGCCTGGGGTATTTTTGGGAATTTAGTGAATATTTTGGAATTTATTAGATATTAAATAAGTGATTGGTAATTAATTGGACGTGACGGGATTAATTGGTAAATATCTAATTGGGATTTATTAGATATTGAATATGTAATAAATTGTTGAGACCACATCATTATCTAGATATATTAGCAGTATATGGCTCGAGACGGTCCTTGTGAGCAGATTAGCAAAATAGTCACACCGGGGTTCAAATACCTGGCTCGGGGGAGCTTGGGGGTATTTTTGGGAATTTAGTGAATATTTTGGGATTTATTAGATATTGAATAATTAATTGGTAATTAATTAGACATGACAGGATTAATTGGTAAATATTAGGAAGTCTTGAGGAATTAGCGGAAACTGAGAGTGGAATGACCATTTTACCCTTAGTACCCTTAGTGAACCATTAAGCGTAGAGGGGCAAAGAGGTCATTTGTTTAAGCAGGGGATAAACTCACTAAAATCCTAAGGATTAACTCACTAGAAACTCTCAGTTCTCACTTTCCTTCCCCATCACGATTTTCTCTCTCTCCCTCTCTCTCTCTCTCTCTCTCTCTCTCTCTCTCTCTCTCTCTCTCTCTCTCTCTCTCTCTTATGATTGAAGTTTGAGCAGCTGAAAAAAAGTGAAGGGGAAAGGCTTAGGCTAAGCTGGGGAAAAGCTGAATTTGAAGCTTAAGGATTGAGAACTTGAGGCTGGTAGAAGCAGGAAGCTTGTGGGTATTCCATAAGCAATTGAGGTAAGTTCTTGTACTTAATTATGTTAAGAAATTCTTGTTATTTGGGTGGAATTGGACTGGGTTTCTAGGTAATAAATTGATGTTGAATTATGTTGTAATTTTGTGTTTAAATTGGTGATTAAAAGTCTTAAACTCGTAGCTAAGTACTTATTGACTGTGAAATCTCGTCAACGAAATTAGGTCGGAAAACTCAAAGGTAAATGCGGCGATGTTTAGATATGAACTTAGAATTAACTTATGAAAGGATAAACACAGATGAACAATGGAGTGAAAAATGTATATTGCTTAATAGCCTCTGCATACAATGAATTTTCCAACCCTTTTGCAGGTGGAGTTAGAGTTCATTTTATAGTAGGCTCTAATGGCCCTAGGTACATGGTGGTCCAGGAGACCAAGTGGTACATAAGTATTTTGTCAGGATTGTGGTTCCAGAGGTTGTGGTCGTGCATCCAGTACAGGGGCAGGCGTCAGGAAGATGTCTCCACTACTTGTTCGTACCCATATCAGAGGAGTGGTGGCAGACGTAGTGGTGTCGACTCTGACTCCTGGCCATAGACGTACGGGCCATAACTCCTATCCCTGCATTCCCACTCCTCCACTGGTACGGGTGTCCGTATTTCGACATACAAGGTCTTAAGGGCCGTACCCAGTATGAGATCGTACAGGTACGTTCCGTTCAACTCCTACCCGGGCCCCTAAGCATTGGGGTCCCAAGGTATAGGGAACGGGACACTTGGCGCGCGTGAAGGTGGTGGCATGAGGTGAGGCTCTCGGGTCCTTGACACGAGATGCCTGAAGCACCCCGAGGTCACCTGCGTGCATAAGTGATAGGCATGGGGCCTTGACAGACGGGTGCGAGGCGAGATGACTTCCTCGCGAGCCCTTGGTGGCGAGGCTCCTTTGACGCGTTGCCTCATTCGTGTGGCCACCTGGTGGTTCGGGCGTGGCTGCTCAAGGCCGAGGGCCTGCTGGGGCGCGAGGCCACCTGGTGCCAGGCCGAGGGCCTGCTGGGGCGCGAGGCCACCTGGTGTCACGGGCACGGCTGTGCGAGGCCGAGGGCCTGCTGGGGCGCGAGGCCACCTGGTGCCGCAGGCGTGGCTGCGCGAGGCCGAGGGCCTACTGGGGCGCGAGGCCATGGCGTTGGGGTACGAGCCTAGGCGCGCGAAATCATCTCGCAGGGCACGGTCCTAATCATGCGAGGCCGTGGCGAGAGGGTTGTTGCTCAAGCGCCTCGTGGCTCACGCATGCATTTAGGCCTTTAAGGGACCTTAGCGCACGTCTTGGTTCTTTTATGGGCGTGGAATATTGAGCATCCACAGCCCCTTAGCCTAACAAGGCTATACTTCATGGCTCATAAGGTGATGCTTCCCCCGGGACTATCTCTCGGTTCTGCAAGACTTATGGGCCCGAGTCCAATAACATGACTAAGTGACCGTTAGACTTGTATTCCAACGATGGACTTAAAGATTTTTCCTTTTTGGTGGATTTTTGGCATCCACGGTACTGATTGTGGTTGGGGAGTTTGTTAGGATTATATTTTAGAAGTTCTGGCTGGAAAGAGGTGGAATGGACCCAGAAATTTTGGGTTCATGGGGGCGCACCGCGACCCAGCTTAGGGGCACCATGGCTTGCGTGCCCAGAGGGCCCTGGATAACTCTCTGATTTGGGGGCGTACGGCAACTCTAGGAGGCAAGTGGCGGCCCGCCTAGGGATTTTTTCCTTAAGATGGTTTTTAGATTTTCTAAGGCTCGGGGGTTTGAACCTAGGCGGTCAGGACGATTTCTACTACCCGGTTTAGTAGAAATTGAGGCCCCGGAGGCTAGTTTTTGTCTCCTAAGTATTTATTTGGATTATAAGATAATGATTACCCATTAGCCACTGTGACTAAGTTTATCGCCAAGGCTCAGGACTGAGGATCATTCTTGGGAGAATTCGGTATTCTCCGCTCGGAATTCAAGGTAAGAAAACTGCATCCTTGTGTGGTTATGAACGGGACTAAGATTTCCAAATTATTGATTGCCTGTACTATGTACTGGTAAGATTAATGTCATACACATGAATGACCGGCCTAAGGGAGTCGGGGCTGACGGTAAGCGTACTGAGTGTAGCCCGGCCTAAGCGAGTCAGGGCCAGCTAGATCAGTAGGGGCTCAGCCTAAGTGTGCCAACCCTGATTATTTGAGAAATTGATATTGTATATTACCATTGATTAATTGAATATTCATACTCTATTCTATGTTTGAATGAGTTAAGCTTGATTGAATATTCCTGTTGTTACATGTGTTAGTTGTTTCTAGTTTTCTTGCTGGGCCTTGGCTCACGGGTGCTACGTGGTGCAGGTAAAGGAAAAGGGAAGTTGGACCAACCATGAGTTGGAGAGCTCTAGGGGAAGAGTGTACATAGTCAGCTACTCGACCGCCACGGCCGAAGAAGAATACAAGGACAGAAGCCTGAAACTTGTATTTTTCCATTAGAGTGGCCACTGGTTGTATATAACTTTTGAAAATTGTAAATTGTCTCTTAAAGCCTATATTTTTGGGGATCCATGTACCAAACATCTACTTTAATGAAAATTAAACATTTACAATCAAAATCTTTTACCCCTAACCTGATTATTGACTTTAGGATCACATTTTTGTCCAAATGACTTGATTAGCAAGTCTTGCACTATTTCAAATACACAGTGTAACGGTCTTGGTTATCCAGGGCATTACAGTAACTAAATATGCCTTGAAATTTGATAGGTTGGCCAAGTTTGCTTCTGACATGGTGCCAACTGATGCTGCTAGGAGAGAGAGGTTTGTTCGGGGAATGAACCCCATGATCGTATGGGATGTCAAGATTACCAGGTAGTCGAGAAGGACCTTACTACTGAGGGCGCGGAGGACAAGATTTGGTGCAAGAGCGCTGCTAGGCATGATGCTAGGATGGTGGTACCTCCATTTGTGGGATCTGATAGGGACGGAGGCCCTACTGACTGGAAGAGAAAGACCCCAAACACCTATACTACCTTTGGTCCCAATAGGAGGGTTCGGGGTGCTCAGGGTGGCCGCCAGGGCAGCAATGAGATTTGGAGGAGTTATCTAGAGTGTCCCAGGTGTAGGATGCCATTTAGGAGAATGTCGAGCGAAGGCATGCTTTATGTGTTGGGTGGTTGGACATCTCAGGAAATATTGCCCGAGGGTGAAGAAAGAAGAACCAATGAAGGCAAGCAACTTTACTCCAGCTCAAGTGTTCACCTTGACACAGTCCGAGGTTGAGGCTAGTCCCTCAGTAGTGACAGGTCATATTTCTAGTGATGGTTCTTCTTATACTGTGCTGATTGATTCTGGTGTTACTCATTCTTTGGTATCTAGTAGAGTGATAGACAGATTGTGTAGACCATGTGATTTCTATGCTGTGAGGTTTGGGACTTTGTTGCCTATTGGGGAATTGGTAGTCTCTAGGAGATGAGTCAGGTCATTACCAGTAGAAGTTGATAATAGAATGTTGTCTATAGATTTGATTGAGCTGGCAATGGACGATTTTGACATGATTTTTGGTATGGACTTGCTAGCAAAGTATGGGGTAACTATTGATTGTAAAAGGAGAATAGTGTATTTTGAACCTGAGGGAGAGGACCAATTTGTATTTGTTGGTACTATAAAGGGATCACGCATTCCTATTATTTCAACATTTAGGGCTAGAGACCTATTGCAAGGAGGTTGCATAGAATTCACAGCGAGTGTAGTGGATACCACCAGGGATGTACCAGTCAGACTGGCAGAGACCAAATTGGTTTGTGAGTTCTTAGATGTGTTCCCAAAGGATCTATTGGGGTTACCACCACATCGAGAGATCGAGTTTGTGATTAAGTTGGTGTAAGGGACAGAACCAGTATCTAGGGCACCTTACAGGATGGCACCTGCAGAGTTAAAGGAATTGAAGAATCGATTACATGAATTACTAGATTTGGGATTCATCAGGCCTAGCTTCTCACCTTGGGGTGCACCAGTATTGTTTGTAAAGAAGAAGGATGGATCATTAAGGATGTGTATGACTATAGGGAGATGAATAAGTTGACCATCAAGAATAGGTATCCGCTACTTAGGATTAGTGATTTGTTTGACCAGTTGCAAGGTAAGGTAGTGTTTTCAAAGATCGATCTTTATTCCAGTTATCACCATCTGAGGATCAAAGAGGATGATATCTTGAAGATAGATTTTCGTACAAGATACGAACACTACGAGTTCCTAGTTATATCATTTGGATTGACTAATGCCCCAGCAACATTATGGATCTGATGAACAGTGTTCAAGGATTATTTGGATAGATTTGTGGTTGTCTTCATCGACGACATCCTGATATACTCTCAGTCTCCACTTCGAATTGAGTTGAGATTCTCGGGGATACTTAGGTAACTCCTAAATTGGCTTCTAGGGTCAATTTTATTATTGGTTATTGCTACTATTCTATTGCCCAGGTTTGAATGTATTATGTAGGATTTTATGCTTTGCAGTTTCAACTTAAGGTATTATGATACTGCCAAGACGCTTAGGCATTCTCAAAAATGTTTGGTTAGGGTCCGGATTTATCCGGCATCCTAAGTATGGTAGACTATGTGATGTGAGAATAATGACTTGATCATTGTTCCTGTTGTGTGATTCTACTTTAAGTTGTTAAATTGACTTACTAAGCATTTTCGCTTACCTAGTTGCTCATGTTGTAGGTAAGGCAAGGGAAAGATGATGTAGTAAGAGTCGAGTTTGCCTGCGAATCTTTGGGAAGTCTACACTTTCAAACCGATTCTTTTGATTTTACTTAAACTATGTGTGTTTTTCCATAGTACCTTTAAAGCCTTTGTGTAAATGTTTTTAGTGTGTGCACACATTACAGTAAAAGTTTTGTTATCCACATTTTTTAGACCTTTTAAAATGTTACGAATGGTTTAACTCTGGAAAACGAAAGTATGTATTTTTTGGGTCGTTACAGGATTTGTGTTCCGATGGAAGTTGACATCAGGCGGGAGATTATTGACAAGTCTCATACTACTTTGTACTCTCTGCATCTAGGTACCACAAAGATGTATCATGATCTGAAATCTTTGTATTGGTGGCCTGGAATGAAGAAGGATGTTATTGAATACGTGGTTGTGTGCCTAACTTATCAGCAAGTAAAAGATGAACACCAGAGGTTGGCAGGGCTATTATAGCCTTTGGGTGTCCGTGAGTGGAAATGGGAGGACATCACCGTAGATTTTTTTGTTGGGTTACCTAGGATGGTGGGTCAGCATGACTCAGTTTGGGTGATAGTGGACCGCTATACCAAGTCAGCGCACTTCTTACCAGTGAGAACATATTTCACTGTGGATCAATATGCTAAGTTGTATGTTAGGGAGATTGTACGAGTCCATGGGGCTCCAAAGTCTACATTGTCAGA
This sequence comes from Humulus lupulus, assembly GCF_963169125.1. Classification (NCBI taxonomy): domain Eukaryota; kingdom Viridiplantae; phylum Streptophyta; class Magnoliopsida; order Rosales; family Cannabaceae; genus Humulus; species Humulus lupulus. The sequence goes on from NC_084794.1 coordinate 135,524,760, forward strand.
TCAGGACCCCATTTTTACTTCCAAATTTTGGGGAAGCCTGCATAAGGCGATGGGTACTTAGTTGAGATTTAGCACTGCTTACCATCCTTAGATAGACGGATAGTTAGAGAGGATGATTCATATATTGGAGGATATGCTTCAAGTTTGTGTATTGGACTTTGAAGGGTCCTAGAGTAAATATCTGCCTTTGATTGAGTTTTCATACAACAACACATATCAGTCAACGATTGGAGTGGCTTCATATGAAATATTGTATGGTAGTAAGTGTAGATCACCCATTCCTTGGGATGAAATGAGTGAGAGGATGTATCTAGGTTCTGAAGTAGTTCAGAGGACCAGTGAGACCATTGAGAATATTATAGCTCGAATCCTTGCCTCACAGAGTAGACAAAAGAGCTACGCTGACCCTAAGCGTAGAAACATAGAGTTCCAGGTTAGGGACTACACTTTTCTCCAAGTTTCACCATTGAGAGGAGTAAAACAAATTGGGAAGAAGGGCAAGTTGAGCCCTTGATTTGTGGGACCTTTTGAGATCCTAGACATGAGTAGAAAGGTGGCCTACAGGTTGGCCTTGCCCCAACCACTGTGAGGAGTTCACCACGTATTTCACATCTCGGTGCTCTGAAAGTATGTATCAGATACAACCCATGATTTGAGTTATGAGGATTTGGAGCTACAAGCAGACTTATCCTATGAAGAACAGTCAGTTCATATACTAGATAGGAAAAACAACATTTTCAGGAACAAGACTATACTTTTGGTTAAAGAATTATGGAGGAACAACATGGTCGAGAAAGCGACCTGGGAGTTAGAGTCAAATATGCGGGATCAGTATCCTAAGCTATTCGGATAAATTTCGAGGATAAAATTTCTATTAGGAGGGGATAGTTGTAACGCCCCAAAATCTTTAATTGAATTAAGTGCGTGGAATAGTGTAGCAAGGGGAGACAAATGGGATGATTATGTGTTAATTACACGAATTATGTGTGTTATATGCTTATATGATTGAGTATGCATGACTAGATGTACTAAATGTGTCTAAAGGTCAACTTTTGTTAAAATGGGCATTTTCGTAATTTTGACCCGTTGAGAGTATAACTGTAGTTTTATATGCTATGTGTTTGAGACCATATTATTAGGTGGATATATTTGTGATATTCAACATAAGTCAAACCTTTTGAGCAATTTAACAGAAAAGTCACAACGAGGATTTATGCCCAGCTCGAGGTGATCCAAGGGGTATTTTGGTAATTTTACGTATTTTGGGAATTTATGGAATGTGAGGTATAATTGGGGAAAATATTTGTATTTGGAATATTAGAGAAATTTAATTGGGAATTTAAGTGTAATTTGATGTTTAGTGGGATTTGGTGCTAAATGACCATTTTTCCATTGGGGATACTTTGAAGAGAGCTTATAGAGGAAGGGTAATTTTTTCATTTGACAAAAAGGGTAGGAAATTTCATTTAGTGATTTGGGCATCCTTGTCTCCACGTTACTCCATTGTTCTTCTTTTTCTTGGTTTCTCTCAAACTGCCTAAGTGTTGAGCACTTGATTAGAAGAAAATGTTGGAGAAGCTTTGGGGCAATTCTTTGAGGAATTTAGTGGCAAGCAAGAAGATTACAAGCTTTGGGGGACTTCATGTAACGAACCAAAATCACTAATATGGCTTAAGGGCCATGATTAGTGCGCCGGGAAGGCATAATTGGTTTATGTGTGAGTTTATTGATTTAAATACATGCTTGTATGATTATATGAATGAAAATGTGATTAAATGTTAAAGTGTGAGAACCACATTATTATGTGGGTAGATTTGCAGAGTGCGACTTGAGGCGATCCTAGGGAGCTAGATAGCGAGAAAAGTCACAACTGAGCTTAATATTTGACTTTGGATAAGTCAGGGGTATTTAGATATCAAGTAGTTATTTAGACAATCGGGTTATGGAAATAAATATATGGAGATATATTTGTGGATAGAAAGCTTAGGCGGGAATATTGGGGAAATTTACCGTTTTGCCCTCGGGGACGTTTCTGGTACTCCGAGCCTCGGGATTGACTTAACTTGCTAGGATTAGACTAAGTTAATAAAAAAAAACAGAGGAATAAAACACAAACTGACCTCAGCTCTTCTTCTCTCTTCTATTCTCTTCCTTCTCCTTTCACTTTCTAGAAACTACAGAAAATTCAAGGAAAACCAGTTGGGAATTTAGTGATTTGGGCTGGAAACCTGTAGGTTGAATCTAGTGCTCAGCTAAGGGAACTCAACCAAGATTAAGGTAAGGGCTGAATCATACCTCTAAGCATTTGAATTTTGAGTTTTGGCAGGGTATTAAGGGTGTTTATGGTTTTGATGTTTAAGGGTTGAATTAAGCTGAGAAGCTTGGATTTTAGCTCTGGAGTTTGTCAAGAAAGTGGTTCAGCAAAAGAGGTAAGCTTCAACTCATAATTTAGAGGTTTAAATTTGAGTATTGCATGACTGGTTTTGGTGTTTGAGTTGCTGGGTTTCAGAAATCGAAAATGGAACTTTAGTAGGTTTCTAGGCTGGATTTCTGTTGGATTATGTTGTTAGAGTCATGCTAAAAGTTTTGTGATTAATGGGTTTTGAGTAAGGGTGCTTTGGGATGTTTTTGGATGGGGTTAGGATGCTAGAAATGGTGGATTTTATGGGCAGGAAGGGGAGGGTCGTGGCATTGTTTTAGAGCGCTGCGGCCCTACGAAGCAAGAGAGCCAGGGAGGCTCGGCCAGGGGAGAGCACCGCGGCACCCTTGGGCAGGGCCGCGGCACGTGTCTACTTGCTTGGGGCCTTGGGCTCTGTTTTAAGGGCAGGCCACAGCTAGGTTTCAAGGGCTGCAGCCCTTAGGTGCATTCTTGAACATTTGGGGATTCTAAGCGCGGGAATCTAGCCTAGGGTGCTCGGGATCGATTTCACCACCGTGCTTGGGGGAATTCGATGTCCCGGAAGCTAGTATTGTACCCGGAAACCTTTATTTGAATATTAATGGAATCCAATATCTTGGTTGTGACTAGGTGTTAAGGCTAGGGCTCGGGAAATGGATCGTGCTCGAGGAACGTCGCTCGTAATCAGTGAACGTAGGAATTAAAGGTAAGAAAACTGCACCCAGTTGTATATTTGTAATGGGACTAAGGGTTCCCTAATATGTATGCATGAAAGGATGGTATTATTCCATGCAAACAATGAACCATGCCAAGGGTTACACTAGTGTACAGGGCGCGACTTGGCCACTGGTAGCCGAGGACAACTTATTATACACTGAGCTCGGTTTAAGCGGGCCAGAGTCAGTGGGGTAAACAGAGAGTGCGGCCTAAGTTGTCAGCCCTGACTATTATGTGACTTAATTGTTATTTGTGATTGGTTGCATTATTGGTTCTAAATAGGTGCTAAGTGGTTAATGTGGAATATTAAGTGTTTGATCATGCTTAAATAATTGAATAACTATTATTGTTGTTTGTGTTGCATATTATGTTTTCTTGCTGGGCCTTGGGTCACAGGTGCTACGTGGTGCAGGTAAAGGCAAGGGAAAACTTGACCAGCCGTGACTTGGAGAGCTCTGTGAGCTGAATGTACATGACCAGCTACTCAGCTGCCATGGTTGGGGGAAAGACACGAACATGAGAACCAGAAATGTCTATTTTTCCTTAGTATGGCTGTTGGTTGTCTGTATTTTGGAGATTCTGTAAACCAACTTTTAAACACTGTTTTTTTTTTTTTGGGATCCCATGTATAAAATGTTTAATTATATAAAGTGTAACTTTTGAGACCAAATTTTTTTTTTAACCCTAGCACATTCGTGGTTAATGACACATTTTTAAATTAATGACTTGATTAGCAAGTCTTGCACCTTTATAAGTACACAGTGTCGCGGTCTTGGCTATCTAGGGCATTACAACTTGGTATCAGAGCGTCCTAGGTTTAAGGATTCCTGAAGACCTGCTGGACATGTACATTCGCTGCTAGAGACAAGCTCTATTCAGGGTTTGGTAATGTGTATAGATGCTTATATGCCTGAAATGAGTTATGAATGTTGTTGTTTATTGGATTAATAGGAAGCATGAGATGCTGATAGGGTCTGGCCCTTGACTGTTGTATGAAAATATTAAGGCATGCTTATCAGCATCGCAGTGCATGTAAATGAATATTTGGATGATTAATTGTATATTGTGGTGAATGCTTTTATCTTAGCTGTGGTGTGGTAATGCTGGGGCATGCTTATCAGCAGTCGGTGCATGTGGATGGATACCTATATTTTGACTGTTTATGATTGGTTATGTTCCTTTGATGGGTTTTGGGGAAATTTTTACCCTGTCATCATGGTCTGATTGCCGAGTCGTTGATTGCAGATTGATATGGATAGCTATGCATCCAAGAAAATCTACGCGACTAGCTGGCACTAGGTCTGGGATCGGGGGTGATGACCAGGGCCCAATTCCTCCGCCAGTCCCTGAGAACTGGCAGCAAACAAATGGCAGATATGTAGGCTCGAGTACAGAGCCAGGATGAACAGATTCGCCTACTGCGACAACAGGCTCCATCAGGGAGCGCTGCCCCTATTGTACCACCTGCAGTGGTACTAGCTGTACAGTCTGGGGAGGTTGGGAACAGGTGGGAGCCATTATATGAGCGGTTCAGGAAGCAGAAACCTCCAATCTTTGAAGGGGGACTTGATCCACTGAAGGCCCAGCAATGGCTGACTATGATTACTACTATCCTAGATTTTATGAGGATAGAGGGACATGACAGAGTGGCCTGTGCCACGTATATGTTAAGAGAGGATGCTCGCATCTGGTGGGAAGTGGCTTCACATACCAGGGAAGTCAGTACTCTGAGTTGGGAAGGTTTCAGTGACTTGTTTAGCCAGAAATACTATAATGTTGTTGTCAGGGCAGCAAAAGTTAATGAGTTTGTGGGTTTAGTGAAGGGCAATATGACTGTTACAGAGTATGCCCTAAAATTTGACAGGCTTGCGAAGTTTGAACCAGATCTTGTGCCTACTGATGCTATGATAGCTTGGGATGTCAAGATTACAACGGTACCTAGAGGAACAACTTATGCCCAGGCCATTGAGAGGGCTCTTACTGCTGAGGAAGTGGAGAACAAGATTTGGAGGGAAAGTTCGGTGAGGCGTGAGGGCTGCAGAGTGGTGCCTCCTTATTCAGGGACAGGTAGGGGCGGAGGCCCCAGTGACTTCAAGAGAAAGACTCCTGACACTTCGACTGATGCTGGTCCTGACATGAGGAGTCGGGGTGGTCAGGGTTGCCATCAGGGTGGTGGTGAGGCATGGCGGACCTATCCAGAGTGCCCGAGGTGTAGAAGGCGTCACCTGGGCGAATGTCGGGCCAAAGCTTGTTTTGTGTGCGGAATAGTGGGGCATCTCAGGAAGGACTGCCCAACAGTGAAGAAAGGTGAAGCAGGGAAAGTGGACAGCTTAACTCCAGCTCGAGTATTCACTTTGACACAGGCAGAGGCCGAGGCTAGTCCCTCGGTGGTGACATGTCAGCTTTCTTGCGCTGGCTCTCCTTTTACTGTATTGATTGATTCTGGTGCTACACATTCCTTGGTCTCTAGTAAAGTGTTTGATAGATTGTGTAGACCTAGTGAATATTGGACTGCAGGGTTTGGGACTTTATTGCCTACAGGGGAACTGGTAATTTCTAGGAGATGGATTAGGGCACTGCCAGTGATGGTTGACAGTAGGGAACTTTCGGTGGATTTGATTGAGTTAGACATGGAGGATTTTGACATGATTCTGGGGATGGACTGGTTGGTCAGATATGGGGCTACTATTGACTGCAAGAAGAAGATGGTGACTTTTGAGCCTGAGGGCGACGATCCTTTTGTTTTTGTGGGTGCGATATATGGACCCCGCGTACCCATGATTTCAGTGTTGAGAGCCAGAGACTTATTGCAGGGAGGATGCATAGGTTTTCTAGCCAGTGTAGTGGATACCACTAGGGTTATGCCGGCAGGGCCGGGAGAGACCAGATTGGTGTGTGAGTTTTTGGACGTATTTCCTGAGGATCTACCAGGGTTGCCGCCACGTAGGGAGATTCAGTTTGAGATTGAGTTAGAACCGGGGACAGAACCAGTATCAAGGACACCATACAGAATGGCACCAGCTGAGTTGAAGGAATTAAAGATACAGTTGCAGGAGCTTCTGGATCTAGGTTTCATCAGACGTAGTTTCTCACCATGGGGCACTCCAGTGTTGTTTGTTAAGAAGAAGGACGGGACGTTGAGGATGTGTATAGATTACCGAGAATTGAACAAGTTGACCATAAAGAATAAGTACCCTCTACCAAGGATTGATGACTTGTTCGATCAGCTGCAGGGAAAGACGGTGTTCTCAAAGATTGATCTACGATCTGGTTATCACCAGCTGAGGATCAAAGATGAGGATATACCAAATACGGCCTTCCGGATGCGATATGGGCACTATGAGTTCTTGGTCATGTCTTTCGGTTTGACCAATGCCCCAGCAGCTTTTATGGATTTGATGAACAGGGTGTTCAAGGACTTCTTAGATCAGTTCGTCATTGTCTTCATCGACGACATTCTAGTATACTCCAGTTCAGAGGCAGAGTATGAGCAACATCTTCGACAGGTTTTACAGAGGTTAAGGGAGCATCAGTTGTACGCCAAGTTTAAAAAGTGTGAGTTTTGGTTGCCAGAGGTGACTTTCCTTGGGCATATAGTTGGTGCAGAAGGGATTAAGGTGGATCCGTCCAAGGTGGAAGCAGTGAGAGATTGGCTGAGGCCAAGGAACGCCTAGAGGTGCGAAGTTTCCTTGGGTTGGCGGGTTATTACAGGCAGTTTGTGGAGGGATTCTCAAAGATCGCTTCACTAATGACAGAGTTGACAAGAAAGAATCAAAGGTTTGCTTGGTCAGAGAGGTGTGAGAACAGTTTCCAAGAGTTGAAGCGACGACTTATTTCTGCATCTGTGCTGAGTCTTCCTTCGGAGGAAGGAAAGTTTGTGGTTTACTGTGATGCATCGACAATGGGTTTAGGCTGCGTGCTGATGCAGAATGAGAAAGTTATAGCCTATGCATCGCGGTAGCTGAAGGAGTAGGAGCAGCGGTATCCTACTCATGATTTGGAGCTGGCGGCAGTTGTATTCGCACTGAAGGTTTGGCGGCATTACTTGTATAGGGAGAAGTGCGAGATATACACCGACCCCAAGAGTTTGAAATATTTCTTCACTCAGAAGAATCTGAACATGAGACAGAGGTGTTGGTTAGAGCTGGTTAAGGATTATGACTGCGATATCCTTTACCACCCATGGAAAGCCAACGTGGTGGCGGATGCATTGAGCCGGAGGGGCCCAGGACAATTGTATAGTTCCACCCAGATCTCGAGGGAGTTAGTAGCTGAAATGACAAGAGGAAGGATAGAATTGGTGGTGGGCCAGTTAGCTAATATTACCTTGCAGTTGACTCTGCTAGAGAGGATTAAGGAGGGACAATTGGTGGATGCACAGTTGGAGGAAGTTAGGCAGCATGTTTTAGCGGGGACAACTAAGGATTATTCCGTCTCTGAGTCTGGTATGCTTCGATATCTGGGGCAGATTTGTGTTCCAGCAGATGACGAGATCAGGCAAGAGATACTGGATGAGTCTCACACTACGCCATACTCACTTCATCATGGTACCACGAAGATGTATCAGGATCTACGGATACTATACTAGTGGCCCAGGATGAAGAAGGATGTGGTAGAGTATGTGTCTAGATGTTTGACATGTCAGCAGGTAAAGGCTAAGCATCAGCGACCAGCGGGATTGCTTCAGCCTTTGGGTATCCTAGAATGGAAGTGGGAGGATATTATGATGGACTTTGTTGGAGGTCTACCAAGGACAGTGGGACTATGTGATTCGATGTGGGTGATAGTAGACAGATACACCAAGTCAGCTCATTTTCTACCAGTGAAGTCGACCTATACAGTGGAACAGTATGTAGAGTTGTATGTGAGGGAGATAGTTCGTCTCCATGGGGTTCCAAAGTCTATTGTATCTGATCGAGACCCCATCTTTACCTCTAAGTTTTGGGGAGCTCTACAGAGAGCTATGGGGACTCAGTTGAAGTTTAGCACAACTTTTCATCCTCAGACTGATGGATAGTCTGAGAGGACGATTCAGGTGTTGGAGGACGTGCTTAGGGCGTGTGTGATTGATTTCGAGGGGTCTTGGAGTAAGTATCTACCGTTTATTGAGTTCTCGTATAACAACAGTTATCAATCCATAATTGCAATGGCTCCTTATGAAATGCTATATGGGAGAAAGTGTAGATCACCCATTCATTGGGATGAGATGGGTGAGAGGAGGTACTGTAATGTCCCAAATTTCCTAATAAGGTTTAGGACCTTGATTAGGAGGCCGGGAGGGCCATAATTGATTTATTATGTTATTAAATGATAATATGCATGTTTAGGTGTATTAAATATGCATGTTAACTCATTTCTGAGTAATTGGGAGATTTTCATATTTTGGCCATTTCGGGCATATTTGGCATATATGTGATATGTGTGTGTGGTGCTTTATTATTATTTGGTTATGCTAGGGTTACTTAGCACAAGACGATCCTAGGAGGTAAGCTAGTGGGAAAGTCACAACGGCATTTAAGCTTGACTTGGAGTAAGTCAAGGGATATTTACAACATTACCAGGTTTTTGAGTTATGGGAATCAATATTTGGTGATAAATTGGGAGTTAGTAAGATCAGGGGGAAATTTTGGACGTTTTGACTATTTTGCCCCCGGGGATGTTTTCGGGACCCCGAGCGTTAGGATTTGGTTGAGGCTACTTAAGCTTGAAGTAACATTTTAAGAAATAAAAAGAACGTTCTATACGTTCTCTCTCCCTCTAAGTTCCATTTTTGTCTCCCTATCGTATTTTCGAAGGTAACTTGAGTTCTAGGACTCAGATTCAAGCGAGGATCGAGGCCTAGCGATCCTAGGGAAGATTGGAAGCTTATTAGCCGGAGGATTTAGTTGGGAAACAACTCAATCAGAGGTAATTCAAGTTTTAAGTTCTAAGTTTTTAAAGTTTATAAGCATGAATTGGATTTTGTGTTTTGATGTGTTTTGGGTGATTTAAGACTTGGGTTTTGTTGGTTTTGGATCATGGGGATGATTGGGAACTTTGATTTTTGAGTTTGGAGATGTTTGGATATGTTTTTGAAAGGTTTTTAGATGAAGAAATGGAGGTTTTTTTGGCTGGGTTCGAGGTTGAGCCGCGACTCTGTTCTTGGGCGCTGCGGCTCAAGCTTGAAGAAGCTGGTGGTTTGGGGTTGATGGGCTATTTGAGTTGCAGCTCTAATTGCTGTCAGAGAAGATTTTTTGGGCCTGACTTGAGTGGGGCTGTGGCTCTAATGGTTGGGGCCGCCGCTCTAAAGAGGAAAAGTGACCAAAATGGGTTTTTAGTCATGGGAACTCAAACCTTAGGCCTCGGGATCATTCCTAATGTCTCGGAGGCTAGGTCTTGGTTCCGGGATTGTTTTTAGAACTTGAACTGATTTGGATCACCATTTATGGTTGTGACTAGGTTATCACTAGAGGCTTGGAGTAAGGATCGTGCTTGTGGCTTGTTTACTGGTAACCTGTGCTTGGACCAAAGGTAAGAAAACTGCACCCTGTGTATATGTGACATGCATGGTTATTCTTGATGCGTGTTGGATGTCTAAATGTGATGCATGTAATGCACGAGAAACATGTGATTAGGGCATGCAATGGATATTAAGTATGAGATTGTTCAAAGCTTGAGCCTCTGTGTTTATGCATGATCCTAATTGTGCTAGTAATTATTGAGTAAGCATGTTGAATGCCCTGTGTTTGGATATTTGACATATGATATATGTTTGGCGGCATTGTTTACTTGTATATGGTACTGATTAGTCAGGGATACTGACCTAAGAGTCAGAAACAGCATAAGCGTCTTGAACGCAGGGCCGAATGAAGATTAGATCTAATCGATATTAGCGTTGAATGAGGCATTAACGCTGGACCGACCCTAAGGTCGATGAATCTTATAAGCGCTTGTCTAGTCTAAGACTAATTACTCAGAGCCAGGGCCTAAGGTCTAGGTGACTGCTTGTCAGATGGCTAGGGAATAGTGTTCCATGGTTATGACTCTAGGGTCATGAGGAAGGTTATGTTGGTGACTAATCATCATGCACCTATCCTATTTAAGCTAGTGAAAGGATCACTTATTTATATTGGGAACAGAACCCACTTTAGTGACTTGTACAACTGTCACTCTTCTATTTGGGGCTAAAAGCCATGGATGATTATTATGGTCATCGGTTGATGTGTTAAACTCAACAGTACGTGAACTCATTTGCCTGCTTGAATAGGGCTATATCTGCTAGGCGTGTGCCTTATGATTTGATGACATGTTATAACTATTCATGAGCATATTGAGTTTTCTTGCTGGGCTTCGGCTCACGGGTGCTATGTAGTGCAGGTAAAGGCCAAAGAAATCTGGATCATCCTTGAGTTGAAGAGTTTAGGTGACGATGTGTACATATCCAGCTGCTCAACCACCACAGCCGAGGTTTGAAGGGGAACTGGGGTTAAACCCTGTTTTGCCGCCTAGATCGGCTGGTTGTAAATATTTTCTTGTAATAGACCTCTAAATTATATTTTTGGGATCCCAATGTATATAATAAACGTTCTAATGAAACATTATATCTTAACCAAAAATTTTAATCCCTAAACCGCTAATCATACTTAGTTACACAATTTTGGCCAAATGACAAGATTAGCGAGTTTAGCACTATTTACAAGGCATACCGTAACGGTCCCTGGAGTTTAGGGCGTTACAGGTACTTAGGGCCAGATATGGTTCAGAAAACTAATGAGGCTATTGAGAAGATTCGAGCCAGAATGCTTGCTTCGCAAAGTAGACAGAAAAGCTACGCTAATCCTAAGCGTAGGAATGTGGAGTTCCAGGTTGGGGACCGCGTGTTTCTGCGAGTCTCACCATTGAGAGGGGTAAGGAGATTTGGAGTAAAGGGCAAGCTGAGTCCTCGATTTTTTGGACCTTTTGAGATCCTGGAGAGGAATGGACAGGTGGCTTATAGGTTGGCCTCGCCACCGTCACTGTCAGGAGTTCATGATGTATTCCGTGTCTCCATGTTGCAGAAGTATGTTTCAGATACAACACATGTACTGAAGTATGAGGACTTGGAGTTACAGACATATTTGTCCTATGAAGAGCGACCAGTTCAGATTTTGGACCGGAAGGACAAAGTTTTATGGAATAAGACAATTCCGTTAGTTAAGGTGTTGTGGAGAAATAGCAAGTTCGAGGAAGCGACCTGGGAGTTAGAGACAGCGATGCGGGATCAGTATCCTGAGCTATTCAGGTAAATTTCGAGGACGAAATTTTCAGTAGGAGGGGATAGTTGCAACGACCCAAAATCACTAATATGGCTTAAAGGTCTTGATTAGTGCGCCGAGAAGGCATAATTGGTTTAAGTGTGAGTTTATTGATTTAAATACATGCTTGTATGATTATATGAATGAAAATGTGGTTAAATGTTATATCTGTGAGAACCACATTATTATGTGGGTAGATTTGCAGAGTGCGACTTGAGGCGATCCTAGGGAGCTAGATAGCGGGAAAAGTCACAACGGGGCTTAATATTTGACTTTGGATAAGTCAGAGGTATTTTAGGTATCGAGTAGTTATTTAGACTATCAGGTTATGGAAATAAATATATGGAGATATATTTGTGGATAGAAAGCTAAGGCGGGAATATTGGGGAAATTTACCGTTTTGTCCTCGGGGACGTTTCCGGTACCCCGAGCCTCAGGATTGACTTAACTTGCTAGAATTAGACTATGTTAATAAAAAAAAAAAACAGAGGAATAAAACACAAACCGACCTCAACTCTTCTTCTCTCTTCTCTTCTCTTCCTTCTCCTTTCACTTTCTAGAAACTACAGAAAATTCAAGGAAAACCAACTGGGAATTTAGTGATTTGGGCTGGAAAACTATAGGTTGAATCTAGTGCTCAGCTAAGGGAACTCAACCAAGATTAAGGTAAGGGTTGAATCATACCTCTGAGCATTTTAATTTTGAGTTTTGGCAGGGTATTAAGGGTGTTTATGGTTTTGATGTTTAAGGATTGAATTAAGCTGAGAAGCTTGGATTTTAGCTCAAGAGTTTGTCAAGAAAGTGGTTCAGCAAAAGAGGTAAGCTTCAACTCATAATTTAGAGGTTTAAATTTGAGTATTGCATGACTGGTTTTGGTGTTTGAGTTGCTGGGTTTCAGAAATCGAAAATGGAACTTAAGTAGGTTTCTAGGCTGGATTTCTGTTGGATTATGTTTTTAGAGTCATGCTAAAAGTTTTGTGATTAATGGGTTTTGAGTAAGGGTTCTTTGGGATGTTTTTGGATGGGGTTAGGATGCTAGAAATGGTGGATTTTATGGGCAGGAAGGGGAGGGTCGTGGCATTGTTTTAGAGCGCTGCGGCCCTACGAAGCAAGAGAGCCAGGGAGGCTCGGCCAGGGGAGAGCGCCGCGGCGCCCTTGGGCAGGGCTGCAGTGCGTGTCTGCTTGCCGGGGGCCTTGGGCTCTGTTTTAAGGGCGGGCTGCAGCTAGGTTTCAAGGGCTGCAGCCCTTAGGTGGATTCTTGAACATTTGGGGATTCTAAGCGCGGGAATCTAGCCTAGGGTACTCGGGATCGATTTCACCATCGTGCTTGGTGGAATTCAATGTCCTGGAAGCTAGTATTGTACTCGGAAACCTTTATTTGAATATTAATGGAATCCAATATCTTGGTTGTGACTAGGTGTTAAGGCTAGGGCTTGGTAAATAGATCGTGCTCGAGGAACGTCGCTCGCAATCAGTGAACGTAGGAATTAAAGGTAAGAAAACTGCACTCGGTTGTATATTTGTAATGGGACTAAGGGTTCCCTAATATTTATGCCTGAAAGGATGGTATTATGCCATGCAAACAGTGAACCAACGGCCTAAGAGTGCCAAGGGTTACACTAGCGCACAGGGTGCGGCTTGGCAACTGGTAGCCGAGGACAGCTTATTATGCATTGAGCTCGATTTAAGCGGCCCAGAGTCAATGGGGTAAACAGAGGGTGCGGCCTAAGTTGTCGGCCCTGACTATTATGTAACTTAATTGTTATTTGTGATTGGTTGTGTTATTGGTTCTAAATAGGTGCTGAGTGGTTAATGTGGAATATTAAGTGTTTGATCATGCTTAAATAATTGAATAACTGTTATTGTTGTTTGTGTTGCATATTATGTTTCTTGCTGGGCCTTGGCTCACGGGTGCTACGTGGTGCAAGTAAAGGCAAGGGCAAACTTGACTAGCCCTGACTTGGAGATCTCTGTGAGCTGAATGTACATGACCAGCTGCTCAGCCGCCACGGTTGGGGGAAAGGCAGGAACATGAGAACCAGAAATGTCTATTTTGCCTTAGTATGGCTGTTGGTTGTCTGTATTTTGGAGATTCTGTAAACCAACTTTTAAACACTGTTTCTTTTTGGGATCCCATGTATAAACTGTTTAATTATATAAAGTGTAACTTTTGAGACCAAAACTTTTTTTTAACCCTAGCATATTCATGGTTAGTGACACATTTTTAAATTAATGACTTGATTAGCAAGTCTTACACCTTTATAAGTACATAGTGTAGTGGTTTTGGCTATCCAGGGCGTTACACTTCAAAATCAAGCTAGGATTTCAGAATTCAGAGGTAAAATTTTTATTTCTTCTCTTTGTTGTTCTTGGTATAAAGTTTGAGGGTGTATGGAAATTTCGAATTCTTGTTGGTTTTTGGTGGTTTTGGATGCTAGATTAGGACTATAAACTAGTTTAAAATAATTCTATGACTTGGATTTGTTGCTGGTAGCTTCAATTTGCTGGATATTTAGATTTTGGAGCTTATATTGAGTTTGAGACTCAACTATGGCCAAGTGTGATTTAAATGTGTTTTGGTGCATTTCTGTGGAATTTTGTTGATTGATGTTTGGCTATGTTGTTTGAGGTGGTTTGTGGTAAAAAAAAACTTTGTTGAAAGTGTGTAAGGGCAAATTTTGAGTTTGGTTTTAGAGCTGGAAAATCGTAGAAATCGCATGGGCATTAATTGGGGGAGAACACTTAGGTTCTGGGCTTGTTTTGAATTTCTAGCTACCTATCATGACCGCCCTAAGGTGTTGCGTGATCGCGCTAGTGTCCCAGATACCACGGATGTAACGACCCAAAAATGCTAATAGGGTTTAGTGCCCTGGTTAGATTGTCGGGATGGCATAATTGGATATATATATGTGATTAATTGATTAAATGCGTGACTATGTGGCATGCATGAAATATATGATGATATGAATATATTTGTATTCATGTTTATGAGTATTAAATATGCATGTAGGCCCGTTCTTGTTTATAACGGCATATCTGTAATTTTGGCCTGCTAAGGGCATAAAAGTGATTATATGAGTTAAATGATTGAGACCACATTATTATGTGGATATATTTGCAGTATATGGCTCGAGGTGATCCTAGTGAGCAGATTAGCAGAATAGTCACAACAGGGTTTAATAGCCGGCTCGGGGTGAGCTTAGGAGTATTTTGGGAAGTTCAATGTATACTTGGGATTTATTGAGTAATGGGTAGGTATATGCTGATTAATTGGGCATGTTGAGATTAATTGGGGATTTCTAGGACGACTCGAGGAAATAGTGGGAATCGGGATAAATGAACATTTTTCCCTTAAGGGGCAATGAGAAGCTGAGTTAGTTTAAGGGGTATCTCTGTCTTTGGGCTAAGGATATACTTAGAACCTTTAGGAAAAGACCAGAAATATTAAGGAGGACTCTCAGCACTCTCTCTCTCTCCCTATCTCTCACTCCCTCTCTAAATCCTAAAGGAAATCTTGAAGCTTGAAGAAGGAAAACTCAAGGCATTAAGCTGGAAATTGAGATAGGAGAGCTTGGGCAATCAAAGTTGTTGGAATTTTATGCCCTAATTAAAACTCAATTTCTTTGTAATCTCATTTATTATCAATAAAAGAATAGAAATCATTTTTTGACTTGGTCAATCACTTTGCTCACATGTTTTACTTTCATGATTATTTGTTTAATATAAACTTCTATTAAATCCCGATCATATAGCTAATCGTATTTATAGTGATGTAATCACAGTGGAATATAAATATGATTTTATATTCAAATATAAGTTAGTCCGAAGATTAGTCAGTGCACAGGATTTACACTGACTTGCCATTCTACGTTATGATCTACTTACACATCGCAGGGTTATGTTCTTTCCAGAACATTAGCTAAGTAGATAAGATCAGATGTAATTATTACATTGGACTGGACCGATATTGATAGTAGATAGCATAAGTAAACATACAATTATTATCTATTCTAGTCATATCATATAGTTGACCGTAGGTCAATTCAATCTCAATTCTTAGTGGTTAGTATTCTTACTGATTGTATTATTTGAGTTCTTTGACTTGTTTGTTACCAGCTTACCCTACGAACTAACCCATACTTACATCTTGGGAACTCGGTAGTAAAATTGAGTGGGGGTGTTAATCATAGACATGAACATCTATAGCTTCTGATAAAGAAGTGAAACGATGGTTTCCTTTTAGTTTCAATGTGCTAAATGATAGAGATCTAATTTAGTAATTAATATTAGTTTACTGAAATATCATTTACAAGGAACTAAGTGTTTTAAGGATAAAATACAATAAAAGGTAAAACATTATTTTAGTCTCATCTCATTGTAGACCGTCTATAGAGGATTGAGTGACAATTATGGTTGTAACAATGGATAATTAATAACGTATCTATATTTGTTATAGAGTGTTCTATGAATTCAAGAGTGCAATTCTGAGTCTTTAGTGGAGTCACGAGGAATTAATAAGTTAGTAAATTTATTTGTTAGATTTATGATAACTTATTGGAGCTTGATTTCATAGGCCCATGGTCCCCACTATACCTTGCATAAAATCATCTATATAGTCTCAATTAATTGATTTAATTATCAATTACAATTATCAAAGTTGACCAGGTCAATTTTGGATAATTTCACAGAGTTAGGTAATTTAGAGAAGAAAAGAGAAATTAAGGCAGATTTATTAATTAAGATACATTGGTATCTAAATTAATAAATAAGTTTAAATCAAGGTTCAAATTATAAATAATTAATTTGATAAAGGATTTTAATAATTATTTAATTAATTAATCAATAGAAAATAATAAAGGCCTTGATTTTAAGTCCAATGGGCTGATAATTAAATTGGAAATTTCACGTGCCTAAAACCCATGATAATTTTGAGCTAAGGCTGATATTATCTATTATCTTATTGATTTTTTTAAGTAAATTAAATGGCATAATTGAGTCTATAAAATGAGTGCTAAGTGCGAGATGAAAAACACAAGTTTCTGAGAAGATCAGAAGATCTATTAGGTTTTAGATTCTCTCTACTACATAAGTCATTTTCTAAGCCTTGATCTTCCTCTTCTATTCTTCTTCTCTCTGTATCTATTTCATGTGTTGAGAATTGCCCACCCTAGTCTAGGTGATTCTAAGGATATTATGGAAGGCTGTGAAAAAAATTGTAGAACGGTTCAGTTTTTTGGTAATACTCTGCAGCAGAAAGGATACAAGGGTTAGAGAAACTGAAGGAATGACTCTATCATTCCACTGCGTATAATGTAAGTGTTCTTATCATTATTTCTGTTTGAATTAAATTTTAGAAACATGTTCTTGGTTGTTTCATATTAATTTGTTTAATATAAGATCTACATAAAAATAAACTAGATTTTGTATAAGTTTTCCTAACAACTAGCCTCGGAGCCTTTGGTAATCTTTATTTTCATGCATGAACATGTTAAAAATTGAATTATTTGATATGTTGAGTAATTGGATAGATTTCATGTTTTTATGTAGCATATTGATTTCTATGTGATTATTAGTAATCCTTAGGTTATTTTGTTGTATTTTCTATGCCATTAATTTTTATTTATGCTTTACTTTGTGTAAAACATGGTAAAAATTAATTAGAAAATAGTTTTGGTTTGAAAAATTGCACAAAAAAAAAATTTCGGAAAATTTTTACCTAGCTGCCAGTCGTGCTCACGCGCATGCGCGCACATCGTCCAGCTCCCCTCTCGCGCGCGCCACACCTACACACAGTGAACAATACCCGTCACGAGTACTGTTCATCCAGATATTTTTTTTAAAGAAAATATAATATGAAAATGATTATTTATAACAAAGCCAAAAATATGAGATTTATTTTATCATTTGAAAATATTTTATAAAATAAGATATTTTTGTTGTTTAAGATTTAAATAATTAAGATGTTTTCTACAAAGATTCAAATTCAAATTTAAAAATAAGATAACAACTTAATTTTAAATCTTTTAATATATTAAAATATTAGAATTAAGATATCAGATATTAAAGATATTTTCTTTTAAATACTTGTTAATTTTTATTAAATCATTATTTGAAAATATTAATATTTGTTTATTCTATAGTTTTTAATATTTAAATTATTTGAAATTTAAAATTTGTTAGTTAGATATTTTCATGGATATTTGAATTTGTTTAACTGTTTTAAGATATTTAGGGTTGTTATAACTATTAATGTTTTTTTAATGGTTAAAATATTTGCTTATAGTTGTAACAACAAAATATATTTTTTGAAAAACAATTAAGATATTGATTTTAAAATTAAAATTGGTTAAAATTTGAAAAATATCATTTTTTTAACCAATTAATAAAATATTTTTTTATATATGGGATTTAAAATAACTATGATTAATTGTTAATAAATCCTATTTAAATTAAATTAATATTTTTTTTCCAATTAACCTAAAACAAGTTGATTGTTGATAAATGAAATTTAAATTAACTATTGTTAATTGTTGATAAATTTCATTTAAATTGACTTTTTTTTTTAAATTTAATTAATTAGAATTTTTGATGAATTCTAGATAATTAATTTTGGTATTTTTGCGGATGAAATAAATTGTGGTATTTTTGCATAAATTCATATACTTGGTCATATAGTAACTTGATTAGGCTCATCCAATTATAATATGTCTGTTAGCACTATATGTGGTATTTTTGCAATTGGGCTTAGATGCATATAGTGGCTCATATGTTTGCTAGATATATGGATTTTTCTAAATAAAATATTCATAAAATTATAGGTTTAATTTGGGCCCATTAGAAAATATAAAGTTTAAATTCCTCTCTTGTGGGTGATTCCACTTGTGAAGGCCCATTTTCTTTGCATGACTATAGTGGGCCTAATCAATTAATAAAACGAAAGTTTAAATTCTTGTCTTTTGGACCTTGTATGGAAGTATGAGGGCCTTTATAGTGGGAACGACATACTGGACCCAGCCCTCCTCTATAGAAACCCAATTGTTAAGGCCTATTTGCCTGAGTTGGACTTAATTATATATGTTCATTATAATAGTTAAACCTAAATATTGATTAGCAACAAATTAATTCAAATTTTATTGAATTTGTTTCAATGTGACACTTTAGAATAAATAGAAAATTATAGGATTTTGGTTTTAGAAATTGAACTTTTTCAATTTTTTGGAAAACCTTAGTCATTAATTTTAAAAAATAAATAATAAAAATACTCTTTTTAATTTTACAATGAGGTTATTTTAATAATTATATTCGATCTCCACCGTTTGTTTAACAAGGTCAATAGCTTAATGGAGCCTCGAGACGCTTTGATTCTTCCCCCTGCGAAAGGTGTTCATTAGTTATTTTGACAAGGTTAAATTTCGAAAGATAAATAATTATTGGTCAGATTCTACTAGACTCGCCCCTACGGTGACTACTATTACTAAATCTATTGATTATCGAAACCGTGGGTCTAGCTCATAAAATAAGAGATTTTGTTTTCTTATTTTGATCGAATAGTAGGTTGTTAATGATGGTGTCCATTATTAAATAACTTTACAACTTTATTTAACTAGTGGTATTTTTTTACTCTCGCCAACCGGGACAAGGATATCATAGATTGGTTAAAATCCTAAAGAAATAGAGATATGATAGTTTTTGATAATTTTTTCTCATATCTTACATATTTTTGGTATATGTTGTGGTATTTCTTAAAATTTATGTGAATAGAAGTTTAATTGAGCAAAAGTGATTGATTTCTTTTTTTATTGATGATTGATAGTTTTCAGTATGGTTGTGTCTACTTCCATCATTTCTCAACTTTCTATGGAGAAACTCACTGGAGAAAACTTCCTTAAGTGGGAGCAGAATATCAACATAGTGTTGATTGGTGACAATGTCGACTTTGTCATGACTGAGGAATCCCCAAAAGTTCCAGCTGAAGGAGCTCCCAAGTCTGTAAGAGATAAATATGAGTGTTGGCAGGCAGCTAACAACAAGGCGCGGTACTACATGTTGACTAGTATGGTCGACACTCTCAAGATAAAGATGGAGAATGTCGAGACGGCCTACGAAATCATGGATCAGCTCCAAGACATGTTTGGTGCCAAGTCAGCGCAGATTTCTTTTGAGACCACCAAGAAATATGCCAATGCTCGGATGGCACCATCTCCACACGTTTGTGATCAACTCAACTATTGTCAGATGCAACTCATGAACGAGCTACAGACTTTCGAGTCTATCATGGATGGACCTAGTAAGGGAGGAAACATGAAGACTACTATTGTTGCTGTTGATCCAGATAAGGCTAACACTTACCAAGCTTCGTCTTTGAAAGTTTGAAACAAGAGGAAAGGTGGACAAAAAGACAACCCCAAGCCTGCAAAGGCTGCAAAGACGAGTGCACAACCAAGTGCACAGATGCCTAAGGGGAAGAAAAAGAAAAACAAGAAAGGTAAAGATAATTGTTTTCACTGCAAAGAGAAGGGTCATTGGAAACGAGATTGCCCCAAGTTTCTAGCAGCGAAAAACAAAGGTAATGATTATAGCTCATTTATCTTAGAAACATGTGTTTTAGATAATGATAAATCTGTTTGGATTATTGATTCTGGATATACCAACCAGGTTTGTAACTCTATACAACTTATTGAATCGTGGGAGGAAATGGACGAAGGCGTCTTAAAGCTTAGAGTTGGGAATAGAGCGTTCGTTGCGGTCCAAGCTAGAGGAAGAACTCATCTGAAGTTCGGAAATAAATTTTTAATTTCAAATGATGTATCTTTTATTTCGGATTTTAGTAGAAATTTAATTTCAATTTTCATGTTTCAATTAGAACAATTTGTTATGACTTTCACAAGTTCTAATATATCTATTTCTTTCAATGGATCACAATTGTGTATTGCATGTTTGGAAAATGGGCTTTATATTCTGCGACCTAACGAACCCCTCACTCTTAACAATGATTTATTCAAAGTAGCTAAACGTAGGACCAATAAATGTCAAAACATCGATAACATGACGTATTTATGGCATTTGACAATAGGTCACATTGGCTATGATAGAATTCAAAGACTTACAAAGGAAGAACCTTTAAGGGAACTCACCTTAGGTAAATTACCTGTCTATGAATCTTGTCTAGAAGGCAAATTGACCAAGCGTCCATTCTCTGCAAAGGGTGATAGGGCCAAAGAACCACTTGGACTTGTGCATTCAGATGTTTATGGACCTTTGAATGTACAAGCCAGGGGTGGTTTTGAGTATTTCGTCACTTTCATTGACGATTACTCTAGATACTCATGTCTTTACCTAGTGCATAGGAAATCAGAAACTTTTTCAAAGTTTCAGGAATTCTTTGCTATGGCTCAGAACCAATTAGGTAAAACGTTAAAGATCTTGCAATCTGATAGGGGTGGAGAATATTTGGATATGTAGTTCCAAGATGGATATGCAGTTCCAAGATCATTTAATATAACTTGGGATTTTATCACAACTTACTGCCCCAGGTACTCCACAACAAAATGGTGTAGCAGAACGCCGGAACAGAACTTTATTGGAAATTGTTAGAAACATGCTTAGTTACTCAACTTTGCCAACTTTGTTCTGGAGACATGCAATTGAAACCTTGAACAACATTCTCAATGTCGTGCCATCCAAATCAATCCCCAAAACACCTTTAGAACGCTGGAATGGTCATGAACCTAGTTTACACCATTATAGAATATGGGGGTATCCTGCTCACGTCCTGAGGAAAAAGGGGGGAAAGCTAGAATCGCTAATTGAAGTTTGCATGTTTATTGGCTATCCTAAAGGTACTCGGGGTGGAATTTTCTATAATCATTCAAAAAGGAAATTTTTTACTTCTACGAATGCTACTTTTCTAGAAAATGACTATGTCTAAAACTTCAAACCACGTAGCAAAGTAGTTTTAGAGGAGATGGTTAAAGAATTGACTCCAACCAATGTTCCATCATCATCAATGCAAGTTGATGATGAAATTTCCACTCTTCATGTCCAACCGACGCAAGTCGATTTAAATGAAGAAAGTACCACCGTTCGTGAGCAAACAGTCACTGAGCCTCATCGTAGTGGGAGGGTTTCTAGGAACCCAGTTCGCTATGGTTTGGATGGTGAAACCAATATGGTTGTTGGTGACACTAGTGACGATGATCCATTTTCTTTCAAACAGGCAATGGCTAGCCCTGAAAAGGAACTATGGCTCGAAGCCATGAAACAAGAAATGGAGTCCATGCACTCAAATTCTATCTGGGATCTTGTGGAAGCACCTATTGACTTTAGGGCCATTGGGTGCAAGTGGATCTACAAGAAGAAACGAGGTGTTGATGGAAATATCGAAACTTATAAAGCTTGATTAGTGGCAAAAGGTTATACCCAAGGAAAAGGCATGGACTATGAGGAAACTTTCTGTAACGCCCTACTACCTAGGGACCGTTACGTTGTGTATTTTAAACAGTGCTAAACTCACTAAACGAGTCATTTGGTCATAGTCGTGTAACTAAGTGTGATTAACGGTTTAGGGTTAAAAATTTTGGTCAAAGACACAATGTTTCACTAAAACGTTTATTGTATACATTGGGATCCCAAAATATATTTGAAAGGTTGATTACAATAAAGAAGTTACAACCAGCCGACCTAAGCGGCAAAATAGGGTTTAACCCTAGTTCCTCTTTAAAGCCCCGGTCGTGGTCGAGCATCCGCTTATGTACACATCGTCACCTAAGGTCTCCAACTCAAGGACGGTCCAGCTTTCTTTTACCTTTACCTACACCACATAGCACCCGTGAGCAGAGGCTCAGCAAAAAAACTCAAACATGCTTATAAGTAGACAATAACATGTCACCAAATCATAATAAGCATGGCTAGCAGTAATAACCCTATTCATGCATGCAGGTAAGTACAAATACATGTTTATGGAGTCGTGCACCCTAAGTGGATGACTAATAAGTCTCTCTAGGGACCTGCGCCCTGAACAAATGACTAATAAGTCTCTTTGGGGACCTACGCCCTAGATAGATGACTAATAATTCTCTCTAGGGTCTTGGGACCTGAATAGGTGACTAATAAGTCTCTTTGGGGACCAGCGCCCTAGATAGATGACTAATAATTCTCTCTGGGGTCTTGGGCCCTGAATAGGTGACTAATAAGTCTCTCTGGGATCCTGCGCCCTAAGCCATGTGACATTCCAGTCACCTAAGCCTTTTAGCCCTGACTCTAAGTAACTAGCCTTAGGCTAGCCAAGCGCTTTAGTTTTCTTTGACCAATAGGTCGCTCATGCATTTAATGCTCATGTTGATTAGATCTAATCATTTTTGCATGCGTTAAAAACGTTGATGCCGCTCTTGACTCATAAGTCAATTCCATACGACCAACACTCAGTACTATTACCGATCATGACTGATAAGTCAGAGCTTCACGACCAGTACTAGACACCACTGTCATTTCTTAACTAATAAGTCAGTGCTTCCCCAATGAGGTAATGTGAACAGACATATATCATATGTCAAATATCTAGATATAAGGCATTCAACATGCTTAATCAATAATCATAATCATGCACAATTACATAGACTCATGCTCTGATCAATTCCATATTCAACATTTATGCCATGCCATATCCACATGTATCACATGCATCACATACTGGGTGCAGTTTTCTTACCTTTGGTCCAAGCACAGGTTACCAATAAACGACCCGCAAGCACGATCCTATTTCCAAGCCCCTAGCGATAACCTAGTCACAACCATAATATAAAATCCCATAAAAAATGAGTAAATAAATACTTTCAGACCGAGTCCTAGCCTCCGGGACGTCGAATCCTACCAAACCGAGTGGTAGGATTGATCCCGAGCCTTTAGCAAAACTACCCTTAAGCGCCGCGGCCCCCCAGCCCTGAGCCGCAACCCACCTCCAAACAGAGGCCAAGCCTCTTCTCTGCCTCCACCTCGTGCCGAGGCGCGCCTACCTTGTGTCGCAACCTTAACTTCCCTTCTGCAAGCCTCCCCCTTCTTCAAGCCTGGGCTACGGTGCCCAAGAACAGGGACGCGGACCAACCATGAACTAGCCAAAAACCTTCATTTTCTTCATTTATAAACCTTCGAAAAACCTATCCAAACATCTCCAAATCCCAAAATCAAAGTTCCCAAACTTCTCAATGATCTAAGACCATCAAAACCCAAATCTCAAACCATCCAAAAACTCCTCAAAACATAAAATCCAATTCAAGCTTAAAAACTCAAAAACTTAAAACTTAAAATTCGGATTACCTCTGATTGAGTCGTTTCCCAAATAAATCATTTGGCTAATAAGCTTCTAATCTTCCCTAGAATCGCTATGCCTCAATCCTTATTTGAATTCGTGTCCTAAAACTTGAGTTTCCTTTGAAAATGCGAATGGTGAAAAAAAGGGAACAATAGAGAGAGAACGTTCTGAAATTTCTTTTTATTTCTGACAAGTTACTTCAAGCTTAAGTAACCTCAAGCAAATCCTAATGCTCGGGGTCCCAAAAACGCCCCCAGGGTAAAATAGTCAAAATTCCCAGAATTCCTTCCTGATCTCACTAACTCCCAATATATCATCAAATAATCCTTTCCACTACCCCATATCCCGATAATGTGCTAAATACCCAATATACCCCTTAACTCACTACGAGTCAAGTATGGGTCCCGTTGTGACTTTCCCACTAGCTTGCTCCCTAGGATCGTCTCGTGTCGAGTAACCCAAACATATCCACATAATAATGTGGTCTTGCACACACATATAACACATATATCACATATATGCCAAATATACCCAAAACGGCCAAATTACAACAATTACCCCATTAAACAGAAATGGCCCCACATGCATATTTAATACACCAAAGCATGCATATCAAGTCATATTATAATATAACTCACATAATCATGTGTTGATACACATATATATTATATAATCACAAAATTCCATAATTTTCCATCCTGGCCCCCTAATCAAGGCCCTAAGCCTTATTAGGAAATTTGGGACGTTACACTTTTAGTTCGGTAGCCATGCTCAAGTCCATTTGCATCCTGTTATCCATAGCAGTCGCTCTCAACTATGAGATCTGGTAAATGGACGTCAAGACAGCTTTTCTTAATGGAAAGCTTGATGAAGTCATTTATATGTATCAACCAGAAGGATTTAAAGTAGCTGGACAAGAAGGAAAAGTTTGCAAGATGAATAGGTCCATCTATGGACTTAAGCAAGCTTCTCGTTCCTGGAATCTTAGGTTTGATGAAATAATCAAAACCTATGGCTTTGAACAAAATATTGATGAGCCTTGTGTTTACCAACTGAAGGAAAATCAAATAGTGGTATTCCTGGTTCTTTATCTAGATGATATCTTACTCATTCGAAACAATGTTAAGAAATTGTCAGATGTGAAGAATTGGTTGAACACTCAATTCTAGAAGAAGGATTTGGGTGAAGCAAGTTATATTCTAGGTATCCAGATCATTAGGGATAGAAACAACAAACTCTTAGCTCTATCTCAAGCAACTTACATAGATAAAGTGCTTAAACGTTTCTCAATGACAAATTCCAAGAAAGGGCATCTACTGTCCCGCCATGGAATTCATCTTTCAAAGAAGTAGTCTCCCCAGACTCCTAAAGAGGAAGACGCAATGATAAAAGTTCCTTACCCATCTGCAGTTGGAAGTCAGATGTATGCTATGTTGTGTACTAGAACAGATAACTGCTATGCAGTGGGAGTAGTGAGTAGGTATTAGTCAAACCCAAGACCAGAACATTGGATAGCAGTTAAGCATATTTTGAAGTATTTAAGGCGAACTAGGGATTATATGTTAGTCTACAAGGGTGGTGTTCTGAACCTTGTAGGCTACAGTGATTCAGATTTTTGGACCGATGTCGATGATAGGAAGTCTACTTCTGAAATGGTGTTTACTCTTAGGGTGGAGCTATGATATGGAGACACGTAAAGCAGTATGTGATCTCAGATTCCACCATGGAGGCTGAATACATAGTTGCGTCAGAAGCAGCTAAGGAAATAGTCTGGCTAAAGAAGTTATATTCAAATCTTGGTGTTATTCAAGAAATGGATAAACTGCTTGTGTTGTTTTGTGACAACACATGAGCGATTTCCAATTCGAAAGAACCTCGATGTCACAAGAGGAGTAAGCATATAGAAATGAAGTATCATATTATTCGAGAATATATGGCTAGGGGGGATGTGAAGGTTATGAAGATTACATCTGAAGATAATCTTCCGAATCTGTTTACAAAGACAATACCAGAAGCAACATTTGATAAGCATATCAAGGAAATGAGATTAGCAGAATTAAGGCATTAGTTTCAATTAGTTCAAGTAGGAGTTTGTTGGGGTTTTATGCCCTAATTAAAACCCAATTTCTTTGTAATATCATTTATTATCAATAAAAGAATAGAAATCATTTTTTGACTTGGTCAGTCACTTTTCTCACATGTTTTATTTTCATGATTATGTGTTTAATATAAACTTATATTAAATCCCGAGCATATAGCTAATTGTATTTATAGTGACATAATCACAGTGGAATATAAATATGATTATATATTCAAACATAAGTTAGTCCTAAGATTAGTCAGTGCATATGATTTACACTGACTTGTCATTCTACGATATGATCTACTTACACATTGTAGTATTATGTTCTTTCACGAACATTAGCAAAGTAGATAAGATCGAATGTATTTGTTACATTGGACTAGACCGATATTGATAGTAGATAGCATAAGTAAACATACCATTATTATCTATTCTAGTCATATCATATATTTGACCGTAGGTCAATTCAATCTCAATTATTAGTGGTTAGTATAATAACTGATTGTATTATTTGAGTTCTTTGACTTATTCGTTACTAGCTTACCCTACGGACTAGCCCATACTTACATCTTGGGAACTCGGTAGTGTAATTGAGTGGGAGTGTTAATCATAGACATGGACATCTATAGCTTCTGATAAAGAAGTGAAACGATGGTTTCCTTTTAGTTTGGTTCAATGTCCTAAATGATAGAGATCTAATTTCAGTAATTAATACTAGTCTACTGAAATATCATTTACAAGGAACTAAGTGTTTTAAGAATAAAATACAATGAGGGGTAAAACAATATTTTAGTCCCATCTCATTGTAGATCGTCTATAGAGGATTGAGTGACAATTATGGTTGTAACAATGGATAATTAGTAATGTATTTATATATGTTATAGAGCGTTCTATTAATTCAAGAGTGCAATTCTGAGTCTTTAGTGGAGTCACAAGGAATTAATAAGTTAGTAAATTTATTTGTTAGATTTATGATAACTTATTGGAGCTTGATTTCATAGGCCCAAGGTCCCCACTGTACTTTGGATAAAATCATCTAGACAGTCTCAATTAATTGATTTAATTATCAATTAGAATTATCAAAGTTGACCAGGTCAATTTTGGATAGTTTCACAGAGTTATGTAATTTAGAGAAGAAAAGAGAAATTAGGGCAGATTTATTAATTAAGATAAATCGGTATCTAAATTAATAAATAATTTTAAATCAAGGTTCAAATTATAAATAATTAATTTTATAAAGGATTTGAATAATTATTTAAATAATTAATCAATAGAAAATAATACAGGCCTTGATTTTAAGTCCAATGGGCTTATAATTAAATTGGAAATTTCACGTGCCTAAAGCCCATGATAATTTCGACCTAAGGCTGATATTATCTATTATTTTATTGATTTTGGCCTAATTGAGTCTATAAAAGGAGTGCTAAGTGAAAGACGAAAAACACAAGTTTTTTAGAAGATCTATTAGGTTTTAGATTCTCTCTACAACATAAGTCATTTTCTAAGCCTCGATTTTTCTCTTCTATTCTTCTTCTCTCTGTATCTATCTCATGTGTCGAGAATTTCCCACCCTACTCTAGGTGATTCTAAGGATACTTTGGAAGGCTGTGAAGAAAATTGTAGAACGGTTCAGTTTCTTGGTAATACTCTGCGATAGAAAGGCTACAAGGGTTAGAGAAACTGAAGGAAGGACTCTATCATTCTATTGCGTATGATGTAAGTGTTCTTATCATTATTTCTATTTGAATTCAATTTTAGAAACATGTTCTAGGTTTTCTCATATTAATTTGTTTAATATAAGATCTACATGAAATAAACAAGATCCTGCATAAGTTTTCCCAACAAAAGCTAGGATCAGTGAAGAGTTTCTAAGGAGATTAGGCTATCAACTGGGCTAAGAATCTAACTTCTAATTTCTGAATTATGTCTGGTTTAGTTTTGCTTAAGGATGTTTGGGTGTTTTTTGAATTTGTTGTTTTTGGGGGAATTGAATTATTATTCTAGGCTTCAGATGTGTTTCTGAGGTGATATTTGGAAATCTAAAAATGGTTTTGACTGGGGTGCATATTAAAGTTGAATTTTGGGGCTGAGAGTTGGGGAGAAATGTTGAAACCCAAGGAATTCTAGGTTCACGAGGGCGTGCTGCAACCTAGTTCATGGGCGCTGCGGCCCGCGTGCCCAGAATGCCTTGGCAGGGCTTGCTGACTTAAGGGTGCGCTGCGACCCTAGGGTGCAAGTCGAGATCGGCCTCCCCTAGAAGCAAGAAGTTTCACTTGTAACTTGAGGTGTGCCGCGACCCCCAAGGCCAGGTCATGGCCCACCTAGACAGTTTTAGAAATTAACCATTTGAGGGTTGTTTTTTCGCCATGTAAATACTATTTTTTGGATCCCATGTATCAAACACTTGTTTTAATGAAAATTAACCATTTACGATCAAAATCTTTTAACCATACCCTGTCGGTTGACTTTAGAAAACACATTTATGTTTAAACGATCTGATTAGCAAGTCTTGCACTATTCTAAATACACAGTGTAACGGTCTTGGTTTCCCATGGCATTACAACAGAATTACGAATTGGATTTGGGGTTCCGAGACTTGGGGCGCGATCGCGCTGGGTAGGGCGCGACCGCTCTAGGTGCTTCAAAATGGTAATTTTAGTAGCTTTTGATACTTGGTTTGAGGGCTTTGGGGCCTTTATTTTGGGCCCACTGGGGGGCTCGGTGGACATCTCTAGTACCTCGTTAACTTTGAATAGTGATTCCAAGGGTTAGGGTGTAGATTGGAACTCGGGATCTGGAGTAAAGTTCTAATAAGTGTACACTTACATTGTGACTAGGGTTTCCGCGAGGCTCAGAACAGGGATCGCTGTAATTCCCTGGTTACTCCAAGACCATTACTGTGGACTTTAAACAGTGATTAACTCACTAAACGAGTCATTTGGTTATAAACGTGCATCTAAGTGTCATTAATAGGCTAGGGTGAAAATCTCAATCAAAAGAAATGAATATATTTTATTTAAAACATTAAACTATACATGTGCCGACAAAAGTGTTTACAAAGTTATTTACAATCCAAAATGGTCATTACAGTTCCTCTGAGAAACACCTTGGTCGTGGTGGTCAAGCGGTCGCATATGTACACATCGCCACTTAAGCTCTCCACGCAAGGCTGGGTGAGTTTTTCTTTCCCTTTACCTGCACCACATAGCACCCGTGAGCCAAAACTCAGCAAGAAAACTTATTACTGCATGTATGTAATATTAACAAATGATTTTGGTAATCATTCTGGGGCTTGCAGCCCTAATCGGATAGGAGACTAATGAGTCACTCCCTGGGTAAGTGACTAATGAGTCACATTCTGTATAGGTGACTAATGAGTGACACTTTGTATAGGTGACTAATGACTCACACTCTGTATAGGTGACTAATAAGTCACACTTTGTATTGGTGACTAATGAGTCATACTTTGGGGCTCTTCACCCTAAGCCACATGACGTTTCAGTCATCTGAGCCTTTTGGCCCTAGCTCTAAGTAACTAGCCTTTGAAACTATACAAGCGATTTAGTTTTCTTCGACCTTTAGGTCGGTCAAGCATTTAATGCTCATATTGATTAGATCTAATTATTTTGGCATGTATTAAATACATTAATGTCGTTCTTGACTCTTAAGCCAATACCATACGATTAGTTTTCAGCACTACCGCTGATCTTGACTAATAGGTCAGAGCTTCACAATCAATACTAAACACCAATGTCCTTCCACTAATAAGTCAGTGCCATTCACAAGTAAGCAAAGCTGCTTTGCATTTACATTGAAATCAATGTCCATATATAGAGTACTCAACATGCTTCATCAATAACCATGCATGTCACATACTGGGTACAGTTTTCTTACCTCTGGTTTGAACGTGAAATAATAAAAGAACAACCCTTGAGAATGATCGATCCTTAAGTCCCTTAGCGGTCACCTAGTCATAACCAAATATGAAATCCAATCAATAAAAATAAATAATAAAAGGTTCATGGTCTAAACCCCGCTCCTGGGACCTCGAATCGTACTAAAACATTCGATCCCAAGCCATAAGAGATGAAAACCCTTGCTTAAACCCTTGAAAACCCATCCTGGCACAAAAGGGAGGGGTGGGTCACAACCTGCCCCCTAGGGCCGCGACGCGTCCCTAAGACAGAAACCTTTTTGTCTGGAAAACCAGGGGCGAGTCGCGACTTGACCTAGTGGGTCGTGGCGCACCTGCTAGACAGAGCCCAGGGGAGGCTCTGGAATGGGTTCAATTCGCGACTTGCATGAACTCAGTCGCGACTTGACCCTGTGAACCCTACTCCCCTGCCTTTTTCTCAATTCAAACCAGCCAAAACCTTCACCAATTCAATCCCAAAATCTCAACCAAACATTACCACAACATTACCAACATTCAACCAACAAAACCTAAGCTTTAAACCACTCTAAACATCACACATACCCAATTCCATGATCAAAAGCTCGTGCTTTAAACTAACCTCAAAATAGATCAAAAACTTGAAACTTCAACTAAAAGCCTTACCTCAATCTTGAATTTAACCCCCTTCAATGGATGTAACACAACCCTAAGCTCACAAGCCTTAATTCCCCAAGTTGAATCCTCAAGCTAAGCTTCAAAATTCCAAACCCGTGAGAGAGAGAGGATCGAGAGAGAGAAGGAGAAAGTTACTCTAATTTTGCCTTCGACCTACTTCCTTCTACAACTTACTTAACTTAAGCATATCCCATGGTCAAAAGACCAAAATGCCCCTGGGGTCAATTAATTCCTTTACAGCCACCCAAGGGTAAAACAGTCATTTCCTGTCTATCCCGTTAATTATAATTAACGCCCTCCAATTCCCATTATTCTCAATATTCTAAAATAATAATTAAATCATATCCCATTACCCATTCATTCCCGGTAATGTACTAAGCATCAAATTACCCCTAGACTTACCCCGAGCCTGGAAATTAAACCCCGTTATGACCAAACCCCTAATCTTGCTACCTAGGATCGTCTCATGTCGAATAGCTCGACCATATCCACATGATGATGTGTTCTCATCCATAAATCACCAACATGCACATAAATATACAAATATTCTCTTAACATATCAAAATTACGAAAAATGCCCTTCTAATAAGAAGTGGGCCCACATGCATGAAATTATCATCATATAATTCACATAATCATGTATTTAATCACATAATTGCATAATAAATCAATTATGGCCCTCTTAGCCCCCTAATCCAAGCATTTAGACATATTAGGGAATTTTAGACATTACAATCGCACTCGGGGTCATTTCATCTTTCACGCAGGACCTGAGGTAATAAAACTGGACCTGCACTGAGAATAAGGCATTGGCCCCGGTTATTGAATGTGGTTATAGCCACGCTTTGAATACCTATTTAAATATGAATGTCTTTGGATTGTGTTTAATTGTGTTATACCTGAAATGCATATCTATTTGTATCTGTCTGGAAAGCTCTGCTTATAAGCTGTGGTCGACAATAGCATGTGAAATGCATGCTATTATGGTTGGGCCACTCTAGGAGTGCGGTATATGCTCTTTCGACATAGAGGTCGCATAAATGAATTATATGCCTGCTTAAGTTTGATTGTAGTTACAAAACATGTTGTTTATGATTCTTATTCTGTTGATTATCTGTTTCTATTTAAATTGGGATTTCTTGTTGGGCCTTGGCTCACAGGTGCTACATGGTGCAGATAAGAGCAAGGAGAAGCTGGACCAGCCATAAGTTTGAGAGCACTAAGGGCTGTGTGTACATATGCATCCCGCTCAATCGCTACGGCCAAGATCACTTTTGAGGGACTAGGATTATGCCCCATTTTGTCGCTTAGGCCAGCCACTTTTGTATTTTTTTTTTTTGTGCCTGTAATTAACTTATAAACTCTTTTTGCGATCTCGTGTATAAATTCAAACTTTTAATGAAATGTATTACTTCTTTGACAAAAAAATTTAATACCTAAACCATTAGTCAACTTTAATCACACGTTTAAGTCCAAATGACTCACTTAACGAGTTAAACACTATTTTAAACATACAGTGTAACGGTCCTGGATTAGTTGGACGTTACATTAATAATCATATCAAATTTGTAATATAAACTTGATAATCAACAATCTAAAATTCATCCAAAATCAATACCCAACATCCCAAATATTTGTATAATTTTCATTCAAACCATAATTTACTCAAATATTTAAAATGTAATCATAAATCTTCATTAAAAAGATAAATCCAATTTTAAGAACAATAATTTAGAGTTTTTGAAAATCACATTCTATCTTTGAAAAATCCCCCATTGTTGATACTCCGTCAACCCATAACAAAGCTCTGTCCCTTGCCATCTACCCAGATCAAAGCTCCGTCAACCATAACAACATCAACCCATATCAAAGCTCTGTCCCTTGCCATCACCTGATAAAACGCAGATTTATCAATAATTTTTTTCACCATTTTAACAATAATTTCATCAACAATAGTGAACATATTAACAACCAAAGCATAAATTAACAAAAGTCCAGCAGAAAAAAGATTATAAAAAAAACCTAGACCTCACCAGTGGCGCACTAGTCTCCCTCAACCCGATCTCCATCTCGTCATCCTCCATGGCTGTCGTTGCATCTATCCCACACCAGGCCACCGTCGAGAAGATCCCCGTCGCTGGAGTCGCCACCTCTGCTCAGTCCATAGTCGTCGCCTCTACCCAGTCCACCTTGAGAGGAAGGGTCATCAAGAGGAGTTGTTGCCTCTACCCAATTCACCGTCACGAGGAGAGCCCCTACCCCAGCCCGAAGTAGCACCGTCCCTGCCCCAACCCAGACCATCAAATAGAGGAAGAAGATGAAGAAGAAAAAGAAGGAGAGAGAGAGAGAGAGAGAGAGAATGTTGTTAATGATTAGGTTTGAGGATTTTCATAAATATGTTTTTTCTCAATAAATCTAAAATTTATAAAGTTTTGTTTTTAAATTTAATTTAAAAGTTTTTAATGATTTAATTATTACTTTTTGTAATTTTTTAAAGTTTAGTTATATTTTAATTAATTTGTTTTTATTTTAAAATAAATTTAATTAATTTTTTATAAAAGTTATGGATTTGACCAATCAGAATGTGCCACATGTCCACCAAGTCAACTTTCAACTGATTTGTTAGGGTGGTACCGACGGAGACCAACGGAACTTGACATTGGGTACTTTTCCAACAAAAAAAAATGATAGGGTACTAAACACAAGTTTTAAAATGATTGGGTACTTTTGCCTCCAATAACTCTTAGAAGAAAATTATAACTAAAATCTTAGGTCTAAGTCAATACCAAAGTTCTCTTGAAATTTCCAGTTAGCCTCATAATCCGCTGGAGGGTGTCCTAACTCACACTGGTAATCTCCTGCAACAGGGAAAAAGTAAAAGAGTGAGCTAAAAAGCTCAGTAGGAGTCTTATATTTTCTCCTTAAATAAAATTTAAAACTTGTATGGATAATATCTTTAGCAAAACTACATTATCTCATAAAACATATTAATCTTTCTCAAATAAAAAGCCAAACGTGAAACTCGTCAAATAGTTATTACCCTATGCCCAAATCATAAATCATAAGTAATCACTACTACAAAACTGGGCTTTCCCGACATCCAACCACGACAGTCAACTCTGTTGACTGTCGTAATTGCTTAGCGGGACTCTACGCCGACAGTTAAAAACTGTAGGCATAGAGACCAATGCCGACAGCTAATAACTGTCATCGTTGCTTTTGACTGTCACTATTGACCCCAACGCCGACAGTTAATTCGAGACCAATGCCGATAGTTAAAATGTGTCGCTATTGACCCCAATGCCAACAGTTAATTTGAGACCAATGCCGACAGTTAAAATGTGTCGCTATTGACCCCAATGCCGACAGTTAATTCGAGACCAATGCCGACAGTTAAAAATTGTCGTTATTGACCTCAACGCCGTCAGTTAATAAAAACCCAATACTGATAGTTATAAAATGTCATCGAAATCCAAATAAAAAAATCTAAAAATATAATTAATAAATAATTTAATTTTAAAAATAAACTAATTTTTTAAATATATATTTATTAAAATCTTTTAAAACTAATTTTTTTAATTAATTTTTCATATTATTAACTTTTATATTTATAATAATTTTTATATTAAAATTTAAATTTAATTATATAATGGGATAATAGATTGATTTATGTCCCAAATTAAGTATTATTTCTTGGAATAATTAATAAGTGACATTAAAATTTAGAAATGGAGAATAAATTAAATTTAAAAAGTTTTACTTTTTGTTAAATTTTATTATTATTTCAATAAATAATAAGAAAATTTTAAATTTGATGAATGAGATTTATCAAGAATTAAAGATTTATATTTTAAATTATGAGAATTAAAATTAAAAAAAAATTGATCAACCAATTGGTATATTATTATTAGAAATAAATATCAAGATGATTTTAATTTGATTAAAAAAGAAATTTTGTTAATTAAAATTGAATTTATATATTAAAAGTCAGATTTTTTTGTAATTAAATAAATAACCAAAGTTAAAAAAAACTGAAACTTAAAACTTCTCTTTCCTTCTTCTCCCTCTCTTCACCGAAGCTCTCTCTCTCACTATGCGTTGCCTCTGCCAAGCCCGACCGCTCGTTGTCCCATCGCCGGAGCCGTACACGTGCTAGCCCAGTCGAGCTGCCGACCCTCGAAACGTCGACCCCCGCGAGCTCACCACGGTACGCGCCGCCCAGGGCTGTCAACCAACCGTCCGAAGCCGTC
This sequence comes from Humulus lupulus, assembly GCF_963169125.1. Classification (NCBI taxonomy): domain Eukaryota; kingdom Viridiplantae; phylum Streptophyta; class Magnoliopsida; order Rosales; family Cannabaceae; genus Humulus; species Humulus lupulus. Next base: position 135,559,358 of record NC_084794.1, read on the forward strand.
CGCCTCCTGCATTTTCCGTCAAGATTTTGACTACCCCGAGCCTCCCCGAGCCTAACCACCACCACCACCATACTGCTCGTGATCTAAGCTTCAAAACCCACCATACTTTGTATGCTCTTTCTTTCTCTTGAAATCATAAGATTGTTTTCATTTCGATTAAGATTATTTTATACTTATGTATACTGACTGTTTGATGAAATGCTTCATTCAATGTATGGTGACTTTTGTGATATCACTCATATTCTGGTTTTTTGAATCAATATTATTATTAGTTCTTTGCTTTGAATTGAGTGGTATACATTTTCTGATTTTGTATGTTTTCATATCAACATATTTTCACTTTTGAAGGTCGTAAAGCCTTTTTTTCAGCTTTTATTTTTGAAATGCCTTTGGTAATGCAAGAAAAATAAAACAAATGCTTTCTACAAATTAAAAGATGTGGGTTGTATTCATCAAAAGCTCTTGGGAGAAGCCACTACCATCTCTCCAGGTACACAGTTTTTCATCCATTTCTTTCATTTGTTTATGATATATTTGCTTTAATGCTTTCCTCACTATTTTTATCACCAAACATTCAAGCAAAAAAAAAAACTAAGCTTAGCTCTGTTTTCTTATTTATGGCTTGGAGGAAAATCTAAATGTAAGATGAAGGAATCAAACACTATAAAGACAACTAAGTTGGTTTGGGCTTGCCACCTTCAATTTACAAATCTGATTCTTATGTTGAGATTGACAATAAAATGCTTTTCATTCATTGTTTTCTACCCTACTTGATTGCTCTCAAGAATTATCACACACACACATATAAAAGTCTTCCTTCACAGCTGCTTATGTGCCTTGATTCATGATTAATATGTTTGTTGTTATATAAAAATGTTTAATCAGTTTGTGCATATTTTTAGTCCATTGGCACACCATCTATTTGATAGAAGATCTGAGTTAAAATAAAATTTCTCAGTGAATATTTTTCTTAATAACATTGGCTATAACATAGATTTGTTTTTCTTTTCTTTTCTTTTTTTTGTTAGTTTTGTTAATTCTTCTAACCTATAGACATAAATTCTTGTTTAACATTCTCAGGGCTTGATATAAAGGTTTGTGACATCAAAACCAATAATTTGATTCAATTGGATGTGTCCTTCCGTCGTTGAAACTACAAATGATTCAATTAGATTTGAATAGTTATAGTTTCTATGTGGTTTGTTAAGTCTGTAGTGCAATGGAATTCAAAACCAAAAGAGCTAGTCTGAGATGATTTGTTAAGTCTGTGATTGAAAGTGTTAATTGATTCAATTCAACCAAAGTTTGTCAACTAGTATGTCCAACTTTTCAAGAAATTTTATTGCAAAATATATTTTCAGACTAGAAAATATATAAAGAAAAGAACACTCCCTAGCAAATGTGTTGCTATGCTTAAGATTGCTTCTCATATATACTACCATGATGAAATATTAAAACTAGTATTTCCTTCTTGAATGTCATGGTTACCATTTTTTGAAATTCTTCAGAAGTTGCAAAATATATATACACATATTATTATGCAAAATCAAGAGGAAATGATTATATTTCACAAAATATCTATAGTAACAGAATCACAGCTTACCAAAACACTTGACTTGTTTCAAAATCATAAACAATTTGATGCACATCATTATTTTTCCATTCATTGGTAAATTAGCCAGTAAACTTGTCTAAATCTTATTCAAGTAATTGCTATTATGAATCATCTAAGTTTTGTGGTTTGTTATCATTGCATTTTAAAGTCTCTTCTCTTTGCTGTATATTATTTTTTTTAGTGAGAATATGGTATGGTCTAGCCTGCTGTAGGGCTATTCTTTTTGTCTATTTCAGATGAAATGGAAATAAGGTTTGGTAGTTTGGTGAGCACTTTCTTACCAGTCAAATTTGGAACTTTCTTCCTCTCTCATTTGATTTAATATTCATTTCAATGTATATAACATGTATCCATTTACCAAGCATTTTTTCTTATAATTTTAAATATTTTAGTATGGTATACTCATGAGGAAATAATTATTGATTTTTGTTTGTTTGTATATAACGTATAGATCGTTGGTTGTGATTCTTCTACATGCACATAAAATTGTAGGTATAAATATATGTGTATGTATATATATATATATATATATAGTTTTCTGTCAAAAGTATAATCCATTTTTGCATTTTGAAAATAGTATAAACTAAGTTATGATGTAGTTTTCTATGTATTTTAAGTGGACAATAGATTTATATCAACTTTCAATTGGAAAACCAACATGTATATAAACTTTTAATATTACCATTCATACCTTAGTTATATTTTATTTTCCCCTCTTTGCATTATTATTTAATTATTTAATTCTGATTTGACTCACTTTCATTATATATTATAACATTGTAAATGTGTGTATGTGCTGAGACAGACTTCAAAGAAAAAAAAATTTGCAACAGTTTGCAAGAGGTATGCCTCTAACTTTTATTTTAATAATATGCAACTGTTAGAGGAGTTTGAATATCTTAAATATTCATCCATAGTGAAGTAGGTTCTGGGATTGTTACTGTGTGCTGCGGTGATAACGAAAGGTTGAGAACTTGTGTGTTTTAGTGAAGTAGGATCTGAGAAATTTGTGTGCTGCGGAGATAAGAAAGAAAACTTGTGTGTTGTTTGAATTGATATTGATAGATGGTTGGTTGCTGGTATGGGAAAATGTTGTTTGATTTTATGTAGACTTGTCTATGATTATCCTACAATTGAATTGTGTTTGATTGGTTTGATTATAACATATACTTGTATGAATGTACTTATTGCGTGTTGGCATACACATATAGCATAACTTTTTGTACTTCTTGTTTTAGACGATGTTAGTTTTCTTCTTGTCCCTTGTCTAATGTCTTTGGTGAGTTGATTTATAACATTGAGCATCACTTTTTGTTCTTGTGATCACGTTTAGGTTCAATAGTATAAATTGCTATACAAAAGTTTGACATTATTAGCATATTGGTTGATAATTCATAGTTATATTGTACTCTAAGTTTCATTCTTTTGGACTAGCATTTATTGATTTTATTAGCTTCGGGGTATATTTTTGTTTGTGTCGGTGCTTAATTTTTTTAGATTTATTGATTTTAGTGTATATTATGTATTTGTATTTTTTGTTGGATACTTTGCTTCTGATTTTGTTTTGTTTATTCAGATTCAGGATATATATATAGACTGTTCTGTTGGTGGCCTTTGTACCTTGTATATAATTTTATATTTTGTATTCTATGACATATTTGTGTTGTGTTTACTCTGTTAGTGCTGAAGACTTTGTTTATTATCTTGTTATGTTAATTAGCTTTAGGGTATATTTGTGTTTTGATGTTTTTTAGATTTGTTGATTTTAGTATATATTATGTATATATATTTTTTGTTGGATACTTTGCTTTTGCTTTTGTTATGTTTATTCAGATTTAGAGTATATATGTGTACTGTTGTAATTAAGTTCATTTTTGTGATTCATTTTTTTACCTTCATTGATTTTGGTATATATATATATAAATATATTTTTGTTGGATATTTCTTTCAAGTATTATTATGGTTAATTATATTTATGGTATTTTTTTTTGCCAATGATGTTAAAATAATGAGTATGTTTATTATGTTGGAGATTATAGGACTTATTGTGCTTTTATATTTTTAAAAGTATTCAAAGTGTCATAAATGCCCATAATAAGTCATTCTTTTTTCTTTCTGAAATATTTATGATGATTAAATTGGGGATATTCTATTATTAAATTGGGAATTTTGTTATATTATAATTCACAACATCATTGGACTCCCAACCGTCTCAATTCTTGTCGGCATTCTTACAAGGTCAGTTTTTATTTAATAATCTCTAAGAGAGATTAATCAACTAATTTTACATATTTATATTGTTGGTTCTCTCATTCATTCGTTAATATATTATGGTAAGATATATTATTTAATTATAATTTGAAGTTTTTAATTCATTGGTGCAGGGAATATCATAGGACCGACTTTTAAGGTGGGTGCTTAGATTTATTAGGAAGAATATTGGGAAAAGAAACATGATTGAGTTTGCAGTGATTTGGAGGAGAATTATGTTGTCTTGTTGAGATTTGTTGTATTATATATTTTTAAGTTTATGGATTTATAATATTATAACGAGTTTTTATTGAGAATTATTTAATCTCATGGGAATTTGATGTATTATTTACATTTCAATTGTATGAATAAATGTTGTATGAATATGAATTTTTATTATGATAAATATAATTTTTTTTTACAAGTTATGGTAATAATAATTAATTATGTGAGTAATTTTTTTATTTAAATTTATATCCAACTTCAATAGTTAAAAATATAATTAAATTTTTTTAAAAATATATATCAAAAAAATATTATTTATATATATAAATTTAATGTTACAGCGACACGTATTAATTGTTGGCTTTGCTAGCAACAGCGACGCGTATTAACTGTCGCCGTTGCCAGCAACGGTGACACGTATTAACTATCGGTGTTGCCAGCAACAACGACACGTATTAACTGTCGGCGTTACCAGCAACGGCGACACTTATTAACTGTCGGCGTAGCTACCTCTACGCCGGCATAGGAAAATACGACAGTTAGTCGACTGTCGTCATTACTTAATAGTGACAGTTAAAAACCGTCGGGAAAGCCCAGTTTTGTAGTAGTGAATAGCTAGGCATAATCCCTGATTCATCAAAATATACAATGAGGTGCATCAATCTATACCCTGTGCAGTGACCCAACCATAAATAGAAATAGTGGGACCAGTAAGTCACTCCTCGTAATTATGTATATCAATGAGTACGGCGATACCAAGGAGTGTCAAGTCTAGTTAAATCTTTTATTTTCCTAACAATGCATTCTTTTTATAAAACCAGAAAAAATGCACTTTATGATTCGTATTTATAAAATAAATATAGTTTTTATGTTTCTAGAATTTTTTGACAGGATAACGACTGTATTTTCATCATCCTAAAAGTTTTAAAAGCTGAAAAATAACTTTACAAAATACCCAGAACAATCAAGTATAATCAAAGTTAAATATAAAGCACAATATTCAATAATTATATAGATAGCTAAGACATGGTTTATGGAATTTTAAAACTTTTAAATCTATTAGAAAACAAGTTTCAAGAACTCCTACCTCGTATATTGCAATCTAATATTCCTATTAGCTAGAAACTTTTTTAAGAGCAATGTTTACTTGATATTTTTTCCTCAAATGGATCACCACTACACCACTGCCCAAATGATTTCTTAAGGTTAGAATCAAATTCTATTGATTAAAATAAGTTCATAATAATCCTCAATATCACGTTTTATACCCAAAATAGCATAGAACTCACTGATTGTATGGACGGCGACGATTGTGGCAGTTTTTAGGAACCCAAGACGATGGTGTGAACTACACCCACCAATGTGAAACTATTGACATGCTCACCAACCTTTCAAACATGGTTGGAGACTAATCTGTATGGAAAATGGTTCAAAAATCACAAACTTAATGGACTTCTAGCAAAGTTAGATCTACCACTCTCCTTCAATACTTTTATGGCATCCATTAGGGTAAAAGATAGATCTTGAAGTGAGGATCATGATCGTACCATTCTTCACCGAAAGGAGGCTTTAACGGTGCCAGAAAAATGGTTGGACAGCAAAGATGTCATGGAGATTTTGAGGTGTTATGCACAGTGGAGGAGGACGCATGATGTGGTGGAGCTCCAACGTTGGGGTCCGCCGTCAAATATGAAAGGGCTGCTAGTGTGCATAGGAGTCGCCGGGGCTGAGCTCCAAAGGTGGTGGTGATTACCGTGGCTATGGAAGAAGAAGGAAGAAAAGGGAGAGAGAATTATGGGTATTATGTAAGGAAAAGAGAAAGAAATAGGTCTTAAAAAAATTTCATTCAAGTCCCTCAACAATTTATTTATTTCTTTATTTTGCTGGGGTTTTACACAATGAATGTGGTGCAAGGGCTTATTTTGTGCAAGCTGCTAGGCTACTTCTCTATCTAGATGGAGATGGATTGTCATAAAATATGCAATACCATAAATCAAAATATGATTGGGTTCTCCTCTCTTGAAGTGATGCTTGTTGAATTCGAGTTCTTACAGAGGGACTTTGTTTCAATTTCCTTTAATTTCTGCCCTAGCAAGGTTAATAAGTTAGCACACTCACTTGAAAAATTACCTACCACTTTGAATAATACCAAGATTTGGTGGCTAGATATTACTTATTGTATGTGGTCTTAGACTTGGTTGTGTGATGTGTATTGCATTTGTCTATTGCCTTTAATGGAATAATTTATATTAAATATATATAGAAAAATAAAAGGGATATTGGCGACAAAATCCTATAATTTTTATATTCTGAGGTACTTAACCCTTCAAAACTATTTTTTGGTGGGTCAACCTCCCAAACCATAGTTCTTTTAGCAAATCCATAGTCCCATTGGTTCTGGGTTGTTATCTTCTAGAAGCGCCTCATTGACCATATGAAACCAAGCGCATGTCACAATTTTATACCCACGTCATATTTAAAAAATATATATAATTACAAAAAATAACATTACTTAAATTAGAAACCAAAAAAATTTAGGAGGATCTATTTTACAAACTTTAGATTAATTATTCCTCGAAGTTAAGATGAACACTTAAATTCAAAATTCCAAAAACAATAGTTGAATAATAAAATTGAAACCCAAATTTTTGTTTACCTCATATGAACAATAAATAAAAACTCAAAACTCAAATAAAATCGTAGATGAAAAATATACAAGCAAACTCATAAATTTTGCAAACCAAACTCCATGAACATACCGACCTCTACCCATGTTCTTCTTCTTTTGTTCAATCTCCATGAATAATCAAACATAAACACCATCTTGCCCTCGTCAATTCGCCCAACATCTTGTCTGTCAGTTTCCAGTCATTCGCCCATGAGCCTACCACATGCCATACATGAGCTCGTCCTTCCACCCACCTCCATTGAGCACCTTTGTCGAGCTTTTCCTTTGTCCAAGACCCTAGCCACGGGCATATATATGAATTTTTTAGATCCCTTCATTCATAAAACCAAAGGTCTGACTCCTCCACTCCTTTCCAAAGCTCCAAGCCCCGATGCACCAGATCCTCACACATATCTTATTGCTCTAGCCCAAATCTAGTCTCCCTAACAAATATTTTGTTTTTATCTTTTTTATTTAATTATTTTTTTAGTTTTTTATTTAGATATTTTTTTAAAATAAAATAAACCTAGTTTTTAAATAAAATAGGTTTTGATTTATTTTTCAAAATTAAAGTGGTTTTCTTTAATTAATTTAAATACTTTTTAATTTTTTTATTTAAAATAATTAATGAATTATGACATGGATGGACAATAAATAGCCACGCGTGTCCGTACTGACTGATAGCAGGAAAAAACGAGCGGATGTTGCAAATTTGCTAGCAAAACTATAGTTTGAGTTGTTGACCCACAAAAAATTAGGTTTGGAGGGATTAAGTGCCTCAAAATATAAAAAATTGAATGAGAAGTGATGTATTTCAAAGGAAACAACCAAGAAACATTACACAAGCCATTAAGGCCAAATCTAGGACAGTTGCCTAGGCCACCAAACCATAGCTCCCTTTAATAAAAGTGCATGCTTTGCCAAAGAATGGGCAACTGCGTTTAGGGCTCTAAAACAGTGGAAAAATTCTAATGCACATTGTAAACATATTCTAGCACAAAACGTAAACTTGATGAGGGCTCTATAGTTGACTGGAACAGTACCCCTGATGAGCCCAAAAACGTTCCATGGCTATCACGAAGCACAATCCTGCACATATAATTTGGAAGAATGTTCAAAATATTTGTAAAAAATTAAATATAGGAAAATTTGCGACGGAAATCAATTTGTAGTGTAAAAGGTTGCACTTAAGTCACCAAGTAGTTTTTCTGGTGACAAAAATCAATAAGTACTCTGACATGTTGCACTTAAATCACCAAATAGTTTTTTGGTTGCAAAAGCCACATTTTATACTAATTTTGTATAAATTTTTCATTAATAAAAACCTAAAATTATGGCTGGTCAAAAACACCAATTTAGTGCTACATTTGTCTATGGTCTAAATACTTTGGAGGAAAGGAAGGTCTTATGGCAAAGTTTATCAAAGCTTGCTCATCCAGACTCTTCATGGATTATCTTAGGAGATTTTAATGCAATTTTTACAGCAAAGGATAGAAATGGAGGTAAGCCTATGTCTAAAGTGGAACTCTTGGATTCTTCTCAGTGGCTTGCTGGGAATCATCTGGACGCGCTTAAAAGCACTGGCTCTTTCTTCACTTGGACTAATAATCAAGATGGGTCTGCTCGCATATATTCTAAGACAGACCATGTTTTTGCTAATGAGAAGTGACTGGATTTATTTCCTAATACAACAGTTGTGTTCAATTGGGAAACAAATTCAGACCACTGCTCTTGTACTATTTCTGTGCTGGCTGTGGAGAACTTGGGTGTTAAGCTGTTTCATTTTTATAATTTCTGGACTGATCATGTTGATTTTAAAGAGATGGTTTGAAAAAGTTGGAGGAAGCCGATTAAGGGGACAGGTTTGAAGGCTATCTATTTGAAGACAATGCGGCTGAAACATAAGCTGAAGAGATTTAATAGGGATCATATTGGAGACATAGGAGTTCATTATCAAAAAGCTAAAGATCAATATCTAGAAGCACTATTTCTTGCTCAACATCATCCTTGTGACTTTACTCTACAAGATAAAGCTAAGGCAGCTGCAAATACTTTCAGAATTCAGGAGCATTTTTATCACAGCTTTTTGGCTCAAAGAAGTAAGATAACTTGGTTAAGGAAGGGTGACATGAATACAGCCTATTTTCATGCTTGTTTGAAAAAGCGCAATGAGGCAAATAGAATAGCTACTTACATATCTGAACAAGGTAGGGTGGTGGATAATTTTTCTGAAGTGGTTTCTCATTTTCTGAATCATTTCAAAGGTATAATGGGAAGTCCTAGTTCAGCTTCTAAGCAGTTAAATAGACAGTGTGTTGAGATGGGATCTATGCTCTCAATAGACCAACAACTTTTTTTGTTGAAACCTTTCACTCGTAAGGAAATACGAAATGCAATTTTTAGTATTCCTAATATCAAATCTCCGGGCCCAGATGGTTATGGTTCAGCCTTTTTTAAGGTGTTGTGGAAGGAAATTGGTAGTGAAGTTTGTAGAGCAGTAGATCAGTTCTTTGAGACAGGCATTATTCCAGAGGAGTTGCTGAATACTACCCTGTCTTTGGTCCCTAAAGTTGAAAACCCTACTCAGGCAGTGGATTACAGGCCCATTGCTTGTTGTTCTACACTCTATAAATGTATTTCAAAGTTATTATGCTCTAGATTGGCCAGGGTCCTCCTAGATTTAGTTCAATCAAACCAGGGAGCATTTATCCAAGGTAGATCTATAGCTCATAATATCTTAATTTGTCAAGATCTTATCAAGAATTATAGAAGATCTTCCATCTCGCCAAAGTGTGCAATTAAAATTGACATAAGCAAAGCCTATGACACAGTAGATTGGTGGTTTATTGAGGAGCTCCTAAAGGCTTTGTGTTTCCCAGCTAGATTTATAGGCTGGGTTATGACTTGCTTGGGAAACACATCTTACTTTTTACTTATGAATGGAAGGGTTCAAGGCAGGTTTAAGGGTGAGAAGGGACTTCGTCAAGGGGATCCAATATCTCCGCTTTTATTTGTTTTAATCATGGAATATCTCACTCGAAGTCTCCAACTAGCAGCTCAAGGTTCTGTCTTCCGGTTTCATCTTATGTGCAAGAGTCTCAAACTTATTAGCTTATGTTTTGCAGATGACCTGCTGTTATTTTGTAAAGGATCTCTATCAGTTGTTAAAGTGCTAAAGAGTGTGATTGGGGAGTTCAGTTCTGTGATAGGGCCTCAAATCAATGGGAGTAAATCTCAGATTTACTTTGGGGGAGTTTCTACTGTTGATAAACAACAGATTGTTGCTGAGATAAATCTGTCAGAAGGGTCCTTTCCTCTTAAGTACCTTAGTGTCCCTATGAGACCAACCAAATGGAAGCATGAAGACTGTGATATCATCATCCAAAAAATCAAAATGCGATTGCATACTTGGGCAAGTAGGCACTTATCTTTCACTGGTAGAATGCAACTTATCCATTCAGTTCTATTTGGGCTGAGGAACTATTGGATTAGTATATTTGTTCTTCCCAAAAGCATAATTAAGGAAGTTAAAAAACTTTTGTCGTGGTTTTCTCTGGGGAGTCAATGGCAATAGGAGCAAGATACCTATGGCTTCTAGGGCGAAGGTTTGTCTGCCAAAAGCATATGGTGGTCTTGGGTTCAGAAATGGTTTGGTTTGGAACTATGCCATCCTAGCTAAGTATATTTGGGCTATCTCCGAGAAGCATGATATGTTGTGGGTTAAATGGATAAACTCAATCTATTTGAAAGGCTCAAACTTCTGGTCTTATAAGTTGCCCCCGGATATTAGCTGGTATTGGAGGAAATTATCTAAATTGAAAGGTAAATTCAGCTGTGATGATATTAAAACTGCTGGTATATTTGGAAAATTTCAATCATCAAAACTATACAACAGTACTCTTAGCCAACAACAGGTTGGTTATCATCGAGCTATATGGTGTAGATTTTCTATTCCTAAGCACATATTTCTGTTATGGCAAGTAGTTAACTCTCAGCTGCTTACTCGTGACAATATGCTCCGATTCAGTGTGCCACTTGATTCCCTTATGTGCCCTGTTTGTGGTAGATATGCTGAAATTCATTCCCATCTTTTATTTGCCTGTATTCTTTCCAAACAGATAATGGACCTTATATTTGATTGGATGGCTTTTAGTGCCTGGCCTACTGAGTTTGATAGCTGGAGGATTTGGCTTTCTAGCAGAAATCATGGCATTCTATTTTATATCACAAACATGATTTTGACAGCTGTGGTATATAGCATCTGGAGGAATCGTAATAGATGTATATTTGACAATTATTCTAGGACTGCTGTTGGTATTGCAACTGAGATAAAATCTACAATACAACACAGACTTTACATTGTAAAAAATAAGAAGTTGTCTACACAGGAACAGAGATTTTTAGCTAAAATAACAATGTAATTAGTTGGGTGGGCTGGTTTGTAGTTGCTTGAGATTGTATTTTAGGTAGGGATATCTCTTGTATTAGGCGGGGTTGGCTGAGTTTATAGCCTCTGTTTGTTTAGTTTGGTTGGTTTGTATATTTTGACTGGTTGATTAATGAAGTTCAATTCTTCTTCTTGATAAAAAAAAACCTAAAATTATATATTTCGAATATTGAAAAATTATTTGAATTTTTTTTTTAAATAAAAAATAATATAAAAGTTTTAATATGAAAGTATTATTCTATTTTAATTAAACTAAGTTTTAATTCAATTTAAGTTGTATAATTTTCAAAAACTTACTTTAATTAAATAGAATAGTTTTTTCATATTAGAAGTTTAAATTTAAATTTATTTTTAAATAATTTTTTTAAAGTTAGAAATGTATTTTTAAAGATTTTTATTAATTAATTAAAATTAAGACAAATTGGGGTAAAATATGACTTTTGAAACAAAAAAAAAATTTAGTGACTTAAGTACAATATTTTAGACTACTTAATAATTTTTGCTGTCAAAAAATCTACTTGTTGACTTAAGTGTAACTTTTTAGACTACTTACTTATTTTGTCCACAAATAAAAACTATTTAATGATTTAAATGTAATTTTTTAGATTACTTACTGATTTTTTATGTTAAAAAACTACTTAGTGATCACTGATTTTCACTACAAATTTCCCAAAAATATATTAATTTGTTTTTCAAAATATGTCATGAAACGTATTGAAGGAAAATAAGTTATTATGGTATATACTACCTATTATAACTAGTAATTTAGAAATTCTCCGGGGAATGAAACATTTACACAACACTGCTTTTTTTTTTTTAAAATAATAAAAACAAAACAAAAAAAATACTATAATACATTTGACCATGATGTCAATATGGCTTTTTCAATAATAAGAAATCCGGTTACATTGCATTTTTTTTTCAAGCGTAGTCTCTTTTTTTTGTGGTTACTTTTCAGCCTACGCCACAGACACAAATATAAAGGTATATAAATTTATACATATAGTACGCTGAAAATGGCAAACTTAATTATTTGATAAATAGCAATTTGACAGACTTGGATGATGTATACTTTGATGTGCCAAGAACTTGTATATAGTATTGATTTCCTAATAAGAGCCGCATAAAAAAATTAGTCCCCGAAAATATAAACTTGTGAAACGTTTTATTTTAAATAGGTGAGACAAAAGTACTCATAAACTTTTATGGAAGAAAATTAAACACAAATCTCCTAAAATGAAAAGCACCCTTTTCGCCCTCATATACAAACAAATTAATGAATTCATAAGATGGAAATTTGTACAACTGACTATTAAAAATCGCTTTCATAATTTTTTTTTTCCATTCACAAAAAGTCACGAAAAGATCATTGCCACGTTAATTGTTGACCAATAATCATTTTCGCTTAAAGTATTAAAGAGTTAACAAAAGCTCATGATGAAAAGTGGTAAAAACATCGGCGCAACCAACCAAACATTGGTTGAATTTTATTGACATGGATCCAACCATCTATCAAAATTACCATGTTTACAGAATAAAATAACAACTAATTAAAAACATTATGTATACAAAACACAAAATTATTATTATTATTATTATTGCAGAATCAATTTTGTCCCTTTTATCGTCAAAGTGGTTGTTGCATGGTTACACAGCAAGCTATAGTCATCATCCAATAAAAATGAGATTCATTTTTTTTAATGATAAATATTATTATTTTTGTTATATTTGGGAGATTGAAGTGGTACCAAAAAGAAAAGAGGGGCCATAGTTAGTTAAAGTTGTGACAAAGAAGCAAACAAGGAAGATTTAAACAATAATTAAGAACCTTACTTCAAATATAGAACACCTAGAAAAAGCATGCTTTTAATTCCAAATAACAGAAATACTAATAAAAATGAAGGAAAACGAAAGGAAAGAAATCTTGAAACGAAAGAAGAACCAGATTGGCATTTCTCTTTTATCAGCGCCACCAGCACCTCACCACATACTTCCATGCCACGCCAAACATTCCCTTAGCAAACACCACCACCTACCCACCCTTCTCTCTCTCTCTCTCTAACTGCTTTACTATTTTTACATATATACCCCTCTCTTCATTCCCTAGCCTTCAAGCTACTCCTCACTCACTCACATCGCTCTCCTGCTCTTTCACTACAACTCTTTCATCTTCTTATCCCCAAACAATGAAGTGGGGCGCGTCGTTACACGCGTTCCGTTATGCCCTATAACTGTTTGTTATCGAATTTTCATGGTCCCTTGTAGGAAAACCGACTTCGCTCCCCAGGAGTTTAATTGGGTGCTTTTCTAACAATTCTGAATCTTTTTGTGTCTACCAATAAGTATATTCCACGTCAGCGCTTCTCGCACGATGTGGGTTTGACTCGTACTGTGGAATGCGATCTCACGAGTCTAGGCCGTAGTTGATTATTACCCAGCCCCGCTCAATTTGCGAATTGCAACAGATTTAATAGCTGTCTGTAGCTCCTTCTCACTTTTGCACTCTTCTTTCCCTCTCTCTCTCTCTCTCCTTCGTCTCTGGGTTTCAACAGAAAAGTCAGGCTTAAGAACTATTTCTCGGTTCTCCGGAGCTGCGTAAGTTTCTTCTTCTTGAAGCTTTTACTTATCAATGGATAAACAATGAATGTATTTCGCTTCTGTTAGAATAATATATCGATAGATCTCGTATTAATTGATCTTAATTTTCTTCTGGAACTTTCGTGGAAAATGATGGAGAAGATGAGACGCTTTAGGACGATTCATTGATTTGGATTTTGTAGTTTCCTGTAATACTTGCTTTCGAGATATAAATATATATATTTATATATACATATATATATAAATACATAATAAGTCAATGGCGATAGTGTTTTTTTTCTCCCTTCTTGTATGTTTTCTTGATTTTTATGCAGTTTGATCAACTGTATTCAGTTTAACATGGAGAATGAAGCGTATTCTCCTTCATCGGAGACAAATACCGCGTCCCCAAACTCACCACGTTTCGCCATGGCGGTTGGCTCAGTAACTCACCAGAATTTCACTGACATATCGCCAGAAACCAGAGACTTCGGCGCCGAGTTCTTCTCAATGTACCGCGCCATTTTTCAGCCGCAGTCTCCACAGATTCCGAGCTCCCTCTCTCTCACTCCATCTACCAGATCCTCCTCCGTCGGTGGCGATGACGACGAGAACGCCACTGAGCGTCGCCTAAATCAAGCTCGCCTTATCCTCGAAAGCAAGGAACTCAACAATCACTACGACCTCATCCAAGCGCACCTCCAGGACCTTAACAAGGAGGTGGACTTCCTCCGTCATGAAAATGCCGAGCTACGATCGATCAACAGCGAGTTGCTCAAGCTTATTTCTTCGCCGACGGCCTTTCGAGGCTTCCTACTCTCTTCCACTAATCAATCTCTCATCGAAAGCTTTCGTAGCCTTGACATTGGAGGTCTCAGTAGTAATACTACTACTACTACCACAAATAATACTAATGACAGCCATGGCTTGGACGATTTCTCTGACATCAGTCCAACGAGCGTGATGGAGACCAACCGATTCGAGAGGCGGAATCCAGATCAGCGAGTCACTCTCCCTAAAAGCATTTCCGTCCGATCCACAGGTTACCAGAAGATCAATCCTGGTTTGAGCCGAGAAGGTCCAAGTCGCACTTCTACTAAGCCAAGAACACCGAGTCAATCAGTATCCGGAACGGTGAGTGAGTTACACCTTCCGAGTTATATTGCATCATTTTCTAACTCAATGACTCTTCACATATGTGAATATACACGTCCAATGAAAATTTCTTTTTTAATTGATTGAATATTATTGTAGTCTTTATTCGTACAAATCTTGATTTTGTGGTAGTATAATTACAATGGGTTAATAATGAAAATGGATTGTTATGGTATAATGCGTGTGCAGCAAAGGGTGTATGTGCCTGGAGTAAGCGATAGTAGTGGTAGCAGTAGTAGTGGGATCCAGAAGGATGAGCGAGAGAATCTGTCCGGGTTGGAACTGGAGGTGTACAACCAAGGAATGTTCAAGACGGAGCTCTGCAACAAGTGGCAGCAGACTGGGGCGTGTCCGTACGGAGACCATTGTCAGTTCGCCCATGGCATGGCGGAGCTCCGACCCGTGATCCGACACCCTCGTTACAAGACAGAGATTTGCAGAATGGTTCTGGCTGGCGATCGCTGCCCTTACGGCCACAGGTGCCATTTCCGTCACTCGCTCACCGAGCAGGAGAGGTTGATGCTGCCTCATTGATCATCGTACATGGAAGTGAAATTATACCGTTTAGCAGGCAGATTAAGGCTCTCATTAATCTCATCGTCATCCCTCCCTACTAGTCTTGATTAATATCGAATCATAAATTGGGTTTAATTCATTCAATAATGCTGATCAATCTGATGAACTGTGATAATTGGGGAATATGTATATAGAAACTTAATGATCAAACCGTGATTAAAGCAAACGCAGGTACAGTAACTATGATATGGAAGGATACAGTTGTAATAAATTGATAAGAGAGAAGAAATTAAGATGAAAATATTTGTTTGGTTGATGTCGGGGGTTTAGAAATATGGAGTGTGAACGAAAGAGCTGAATGTTTGTTTTTACACATTTGTAGGACATGAGCGAAATTAATCAGAAATATTATTTTGTTTTTCTTTCCTTATTTTGTTTTTTTAAAAAAAGAAAGTTTTTGTTATTCGAGGGCTATACAATCATTGGCTCAATGTTCTTCTTTCGGAAATAATATTGGCTTTCTGAATTAAGACAATGATATTCTGGTTGATTGTTGATGATGATGACATTTTTATATGTAGTTGCACGCAATTGATTGGTTAATTTGAGTTTGTTATGTATTAATTATGCCTTAGTTTACAGGCGATATTTCATATTCAAGTTCGTTAGAAGTATACATTATTTTTAAATAAAATTGTATTAATAGTTAATGTGCTGAAGTGATGCCTGAAGGATTATTTTATTTTTATTTTTGTAATTTTAAAATTAACCATTGACAAATGCGTGTAAACTACTTTTATTAATTGTTATTAATATATTGTCGAAATTTGTTAAATTGGGTAATTTAAAATTTTGCAATATATGAGTATTATAATTTTCAGGAAATAACTAATATAATATATATTTATTTATTTTGAAAGGAGGAAGTAACTAATATGAGTACTGTGTTTTTTCTTCATCTCTAATTAAGTTACTATCTTTAGTTAGTCCTAATAACAACATGTAATGTACAACCCGATACGACAAAAAAAAAATGAGAATATATCAATCCCAACTTAATTATAAACCCCCTTTAACCATATAAAAATTTCGAATTTGTTTTAGTTAATTAGTTTCATAATCATATGTGTCCATGGTTTTCTCCTGTTATATGATGGTTTAAAGCAGTAGTTAACCTACTATTAGTATTTGTAATAATTGCTAGACAACATTTTACTATAATAATAATAATAATGTTGGGAAATTCTGGTGCAATCCCTTTAAAGCACTACTAAAAAAATGCAATTTCTCGATGAGGCCCGACCAGTCGAGAATTTCAGTTCTGAGATTGACAACGGATCCTACTTATTTAAATAGTTGTAGCTCGCTGAGATAGACATCAATCTTCAAGGGCTAGGCTCTATCCCGCTGAGATAGAGTAATATAGATGAAATAATAATCTTATATTTTTTTTCTATATCTCTTGCTATATTTTATTGATTGTATAGCAGACCCAAACAATTTACAGTAGACACACAGATTATAGAATGTATATCTTATAACATGCTACCAAAATATAAGCCATAAACTCATAGAAATTATATATATATACTGTATTATGAAGTAAATGAAAATAAGTTTAACAACTATAGTTAGTAGTTAACTTATAAACTAAGCAAGATATCATATTAGAGCCATCTCCATTCTTTATTGCAAACTTTATAAAATATTCAACTCTCTCCATATTGTTTAAACAATCTATTTTTTTATCCCATCTCTATCCATCCCAAACTAAAATCACCTAAAAGAGTCCAATTCTATTATATGTTAGTATATATATATATATATATATATATGGTCATACTAACAAATTTTTAAACTAATTTACTGGTTTTAGAAATAAGTGTGAAAATCATAGACACAGTTAAAAAAAAAATGGGTAGAGTTTTCCCTATTTCAACATATACTATCAATAATTTAACACATCACAACAAAATAATCCAATAATATCATACAATAAATTTCATCCTTATTTCTCAACAGGACACAATTTCACAGATTATAATTAATCTCTACAATTGATTCAACTTTCTCATAATTAATATAACAATATGTAGTAAGTTTGTGATAATATACCTTTCAATAAACAAGTGTTAACGCTATCCAAATTTACACACAATTATGAGAATATTTTTTAAGACATTAACTAGACAGTAAAAAAAAATTCAAAAACTATATCTCAATAACAAATAAGCAAAGAAAATAGAAACTTTTTAAAATGAAAATTACACTAAAACAACCAACTTAACTTATAATATTATACAAAAAAAGTTTAATCAACACAATACATAATTTACAATATTTAAAAAATTACATATATTATTTACGTAATTTTCGGCCAAAAATAAGATTAAATAAAAAATTCGACAAAAAAAAAGTTCTACATTAATCTAAAAAGTTTCAATCATCTTTACTAACATTACCCAATATATTTAACTTAAGAATATACAAAAAATATAATATAAATTTAATATAACCAATTTTCGGCCAAAAAATATTGAAATGTTACCAAAAAAGGCTCCATAGCAATTTTCCAAGCTCTAACATGTATGAACATTGCCCACAATATTTTGATCGTAAAAATATGATACGCAAGTACACGCAATTGATTCAAGTAATATAGATGATAGATAGAGTATCGTTCTCACAAAGACTATTTTCCAATTACCAACAATTGTTCTTTTAATTTCTATTTGGCAAACAAAGTTTAGATGAATGAATTTTAATTTTAAAATTATAAATAATTATGAACAAAATTAACTAAAGATGGAAATCAATATTAAAAAGACCTAGGGTATTAAATTCATCAACTTTTCATTCTACTAATTTTATTAATAAATTCTAGATTTCTTTCTTCCTATTCTAATAGCAGGTTAACATAAATCGATTCCTATTCTTTTTCAAGATATAAGATCTCAGCCTATATGCATGTGTTTCTACATCTCTGTGATAAACTTAAACATATAGAATGCATTAAGCGTGAAAACCTAATTACTACACAAGTCATACATGTACTTTCATCCAATATGCAACCTATGTCTATATAATGATAGCATATTTAATTCTCATCTTTCGAATTTTGAATCAAAATCATAAATCAAGCAAATATTTATCAAGTATTTACTAGCATTAAACACACATTATATAGATTAGAATAAAGAAGAAAAATCAATAGAACATCATAATTAAATTAAATAGAAATCCAAGTGACTACATTAAACCCTAGAAAAGAAAATTAGTTCATGAAAAAGAAATAAGAGAAGAAAGAGAGGAAATAGAGAGAGGCCAAGAAGAAAGAGAGATAGATGATGATCTAAAATAGTCTAAAGCATTATTTTTATAGTGATAAGGTTGTTCAAAGAGTTTTCTAGATGTTTCCCTTTGTTACTTGATAATGCTCCAAAATATCTTTATTTGAATTTCAAATCCAGTAACTCTAGCTTATGTAATTTTGTACGTCAAATATCACCACGTAAACATTCGAATTTGACTTTTCTTGTGAAACAAGCTTTCGTAGGTGTTTGAATAAGTGAGTTGGGAGATATGGTCAAAATACCGAAACTGTCTCACATTCAAAATATCTCAGATTTTTCTAACAATTTAAGTTTGAATTATCATTTACTTCTCCAATCAATTCAAATAAATATCTTTTTATTATTTTTCTCTTGATTTAAGATAATATTTCAAATAAATTTTGAAATATTTCTCAAATATCCATTTAACAAATGACAATCTGAAAAATACAACAACCACACATAAAAATAACTAAAAATATAAAATAATAATAAAAAAACTAAATAAAACTAAGGCTAAAATGATTAAAAATATCTATCCTATCAAATTCTCCCAAACTAAACTTTTACTTGCCCTCGAGTAAATAACACAAAAGACAAACAAAAACCAAACTAAAAACCTAAAACAACCAACACAGATGAATTAAGCCAACAACAATAATTTAAGCCTCAAAATATTATGAATAACATGCTTATATAATCTTCAAGAAAATCAACTTATAATCCAGAATTTTAGTCAAAACATTCTTCCAATTCACTTAAGTCCAAACAAAAATAAAAGCTCTCAAAATCATGATTAATAAATAAAATGTATTCGAATCATTTCATGCTCACCAATTTTTTTTCATTACAATAAATTAATATCATTATCCCATAAGCTTGCTATACTTACTAATCTTCACTAATGTAGAAAACAGACGCTCAAAAATCAATAGGACTTTCATGGCTTATAATTGAACGACTTAGGTAAAGGTAAATGAACAAGTCATTTAGGCTCAAATATACCATAAGCATACAAACCAAACAAACCAATCTTATGACAAACTCATGAACCCAAAACAATCCCAAATTTCTCAATCTTTCTTGCTTTGAGAGATAATTCATACACATGCTTTTTTTTTTTTTTTTTCTTTTTTTCATTTTTTTAATGATACTACACTCCCCCAAACTTATTTCTTTATATTTTCAATTGGAGTGTAGTTTATTTTCAATATTTTTTTTTTCTTTCTCTCTCAATTTTTCTTCTTCTATTGACACAAATTTCCAAATATAAACCCCATTACAAACCATCCCCCCTCACTTTTCATATGCTCATGGTATATCAAAGGGCTAGAAAAATAACAAAGTTTCAAATAAGCTCAAGATAAGTGTCAAACAAAAAGAATCAAATTAGGCTCAAAATTGGGTAACTAAGGATTTAATACATCAAGGTTGGCTTGAAAGGCTCAAAAGTTCCAAAGAATTGCCTAAATCATCATCCTAAGCATGTATCATCTAGGATTTCGTCTCAAAAAGCAAGCAAACAAGTTCTAAGATAAAATCAATTTTAATTTTTTTTAAAATTCAGCAGGCATAAATAAAATTCAATCACACAAAATTTATCAAAAATCACGATTAAGCTATCAATTATTTAAGTGGACAAAGTAAAAATGGAAAGAACTATTCAGCCAAGCACACAGTTTTTTATAGCTTTATTCTCATTCAATTTATACAACACATCATTCAATCATATTATCATTGGCTAATCATTGTCAACTTGATTCAACTAACACTCTAAACAAAAACTAAACAAAACATAAAAATAAAAATAAATATAAATATAAACCTAACAAAACTTAAACTTAAATAAACTAAGATATCTACAATGAGCAAAGCAATAAAAACCAAAACCCTTCCCCTAAACTTAGTCTAAATATTGTCCCCAATGTATAAATAAAAGAAAAGGAAAAGAAAACTTCTCTGTAATCCAATGCATTGCTCCATTGTAGTGATTCTCATTGCCATCCCTCCTTAGGTTGCACATATAAAATTATTCGTCGACGCATCAGTAAGTGGTCGGTGCCCATAATATGCGTCATACAAGATAACTTGAAGGTTGTCATTCTGAATGCCCTCAAGCTTAGCAAGATATGAATCTAATTTGTACGTCACTCCAACAACACAAGACTTTGAGTGATGAGCTTGGGGAGAAAACTTTGGTAGCCCGTAATGGATGTAGAATAGTGAAGATGTCATCAATTTAAAATACGGATCCCTTGGAGGTATACACTACTACAAAATACCCTTTATGGGACACTTTTTTAGGACACGCACCTAAATACAAGTCCTTAAAAATATTTATAGAGCTTTTAGGAAACTCATTGAGAGTCCTGAAAAAACACAATTTAGGACTCGCAATGAGTGTCCTAAAAGAATATGCGAGTCCTAAAAAAATCTGGGCTATGAAAATAAGTGTTTTACTTAATAATTTTATGGACTTGCTTTGGGAGTCCTTAATACTCTTTTAGGACTCGGAATGAGTGTCCTAAAAGAATATGCGAGTCCTAAAAAATTCTGGGCTAAAAAATAAGTGTTTTACTTAATAATTTTAAGGACTTACTTTGGGAGTCCTTAATACTAAAAAAAAAGACAGCCCATTTACCATTATTATTATTATTATTATTATTAAAACCCCTCATCTTCCCTCTTCCCAAGTGCTATCTCTCTCTCCCTCCTTATCTTTTTCTTTCTAAATGAAGCCCTAGCCGCCAGCCTCACCATCTCATCCTCTTCCTCCTCCCATCTTCTTTCTTCCTCATTCTCTCTCACTAGCTTCCCATCCTTCATTACTCACGCCGGTGGCAACGGTGGTGGCGGACGAAGGCTTGCGGTGGTGGACGAAGGCTCACGGTTGGTGGGGGCTTGCTGCAACTGTGGCTCACGAGGGGTTAAGGGCTCGCTGCAACAGTGGCTCATGGAGGTGGCTCGCGCGGAGGTGGCTCGCTGCAACGGTGGCTCGCGGAGGTGGCTGGCAGCGACTGTAGCTCGCGGCAGTGGTGGCTAACAAGGGCAGTCTTGGGTCTTCATTTTAAACAATATATACAATCTCTCATTATTGATCTATTTCTGTTTTGTGTTGTGTTTGTATTAGATTGAATATTCATTACTTTTGTATTTCTGATTTTGTATTAGATTGTATCTTCATGCTTTGATTTTGTTTATATGTACTGTATTTATTCATTTAATCATAGTAATGTTTCTAAAATTTTCTGTAATATATATTTTAAATATATACGTATATATTTATTATTCATTAGACAATAGTGGGATTTAAAAAAAATTTGTGCATTTTACCTAAATATTGATTTATAAAATAAAATTATAATTAATTAAAAGGTATTCAACTAAATTTTTTAGGACACACATTGTGAGTCCTAAAAAGTCTTTTTTTTTGTAGCAGTGAAAACTTTTTAGGACTCGCAATGCAAGTCCTAAAAAACCTCAGTTTTTAAGGCTCTCAAATAGAGGACTCGCGCACCGCGACTCCTAAAAACTTTTTTAGGACTCGCAATGCTAGTCCTGAAAAGTCTTTTTTGTAGTAGTGATATATGATTGTACCATTAATGAACTCAAATCAATGATTGCAGGTGCTTCCTCATCCTCCAAAGTCATATTTTCCTCATCTTCATTTGTGAATTCCTCATATAATCCTTCTGACTATTTTTCACTCTCCACTCGGCTATCCATAAACATGCTTGTGATTTTCTCTTCAACAAATTCATGATCATGGATGGAATTTACTTCATTCACCATACCATAATCATTATCTACCAAGCAAGTATCCAAATTAGTAAAATTTTGAGTGAATATAACTTCAAGGGTCTCTTGTTCATCAACTTGACACTCAATCTCTTCTAATAGCTCAACCATTGGTACTTCTATAGTTTTCAAATAACTCTCACAACCTTGATTGTTTGAGTAATTGTCCTTAAACCACTCCATATTCTGCACTATTAAATTTAAATTGTTCTTCAATTAAGCCAGTACTTCTTCAATTTCTGGTTTATGCTCTTCATGCTCAAATGGTTGGGGTATAATATTAGGATCTTGGAATGATGGAGGATATTGGTGACTCCAACCTTGCAGTGAAGGATCCCAATGTCAATGGTAATCAAAATCTGCCATATCATTCAACAACTCCATTATATCATCATGACATCTTCTTAATAAAGGTTCACCAGTTATCTCTGCTTCATAGTTTACCCAACATCTTGTTGCATCATCTAATCCATTGTGAAAGAAAAGTGTAAGACACCCCCTTGAGAAATTGTGATAACATCTCTCCACCAATTCATTAAATCTCCCCCAAGCGGAGTAAAATGGCTCATTGTGTTGTTGGGAAAAACCCACGATGTAATCTTGATGGAGCATTTTTTTATTTACCTCGGAAGTCAAACACAGAAAAGAAACATAAATTAAATAATAAAAAAACCAAGTTAAAACAAAAACCAATTATGTTGATATTAATAATATAAAATATAAAAACCAAATTAGAACAAAAAAAACAATTAATTTTGTTATTGGAAATTTAGTCCCTGGCAACGGCACCAAAAACTTGATCGTGAAAATATGATACGCAAGTGCACGCAATCGATTCAAGTAATATAGATGATACATAGAGTATCGTTCCCACGAAGACTATTTTCCAATTACGAACAATTGTTCTTTTAATTTTAAAATTATAAAACTTGCTCGTGAATGAATTTTAATTTTAAAATTATAAATAATTATGAACAAAATTAACTAAAGATGGAAATCAATATTAAAAAGACCTAGGGTGTTAATTTCATTAGCTTTTTATTCTACTAATTTTATTAATAAATTCTAGATTTCTTTCTTCCTATTCTAATAGCAGGTTAACATAAATCGATTCCTATTCTTTTTCAAGATATAAGATCTCAGCCTATATGCATGTGTTTCTACATCTCTGTGATAAACTTAAACATATAGAAGGCATTAAGCGTGAAAACCTAATTACTACACAAGTCATACAGGTACTTTCATCCAATATGCAACCTATGTCTATATAATGATAGCATATTTAATTCTCATCTTTCGAATTTTGAATCAAAATCATAAATCAAGCAAATATTGATCAAGTATTTACTAGCATTAAACACACATTATATAGATTAGAATAAAGAAGAAAAATCAATAGAACATCATAATTAAATTAAATAGAAATCCAAGTGACTACATTAAACCCTAGAAAAGAAAATTAGTTCATGAAAAAGAAATAAGAGAAGAAAGAGAGGAAATAGAGAGAGGTCAACAAGAAAGAGAGATAGATGATGATCTAAAATATTCTAAAGCATTATTTTTATAGTGATAAGGTTGCTAAAAGAGTTTTCTAGATGTTTCCCTTTGTTACTTGATAATGCTCCAAAATATCTTTATTTGAATTTCAAATCCAGTAACTCTAGCTTGTGTAATCTTGTAGGTCAAATATCACCACGTAAACGTTCGAATTTGACTTTTCTTGTAAAACAAACTTTCGTAGGTCTTTGAATAAGCTTTCCAACACCACCAAGAACATATAAATTGGATAAGTGAGTTGGGAGATATGGTCAAAATACCAAAACTGTCTCAAATTCAAAATATGTCAGATTTTTCTAACAATTTAAGTTTGAATTTTCCTTTACTTCTCCAATCAATTCAAATAAATATCTTTTTATTATTTTTTTCTTGATTGAAGATAATATTTCAAATAAATTTTGAAATATTTCTCAAATATCAATTTAACAAATTACAACCTGAAAAATACAACAACCACACATAAAAAGAACTAAAAATATAAAATAATAATAACAATAAAACTATGGCTAAAAAGTATTAAAAATCTATCCTATCATATTTTACACCTAAAAAACATGTAACAACCTACATTTGTCAATTTCAATCTCTTTTTTTTTTCAAACTAAAAAAAATAGAAATTCAGAAAAAAAAAACTTGAAAAAATACTTACCAATAGCATACTCCCAAAGCTCCTCTTGATTTTTTTATGAAGATATTGATGAAATGGAGCTAAAAATAATTGAGTTTACACCCCAAAAAAAGATTTTTTGGTGGTGGAGTGAGAAGGGGGGGGGGGGGGGGGGGGGACAATGGGAGAAGAAAGGAAAAAAAAAAGAGGTGGAATTGAGGAAGGGGGCATGGGCTGGGAAAAAATGAGGGGCTCTCCTTGGTGACCCCATTAGGACTGTCAAGAGAGCTGAAATTCTGTTTTTAGTAATTACCAAATTAATTAAACCATGTGAATTAATTAAAGTGCGGAATGGTAATTAACTGTTTACACAGATTACAGTTCTGTCAGGATAGAAACCAAACTTGTCACGACAGATACTGAACACAATAAAAAGACAGTGCAAAATAATAAAAAACACAACAAATTTTTACAAGGTTCAGAAACCCTTTCGGATAACCTACTCCTTGGGGCCACGCCCAGAGAATAAAACCAATTAATAAAGAATCACAAGTACAAAAACATTGACTTAAACAAAACAAGACTCCCTCTTGAGATTTGCCGCAACTTGTTGTACTTCTCTTCACTAATCTGATCTTGATTGAAACGCTCAACCAGTTGAACTCCCTTCAATGGCCAGCGAGTGCTTGCATCCTCCCGACGCAAGGCTTGTAAGAATATTCTCCCGAAGACTACAAACGTTGTGTTCAAATTACAATGTGTATTCACTCATGAACATGGTATAAACTCACCACTAAAAACTAAACACATATTTTTCTACAAGATCACGTGAATACTTATGATCTTGAATACAAAGAGGAACTCTCACAAATATTACAATAAAGCTCACGAATAATGCACCAAAGAGTTCACTTTTCTCACTGCCTTTAGAGCCCTATTTATAGAGTCCTTTTTCGTGCTCACAAAGGTTGAGAAAGAATTCTTCTAATAAAGGCAAGAATCATAGAATTTATTCTTGATTGTCGAAGAGTTGCCTTATTTAGAAGATGCTGGTCCGACAGATGCGATATTGGTGGGGACAACTCAGACCTGTGTCGGATCAAAACAAGCTCAAAAATGAAACAACAATTAATAACATTAAGAACCAGTTTCCTGATTGCAATCCTTGAGTTGCACGAAAATATATAAGCAAATAATCCAAAAACAACTTTGGGTAAGTACCGAATATTTGCAATATACTTTTTCCCTTTATAAACAAAATGAGACAATATAGGCTAAATAAGGAAGCACATTATTGTCCAAAAATCACACAAAGGGAAAGTGGATTTCCGAAAATTGTAATAAAGGAAACTAAACAATTCCGAAAATTATAATAAAGGGAAACAAACAATTCCGAAAATTATAATAAAGGGAAACTGTTATACCCAGATTTCGAGCCATGAGAAGTGTAACCTCGAAAGCTAGATGCATAATGAATGAACTCGTAAAGTCTGGAGTATGTTCCAAAACTAAACATCGAGCCTGCAAAGTTGAGACGAGTTCGAAGATGGTGGCCACGAAATCCCCACGAGCTCGAAAGGTAGGCTCTGAGGTGCATCTGTTCTCAGGGGATGACCTCGGATCATGGGCTCCGAGCTTGACGCGCCTACGATCTCGAAGTCATGTGGCCTCGAGAGATGTTATTAGCTCGAAAAAGTCGATAGGAGACCTGGGAGAATAGGGCCTTGGTGATATAGGATAATAACCTTGAATATCCTGATGAGTCGTCTATAAGAGACGCAGTCTACATTTATTACTGTAAATCCACTACAATCTTGGGATATTATTTGATCAGTTATACGCCCCCTGGTCTTCAGGGGACGTTTCCTTTTGTATCGGATTACAGGAATTTAAGGCCATTTAATTTATTTGCATAAAAAGAGTAACTACCCAAAATATGTGGGATAGTATTCAGAAATCTTCTTTATAAATAGAGAGGTTATGCACCATTGTAAATGACCGAATTTTGGTGATCTTGAGAGAAAACTCTGAAGAATTAATCTCTGAAGAATTTTCAGAGATCATCTTGAGTTTAATAACAAAGACTCATGGACTAGGCAGATTTAACAGCTGAACCACGCAAAAATCGTGTTTTGTATTATCGTCCTTTTATTGGCCATTACTGTTTATTGTTTACGTGCTCTTCTTTCACTGTTGACGAAAAATGACGTCAACAGTTTGGTGCTTTCATTGAGAGCCTTAAGCATTCAATCCCTAAGTAAGTCATGGCCACTAATAATCAGAACGCTACTGAAGAAAATTATCCAAGGCGTCCTGGGAAATAACCAATGGAAAACCCAGATGTCGAAGAAAGAAGTGGATCTTCCGATTCCCGGGGACCACCTGCTCCACCAAGGGATGAGGATATGTATTACAATCCTGAGCGGTATGTTCCCATTGTGGAACTTGAAAACCGACAGCTGAAGCAGCAGTTGGCAGAGGCCAACAAACGGAATGAGGAGTTGGCAAGGATAGCCGCAGAGGTGCAGGTGGCTCAACCCCCGCCTCCGCGTGAAAACCAAGTCCCTCCTCCAAGGGACGTACACGTTCCTCCCCGGAGGCCCCGTGGGCGCCCACGGAAAGATGCTGCCACAAGAAGACCGGCTCAACCTCCGGCACCAGCAGAGCCATCCGCTCCCCCAAGGCCTCAGAGAAGTACTCGAGCTAGGGCGCCGGTTAGTCCACCTATGGAAGTGCCTGCGGGAACTGAGAACAACTGAACCCCTGCAGAGGCTCGGACTCAAATCCCTGGGAGTGCACCAAATGCGACCGACCCATCTCGGGCAAACTCCGGACCGTCTAGGCCGCGAAATGGGTGGCAGCCACCGTCACCCATACGGTTCCCTCCATCACCTATAAGATATCCTTCGCCCCCTCGCAGGAATGCTCAACCAGTTCAAGATCACGGTGAAAGGCGTGCGGGAGGAAGACAAGGAAACGGGGAAGCTTTTCAGGAGCGGAGAGGCGCCCCATCTGAAAAAAGTCAAACATCTCGGTCTCGCACGGCGGAGACGAGGCGGCATGGAAAGAATCCATCTCGACATAACCATGCGACAAGTTTTACCAGTGACGACTCTGGAGATACCAGGTCAGTCAGAAAGCATGACTGAGGTCATAAGAAAACTGGAAGTCGCCGAGATCGCCCCGACCTGCAAGAACACCTAAATCAAAGTCGGGGTAATGTTGACCCAATAAATCCAGGCCTGAGGGATCGCTTGAATAGGTGAAGAGATCCCTTACGGAGGCACGAGCCTGGAATTATGATCGATGATAACCGATTCCAGACAGTACCTCTTGCGGACCCAGTCCAAGAGAGAATCGATCAGCTTGAAAAGGCTTTTAGGCTTTTGAAAAACGAGTGAGAGAATGATCGATATGAAGATTCTGACGAGGAGCTCGAGCCATTTGCTCCCCATATTTCCAATACTCCATTCCCTCAAGGGTTTCGGATCCCTCACGTCCCAACGTTCGAAGGAAAGACCGACCCATATAGTCATCTGAGCACGTTCAACACCATAATGAGAGCTAGTAACGTGGGTTACGAGCTCAGATGCATGTTGTTCCCAACATCATTGACAGGACCAGCCAAAAACTGGTTCGAAAAATATAAGAGACACTCGATAACTTCTTGGGAGCAGTTGTCTAAAGACTTTAAGAACCAGTTCAGAGCAATGATGGGGGTCACACCAGAGGCATCAACCTTAACTAACGTTCGACAACAACCGGGCGAAACGCTAAAAAGTTACCTAACAAGGTTTAATCTGGAAGTCGCCCGAGCTCGGAACGTAGATGACAGTGGACACCTAATGACTGTCCAAGCCAGCGTAATGCCAGGGAGTGCCCTCTGGGATGACATGCAAAGAAAACCGGTGAGGTCCATAACCGAGTTCAACAAACGAGCGCAGAGGTTTGTCAATGTAGAGGAAGCGAGGTCGACACTTAATGTGACTTCCCAGCCCGAAAATACAACGATAAACGTCAACTCTGCCTCAACCTCGGCGGACCCAGCAGCTGCAAAGCCTGTTGCGGAAAACCCCTCCAAGAGGAAAAAGAACGAAGAGAGTAACCCCGAGGCCGAGGGAGGAAAGAAAAAGAAAAGGGAGAGATATTTCTCCGTGTATAGAGTATACACCGAGCTCAATGAGTCTCGGGAGAACATATACCTGGCCAATGAAAACCAGGTCCCCTTTAGGCGTCCGGACCCGATGAGAAATCAAAAGTCCAAGAGGGACTCCAGTAAGTATTGCCGATTCCACAGAGACACTGGGCATACAACCGATGAATGTCGACAACTGAAGGATGAGATCGAAGGATTGATCTCGAGAGATTACTTCAGGCAATATGTCAAAAACCAGAGTACTAGTCAGGCGGTCGCGAGCCAGAAAGTAGCCGCACCTCCGACCGCACAAAACAATAATTCTCGAGCTTGGGAAGAAGATAGACCCCCACCGATAGATGGAGAGGATGTAATAACCATCTCGGGAGGGCCTCATCCCGTAGGAGTGGGCAGGAATGCCCAAAAGAGATACGTTAACGAGCTGAAGACTGGGGATGGGTCTCCTTATGAACTCGAACCTAGGGCTCCAAAAAGCCAAAGGATTGAAACACAACCAATAACCTTCACTGAGGAAGACGCGTCCCATGTCCAGTTTCCTCACCATGATCCACTGGTCATCACTCTCCAGCTGGCCAATAAAAGGGTCCACCGAGTTCTCGTGGACAATGGGAGCTCAGTCAATATTCTCTATAAAGCAACCCTTGAGAAGATGGGACTCTCCCTTCGCGACCTGAAAGCATGTGCAACTACTTTGTACGGCTTTTCAGGAGAAGGGACCGCCTGCATGGGATCCATTGAACTCCCCGTGACCTTGGGAGACTACCCAGTCTCGGCAACCAAGATGATGGAGTTCGTGGTAGTAGACTTACCATCGGCCTACAATGTGCTGCTCGAGAGACCCGCCCTGGTCGGGCTGGGGGCAGTTTCATCAGTGAGGCATCTGGCCCTTAAGTTCCCGACCCCTAGCGGGGTCGGAACATTGAAGGGAGATCAATTAGCAGGGAGGGAATGCTACAACATCTCCTTGAGAGGAAAGAAACAAACGAGCGCACAAGCGCTCGCCATCATTCAAAACAAAGACGGAACGGTCTTAGAGATTGACGAAGAGATCGATCCAAGTGTTGAGGAGAAAGTTGACCTCGACCCTTAGAAGAGCTCGAAGAAATTCAGCTCAAAGAAGCCGATCCCTCGAAAAAGGTGAAGGTTAGAAAACACCTCCAAGATGAGACAAAATAGCAATTAGTTTGCTTTTTGAAGAAAAACCAGGATGTCTTCGCGTGGTCGCACTCGGACATGGTGGGAATAAGTCCGAATATAGCAAGTCATGCACTGAATATAGACAAAAGCGTCCCCCCGAAGCAACAAAAGTGAAGACAGCTGGACGAAGACAGAAAGAAAGCTCTAAAGGAGGAGGTTGACAGGTTAAAGGCAAACCGATTCATTAGGGATGCCTTTTATCCTGACTGGGTAGCCAATCCGGTGTTGGTCCCAAAGCCCAATGGGACGTGGCGAACCTGTATTGATTACTCAAATCTCAACAAAGCTTGCCCAAAAGACTGTTTTCCGTTACCAAGGATTGACCAGCTCGTGGATGCCACGGCGGGGCATGGCCTGATGTCCTTCATGGATGCCTATTCTGGATATAAATAGATTCCCATGCATGCCCCTGACCAAGAACATACGAGCTTCATAATGGATAAGGGGCTATACTGCTATAATGTCATGCCATTCGGGCTCAAGAATGCTGGGGCCACATACCAGCGGCTCGTGAACATGATGTTTTCAGAACAAATAGGGAACAACATGGAAGTTTATGTTGATGACATGCTTGTCAAGTCTCAACTCAACAAGAACCATGTTGATGACCTCGAAGAATGCTTCGGCGTACTCCGAAAGTATAACATGAAGCTAAATCCTCAGAAGTGCACTTTCGGGGTGTCTTCAGGAAAATTCCTGGGCTTTATTGTGAACTCTCATGGAATCGAGGCCAACCCCAACAAGATCAAGGCCTTGATTAACATGCCCTCACCTCAAAGGCACAAAGATGTCCAAAGTTTGACTGGCAGGATGGCAGCCCTAAGCAGATTCATCTCGAAATCTACGGACCGTGGTCTTCCATTTTTCAACCTATTGAGAGGAGGTAAGAAATTTGAATGGACGGAGGAGTGCGAGCTGGCCTTTCAGGAGCTCAAAAAGCACCTTGCGGAACCACCCATCCTGTCAAAACCTGAAACGGGAGAAACTCTGTACCTATACCTCTCAACCACTGAGCACGGAATAAGCGCAGTGCTCGTTCGAGAAGAAGAGAAGGTACAAAGGCCCGTTTTCTACATCAGTAAAAGATTACTGGGGGCAGAGTCAAGATACCCCCTGATGGAGAAGCTGGCGCTTAGTCTAATTCATTCATCTCGTAAACTCCACCCTTACTTCCAAGCGCATCCCATCCATGTGTTGACTGATCAACCACTTAGGCAAGTATTTTCTAAACCAGAGGCTTCAGGTCGACTTCTTAAATGGGCTATTGAGCTCGGACAGTTCGAGATCGCCTACCACCCGAGGACGACCATTAGGGCACAGGCGTTGGCGGACTTTATAGTGGAATGTACTGGCATAGCCGACGACGAAGTGATAACCCCGGCCCACGAGCTGTGGAAACTTTACGTCGACGGCTCATCAAATGAAAATGGAGCGGGGGCAGGGGTCATTTTGGTTACCCCCGCAGGGAGCAGATTTCATTCTGCCTTAAGATTTGGCTTCAAAGCGTCGAATAATGAGGCCGAATACGAGGCTTTACTCGCGGGACTTCGTATAGCAAAAGAGCTCAAAGCTAGAGCTATACATTGCTACACTGACTCCCAGCTCGTGGTTAATCAAATCTTGGGAGAATACCAGGCTCGCGGCACGAGAATGGCAGCTTATTTGGAGAAGGCAAAATCTGCATTGGAGTGTTTCGAATTTTACACAATCGAACAGGTTCCCTGCGAGCAGAACTCAAATGCAGATGCCTTAGCTCGGCTCGCCATATCCGCTGAAAATGAAGAACTGAACGTTGTGCCCATAGAACACCTATCAGCACCTAGCATTAATGAGCCAGAGGAGGAAGATGTGTGTATGATCGATACAGAACCTACCTGGATGACCCCAATAGTTGAATATCTCGAGAACGGAGTCCTTCCAAGAGATCGGAACCAGGCTCGAAAATTGATGTATCAACTTCCCCGTTACACCATTCTGGATGGAAAGCTATACAGAAGGGGATATTCCATGCTGTTACTTCGGTGCGTAACCCCACCCGAGGCTAAGAAGATCATTGAAGAAATTCATGAAGGGTTCTGCGGAGATGACACCGGAGGGCATAGCCTATCCAAGAAGATCATACGCCAAGGATATTTCTGGCCAACTATTAAAACGGATTCTTTCGAGTACGTGAAGAAATGCGACAAATGCCAGAGATTCGCCACGATTCCCCGGGCTCCACCATCCGAGCTGACCATGTTGACTTCCCCATGGCCTTTCGCGGTATGGGGCATCGATCTCATAGGCTCTCTCCCGACTGGCAAAGGCGGAGTTAAATATGCTGTTGTCGCTGTGGATTACTTCACAAAGTGGACGGAGGCTGAGCCATTGGCAACAATAACTTCAAAAAAGATCCTTGATTTCGTAGTAAAGAACATTGTATGCCGATATGGGGTGCCGAGGAAGATTGTGTCTGACAACGGAACCCAATTCGATTGCGACTTGTTCACCAACTTTTGTGAAAAGAACGGCATAATAAAGAGTTTTTCATCAGTAGCTCACCCTCAAGCGAATGGCCAGGTCGAGGCTGTGAACAAAACTCTCAAGAGTTCTGTGAAGAAAAAGTTGGAGGAGGCAAAGGGACGATGGCCCGAAGAATTGCCCCAAGTCCTATGGGGATACAGGACCACAGCTCGAACATCAACGGGGCATACCCCATTCTCTCTAGCATACGGCTTCGAGGCAATGTTACCTATTGAGGTCGAAATTCCAACAGTCCGAACTCAAATTTACAACCAAGACTCAAACCACACTTATCTCGAAGAAACCTTAGACTTGATTGAAGAAAAGAGAAATGAGGCTCAGCTAAGGAACGCTGCCTATCAACAACGAGCTACTAGATATTTCAACAAAAGGGTTCGAGATCGAAAATTTGGCGTGGGAGATTTGGTGTTAAGACGCGTATTTTTGGCAACACGAGATCCAGCAGCTGGTGTGCTCGAACCGAATTGGGAAAGACCATACCAGATAGAGTCAGTCATCCGGTCCGGTGTTTACAAGCTAGCGAGATTGGATGGGAGCCTGGTACCGCGAGCATGGAATGGCGAACACCTTAGACCTTACTATCAGTAGTGTAGGAAAAGTGTTGCCTATAACCATGATTTTCTATCTGTATTAGTTTGTCTGCTTTTGAATTCCATCAAATAAAGATCTATTTCGTTCAATATGTCATCTTTTTTTTTATTTTTGCAATCTCTCTTAATTTAATAACCTATGGTCACACTCATAGGATATTAAGGGGGCATCATTGGTATATATACCATCAGCTTAAAAAATAAAATAACATATACGAAAAACTTACAAGTATTTGGATATAACCAGATACGCGAGCTTAGATAGTTTGGACATAACCGAATTATCAAAAACTTACAAGTATTTGGATATAACCAGATATGCGAGCTTAGATAGTTTGGACATAACCGAATTATCAAAAACTTACAAGTATTTGGATGTAACCAGATACGCGAGCTTAGATAGTTTGGACAACCAAACTATCAAAAGATAATAACGTTTGGATTTAACCAGATGTGCAAACTTAATAGGTTTGGAACAAACCACCTAAAACTAATCGACGAGTTGGAATCTAAACCTACTTCGAAATAAGTCGAGATCGAGGCTGGAATATCTTAAAGAAAAATAGTTTCGAACTCGTAACCTCGGGGAGATAACCGAGGATGAGGAAAAGTAACTAAGCAATAAGATATAACTAAACCATTCACATTACATACCATACAAGTACTTTCGAGTTCATGGTTAAAGTAATATCCGACCTTGATGAATAACAAGATCGGAAGCGGATAATTCGAACAAACAATGCGTGGATGCATCGAGTTTCGAGCCTAAATCCCAACTATGTTTGTATGAAGAAATAAACATAAAAAACTCATTCATATAAAATATGCAAAATATTTCGAGCCAAAAAGTGTAAAGCATATATAAATCAATATAAAAAGAAATTGTATCAGCCCTATGGACATAAATTAAAGTAATTACAAAAATAAAGGGACGCAGCCCCAAGATAAGATTTCCCCGAGATCAGATTCAAGAAGGAGGAGTCTCCGTGGCCTTCTCAGCATCAGTAGCACCGGACCCCTTAGGACGAATAGCATGACTATCCTTCTGGGCTCCCTCAGAAACGGCCTCCCGAGCAGCCTCTTCCGCCTCAAGCCGAGCATTCCACTTATCAAGAAGCTTCGCCTCGAGAGGGCCTAAGAAGCTGGTGTCCAGGTCTTCGTTGTTGGCCCACATTCTGTACATAGCCGAGTCAACCGCCTGGTCCTTCTTCTCTTTATACTCAGCAAGGAGACGAGCCTTTTCACCCTCAATAATATCAAAGGTGGCGGCCTTATCTTCTTCGAGCTTTTTGTTGGCCTCCTGGAGCCGAGCGTTCTCCTTCTCAAGCTCCTTGAGCCTAGTTTTCAGCTTCCCAAGCTCGGATGCCTTGACTTCAAGCTCCTTAGCTCCTACCTCAAGCTTTGCATTTGCCGCCTTCAGGTCGTCACTTGCTTTGAGGTGGAGATCCTTCACCTCCTGAGCATGAGACTTGCTCGAATGGATCTCATTGTTCAACTTATAGTTGAGCTGAGCAGTAAAGGCAAGAGACTGACAAAAGAAAGAATCGTCATTAGCGCCAGGACTATGTGATTATAACTAGGAAGAAGAAGAAAACTTACCACGGCAGCGAGCTCGATACTCTTCTCGTAGAGGGCAGTACAGTCTCGGGCATCGTTCAAGTATTGCCACTGAGGAGCTTCGAGACTGCTAAAGCTCTGGCCGATTCGAGACATAACATCCGAGCCCCGCGTAGACCCATGGGACCCAGCTGCATTGTCAATTACATACTCCTCCATGTGGGTAGAAACTGACAGCTTCTGAGTTCGAGAAGCGGAAGGCTTTCTAGGAAGTGGACCGAGTGTAGGCCGAACCACTACAGGAAGTCGGGGCCCGGTCATGATAGAGGCATCGACCTGCGAAGTCGGTGCCACAGTTGAGGCACTGACCTGCGAAGACGGTGCGGTGGTGGAACTGGTAACAGGCGGAGCCGGGGGAGGAGGTGTCTTCTCGGTCCTCTTGGGACTTTTGTAGGTCGATCCACCTTTCGCGACCCCGCCCTGGGACGCTTGCTCCTTTTGGCGCCACCACTCTCGATGATATTATCGAGGTCGGAGTCCATGGCACCTACACAGCTCCAACCGAAGTTAGACATTATGATAATAAGCTTGGATAATAAAAAAAAGAAAAAACCAAGTAAAGAAAGACCTAACTGGAACTCTTCCCCGAACTAGAGCTCGGGGACCATGAAATTCCCCCATCTTCAGAAGAGGCGGGGGGAGTACCTTCCCTATAGGTGGACGTCAACCTCGAAAGGTCCCTATAGTCGTTTGTCCCATATTGGACGGCTATCCCGTTCCACACCTCGTTTAGGCTGTACATAGTGTCATACTTCCCGAGCCAACTATCAAACCTATGAACTCGATCATCTACCCGAGTCCATATGTAGAAGTGGTATCTATCATACGGGCATGAAACTAACCTATCGGGTTTATGCTTTAATAAGGTAGGGGACCACATTCTCGAGGTAAGGATGATTTTACCTTCTTCATCCGAGTCTGAGCTCGAGGCTTCGTCATTAGCCTCATTCCCCGATGGCGGACTCCTTCGGCGAGCTGGAGGTAGAGGCCTCGCCTTTCTCCTCGGGGGGAGGATGCCTGTGGGCAAAGGCACCTGCTCCCAATGTTCATACTTTTTATTAGACCAGTCAAAGGTGGACTGGCCCTCTCCCAAAAGTCCGCAATCTCGGAGCTTATCCTCATGCAAAAGGTACAAGAGAGACCTCCTGCCATGAGGGAGTTGAAGCAGGGTCTCTCTATGCCCCTTCATTGCATCGTCGGGAGTAGGACCTGAAAATTGGCTGGAAAGCAAGACACATTTCAACTAAGTACGGATCTTACAACTAAAATCCCGAGCACAGAGATAAAAAAGGTTGGAATACTTACGAATCCGCCTGAATGAGTAGCATCGAGACGGAGACAAGCCATCTGTCCAGAAGAAGGCTTTCTTAAAATCAGGTGGGTGATTAGGAAGATCCTCAAACACCTTCTTTTCTTTGGGATAGCTAGAAAGGTAGTAAAAGCCATCTCCTCCCCGAGCTCGGGAGGGATTGCTTTTCAGACAAAAGAGATATAAAATCTCCTGCGGCGAAGGCCCCTTCCACTCCAGCTCGTGGTATAGCGACCTTAGGGCAGACAGAACCCTGTAAGAATTGGTGCTGAGCTGGAACGGAGCCAACCCAACAAAATCCGTGAAGTCCTTGAAAAAAGACTTCAAAGGCAATAGCACCCCTGCCTTCATGTGTTCCTGACTCCATGCCGCGTACCTCAGCCTGTTGTCACGGTCCTCGGGGGAGTAGCAGATTCGTTCGTGGGCGGCCGGAGCTCGAAACCTCAAGGAACTTGACAACCTGAGGCCGTGGAGGGCCAGAATGTCGGTTTTCTGACTTGTCGAGGTAACCGAGCTCCAATAGTGCTCGGCCTCGAAGATTTCTCCCCTCGGTTGAGAGGTAGAAGGCTCCCCAATAAGTGAAAATTGGAGCTCTCCCGGGCTGTACGCAACGGTCACTGTCAGTTTAGGGTCGAGTGGGATCGGCCTGGGCCCTGAATTAGATTCTGGGTAAATAGCCTCTCGAAGGGTCCTCCTTTTCTTCTCTATGACCTCATCAATTTGGCGGTGGTAATGAGCTCGAATATCCTCCTGTTTGCGTGCGAGATCGTACTCGCGAATTCGACGTTGATTCCGAGCAAACAGCGATTCCGGGCTCGGGGGTTTTGGGCGAATAAGGGATTTCCAGCAACGACCCCCACCGCCTTTCCAGATTCTATGACATCTAGCGAGAAAGAAAAAATGGCGAGGGCCATGCATGCAAAAATTACGAGCTTGACAGGACAAGCTCGGAGTTTAGGAACAAAACAAGCTCGATACTAAGACCCTTATTAAAGAGTCAGAATGTGTGTCCCACGAGAAAAGGAGGAGGGTGGACAATTTTTTGAAAATCCCAAAAATCAGGGGAAAAGGATTGGCGGATAACTAGAAAAGGTAATCTTGGGTATCGTGCATTCGTCAAGGCCAAGGGTTTATACCCGATATCTTGGTATACAAGAAATGTCTTTTAAAATTTTAAAGCCCAGAAAAAAGAGATCTTGCTCAAACATCAAAACTGGGTATGAACCAGTGATGTAAACCCAGTATGGAAACTTAAAACATGGAAGCCTATCGGACAAAAATTCCCTAACGTATTGTACAAAGAAAATAAACTAGTACATTCACAGAAATAACAAGAACAGTATGAACAAAAACTGGGATAAGGGAAAACAAAGATTGGACACTTACACAATAATGGCGATTGCAGAGAAATCGTTGACTGAAGGAGAGGCTGCAGATATGAGCTCACGGTCTCGAACAAACTGGCGGTCCTCTGTTTCTTCGGTTGAGAAAACATGCACAAGAAGAAATTCTCAGGGATAGTCTCTAGTTTTGCTCTTTTCTTGCTTCTAATGAACGAAAATAAAAAAGAAGATGATGAGAGGGGTTTTATATGTAGATGGAAAAAGGGGATTAATCTGGGGCGTTGAATAAAATCCTTGCAAGATCCAACGGTCAGGGACCGATGACATGATAGTACCAAAAAGGTGGCAGATGAATGATCGTGGGCAGATTTCCAAGGTACTCGAGTACCATGAATGGGAAATGCCCAACTGACGCGTGTCCATTCTTAAGTTTGTGACGGTACGGTTCCAGAAGAAAGTAGTTCAAAAGTTTCCTTCTCTTAGGATTCAGATAAATACTTTTGAGGGGGCAAAATGTTATACCCAGATTTCGAGCCATGAGAAGTGTAACCTCGAAAGCTAGATGCATAATGAATGAACTCGTAAAGTCTGGAGTATGTTCCAAAACTAAACATCGAGCCTGCAAAGCTGAGACGAGTTCGAAGATGGTGGCCGCGAAATCCCCACAAGCTCGAAAGGTAGGCTCCGAGGTGCATCTGTTCTCAGGGGATGACCTCGGATCATGGGCTCCGAGCCTGACGTGCCTACGATCTCGAAGTCATGTGGCCTCGAGAGATGTTATTAGCTCGAAAAAGTCGATAGGAGACCTGGGAGAATAGGGCCTTGGTGATATAGGATAATAACCTTGAATATCCTGATGAGTCATCTATAAGAGATGTGGTCTACATTTATTACTGTAAATCCCCTACAATCTTGGGATATTATTTGATCAGTTATACGCCCCCTGGTCTTCAGGGGACGTTTCCTTTTGTATTGGATTGCAGGCATTTAAGGCCATTTAATTTATTTGCATAAAAAGAGTAACTACCCAAAATATGTTGGATAGTATTCAGAAATCTTCTCTATAAATAGAGAGGTTATGCACCATTGTAAAGGACCGAATTTTGGTGATCTTGAGAGAAAACTCTGAAGAATTAATCTCTGAAGAATTTTCAGAGATCATCTTGAGTTTAATAACAAAGACTCGTGGACTAGGTAGATTTAACTGCTGAACCACGTAAAAATTGTGTTTTGTATTATCGTCCTTTTATTGGCCATTACTGTTTATTGTTTACGTGCTCTTCTTTCACTGTTGACGAAAAACGGCGTCAACAGAAACAACTAATTCAACCAATTTTATCTTTTAAGAAAAAGATATTTCTATAAAAATGCCAATTATAAGATTTACAAGAGCATTTTATTTTATTTTTTTATTGAAAAAAAGCCACCAATCTCAACAGCCCATATGATGCCCACCGAGATTGTTCTCTTTCTCAATAGACATACATGTGCCTGTCGAGATTGATATGATGAAATAGCCCAATTGTTTAGTAGTGAATGGATGCAACTGTACATCCCTTTTCATTTTGGGAAGCAAAGAAGTTATAATCCCAATTTTTTTTATATGACAGCATTCAAGCAGTCGATGCGCATGCATATAAAAAAAATAAACACGAGTGCAAAGGAATGTATGAACTATGATTTCTGCACCTTAAATAATTAAAAAATTTCCTAAAAGTTTATGGAGATCTTAAATAACTACAATGAACACCGTCATATAAAAAACTTGAGATTATAACTTATCTACAAAGCGAAACGGAAAGAGATGCACATATGTATCCTTTTTAAGGATTGTACTGGAAAATTATCCAATAATATTATGTTTTTTTATTTATAAATACAACTCATGTTCTATATTGCACTAAATAAATTAGACATGTGTTAGCAAAATAAGTAACTTATTTAACATGAAATAGGATATCAAGCCAAAATTTTATTATATAAAAGATGCCGAAATAATTTATTTCTCCTATACTTTTTATGTGGCAAATTTCTCTTATACCTTCTTATGGGTAAAATACAACAATAGGTTTTTTGGTGTTTTTGTGATTTGCAATAGGAAAAATACTAGTTTGACCTCTGTGTTTGACAAATACATGATCGGCCCGTATGTTTTGTTAAATGATATTTTCAGACTCCTTGTTTTGCAAAATGGTACCTTGAGCCAAATTTTAGTCAAACATATTTTCAATATGACCATAATACCCCTAGGTTTTTTTATTTGGTGAATTAAATTATATAAAATAAAACATTATTAAATTAAAATTAATAAAAAGTTAACAAAATAATATAAAAATTGATAATAACTATTTTAATTAATGAGAAGTTAAGACACTTTTTTTAACAGCAATTATAAAATTAAATCATTATTCTTTCTCTAAAATTTTCAACTTCTTCCCTAAAATTTTCTCAGAATTTGTTCGTCTATATTCATAAATCCATAATAAAAAAAACTCAGAAAAAGTGGTGTTCTTGAGCTTACACCACAAATTTCTATCGAACAAATGCAAAACTCAAACATACTTCAAGAAAAGAGTGACTATCAATTCAAGCCTTTTACAGCACCTACGATGGCCTATCACCAGATCTAAAGCTCCAACCTCACGTCTCGCCATCTTAGTCACAACCTGCAAAAAATAGCATAAGCCTTTCGCCTTCCTTCATCTCCAACCCAGTCCGGCCTCAATCTCAAAGAATTCTTAGACCACCTTGCATTTACCCACTCAACCCAGTTTGTCCCAACCTCAAAAAGAGTCTCAACCATCCGATGAATTAAACCCATAAAAATGTCACCCAACCTTCATCATATTTGCAGCTTCGGGACGGAGAGCACCTAAGATGGGAAGATATCGATATGGGGCCAAACCGGTGGCTGATACGTCGATATGTAAGGGTAGCACAGATCTAGAGTTGAGAGATAGTTTGCTTTAATTGAATATGGGCTAGGTGCGGCCGGAATGATGATATGTCAATGGTTTGAGGACGAGGTTGGGCTAGGTGCGTGACGGTGAAGCTACGAAGAAAACGAGAAATCGAAGGAGAAGCCTCTATCTTCGGTGAGTTCCCCAGCTTCAGATCTATGGCCTCCATCTCCATTTAGTTCTCTAACTTCATAACCATGGTCCATGTTCGGCGAGTTCTCCAGCTTCAAATCCATGGCCACCATGCCTACAAAAAGAAGAAATGGAAGAAGAAAGAGAATGTTTGATTGTTTTGATTTTTTTATTGGGTATAGTTTTAGATTTTAGTTTAGATTTGTATTTTGTTTTTCAAATTTTTTTAATTAATTAATATATTATTTTAATGATTATTTAATTTAAAATTAGCTTTAAATTCTTTATTATTTTAAAATTTATTTTCAATTATGTAATTAATTCATTAAATAAAAAATACGAGGGCATTTTGATCATATTAAAAAAATGTTTGACAAAAATTGGGCTCATGGTACTATTTTGATCAATTTTGCACAACATAGGATCTAAAATGTCAACAAACCGTAGAGATCGATCGAGTATTTGAGCAAAACATAGGGCCAAAATGGTATTTTCGCGGGGAAAGTCCCCAAACTTAGTAAAACAGTATTTTCGTCCATCTTCATTAGTTACACTCCGTCTGCTGTTGACTAGACCAACACGTGTTACTTCGTGAATGGTTCAACTCATAAATATTTTAAAACATCATTTAATTAATTTTCAAATGAAAACTTATTAAAAATTCATTAAAAAAAATATATATGAAAATGAAAAAAAATACAAATAATATATAAATTATCAGAACAATATTTCTTCCGTAATCAAAATTTGCATAAAAATTTAAAAGCAACCCTATCACGCCATATTGCTAAAAAAAATAAGAATAATATATAAATTATAAAATAAAATATTTCTTCTGTAATCAAAATTTGCATATATATTTAAAAGCAACCCAATCACGCCATATTGCTAAAAAAAATACAAATAATATATAAATTATCAGAACAATATTTCTTCCGTAATCAAAACTTTCATAAAAATTTAAAAGCAACCCAATCACGCCATATTGCTAAAAAAATATTTTTTTATTTTAAATTAATTAAATAATTTGTTAAAAATATTTATGAGATGGATCAATAACGGAGTGACACGTGTTGGCCTAGTTAGCAACTTACGCAGTGCTACTGACGAAGATTGACGAAATTACTGTTACTAAGTTTGGGTACTTTCCCAGCAAAAAAAAAGAAAGATTTGGTCCATGCGGCGTACAAGCGCCAAACATTGGGTACTTTTGCCACATTTACCCTAGCGGCTAACGCAGTGTAATTGACGAAGATGGACATAATTACTGTTTTACTAAGTTTGGGTACTTTCCCGTGAAAAAATAGATTGGGTCCATGTCGCGTACAAACACCAAATATTGGGTACTTTTGCCGCATTTACCCCTAATAAATTGTATTTTCTTAGATTAATAATAGGCTGATACTTGTTAGTTTAGTTAGTCCAATCAACATTTAATAATACTGGTTGTTATGGTTGCAGCGAAAATGTAATGTTGGGTAGTCTTACCCTTAAAAAAATTGGTTTTATAAGTGTATAAATGCGAAAACATAATGTATTTATGTTGCTAGTTCCCTTAAAAAAATGCTGAAAAAAAACTCATATTACACAAAAAAATTCAGCTTGAGCATAACTGATACGCACAAACTCAGATTGTCTTAAACTAAACAAAGAAACAAACTTTTATATGTTATGATTGGTTAAATACAAATGATAAGTGTTAAGGTACAAGCACGGTATAAACACTTAGTAGAATTCATATAATGAATATGTGAATTTGAGTTTCAATTTTAGGCACTAATAAATGTAAATTTGGGTCCAAAGCGATATATGAGAGTATCTAAGGGTTCCCAAAAAGTTTTGTGGCATTTGGAGCATTTTTGGAACCTTTGGAAGTGACCAAAGTCAGAGAGGGTGGCGATAATCTCTCCACCACCAGTTAGGTGTTTACTCTTGGAGGAGGTGCAATCTCATGGGGCTCCAAGAAGCAAACGTGTATATCACCCTCAACCATGGAAGTGGAGTTTATAGCTTTAGCGACAACTGGCAAAGAGGCCGAGTGGCTAGGAATCTCATGATGGATATTCCTTTAACCACGGATATGGTATAAATAATTTCAATACATTGTGATAGCCATTCCGCACTTTCTAGAGCATATAATAGTGTGTATAATTAAAAGTCTAGACACACTAGTCCAAGACATGAATATGTGAGACAATTGATTCAAGGTGGAATCATATTGATCTCATATGCTAAAATAAGTGAGAACTTAGCAGATCCATTTACAAAACTTCTTGTGAGAATGTTAATAAGTTCTAGTTCAAAAGGGATGGGATTGAAACTCCTAGAAGAATGGATTCACCAATGATGGACACCCAACTCTCAACTTGTACAAATCAAGGGAAAGAGTTCAACGGGTAAGAACAAGTCATTGATAAGTGAATAGTTTCAACACTAAAATTTATGATTAGTTCCAACCGAGATGGTTAGTGTTGATTGCTATCGAGTTAGGGTTAAGCCTAGGGTTTTAAATGAAGTTTAGTTGAGTGCCACAAGCATCTATAAAGGTAGCAAAGATGTTGAAAGAACTTCAACTATGTGGACTTAGAGGTGATGCCACCTCTCATGGGAGTGGAGTTTCTCCATGAAAAATCTATGAAGAGATGAGAACATGGCCATGATAGTGCTAAGTGAGAAAGTGGGAAAACAAAAGAAGTGGTGAAGGTGTGTGAGGTATCACTGGCCTTATCATATGGAATACTTAGTTCAAGCTTTAAACAACTAATGATTTCGATAATACTTTGTGGTATTTTCACTAAGATAAAGTTCAAACCGAAAGACACTTTATTTTATGCCCCAAAAATGTTTAAGCTAGAGAATGTGGCTTGTATTTAACCAAGTGAGGGATCATTATGATTGGTTAAATACAAATGATAAGTGTTAAAATACAAGCAAGGTATAAACACTTAGTAGAATTCATATAATGAAGATGTGAATTTGAGTTTCAATTGTAAGCACTTATAAAAAGAAATTTTGGGTCCAAAGTGATATATGAGAGTATCTAAGGGTTCCCAAAATGTTTGGTGGCATTTGGAGCATTTTTGGATCCTTTGGAAGTGTCCAAAGTTAGAGAGGGTGGCGATACGTCGCCACCCAATAGGCGAGACATCGCCTGTTATCTAGGATTTCAAGAAACCCTAACAGGCAATGCGCCTGCTGTATTACGTGCAGTATTGTAAATGCTCTAAATGGCGTGTTTTTCAAGTCTAATTCTATTGGTTGCGCATAATGACGGTGCCTACTGTACAAAAGGGTCAAGAACAGTGATTTGGAAGACTTGATCTCTCTCTCCAATCTCTCTTTACCCTTTCTCTCTCTCTAGCTCCAAGAATCTCTAGTTTTCTCCAAGAACTCTCCAAGAAAGTGCTTGACTTAGAGAGTTGAAGGCTTGTTCAATCTCAATCCTCATTTCCTCAAGAGAAGGCCTCAAGCATCAATGATGGCTAGGAAATAGAGTATTAGGACAACGTTCTACAACATGTATAAGACTTGGTTTGTGTTTGGTTTGCTTAAAGGTTTTTTCAAAGTGGTGAACTTACCTAGGGTTTGAAGCTTCATCAAAGTTGAAGAACACCATTGTTCTACTTGGGTTTGCATGATCTTTCTCAATCTTTCTTAAGTCTCTGTCAATCAAAATTTTGTATAGATTCTATTTCTTGTGGTGGTATCATCTCACTCTCCCCCAACATTCTAATATTCTATAATCTAAGATAGCATATCATGGAAGAATCTAACTCTCTTTCGGCATTGAGATGCATAACTCAAGACTTTGTTAGACTAGATAGATTTGATGAGACTAACTTTGTTCGTTGGCAAGACAAGATTAGGTTCTTGCTCACTACTTTGAAAGTTTTCTATGTCTTGGATAAGGAC
This sequence comes from Humulus lupulus, assembly GCF_963169125.1. Classification (NCBI taxonomy): domain Eukaryota; kingdom Viridiplantae; phylum Streptophyta; class Magnoliopsida; order Rosales; family Cannabaceae; genus Humulus; species Humulus lupulus. Next base: position 135,603,844 of record NC_084794.1, read on the forward strand.
CTAAAGACATTGGAAGAGCCCAAGGAAGATGATACACAAGAAGTTATCAAAGAAAGGAAGAAGCGTAAGAAAGATGAGTTGATTTGTAGGGGTCACATCCTCAATGCCCTATGGGATAGACTCTATGATCTCTACACCAACACAGAGGAAGATACTAAGAAATTCCTTATTACCCAATATATGAAATTTAAAATTTATGATGATAAACCCCTTCTCCCTCAAATTCACGAGCTGCAAATCTTGTGGGTACCATTATAGCCAAATTACCTCCTTCATGGAGAGGCTATAGGAAAGAGATGCTCCATAGAATTGAACAAATTTCTTTGGGGGAAATTCTCAAACACTTGAGAATTGAGGAGGAATCTCGATCTAGAGATATAAATGAAGAGAAGTCTAATGAAGAGACTTCTAAGGCCAATGTTGTGGAAAATCCTCCAAACAAGGGGAAAGAAAATGACAAGAACAAGGGAAAAGGTCAAAAACCCTTGGAGCCCAAGAAGAATGATGGACAATTTAAAAGTTCTAAGGGACCTTGCTTTGTGTGTGGAAAGAATGGTCACTTTGCTAGAGATTGTAGGTTTAAGAGGAGCCATAAGAATGAGGCAAAAGTCAACTCAGCCCAAGAGGAACTAGTGGCAACACTAAGTGAGGTTAATGCCATTCATGGAAAGGTGAGTTGATGGTGGTATGATACTTGTGCCACCATTCATGTTACCTATGATAGAACTATATTCAAGACCTTTGAATCTTTAAAGGAAGGGCATGAAATCCAAATGGGCAATGAGAAAAGGTTCAAGGTTGAAGGATAGGGAACTATTGTCATGTTCTTCACATTCGGCAAGACGGTTCTACTCACCAATTTTTTTTATGTACTGGAAATGAGTAGAAACCTTGTGAATGGAAATTTACTTGGCAAACCGGGAATCAAGGTTGTGATATATTCCGGCAAGCTTATTTAATCTAAAGACAATGTTTTTGTGGGAAAGGCCTATGCTTGTGATGGCATGTTCAAACTTTGTACTTCTATTGACATTGTGAACAATAAAGTTTCTTCTTCTTGTTGTTATATGCTTGACTTCAATTCTATTACTTTGTGGAATGTTAGACTTCCACATATAGGATATAGCAGAATTTAAAGGACTGTCAAATGTGGAATAATTGATTGTGATAATGTTGAGCATGAAAAATGTGAATTATGTGTTAAATCTAAAATGGTAAAGAAACATTTTCCTAGTGTTGAAAGAAACTCTAAGTTGTTAGATCTAATACATAGTGATTTATGTGAACTTAATGGAATGTTGACTAGAGAAGGAAGTAGATATTTTGTTACTTTCATTGATGATTGTTCTAGGTTCACATATGTTTATTTTCTTAAAAATAAAGATGAAGCATTTGATGTGTTTAAAGTGTATAAAGAGGAAGTTGAAAATCAACTTGAAAGGGAAATTAAAATACTTAAAAGTGACAGGGGTGGTGAATATTTTTCAAATGAATTTAACTTGTTTTGTGAAGAACATGGAATGATTCATGAATGTACAACCACTTATACTCCACAACAAAATGATATAGCAGAAAGAAAGAATGGAACATTTATTGAGATGATTAATGCTATGTTATTACACTCTAAATTGAATTTTAGTTTGTGGGGTGAAGCCTTGCTATCCGCTTGTCATATTTTGAATTGTATTCCCATGAAGAAAAATAATATATCTCCATATGAGTTATGAAAATGAAAGAAATCAAACATTGGTTATCTTAAAGTGTGGGGGGGTGTCTTGCATATTGCAAGAGCACCGATCCAAAAAGGACAGTTGGGTCCAAGAGCAATAAGATGTGCATTTGTGGGTTTTGCCCAAAATAGTAAAGCTTATAGATTATTAGACTTGGAGTCTAATGTAATAATTTAATCTAGAGAGGTTGAGTTTTTTGAGAACATGTCATGCGATGACAACAAGTTAGAACAAACTCAAACTAGAGAGCATTATGAGGAGACTCCTAGAATAGTTGGTGAGCAATCTTAATAGCCTAGAAGGAGCCAAAGGCTAAAAAATTTGGAATAAAATGAGAAGTGTTCTACAATAGAGACACTATACCTTGTTGAAGGTGATAATGAGGAAGTTACTTTGAAACATCCTATAGTACTTTAATTAGAAGATGATCCCAAAACCTTCATGGAAGCAATGTCCTCTAGGGACTCCGCTTTTTGGAAGGAGGAAATTAATGATGAAATGCATTCAATTTATGTCAAACCACACTTGGGAATTGGTTGACATTACTAAGGGGTCCAAACCAATTGGGTGCAAATGAGCATTTAGAAAGAAATACCATACCGACGACACCATACAAACCTTCAAGGATAGGCTAATAGCCAAAAGATTCAAACAAAGAGGGAGAATAGATTACTTTGACACATATGCATCGGTAGCAGGAACTACTTCTACAAGGTTGTTGTTTGCCTTATCATCTGTATACAACATTTATGCTCACTAAATGGATGTCAAAATGATTTTCCTAAATGGAGATCTCGAGGAGGAGGTCTATATGGAACAATCAGAATGTTTTGTTTTTCAAGGAAATGAACATAAAGTGTGTAGACTTGTCAAATCATTATATGGTTTGAAACAAGCTCCAAAACATTGGCATGAGAAGTTTGATAAATTCATTGTTTCTAATGGATTTAGACACAACAATTCGGACAAGTGCTTATACTCTAAAACTTGTGGTGACTTTGTCATACTTCTATGCATATATGTAGATGATATGTTGATTTTGAGTAATGACATGAAAGGAATAATGGAAACAAAGAGGTTTCTATTTTATAACTTTAAAATGAAAGAACTTGGGGAGGTGGATACCATTCTAGGTATCAAAGTTAGAAGAAATAGTGGGGGTTTGGTGTTGAGTCAAACCCACTATGTTGAGAAAGTGCTCGACAAATCTAGTCATCTAAAAGTCAAAGAGGCACATACACCATTTGATTCAAACATGAAGTTTGAAAAAAATGAAGGAAGAGTGGTGGCTCAATTGGAATATGCAAGTGCAATAGGTAGCCTAATGTACGCCGCTCATTTCACAAGAGCGGACATTGCATATGCAGTTAGTAAACTTAGTAGGTTTACTAGCAATCCGAGTATCAATCAATGGAAAACTATTGAGAGAATACTTGGTTATCTTAAGGGTACCAAAGAGTATAGTCTTCACTATACAAACTTTCCAAAGATACTTGAAGGATATTTTGATGGTAATTGGATATTAGGAATTGAATATAATCTCTCCACCACCAGTTGGGTGTTTACTCTTAGAGGAGGTGCAATCTCATTAGGCTCCAAGAAGCAAACATGTATATCACACTCAACCATGGAAGAGGAGTTTATAGCTTTAGTGGCAACTAACAAAGAGGCCGAGTGGCTTAGGAATCTCATGATGGCTATTCCTTTAACCACATATATGGTATAAAAAATTTCAATACATTGTGATAGCCAATCCACACTTGCTAGAGCATATAATAGTGTGTATAATGGAAAGTCTAGACACATTATTCTAAGACATGAATTTTTAAGACAATTGATTCAAGGTGGAATCATATCGTTCTCATATGTTAAAACAAGTTAGAATTTAGCAGATCCATTTACAAAACCTCTTGTGAGAAGGTTCGTAAGTTCTACTTCAAAAGGGATTGAATTGAAACTCTTAGAAGAATAGATTCACCAATGATGGACACCCAACTCTCAACTTGTACAAATCACGGGAAATAGTTCAATGGGCAAGAACAAGTCAATGATAAATGAATAGTTTCAATACTAAATTTTTGATGAGTTCCATCCGAGACGGTTAGTGTTGGTTGCTACCGAGTTAGGTTTAAGCCTAGAGCTTTTAATGAAGTTCAGCTGAGTGCCACAAGCATCTATAAAGGCAGCAAAAAAGTTGTAAGAACTTCACCTATATGGACTTAGAGGTGGTGCCACCTCTCATGGAAGTTGGAGTTTCTCCCCGGCAGGTCTATGAAGAGACGAGCACATAGCCATGATAGTGCTACGCGAGAAAGTGGGAAAACAAACGATGTGGTGGAGGTGTGTGAGGTATCACTGGTGTTATCATATGGAATGCTTAGTCAAGCTTTAAGCTTCTAAGGTGTGTGTAGAGTTTTATTTGATATTAAGACAAGTATTTGATTGACTTTTCTAGACGTTGTGAAAGCCATCTCACATAGTGTAAGCTTGGACTGAGGTAAGGAAGTTAGATAGTACTTATTATTGGATTACTATAATGTTGCTAATGTTTTATAATAAGGTATATGTTTGTGTGACTGACACTAAGGTTACAACTAAAAAGAGTGTCACAAAAGTTGACCAAAATGGTGTCATGAATGTTTTTATGAATGTAAGGAAGTTAGCTAGATTATCAGTTTTGTTTCTGAATGAGCTCTAGTTAAGAGATATGTATGGAATTGTTTGTCTTTGCTTATCCTAGTGCTGCAGCATTACTAAAGGCAGACATGCCTAAGATTCTGGCCAAAAGGGTGCCAGGTGAATTATGACCAAAAGGGTGACATGGAAGTGAACAAATGGCAGTCACACGTGATCATTGGAAAATAGGAGAGTCATGATCTTATGTTGTATGCTTATGTTGTGATCATTGGACAATAGGGAAGCCATGATCTTATGTTGTATGCTTATGTTGTTGATCATTGGACAATAGGGGAGCCATGATCTTATGATAATGCTTATGATGCTTGTGAATTAATGTGGTATGCTTATGCCTATGTTACTTATGATTTATGTTGAATGTTTATCTTGTGATCTTTAACAATAGGGGTGTCATGATCTTATGATGTATGATTATGCTTATGTTGTATATCTATGAATGCGATTTTAAGATGTATGATATGTTTACGTTGACTACAATCTTATGTTTATGATTTTGATCTAATGAGGTACGATTATGTATATGTTTGTAAATGTTGACCCTCGATTTGGTCAACTGACACGGAGTCAAACGCTTGATGTGATTGAAGGTGTTGAAATAGATCTAATAGAAAGAACAGTAAATGACACAAAAAATTATAATGGTTCGGTCCCATGAATTGGTAATGACCTACGTCCACTTAAGCTATTATTGATATTAATTCTCAAAGGAGTGATCAAAGAACTAGGGTTCTCTGAGTTTCACAAGCCTTAGAGAGATGGATAATACAATCGTAAGATAATAGCTCTAATTCTCTTGTAAATTATAAACTTAAATCAGCCAAAAGTCCCCTCCTTGAGCTATTTCTTCTCTATTTATAGGCTCAAGATGGATTACATAAATTTGTTACAGATATTATTTCCTAAATAATCAGATACTCAGGAATTATGGGAGATAATCTCGGATATTGTTATAATTGCATAAGATCTTCTTAAAATATACGGAGTATACGACCAAGCTGGTCGTATATAAAGTCCAAATGTTACGCTAGAGGAACCTCCCTGGTCGATAGTCGAATAGAACCTTTGCCAGGTGTCAGCCACGTGTTAAAAATGTCCGCCACGTCATCCACACCTATTCATTGGATAACATTTGCGCCCCAAGTTTATTTATTGCGACCAACAATAAGTAAACTTAGGAAAATAACATTTCATATGCCTCACGAAATCTGTCAGAGCCCCTGTGCGTTTTTGAAAACCGTGACCTAATCACGTCTAATCAAGCCTCTTCAGTTTTCAAGAAACCACTCCGATGGCTGTTACACTCCCCCATGCTTCGAAAAAGGGAAAGTCATGATTGCTACTTTTTGTCACACTTCGACTTCTATAAGTAAGCCCCTCATTCACCTTATAATCTTTTACTCACCATTTTCTGCCAAGAACTCTCAAGAACTCCATCCAGAACTCAGAGCTTCGAAGGTCTCAGACGCCTTGCTGAGGATCCTACAGACCCAAAGCTTCTATTTTTTAGTATCTCTAACCTTCATCTAGATAATTTTCTTCATCTTTTAAACTCTTTGAGATGCCATGCATACTGCTTTTGAGTTCTGAGACTTTTCGTGTTCTTGAGTAGAAATTTGTGGGGATACTATATATGTTGTTAATGCTTGACATGGTAGTGTACTTTTCATCTATATAAGTTATGAATTAGTTTGATAGTCAGGATCATAGGTTTAAGGCATAAAATCGACGTAAAAATTCAATTTTTAGGCTAGTTGAAAAACTGGGGTTTTCCCTCCCCTTAGGAGTTGAAAAAGCTTCTTTTCAGAATACCTTTTAATTTCCTTTTTGATCCGTTTTTCAAACTGCTAGCATAAAACTTAGTGTTCGGTTAGAATGCTGCTGGTCGATAGATGCGAGCAATGTTATTCCAACTTTCAACATAAGTTCCCAGGCTGTGCGTCTTATCTCCTCCATTGTCTGTTTGCAGTTCATATGCAAGACCCGTGGGGAGGAGAAAGACCCATCGACAATGATCTCTTAGTTCAACTGCTTGAAGATGAAGAACAACCTTCGACTCTAATATCAGATATTCCTTTTTCCCGCCTTAACCTAAACACTTCCCCAGATCAGACCCAAAACATGGCTCGCACCAAAACTAAAGCTCGAAAAAGAAAAATTCCCAACACTTCTCATCAGCCTACTACTGATGCTCCCTCGACCAGTGGTCAAGAAAACAATATTCCTGACCCAAATGTGCAAAGGCATGCTCACCCTCGACACGCTATTTAGCCGGATGTCGAGTGGCATGTTGTCGCTGAGAGTAGGGTGACGATCAGGATGATCGCCAACTACTTAAATAAATACAATCTGACAGGGGTGACCCTAGTCAAACCTAACCCCGACCAAAGGGCTAATCTGCCTGGGGGTGCTTACAGCACCTGGTCGCGGTTTCATGTTGAGGCAGGTGCCACTTTGCCTCTTCATGCATTCTTTCAGAGGGTGGCCAACTACTTCGGAGTTGATCCCTTCCAAATTACCCCAAACAGATATAGAATGCTCGCTGCACTCTATATCCTGTATAGCCAGAAAAAATGGCCCGCGCCGTCGCCACATGAGGTCAACTACCTGTTCGACCTCAAATCTAACCCCAACCAAGAAGGCACGGGGTTCTTCCATCTTTGTCATCAGGAAACCGGGCGCACTTTCCTGACTGACACCACCCATATCTCCAACGCGGGGAGGTAGTACCAGAAGTACTTCCTTACTCCTGACTTGGTCGCAGACAACTTGGCTTTCACACGAGGAGGTAAAGTTTTCACGTCGCTGGCTTCTTCACTTAGTGTTTTTCCACCATAATGTCTTGAACTTTCAATGTGTTTCAGGCCCATGGTTGCGACCAAACCCAACTCTAGGGATGGAGTCAAGGGCGGCACTCTTAGCCAGCATGTTAGATGCTGAGAAGAGTGTCAAAAATTTAGTTATAGAGGCTAACCTTAGGTTGGCCGACCTCTGAGACCCTCAACCAACGACGAGTGGGCCTTCGGCGGGAAATGTTCACGCCGAAGTGGAACCCGAGCAGCAACCCCAAGCGTCTCCTTCACCGAGGAGACCAATTGGGGTTACAATCAGGGAACCTGCCGACACTCACCGAGTGGAGAGGCCCTTGGCTCCCAAGGGAAAAGGAAAGAAAAAGGCCGCCGAGCCTATCGAACTCTCTGACGACACGTTGGATGATAACGGTACAATAATTTTGCTTTTAAACCATTTGCCAATTCCCTGTCATCTGTTCGACGGGGATGGCAACTTTAAGAATGCTCCCATCTTAAATTCAGATTTCTTCCAGGAAGTAGGTAGTTTGGTAAATAATGTAGTGACCAATAGTTGTAGCGCGGGTACTTTACTTGTAATCTTTTTACTTTCATTTTTTGGCCCTGTGTGACCATCTCGTCTTACTATTCGCGTTGTTTCCTTTTGTGCAGATATGGACTCCGAGGATGTGTTTGAGCATTACAGGGCTGCTGTCGCCTCTTCTGGCCAAAAGAAGGACAACAAGAGGGCTCGAGGGGAGAGCAGCAAGGCTGCCTCAAAGAAGGCACGAACTGACGATCCTCTGGCTACAGCCCCTTCGAAGGAGAACTCACCACCTCCAACACCCCCCGAGCAGCCGGCCTCAACTTCTGCCAACCAGCAGCCTTCTCCTAAGGCTCCTAGCAGCCATACATTGCGCACTTCGCCCGAAGGCTCCCTACCAAGCCTCGTGGTCAGCTCTGCTAGGGAGAGAATATACAAACTCTCCAAGCATAGACGCAGCCAGGAAGCTATTACCGACACCACTTCTATGGAGGCTGATCAAGTTCTCAATAGAGGGCTGAATAAGATAGTTAGCGTAAGTCAACTCCTGCTGCTGTAACATTTGTTTTTGATTCCCTACCTTTACTTTATCCTTTTCTATCTTTCTTCAGGGACTGCTGACCATAACCGCTGGCTGGCTCCGTGCTGGGGCGTTGGTGTCTCGGCGTAGGAACTTTGATGCCAGACGTGCCGAGGCCAAGAAAGCACTCGAAGCTACAAACAACGAGCTTACCATACAGAATGGTGAATTGCTTGCGGAGAAGACGGAGCTGTCCAAGCAGAAAGATGAGCTGCTTGAGGACAAAGCTACTCTGACCAAGGAGTTGTTGGAAACCCGGGAAGCCCTGAAGAAGGCCAACAAATCTAGGGAAAAGTTCAGGGAAAGCGCGAAGCTCAACTATCAACAAGCTGTACAACTCGAGCTTGATCTGATCGCCAGCAGGCAGGAGGCGGAGGAACTCGGAAAACAAGTGCAGGAGCTTGAGGAGGCTGGGGCCAAGGATTTGGAGAAGCACAAGGAAGCCACTCATCTCTGCTTCTACGAATTCTGGAAGCATAACCAGGAGGCTAACTTCAGCTTCCATCCGAATGCTTGAGGAGGACTCTAATGATGCAGGCGCCATTCGTCTGGAAGAAGAAGAGAAGGTTGGAGTGCCTGCTTCCCCAGAGATTTCCCTGGCAGCATGGATAGACGGTGCAGATGTTGAAGTTGGCTCAGCCGTCGACCAAGGCACTCCTCAAGACCCTCCAGCTCCTTAATCTTTTTTTTTCTTCTTTTATCTCAACTACCGACCCACAGGTCATTTTGTAAAGACAATTTATTTTTTATTGGTGCAAGGGCAGCCATTTTACTTTTATTTGAACAGTTACATCCGAGCAGTACTGCTCGCGGTGTAAAAGGATTCCATTGACATTATAATATTTTTGCTTTATTATAATATCTGTTCGCATGACCGAACCTAGCATAGTACTTTGGCTTGATTTTTCAAAATATAAATTTTGAAAAATACTCTAAGTATCGTAGTATGCTTTCACTTATTTTGTTCATGTATTTACATACCTTTTGGTATGCTTTGCTATCGATGTCCTTATATGCCCCCCAAGTGATCGAGGAGCTTTAGGTCCTTGGTCACTTGCCTTGACCATGACCTGTACGAACATTACTGCTCGGTATAAAATGTAAAACTTATTAATACAGCAAAACAACACACGTAATTAACAAATACTTGTAAAAAATTACAAAGTTTGGCAAGAATGACCAGCTGCGCACAGTCCCTTATAAATCTTGTATTTAAATGGACTAAACATGTCTTTACGAGTCATCTTTGAAAGATCTTACACTTATAAGCGATTAGCCATATAACATGGCTAACCCTTTTTCAGAACTTGTAAAAAGTAAAAATTAATACAAGCCAGTCCTTTAAGAAGGATTGTTTATTGATAGTTCTTGCACAGGTGTTCTCCATTCCAATAATGTGGAACGAGATCTCCATTTAAGAGTGCAAGATTATAGGTGCCTGGATGAAGAACTTCTTCAATCTGGTAAGGTCCTTCCAAGTTTGGTCCGAGTACTCCAGCAGCTGGGTCGCGAGTGTTGAAGAAAACTCTTCGAAGCACTAAGCCTCTGACGTTGAACTTTCTTTCTTTTACTTTGGAGTTCAAATATCGAGCGACCTTTTGTTGGTACGCAGCTACTCAGAGTTGGGCTTTTTCTCACTTCTCCTCGATCAGGTCTAGGGACTCCGTCAACAGTTGGCTATTCTGACCTTGGTCGTATGTGAGTCTACGATGCGAGGGCGGATCTAACTCGACAGGCAACATAGCTTCATACCCATATGCTAAGGAAAATGGGGTATGACCTGTTGCTGTTCAGTGAGACGTTTTATACGACCAGAGTACTTCAGGCAGATGTTCTGGCCATGCTCCTTTAGCTTCCTCGAGCCTTTTCTTCAGGGTATCCTTCAATGTCTTGTTTACTGCTTCGACTTGCTCATTTGCTTGTGGATGAGCAACTGAAGAAAAGCTCTTGGTGATTCCATGCCTATCGCAGAAGTCTGTGAATAGGTCACTATCAAACTGGGTGCCATTGTCCGAGACAATCTTTCTGGGCAATCCATATCGACAAACAATGTTCTTGATGATAAAGTCAAGCACTTTCTTTGTCGTTATGGTAGCGAGTGGCTCAGCTTCAGCCCATTTGGTGAAGTAGTCGACCGCCACAACTGCATATTTCACTCCACCTTTTCCTATTGGCAAGGACTCGATTAAATCTATACCCCACACTGCGAAGGGCCATGGAATTTGCATCTGCTTTAACTCATTAGGAGCTGCCCGTGGGATCTTGGAAAAACTCTGACAATTGTTGGATTTGCGCATAAACTCCATCAAGTCTTCGTTCATGGTCGGCCAGAAATAACCCTGCCTTAGAATCTTTTTTGATAAGCTCTGCCCCCCAGCGTGATCTCCACAGAAGCCTTCATGTACCTCTTTCATCAGTTCTTTAGCCTTTTCTGGTGTAACACACCTGAGCAGTGGCATTGAGTATCCTCTTTGGTATAGAACCCCATCGACCAGGATATACCTAACAGCTTGTCTCTGAAGGGTTCTGGCTTTGTTTCTATCTGCTGGTAGTATACCGCTTGTGAGATACTCCAAGTATGGTGCCATCCATGTTTCTGCTAACCGGACCTCCATATTGGTTTCTTCGGCTCGTATGCTTGGCTCACACAGTCGTTCAACTGGCACTATATTCAAAGTGTCAGCATCCTTTGCACTCGCGAGTTTGGCTAAGGCATCTGCATTTGAATTCTGATCTCGAGGTATTTGCTGGAGGGTATATTTCTCAAATTGTGCCAACAGATCTTTGGTTTTGTTCAGATAGGCCACCATTTTCAGACCTCGTGCTTGATACTCCCCTAAGACCTGATTCACTACCAGTTGTCACTGTAAATAGCCATCACTTTTATTCTCATGTCTTTGGCCAACCTTAACCCAGCGTGTAGAGCTTCATACTCGTCTTCGTTATTTGAAGCGATGAAATCAAACCTAATAGCGCAGTGAAATCGATGCCCTTCCGGCGTTATCAATATCACTCCTGCTCCTGCGTGAGATTCGTTGGACGATCCATCTGTGAATAGCTTCCACAAAGGAGCTTCAACTTGAGGCTCAGGCGAACTAGGCTTTCCACCCTTCTCAATGTTTGGTAGTTCAATGAACTCAGGAATGAAATCAGCCAAGACCTGTCCTTTTATTGTTGCTCGCGGTGAGTATGTGATATCCAACTGCCCGAGTTCGACTGCCTATTTCAACAAACGACCAGCAACCTTTGGCTTTTGCAAAACTTGTCGAAGGGGCTGATCAGTCAAGACTGTGATTGGATGGGCTTGGAAGTAAGGACATAACTTCCTTGAGGCCAATATTAGGCAGTAGGCTAATCTTTCGATGGGAGGGTACCTCAATTCGGCCCCGATTAACCTATTTCTTACATAATACATTGCCTTTTGTATGCCTTCTTCTTCTCTTACTAGCACCGCACTTGCAGCGTATTCGGTGATCGCCAGGTAAATGAACAAAGTTTCCCCATCTATAGGCTTTGATAAGACAGGAGGCTGCGCCATGTGGGCTTTTAAGGCTTGGTAAGCCTGTTCGCAGTTTTTAGTCCACTCAAACTTCTTGTTGCCCCTTAGTAGATTAAAGAAAGGGACGCATTTATCCGTCGATTTTGAAATAAATCTACTGAGCACGGCAATCCTTCTAGTCAAACTTTGCACATCTTTGATCTTCATTGGCGATTTCATATCGATCAGGGCTTTGATCTTCTCAGGATTAGCTTCAATTACCCTCGAATTGACAATGAACCCCAAGAATTTCCCTGGTCCTACTCCAAAGGAACACTTGAGAGGATTTAGCTTCATTTGATATTTATTCAAAATATTGAAAAACTCTTGTAAATCCTTCACATGTCCTTCTGCATTTTATGACTTTACCAGCATGTCATCTACGTATACCTCCATGTTTACTCCGATTAACTCCTTAAACATGTGGTTAACTAATCGCTGGTAAGTCGCACCAGCGTTTTTCAATCCAAAGGGCATTACTTTATAACAGTATAACCCTGTATCGGTTCGAAAGCTAGTGTGATCCTCGTCAGGAGGATGCATACTGATCTGATTGTATCCTGAGTATGCATCCATGAAAGAGAGGATCTCATGCCCTGTAGTTGCATCGACCAGCTAGTCGATCCTTGGGAGTGGGAAGCAATCCTTAGGGCATGCTTTATTAAGGTCTGTGAAATCCACACAGGTTTGCCATTTGCCATTAGGCTTGGGAACCAGTACTGGATTAGAGACCCACGATGGATAAAATGCCACCTTGATGAACCCATTCTCCTTTAGTTTTTCAACTTCTTCTTTTAAGGCTTTCGATCTATCTTTATCGAGCAGCCTTCTTTTCTGTTGCACGGGTGGAAAGCTTTTGTCGATGCTCAGGACATGGCTGATGACTGCAGGATCTATCCCAGCCATGTCTTTATGTGACCAGGCGAAAACTTCTCAGTTCTTCCTTAAAAATTCCACCAGTGCGTGCTTTGTCGTTGCTTCCAAATTTTTGCCGACCTTGACAATTCTGGTCGGAAACTCTTCGTCAAGCTGGACCTCCTCAAGGTCCTCGACAGGTTCAACGTCTTCCTCAAAATCCCCAAAGCGAGGATCTAAGTCTCTATCCTCACTTTGGGCAACACCCTATTTGGTGACTTCATCACCTGACTGGGCTTGTATATCAATGGCCATCTACAACCTTTCTGGGGTAGCGCTCCTCGACATTCCCTTCTTGGCCTTAGTAATTGAGGCATTATAGCACTCCCTTGCTTCCCTCTAATTTCCCAACACGCGTCTTACCCCTGTGTCTGTTGGGAATTTCATGGCCAGGTGCCATATTGAGGTGACGGCCCGAAGGTCAACCAGTATGGGTCTTCAAATTACAGCATTGTAAGCCGAAGGACAATCGACCACTATGAAAGTAGTGAGTAATGTCTTGGTAGCGGGCACTGTACCTGATGTTATTGGAAGCCTGATTGACCCTATTGGAGCGAGTCCCTCACTAGAGAAACCGTAAATTGTTTGGTTGCAGGGCTCCAAGTCCTTGACGGACAACTTCATTCGTTCCAGCGAAGATTTATACAGGATGTTAACTGAACTTCCTGTATCGACTAGCACTCTCTTCACCATCATGTTGGAAATTTGAACATCCACGACCAGCGGATCGGAATGTGGGAACTGGACATGCTAGGTGTCGCAATCAAAGATGGTTATTTCACCGTCCTCTGACCGAGCCTTCTTTGATGCCCGATCCTCCACAGTCATCATCTCGATGTCCTGGTCGTGGGGTAGGGTCCGAGCATATCGTTCCCTTGCCTTCCCACTATTTCCCGCAAAGTGCGGGCCTCCGCAGATGGTGAGTAAAGTGCCAGCTACGGGATCAGGCTACAAAGGCAGTGAGCGTTGGCGTGCAGACTCCTGCTCGTTGCCACCTAAAGCCTCTCGTTGGGAAGCCCTCGAGGCCCATACGTATCTATTCAAGTGTCCTTTTCTAATAAGGAACTCGATTTCATCTTTCAGCTGGTTGCACTCGTTCGTATCGTGTCCGTAGTCGTTATGAAAACGACAGAACTTGGTGGCATCCCTTTTCGAAATATCCTTCCGAATGGCAGCGGGTCTTTTGTAAGGCACACTGGAACTTGTGGCCTGATACACCTCTGCTTGAGACTTAACAAGGGCAGTGTAGTTAGTGAACCGTGGTTCATAACGGTTGCCTTTTGCGCGCTTATTCTCGGAGGTAGAAGAATTTTTGTGGGGTCTCTTCCCCCCATTTTTGTCGTTGCCTTTACCGTTGCCGTTGGGTTTTGACCCATTGGCGGCTTTGGCAGGGTCTTCAGTCCCCTTATCTTTATTTGGGGTCTTTCCCTCGCTGGAAATGGCATCCTTGAGCTTGATGTATCGATCAGCTCGATCCAAGAATTCTTGGGTAGTTTTAACCCCATGCTTCCTGAGGCTACTCCAAAGAGGCGTACGACGCCTAACTCCTGCAGTTAGGGCCATCATCTTGCCTTCGTCTCCCACTGTTTTGGCTCCAGCAGCTGCCGCATAAAGCGCTGGATGTAATCTTTCAGTGGTTCTCCTTCTTGCTAGCGTATCTCAACCAGTTGGTTTGCCTCAGTTGGGTGCACACGACCCGCATAGAATTGTCTGTAAAACTCCTTTACGAACATCTCCCAAGATACAATACTTGCAGGAGGGAATTTAAAAAACAACTCCTATACAGCATCAGAAAGTATTGCAAGGATGATCCTGCACCGAGCATCTTCAGACACCTTCTGAATGTCCATCTGTATCTCAAACTTGTTGACATGAGATACCGGGTCACCATACCTGTCAAAGTTCGGAAGTGTGGGCATCTTAAACTTACTATGAGTCTCTGCCACAGCTATCCTCTGAACGAAAGGAGTGCCCCTTCTCCTGTCGTACTCGATGTGAGACGTTCTACCCACGCCCAGCTGTTGCACTGCATGGTTCAGGGCATCTATCTGGGCTTGCATGACTTCAGGAATCGCCGGGGCCTCTGCTACCGGGGGAATGTACTCGTCGTGCCGTTCCTAGCGGTTGTTGAGTACATCCCTTAAGTCTTCGTCTCTTCGCCGTTGCTCGCTTGCTCCGAGCCGGTTAAAGACATTGTTTTGTATGGGCTACCCCCCAGCGTTACGTCTCGCTTGTTGGTCTTCTCTAGGTGGTGGGCTTCTGCCTCTACCTCTCTCTTCATTTCTCTGACCGGCATTCCCTCTGCCTGAGTCGGCCTCATTGTAGCCATGGCCATCTCTGAACCTCGATTGGCTACAGTGGGACCGACTGTCCCCTCGGTTTCCTCCTCGGGCTGGAACTTCCCGAGCGTTAGGGGGAGGCATGCGCTAGTCGGTAGGTCCCTGTGCATTATCATGCCGTGGGGGGCCCCTGACCGCAGAGCTTATCTCCGAGTTCCTTCTGTTGCCAGAAGGACGCTGTCCCCTGCTCGGTGGGTTCGGGTTTTCACCCCCTTGACGTCTAGGACTATGGAGCTGTTGGCCGGCCCTATTCTGCCTTGGCTGTGGGGGATTTCCTTGACCAACCTGGGATGGAGGTTGCATTTCAGGGTCCCTTGGTGGGACATCATCCTGAGGCATTGGTGGCTGCTTCGGCATTTGAGGGCTCGTTGGCTGGATCGAAGGGCTAGGATTGGGACCCCTTTGAGGTGGCCCATTCGAGGGTTGATCAGGCTATGAGGCAGGTGTAGCCTGATTCCTAGCCAATTGCAGGGCTGCCATGGCCTCCCTCTGACGATGGTCCATCTCCGTCTGTCTTTCACTTAGCTCTTGGCGATGGCGCTCTATTTCTTGCTGCTGTTGCGCCATAGTCTCTGCAGCACTTTCTTGACTGGCCCTCAGATTGGCCATTTCGTCTTGCAATACCCCCAGGGTATTTCTCAGCTTTTCGGAGTCCAATTCCTCCTCATCAAATTCCAAGTATGGCTCATTTTCAGCCATGTTCAGAGGAGGAGGTTGAGATGGTGCAGTGCCAGCCGCCTGCCCAGTCTTCTTTGTTGTTTTTGCCATTAGTGCTTCAATAACCTCGTCTCAAGCTCTCAATGAAAGCACCAAAATGTTGACCTTCGATTTGGTCAACTGACACGAAGTCAAATGCTTGATGTGATTGAAGGTGTTGAAATAGATCTAATGGAAAGAACAGTAAATGACACAACAAGTTATAGTGGTTTGGCCCCACGAATTAGTAATGACCTACGTCCACTTAAGCTATTATTGATATTAATTCTCAAAGGAGTGATCAAAGAACTAGGGTTTTGTGAGTTTCACAGACCTTAGAGAGATGGATAATACAATCGTAAGATAATAGCTCTAATTCTCTTGAAAAGTATAAACTTAAATCAGCCAAAAGTCCCCTCCTTGAGCTATTTCTTCTCTATATATAGGCTCAAGGAGGATTACATAAATTTGTTATAGATATTATTTCCTAAATAATTGGATACTCAGGAATTATGGGAGATAATCTCGGATATCGTTATAATTGCATAAGATCTTCTTAAAACATACGGAGTATACGACCAAGCTGGTCGTATATAAAGTCCAAATGTTACGCTAGAGGAACCTCCCTGGTCGATAGTCGAATAGAACCTTTGCCAGGTGTCAGCCACGTGTTAAAAATGTCTGCCACGTCATCCACGCCTCTTCTTTGGATAACAGTAAATATATATGAGATTCCTGATCAAGACTTATGTTGATAATTACTACGTACTATAAGAGTAACAATGTAAGGAATTTCGTTTATGCTTTTATAGTAGTATTTTCTTTCTTTGTTTGTACTTTCTTACTAGGCTTTCAACTCATCTCCTTACTTTCCCCCTTTCAGGTAGAAGTTAGTTTCTCTTTGGCATGCGTGGTGATGTGGGGAATTCCGTGTCTAAGTATGTATGTTTTGGGGTGCGAATGAACGAAAAATGATCTCAAAAACCCCAATGAACATTGTAAATGTTTATTATGTTAATTTTAATCACAGTGGGACCTTACTATTTTATTTTTAAAATTGCATGAAAGACTTTGTGTTTTTTATTTTTTTAACAAATGGACCCATAATGCATGTTTTAATAAGGCCCCACTGATTTTTTTTAAAATTGTGGTATTTTTCCTAAATAAGTAACAATTAGTGGTCGTTTGCAAAGGATAGTAAAAGTGAGTTTTACATAAAATACCACAGGGCCAATAACCCTGTAGTTGGTGGCAACCACAGTCCAAATAGACTGTGGTTGTAACGTCCCAAAACTCTTAATAAGGGTTAGTACATTGGTTAGTGTGCCAGGAGAGCATAATTGAAATTATTGTATGATTTTAATTGGATATATATGTGATTAGGTGAATTACATGAGTTATAGTATGATATGACCATCCATGCATGCTTATGTATATTAAATGTGCTTAAAGACTTGCTTTTCTTAAGAATGATTATTTTCATAATTTGACCCTGTGATGGTATAATTGTAATTTTATATGTTATGTGCTTAAGACCACATTATTATGTGGATATATTCATGTTATTCAGCAAGAGTCGATTCTTTTGAGCAATTTAGCGAAAAAGTCACAACGAGAATTAATACCCGGCTCAGGGTGAGCCAATGGGTATTTTGGTAATTTTTCACATTTTGGGAGTTGTTGTTAAATGAGAATATTTAATGGGAAATAAATTGTATTTGATTAATTGGTTAATTGATTTGGAGATGAGGGGTATAATTTGAGTTTTAATGGAAAATTACGCTTAATAACCAAAATGCCCTTGGGGTTAATTAGTGGCGTATTTGAGGCAGGGGTAAAATAGTCATTTTGACCATTAGACCAAGTTCCCAGCCCTTTCCCATTCACGTTCTTAGCCCTCTTTCTCTCCCCTTTGGCTATCATCAAGAGCACTCCCAAGGACATAAAGCTTAAGAAGTTGTCAAGCTTGAATGGAAGACTTTCCTTAGGGAAATTGAAACTGTTGGAAGGATTGGGAGCTGCCTAAGATACAACTACATTCACGAATTTTCAAAATTTCTTAGCTAAACCTCTCTCTTTGCTCAACTAAATGTTCTTGAGAAAATTTACGAATTTTTGGAATTTGAGGTTTGAATTGTGGTGTTAGATTGTAGGGATATGAGCACATGAATCTATTTAGAAGTTTAAGTGGAGCTCGAATTTAGTGTGAAACTGAGGATTTGAGGTTGAATTTTTAGTTTTGGGGAAGAAATTTGAGTTTGGAACTCTAACTTGTAATTTATGGTTCTAAGGTGTTTGTAGGTACTTTGAAGTAGCATAAGAGTTACGCTATGGAATTGTGGTTGAATTGTAGTTAGAAAACTGCTAGGAGTCGATTTTCTAGCTCTAGAATTGGATTTAAAATGCAAGGAAAAACGTAGTTTCTGGGTTGTCGTGATGGCGCCATGACGCCTGGTATGAGCGCCGCAGAGCATATGGGTTTCTTCGAGGGTGGGTTTGCCCTCGGATCGTCGTGGAGCCGCGACTATAAATGAGAAAAATTATAGGGAAAGCTCTCTGTATGTTGGAGCGCCGTGACTCAAAATGTATGAATTTTAAAAATGAGCTTCTCAGTTTGTTTTAGAACCTTGGCGCCACCGGGGGCATGTCGTGACACTAATGAAATTTTAGGGTGCATTTGTTTAGAGTTTTGGGAAGCTAGCTTGGGAGGCTCGGGGGATGATTCCGCTATACTCTTTAGTGGAATCCGAGGTCCCAAGAGCTAGGGCTCAGTCTTGAGGCCCATTATAGGAATTGATTCCTGATAAATATGTCGTTTATGTTGTGACTAGGGTTTCCGCAAGGCTCGAGAAAAAGGATTGTGCTCGGGGTCACTTCACTATTCACTCAAGACACGAGGTTAGAAAATTGGCACATGCACCGAGTGTAAGGCTTGAGCCCTGATAATAGGGCACGGGTATGATCATGCCATGAATATTTTAAAGTTAAATGTTTGTTCTATATAAGCATATGTTGTTATAATTACTTGTATTGATTGGTTATTGTTGTGAATAATCAGCCAGGAGGCCGTTATCGGCATTGCATGCGTAATCTAGGCCGTAGTGGCGGGGCCATTGTAGGGGTACCATATGCATCTACTCAGCGTAAGTCGTTATATTGCTTAGAAACGAATGTGAATCTTTTTGTGATTATAAAGTACACATTAGATTATAATAGTTATCTGGATATCTGTTTTACTTGTCTGGGTTGTCTTCCTGAGCCTTGGCTCACAAGTACTTGTGGTGCTGGTAAGGGTAAAGGAAAGATGGACCAGCCATGAGTTGGAGAGATGTAAGAGCAGTGTGTACATACTTAGCTTGTTCGACCACCACAGTCGAGATAGTTTTGAGGGATATGGTTTATTAGCTTGATTTTACTGCTTAGGTCGGATAATTCTTTAATTCTGTTGTAACTATATTTTTATTTAAAATCGTTGGGATACCTTGTAGATATTCAAACTTTTTTAATGAAAAGTTTAACTTTATTAACCAAAATTTTAAAAAATGTCGTTTAATTTTAATTACACTTTTAATTTCAAATGACTTGCTAAAGGAGTTAAGCACTATTTTAACATACAGTGTAAGAGATCTGGATTAGTAGGGATTAAGGCTAGGTCTTCTTTCTATTGTTATATAAATAGAACATAACTTCAAGAGAGAAAATAAGGCATCAGATGCATTTCACGTTATTTTGCCAAGAGAGAAAAATAGAGAATTTTGTTCTATCTCTATTGTGAGAAGAACACTCTCTCATGTGTTGAGATTCAAAAGTGTGTTATTGTGTATCCTATCAAATATCATAGACATCCACATATCTCCTCTCTTTGTGCAAGACATAGTATGAAAGATGGTGGGTTAAGAGGCTCAGATGCTATGTGCATATGCTGGTTTTCTTACCTTAGGTCCTGCAAAAGAATCAAGACGACATAGAGTGCTATCCTCTCTCGAGCCTCTTGGAAACCCTAGTCACAAAAATATAATGTATGTTTAGTTTCCCTTAGACCACAACCTACCATAAATTTTCTATAAGCCTCACTAGGCTCCAAATACTCTTTAAATATGTCCAATTAGGTCCTAGGAACCTTAGCTTATGATCTCCTAAGGTTACCCATCAAAACCCATTGAAAACAAACCTGAAACAAAGTTACCAGCACTAGCCGGTCGAGCACCTGCCCTAGGTTGGTGGACCGGCTGACCAAAATTCTAGGTATGCGTAAATTGCTGGCTGGTCGACTGGGTGCCATAGGTCGGTCGACTTGCTCAAGTCAGAAAGTAGTATTCTACAATTTCAGAGTTTCTAAACTCAACCAAAAAACCCAAATTCGATTCCAAACTATTGAATTATTCACTAAAACAAGTATAGAACCCCATGCACATCCTTTATACACAAATCAAAACATTAAATTCAAACCAAAATCAAGAATTGAAACTTTAAGGTTCTAAAACCCCAATTCCCCCAAATCTGAAATTCAAAGTCAATTTATGGATTCAATGCAAATCTAAGCTTCTAATCAGTTTATAACTAAGTTTCTACCATCAATACACACTGTTGACCCTGATTTTGGCCAACTGACACAGAGTCAAATATGCTTGATTTGGACAAACACGTTGGAAAGAGTATGATGATGAAACAATAAAGAACACAAGATTTTATAGTGGTTCGGCCCCAGAATCTGGTAATAACCTACGTCCACTTGAATTGTTATTGATATAGGATTCAAAGGAGTGATCAAAGAACTAGGGTTCAATAAGTTTCACCAACCTCTGAAGAAC
Source organism: Humulus lupulus (assembly GCF_963169125.1). Classification (NCBI taxonomy): domain Eukaryota; kingdom Viridiplantae; phylum Streptophyta; class Magnoliopsida; order Rosales; family Cannabaceae; genus Humulus; species Humulus lupulus. The sequence continues at coordinate 135,624,480 of NC_084794.1, forward strand.
AAGACAATATATCAAATAGGATAACTCTAATCTCTAGTGATCAGAAAGCAAAAAAGAAGAAGAAGATCCCTTTCCCTTGAACCCTCATTCTCTATTTATTGGCTCAAGGAGGATTTACATTAATTTATTGCAGATATTATTTCCTAAGTAATCGGATACTCAGGAAATCATGGGAGATAATTTTGGATACTATCATAACTGCATAGGATCTTTTCCGCGTATAGCATGCGTACGACCAGGCTGGTCGATAGTCGAGCACGAATTCTGCCAGATGTCTTCCTGGTCGATAGTCGAGCACGAATTCTGCCAGATGTCAGCCACGTGTATTAGATGTTTGCCATGTCATTCATACCTGTTTTTTTGGATAACATTTGCCCCCCATGTTTTTGTAGTGCGACCAGCAATAAAGAAACTTTAAGGAAACAACCGTTCATATCCCCACGATGTCTGTCAGGATCCCTGTGCATTTTTTAAAGTCATGAAATAATTATGTCTAATCAAGCTTTTCCAGTTCTCAAAAAGGCAATTTGATGGCTTATACACTTCCCCACGTTTCGAGAATTAAAAGTAATTATTGCTACTTTTTGGCCATACCTCGGTCCCCATAAATACCTTATTTTTCTTCTCAAAAAGTTTTTTCCTACCGTCTTTGTCAAGAGCTTCAAGAACCTTGCCTTCAGAATACAGAGCTTCGAAACCAGTCAGTCGCCTAGCCAAAGATCTTTCCGACTCGAATTTTTTCATTCTCTTCCGAATCTCCATCTTCGCCCAGGTAATCACTCTGTCTTTCTAAACTTTTCATTATGCCATGCAAGTCGTTACTATGCTCTGTGATTTCTGTGTTCTTGAGTAGGGTTTTATGAGGATCTCTTTGTATAAACCTTCCATTGCTTGGTAAGAGGGCGTCTTTATGCCTTGTATAGGTTAGGACTTAGTTTGATAGTTAGGATCATAGGCGTAGGGCGTAAGATCGACGTAAAAATTCAATCTTTAAGCTAGGTGAAAAAACTAAGTTTTTTCCCGCCCTTTAGGAGTCGAAACAATTCTCTTCCATAAAATGGTTTTTTTCCTCTTTGATCCGTTTTTCAAACCATCAGTGCTGAATTGTAGTGTAGGAGTAGGATACTGCTGGTTTTTTAGACACAAGCAACGTTATCCCAATCTTCCACACTACTTCAAAAATTGTGTCTTATCTCCTCCATTGTCTGTTTGCAGTTCATATGCAAGACCCTTGGGGAGGAGAAAGACCTATTGAAGACGACCTCTTGGCCCAACTACTTGAAGGCGAAGAGAACCCATCTACTTTGATACCTGAAATCCCTTTTTCTCGCCCTAGCTCGAACCGTCCTCCAGTCCCCAGTCAAAGAATGACCCAAACAAAAACAAAGGCCCGAAAAAGGAAAATCCTAACTCCCCAGGCCAGCCTTCTACTGATGCCCCCTCGACCAGTGGTCGAGGAGAATTCGCTCTGGAGACCAATGTCCAAGGGCGTGCCCGCCCTCACCATGTCGACCAGCCAGCTGTGGCGTGGCACGTCATCACTCAAAGTACGGTGACACTGCAGATGATTGCCAATTATTTAAACAGATACAATCTGACAGGTGTGACCTTAGTCAAACCATCTACCGACCAGCGAGCCAACTTGCCAGGCGGGGCTTACAGCGCCTGGTCAAGGTTCCACATTGAGGCAGGTGCCACCCTGCCTTTCCATTCATTTTTTCAAGGGGTGGCTAATTACATCGGAGTAGCCCCCTTTCAAATCACCCCGAACGGATATAGAATGCTAGTCGCACTCTATATCCTTTATAAGCTCAAAAAATGGCCAGTACCTTCCCCCCACGAGGTCAATTTTCTTTTTGACCTTAAATCCAACCCAAACAAAGATGGTACGGGGTTTTTCCACTTTTGCCATCAGGAATCCGGACGCACTTTTTTGTCCGACACCACCCATATCTCTAATGTGGGGAAGTATCACCATGAATACTTCCTCACTCCTGACCTTGCTGCGGACAACCTGGCCTTCACCTGAGGAGGTAAAAAATTCTTACGCGAGTAGCTTTTACACTTAGTGTTTTTATGTCGTAGTGTCTTGACATTCCACTATGTTCTAGGTCCATGGTTACGTCCAGTCCCTACTCCAGGGATGGAGTCACGGGCAACACTCTTAGCCAGCATGCCAAATGCTGATAAGAGTGTAAAAAACTTAGTCAACGAGGCTAACCTTAGGCTGGTCGGCCTTTGGGGCTCCCGATCTGCGACGAATGAACCCTCGGCGGGCGGTGTCCAAGCCGACGTGGACCTTGAGCAGGAACCCGAGCAGCAACCCCAGGCATCTCCTCCACGGAGGAGGTCAACTGGGGTTACGATCAGGGAACCTGCCATCCCCCATCGAGTGGAGAAAACCTCGGTCCCCGAGGGCAAGGGGAAACAACAGGCTGTCGAGCCTACCGAACTTTCTGACGATTCGTCGGATGTAAACGGTACAATAATCTTGCTTTTAAATAACTTGCCAATTCCCTCTCATCTATTTGATGGGGACGACAACTTTAGGAATGCCCCCTCTTTAAACTCAGATTTCTTCCAGGAACTAGGTAGTTTAGTAAATAATGCTACGACCAGTAGTTGTAGCCCGGGTACTTTACTTGTTTTCCTTTGGTGCAGGTATGGACTCCGAGGACATCTTTGCACACTATCAGGCTGCCGCTGCCTCTTCTGTCCCGAAGAAGGATAGCAAGAGGACTCAAGGGGAAAGCAGCAAGACCCCCTTGAAAAAGGTTCGAACAGACGATGCTCCAACCGCCACACCTTCCAAGGAGAACATGACACCTCCGCCCTCCACCGAGCAGTCAACTCCCTCAACTGCTAATCCACAGCCCTCCTCTAGGGCTGCTGACAAGGAGGCATTGGAAAACTTGCCCGAAGGCTCCCTGTCCAGTGTCATGGTCGGGTCGACCAGGGAGAGGATATATAAGCTCTCGAAGCACAGACGTAACCAGGCCGCCATCACTGAAACTGCTTCAATGGAGGTCAACCAAATCATCAACAGAGGGTTGAATGAGATAGTCAGCGTAAGTCACCTCCTGCTACTTCATCATTTATGTCTAACTCCTTTTCCTTACTTTATCTCATTCTTTGTCTTTAGGGGCTACTGTCTTTAACTGCTAGCTGGCGCTGTGCTGGGGCGTTGGTTTCTCAAGGAAAGAACTTTGACTCCATGGTTGCCCAGGCTAAGCAAGCACTTGAGGATGAGAACAACAAGCTGCTCGAGGAGAGCAAGGAGCTGTCCAAGTTGAACGAACAACTGTACGAGGACCAAGCTACTCTCACCAAGGAGCTTCAGGACGCCCAAGATGCCTTGAAGAAAGCCAACAAGGAATGGGGGAAATGGAGGGAGAGTTCTATACTTGTCACCCAAGAGTGTAAGCAACTTGGACTTGATCTGATCACCAGCAGGGATGAGATGAAGAAACTCGAAGAGCGGGTGCAGGAGTTCGAGGGGCGAGTGCTGGAGCTTGAGGAGGAAGGGGCCATGAACTTGAAGAAGTATAAGGAGGCCACTCTCCTCTGCTTTTACGACTTCTAGAAGCACAACCGGGAGGCCAACTTCAACTATCTGTCTAAGTGGTTGAAGAGAACTCTGATGGCGCAGTGCGCCACCCGGTTGGAGGCAGAGGAGAAGGCTAAGGCTCCTGCTGCTAATGCTGAAGCTGGTCCTCCTGCCGACCAGGGCACTCCCCCTAATCCTCAAGACCCTCCTGCTCAGTAAAAATTTTTCTTTTATTGTTTTTATGGCCCACAGGTCTGTTTGTAAAGACAATTTGAACAATTACATCCGAGCAATACTGCTTTGTAAAAAATTTTCTTTTATTGCTTCAAGGGCAGCTTTTTTACTTATAACTTGAACAATTACATCCGAGCAATACTGCTCGCGGTGCAAAAGCTTTTTACTTTTAATTGAACAATTACATCCGAGCAATACTGCTCGTGGTGTAAAAGATTGCCTTATTGATATTATGTTTCTTTTATTATAATATCTATTCGCATGACCGAACTTAGCATAGTACTTTGGTTTGATTTAACAAAACATAAATTTTGAAAAATACTCTAAGTACCATAGCATGCTTTCACTCATTTTGTTCATGTGTTTACATACCCTTTGGTATGCTTTGCTATCGATGTACCTTATGTGCCCCTCAAGTGATCGAAGGAGCTTTAGGTCCTTGGTCACTTGCCTTGACCACGACCTGTGCGAACATTTCTGCTCGGTAGGAAACGTAACACTTATAATACAGCAAAACAACACACGTAATGAACAAATACTTGTAAAAATAAATTTACAATGGTTGGCAAGAATGACTGGCTGCGCACACTCCCTTATAATCTCGTATTAAAAATGGACTAATCATGTCTTTACGAGTGATCTTAAAAGAAAAGATCTTACACTTATAAGCGATTAGCCATACAACGTGGCTAACCCTTTTTCGAAACTTGTAAAAAGTAAAAATTTATACAACCCAGTCCTTTAAAAAGGATTGTTCATTGGTAGTACTTGCACAGGTGTTCACCGTTCCAATAGCGTGGAACAAGATCTCCATTTAAGCGTGCAAGTTTGTAGGTGCCCGAATGAAGGACTTCTTCAATCTGGTAAGGTCCTTCCCAGTTTGGTCTGAGCACTCCAGCAGTGGGGTCGCGGGTATTCAAGAAAACTCGTCAGAGCACTAGGTCACCGACGTTGAATTTTCTTTCTTTCACCTTTGAGTTAAAATACTGGGCGACCTTTTGCTGGTACGAAGCAACTCAGAGTTGGGCTCGTTCTCGTATTTCTTCAATTGAATCTAGGGACTCCATCATTAGTTGGCTATTCTGGCTCTGGTCGTATGTAATGCGTTGATGTGAGGGGGGATCTAATTCGACAGGTAACATAGCTTCATACCCGTATGCCAAGGAAAACGGGTATGACCTATTGCTGTTCGATGAGAAGTTCTATATGACCAGAGGACTTCAGGCAGCTGTTCTGGCCATGCTCCTTTAGCGTCTTCAAGCCTTTTCTTCAGGGTGTCCTTAAGCGTTTTATTCACTGCTTCAACCTACCTGTTTGCTTGTGGATGTGCGACTGAAGAAAAGCTTTTGATAATCCAGTGTCTTTCGCAGAAGTAGGTGAATAAGTCACTGTCAAACTGGGTTCCATTGTCTGAGACAATCTTTCGAGGCAAACCATATCGGCAAACAATGTTCTTGATGACAAAGTCAAGAACTTTCTTGGTCGTTATGGTAGCGAGCGGTTCAGCTTCGACCCATTTGGTGAAGTAGTCGACTGCTACAACTGCGTACTTCACTCTGCCTTTTCCCGTTGGCAGAGATCCAATCAAGTCTATGCCCCATATTGCAAAAGGCCAAGGACTCTGCATCTGTTTCAACTCGTTTGGAGTAGCACATGGGATTTTGGAAAATCTCTGACACTTATCGCACTTTCGCACAAACTCCATTGAATCTTCGTTCATAGTCGGCCAGAAATAGCCCTGTCTTAGAATCTTTTCCGCCAAAATTTGTCCCCCAGCGTGATCCCCACAGAAGCCTTCATGTACTTCCTTCATTAGCTCCTTAGCTTTCTCTGGTGTAATACATCTGAGCAGTGGCATGGAATATCCTCTTCGGTATAGAACACCATCGACCAGTATATACCTAGCAGCCTGCCTTTGAAGAGTTCTTGCCTTGTTTCTATTTGTTGGTAGTACACCATTTGTAAGATACTCCAAATAAGGCGCCATCCATGTATCTTCCATCTGGATTTCCATACTGGTTTCATTTGCTCGTATGCTTGGCTCACCCAATCTTTCTACTGGCACAATGTTCAACGTGTCAGCATCTTTCGCGCTCGCGAGTTTGGCTAAGGTATCTGCGTTTGAATTCTGATCCTGAGGTATTTGCTGGAGGGTATACTTCTTGAACTGGGCCAATAGATCTTTTGTTTTGTTCAAGTAGGCCACCATTTTCAAGCCTCGTGCTTGATATTCCCCTAGAACTTGATTCACTACCAGCTGTAAATCACTGTAAATATCCAGCACCTTTATACTCATGTCATTTTCCATTCTTAATCCAGTGAGGAGTGCTTCGTATTCGGCTTCATTATTTGACGCGGTGAAGTTGAACCTAATGGCGCAGTGAAATCGATGCCCTTCTGGCGTTATCAAGATCACCCCTGCTCCCGCGTGAGATTCGTTGGACGACCCATCTGTGAATAACTTCCATGAAGGAGCTTCATCTTGAGGCTCAGGCGCACCAGGCTTTTCGTACTGCTCGTTGTCTGGGAGTTCGGTGAACTCTGCAATAAGATCAGCCAAGACTTGTCCTTTTACTGCTGCTCGCGGTGAATATGTAATATCGAACTGCCCCAATTCGACTGCCCATTTCAATAAACGCCCAGCCACCTCTGGTTTTTGGAGGACTTGCCAAAGGGGCTGGTCAGTTAAGACTATAATGGGATGGGCTTGGAAGTAAGGACGTAGCTTTTTGGAGGTGAAGATTAAACAGTATGCTAACCTCTCGATGGGAGGATACCTTAGTTCTGCTCCGATTAGCCTCTTGCTTACATAGTAAACTGCTTTTTGTACGCCTTCTTCCTCTCGTACTAGTACCGCACTTGCAGCAACTTCAGTGATCACCAGGTAAATGAACAAAGTTTCTCCATCGATAGGCTTTGACAAAATAGGAGGCTATGCCATATGGGCTTTTAAGGCCTAAAAAGCTTGCTCGCAGTCTCCTGTCCATTCGAACTTCTTGTTGCCCCTAAGTAGATTGAAGAAAGGGACACATTTATCCGTTGATTTGGAAATGAATCTACTTAGGGCAGCAATTCTCCCAGTTAAACTTTGTACATCCTTGATCTTCTCTGTCGATTTCATGTCGATCAGGGCTTTTATCTTGTCAGAGTTGGCCTCGATTCCTCTAGAATTAACAATGAACCCCAAGAACTTCCCTGATCCGACTCCGAAGGAACATTTGAGAGGATTTAATTTCATTTGGTATTTGTTCAATACATCGAAACACTCTTGTAAATCCTTCACATGTCCTTCTGCTTTTTTTGACTTTACCAGCATGTCATCCACGTACACCTCCATGTTTACCCCGATTAATTTTTTAAACATGTGGTTAACCAATCGCTGGTAAGTTGCACCTGCGTTTTTCAGTCCGAATGGCATTACTTTATAACATTATAATCCTGTATCGGTCCGAAAGCTGGTGTGATCCTCGTCAGGGGGATGCATGTTGATCTGATTGTAGCCTGAGTACGCATCCATGAAGGAGAGGATCTCGTGTCCTGCAGTAGCATCGACCAACTGGTCGATCCTTGGGAGTGGGAAGCAATCCTTCGGGCAGGCTTTATTGAGGTCTGTAAAATTACACAGGTTCGCCATTTTCCGTTAGGCTTGGGAACCAGCACTGGATTAGAGACCCACGATGGATAAAATGCCACCCTGATGAACCCATTCTCCTTTAATCTTTCAACTTCTTCTTTTAAGGCTCTCAGCCGATCCTTATCAAGTAGCCTTCTCTTCTGTTGCACGGGTGGAAAACTCTTGTCTATGTTCAGGACATGGCTGATAATTGCAGGATCTATCCCAGCCATGTCTTTGTGCGACCAGGCAAAGACTTCCTGGTTTTTCCGCAAAAACTCTCCCAGTGCATGCTTCGTGGTTGGTTCTAAGTTCTTCTTGACCTTTACGACTTTGGTCGGGTCTTTCTCGTCAAGTTGGACCTCTTCTAGGTCCTCAACGGGTCCAACATTTTCTTCAAAATCCCCAAAGCGAGGATCTAAATCTCTATCCCCACTTTGGGCAACACCCTATTTGGTGACTTCATCACCGGATTGGGCTTGTGTATCAATTGCCATCTGCAACCTATCTGGGGGAGTGCTCTTTGACGTTCCCTTCTTCGCCTTCGTGAATGAGGCGTTGTAGCACTCCCTGGCCTCCCTCTGGTTTCCCAACACGCGTCCTACCCCTGCGTCTGTCGGGAATTTCATGGCCAGGTGCCATATAGAGGTGACGGCTCGTAGATCAACCATTATAGGCCTCCCAATGATGGCATTGTACGCCGAAGGACAATCGACTACTATGAAAGTAACGAGTAATGTCCTGGTAGCAGGCGTTGTACCTGCTATCACTGGTAGTCTGATTGACCCTGCTGGGGCGACTCCCTCACCAGAGAAGCCGTATATTGTTTGGTTGCAGGGCTCTGGTCCTTGACGGACAACTTCATGCGTTCTAGCGAAGACTTATATAGGATGTTCACCGAACTTCCTATATCAACTAGCACTCTCTTCACCATCATGTTGGCCATTTGGATATCCACGACCAACGGATTGGAATGTAGGAACCGGACATGTTAGGCGTCGCTATCAGAGAAGGTTATTTCACCCTCTTCTGACCGAATCTTTTTCTGCGCGCGGTCATCCACAGTCATTATCTCGATGTCCTGGTCATGGCGCAGAGTCCGAGCATATCGTTCCCTGGCCTTTCCGCTATTTCCCGCAAGGTGCGGGCCTCCGCAGATGGTTAACAATGTGCCAGCCACGGGATCAGGCTGCAAAGGTGGCGAGCGTTGGCGTGTGGGCACTTGCTCATTGCCACCTAGAGCTTCTCGTTGGGAATTTCCCGAGGCCCGTATATATCTTCTCAAGTGTCCTTGTCCAATAAGGAACTCGATCTCATCCTTCAGCTGGTTGCATTCATTGGTATCATGTCCGTAGTCGTTGTGATAACGACAGAACTTGGTAGTGTCTCTTCTTGAAATATCCTTTCGAATGGGAGCAAGTTTCTTATAAGGCACATAAGAACTCGTGGCCTGATAAACCTCCCCCCGAGACTCAATAAGGGCAGTATGGTTAGTGAACCGAGGTTCATAACGATTACCCTTGGATCGTTTATTATCAGAGGTGGCAGGCCCATTGTGTGGCCGTTTCCCCCCATTCTTGCCATTGCTGTTGCCGTTCCCGTTGCCTTTGCCGTTGTCGTTGGGCTTGGACCCATTGGCGGCTTTGGCGGGCTCGGCAGTCCCCTTATCCTTGCCTGGGGGCTTCCCTTCATTGGCAATGGCATCTTCGAGCTTGATGTACCGATCAGCTCGATCCAAGAATTCCTAGGTAGTTCTAACCCCATGTTTTCTGAGGCTGTCCTAGAGAGGCGTGCGGCGCTTAACCCCTGCGGTTATGGCCATCATCTTGCCTTCATCTCCCACTATTTTTGCTCCAGCAGCTGCTCGCATAAAGCGCTGGACGTAGTCCTTCAGTGGTTCTCCGTCTTGCTGGCGTATTTCGACCAGCTGGTTTGCCTCAGTCGGGTGCACACGACCCGTGTAGAACTATCCGTAAAACTCATTTACCAACATTTCCCTTGAAACTATACTTGCAGGAGGGAATTTGAAAAACCACTCCTGTGTGGCATCAGAAAGTGTTGCAGGGAAGATCCTGCACCAAGCGTCTTCGGACACTTTCTGAATGTCCATTTGTATCTCAAACTTGTTGACGTGAGATAGCGGGTCACCATACCCATCAAAGTTCGGAAGCGTAGGCATCTTAAACTTGCTAGGAGTTTTTTCCATAGCTATCCTCTGGACAAAAGGGGTGCCTTTTCTCCTATCGTGGTCGATATAAGATGTTCTTCCCCCGACCAGCTATTGCACTGCCTGGTTGAGGGCATCTATCTGGGCCTGCACGGCGCCAGGAATCGTCATGGCCTCCGGTACTGGGGGGACGTACTCGTCGTGCTGCTCGCGGCGATCATTGAGTACATCTCTCAAATCTTCATCTCTCCTCTGCTGCTCGCTGGCTTCGAGCCGGTTAAAGACGTTATTTTGCCTGGGCTGCCCCACAGCATCCCGTCTGACGGGTTGGTCATCCCTAGGTGGCTGGCTTCGGCCTCCACCTATTTCCTCATTCCTCAAACCTACATTTCCTCTGCCTAAGTTGGCCTCGTTATAATCATGGCCATCTCTAAATCTGGATTGGCTATGGTGTGATCGACTGTTCCCTCGGTTGCCTTCCCGGGCTGGAACCTCTTGAGCGTTAGAGGGTGGCCTGCGTTGGTCGGTAGGTCCCCGTGCATTATCATGTCGTGGGGGGCCTCGGACCGCAGAGCCTAACTCTGAGTTCCTCCTGTTACCAGGTCGACGCTGTCCTCTGCTCGGAGGGTTTGGCTCGTCGCCCCTGTGGCGTCTAGGACTGCGGGGCGGCTGCCCAGCCCTATTCTGCCTCTGCTGCGGGGGATTGCCGCGACCAGCTTGGGATTGAGGTTGTGCCTCAGGGTCCATTAGCGGGACATCGTCCTGAGGTGCCGGTGGATGCTCGGGCCTTTGTGGGCTCGAGGGTTGGATAGGTGGGCTAGGATTGGGGCCCATGTAGGGTGGCCCATTCGCAGGTTGATCAGGCTGCGAGGCAGGTGCAGCCTGATTCCTAGCCAGTTGTAGGGCTGCCTTGAGGGCTGCCATGGCCTCCCTCTGGCGACGGTCCATTTCCGCCTGTCTTTCAATGAGCTCCAGGCACTGCCGTTCAATTTCTTGCTGCTGCCACGCCATGATTTTGGCAGCACTTTCCTGGCCAGCCCTCAGATTGGCCAGTTCCTCCTGCAATACCCCTAGGGTATTCTTCAGCATTTCAGAGTCCATTTCTTCCGCATCAAATTCCAAATGTGGCTCATCCTCAGCCATTTCTGGAGGAGGAGGCGGGTGAGATGGTGCAGTGCTGGCCGCCTGTCCAGTTTTCTTGGTAGTTTTCGCCATTGATCTTTCAACGATAATGTATCAAGCTCTCAATGAAAGCACCAGAATGTTGACCATGATTTTGGCCAACTAACACGCACTACAAGAAATTCCATTATTAGCGGCGGAGTACTCCGCCGCTAATAATGTCTAAATCTGCTGCTAATACCCATTAGCGGCGGCCCTCCGCCGCTAATACGCCGCGCCTAAAAAGTTGTCACTAATAATGATTATTAGCGGTGGACTGACACACCCGCCGCTAATAATCATTTATTAGCAGCGAACATTAGCGGCGGAACCCGCCGCTAATACCTATGTCTGAGGCATTATTATTAGCCGCGGGGTCCGCCGCTAATATTGTTTTTATCATTTTTTTTAAATTAAATTTTAAATAAATTAATAAATTAATATTTATTAAATTTAATTATTTGAAAAATAATTTAACAAAAATAAACATTTAATTAATTTAAACATAACTAACATTAAAATTAATATAAACCTAGTAAATATCACTATAGTCATTAAAAATAAATTAAGTATTAATTCAGTCCAAATATATAAACTAGTAACTAAAGAAAGGCATTAAGATTAATATTGAAATTGTCCTCATCTTCAACATTTTGGTTTGGCTGTGAGGACGACGGCTGTGACGGTGGCGGTGGCTGTGGCAGTGAGGGTGACGGTCGTGGCTGTGGCGGTGAAGGAATATAAGGTGGTTGTGATGATCATCCGAGCGTGAGGTCCCCAAACAGATCTCGAGGCTGTGGCTGTGGCTGCGACCCACCTCCAACCTCCCAATATCTTACATTAGGTGGCGAAGGCTGCATCGATCCTCCTGGAAAATCGGTAAAACTAAAATATTATGGAGGAGACTGGGAAGAGGGTCCAAAAATGTATTGGTTTTGATACTGAGGAGGTTGTTGCAACGAAACATGTGGCGGATGCATTGGGTGAGGCTGGTACAGCTGATGTGGCAGATACTGTGAAAGAGGCTGGAACTGCTATTGTGAAGGAGGCTGATACTGCTGCTGTGAAGGAGGCTGGTGCTGCTGTTGTGGCGGTATATGAAGGTTAGGATTGGCAGTGTTACTCTGAGAAGACGAACCACCTTTGGATTGTGGTGGCAAATGCCTCTGCAGAAAACTGTCAAACATTGGGTCATACAGTTTACTGGGATGCACAGTTGTCGAAGTCTCAAACGTCTCACGAATTGCCTTCATCAGCAAAGCCATAACTCTCATATCTTCATTAGGCGAAGCAGCAGTATTTGCTTGGGACTGACTTTGATCTGTAGAGCTAGAGGATGTCTTTTTTGCCTTCCCTTTCGCCCTATCACCAACTCCTCTTTGGTAGTCAGATCTCTCCCCGAGTACTTTACTTAATATCTCGTATTGATCGACCGGGGACAAATCAACACCAGATACATTTAGAGATGACTCACTCTGCTGTTGACTTTGCCTCTCATGCTGTGACCTCTCAACCTCAGCCGCCATTTTTTCCTGTATAAAGATAACATTATAAACAAAAATTAGAAACATTATAAACATTAGAAACAAGAAAACAATACTATTCACTTACATAATCTTGTTGAGCTACCTCATTGACAAAAGATTTTGTCGATTTTCTCATATGAGCATCCCTCCAAGTATCAACAACATGCACATCCGGGTTCTCCTATACAAATGTAAACAAAATGTTTCAGAATGTGTTATTTTATAAAATTAAATTAACATCTTCACTTACATATTGGTGACGCTTAGCTGCCAACGACTTTGTGCCTTGTGTTGTTACATACTTCATTTGTCTTCTATTTGCTTGATTTTTAGCGGAACGAGCCAAAAATCTTTCGCTCAAGAACATTTCACAAATAAGCTGCCAAGCCTCCTTAGTGCATTGGTCAGGTGGCTTAGAGAGGATATTCTCCAAATCTTCTGGTCCAGCATAATGATTTTTGAAGTGTCTATGTCTATAGTTCTTTCTCTCGCGATATCCTTCCCCCATCTCCTTGTTGAGAGTTGCCAGAACTGACTCACGTTGTGGATGACCGTCTATATTATAGTAATACTGCATTAAGAAAAAAAAATTAGATAACTTGTAAATAATGGAATTAAATAATGAAAAGTACAAGATTTGTAATTTTTTTACCCTCATACGATCAAGCACTTGATCCTTAAACTGTTGAGGTACATCAGCAAAATCCAAATAATGCCCCGAACACGAAATGGAAACTAGAGTGCCCAACATGCGAATAAAAGCTTGATCCTCCTGCCCAACCACTTTGTTGGTCACAGGATCAAGCTCTAGATCCAATGGTTTCCCAACTTTTTTCCTTCGTTCTTCAAGAACATTATTACTAGCAGGGCCACGACCTTTTCGTCTCGTCGGCGGGGCTTTAAAATTTATTAACAATAATCAGTATTAGTATTGATGTTATATTTATCTATCAATATAATTTCTAAAAATAATTTTGATATGCAATATTTAACCTGACTCGCAAGATGTTGGTACCCTAGAAGGATCTGGCGGGTCTTGACCCCCACCATCTCCGCCGTGATAAGTAGCTATATCAGCTGACATTATACTTCAGTTTAAAATTTATTAGTTAGTAATTAGCATTAAATAGAAGTATATCACATTGAATTCATAATAATAATAATTACAAAAAAAACTTCATTATATTTAAATATATAGTTCTGTTACACAAATAGAAAAAACTAAACAGAGTAATCACTATCATTTCCATCAGTAATCGGAGATACATTTTCATCTTCACAAAGCTCAAATATCTTATATTATAATTACAAAAAAACACTTCATTATATTTAAATACATAGTTCTGTTACACAAATAGAAAAAAACTAAACAGAGTAATCACTATCATTTCCATCAGTAATCGGAGACACATTTTCATCTTCACAAAGTTCAACAACCAATTCATCTTTTGCATCTGCAACGTCCTCATTTTCTGACATACCAGCTTCGTCGTCACCATCTTCATCAGCTCCAACATATGCAGCAGGTTGATCAGATTGCATAATCAACTCTCCGAGGTCCACAGTCAACACAAAATTTGATGAACTTGTTTCATGTACAACATCAATAACATCATTAACCTCATCAGAATTGTCCTTAATGTCCCAAATCTGTCGATGATTCACATCTTCTACAACTTTCCAATCACGACCTCTAAGTAAATCATCGAGATAGAAAACTTGCTTAGCTTGAGTAGCAAGTATGTACGGCTCATCTTTGTACCATTCACCATTGACGTTTATACTGGTGATATTATTTTCAATGACTGTTTTCTTCATTCTTGGATTTGTATTAAACCATTTGCACCGAAATAATGCCACTGAATATGCACCAGTGAAAGAAAGTTTCACTACTTCTTCAAGCGTGTCGTAATAATTAAAACCTTCTGTTCTGGCAGCAAACACTCCACTATTCTGTGTGGTGCGCTTTTTGTCTCGATCGTGTGCAATAAATCGAACACCATTGACTATACAACCTTGGTAAAAGGTTGACAAATGATCTGACCCAGATGCTAAAGCTAACAGTTCATCACCATTTTCCAAAGACCCAAGCTTGTGCAAGTTATATATCTAAATACATAGAATGATATTAGATTCACAAAATATATCATTAATAAAATCACTGTTCAAAGTTCAAAGTTCAAAGCTACATTTTTATGAAACCACGAACGAAAATCTTTCCTATGCAAACGATCATGATCACCATCTGGGTATTTTTGTTTAATCTCTTGTAGGTGTTCGCTATTAATTAGAATAGTGTTACGATTCTTAATAACAAAAAACTGATAATAACCACACATGTTCTAATTTATAAGAGAATAAACTTACTCTAAATAAGGCTCAATTTCAGGAGAATTCTCAAGTATGAACCACTAAGCTATTTCACGAGTCTTATGATCGAGAGTCTTCAAAGTTCCCTTTGTGAGTGGACGACATTGAGATTGGAAAAATGCAAGATTTCGTGGGATATAAGTTGCATCTTCATTTCGATCAAGACGGTTAAATCTTGTTTCAATGCCTTTGAAATACATTGAACAAAAGGTCAAAGCCTAGTCTGCAACATAGCCTTCGGCGATCGACCCTTCAGGGCGAGCTTTATTTCCCACATAATTCTTTAATTTGTTCATGTACCTTTCAAAAGGATACATCCACCTCATAAATACCGGACCACCCAATATTGCTTCTTCTGGCAAATGTAATACCAAATGAATCACTATGTCAAAAAAAGCTGGAGGAAAAATCAACTCCATCTTGCACAATATCTGAATAAGATCATTTTGTGATTCCTCCATATCTTTAACATTTAAAGTCCTCGAACATATTTGCCTGAAGAAATTGCACAATTCTGCAATAGTGGTCAATATAGATTTTGGAAGAAACTTGCGAACACCGAGAGAAAGTAATCATTGCATTATCACATGACAATCGTGTGACTTCAACCCAAGAATATTTATATCATTCTCGGACACTTTCTTCTTCAAATTTGAACAAAAGCCATCTGGAAATCTAACTCCTTTTATAAACTGACAAAACGGTTGCCTCTGCGCCAGAGTTAACACATAAGGAGCGTGCGGCTTCATCAGCTTCCCATTCTCATCTTCATAAATCCACAATGATTCTCTCACACCCATCTTTTTCAAATCATGTCTGGCATTAGTGGTGTCCTTAGATTTATCACTGTCTAAGATGGTGCCAAGGAGACTATCACACACATTCTTCTCAACATGCATGACATCTATATTGTGTTTTAATTTGTTTGTACACCAATACTCAAGCTCGTAAAAAATACTTTTTTTCCTCCAATTACCTTCATCTACTCCTCTTTTACGTTTCACACCCCCAAACTGGACATGTTTTCCTGGAACTTGCACTGCAAGAGCATTAACTTGTTCTAGTATATCCTCACAAGTAAACCGTCTCGAAGGACGTCTTCTCTCAACTTCTCCATCGAACTCTTTGTCTCTTCTCATTCGATGAGTACTTGGCAAGAATCTTCTGTGACCAACGTAAGATGTCTTACCGATCACTCGGATGGAAGTTGTGCCCTCATTACACGTAGGACAAGCTTTGTATCCCTGACCACTCCATCCAGACAAACTACTGCGAGCTGGAAAATCGTTCACTGTCCACAAAAGGGCTGCCCGCATCTTGAACATCCTGTTGGTCGTACTATCTCTTGTATCAACTCCGTTAACCCACAGATCCTTCAACTCATCCACCAATGGTCTCAGAAATACATCCATGTCCTTACCGGGTGATTTTGGCCCAGGAATAAGGAGGGTCAACATGAAATAATTGTCTTTCATGCACAACCAAGGTGGCAGATTATAGTTTGCCAACACCACAGGCCACATGTTGTATGCAAGGTGCATGTTGCCAAATGGATTAAATCCATCAGCAGCTAAGCCCAGACGAACATTTCTGGGATCCCTTGAAAAATCAGGATGCTTGGCATCAAAGTTCTTCCACGCAGAGCCGTCCACCGGGTGTCGCATCACCCCTTCATCTTTTGATTTCCCGGCGTGATGCCATATCATGTGTTTTGCTGTAATCCTTGAACTGTATAATCTTTTCTACCGAGGGGTCAACGGAAAGTAATGCATCACCTTGTGTGGCACTTTTTTTCCTTTCGTCATTTCGGAAGTAATCCATCTACTACTTCCGCATACTGGACATGTCTCTTTAGATGCATGCTCATTGTAAAATAAGCAGCAATCATACTGACACACATGAATGGACTCGTATCCCAACCCTAATTTTTTCAATCTCTTTTTCGCCTCGTAGTACGATCCGGGGATTTTGTTTTCCTTAGGAAATGCAAGCTTTAACAACTTCAGCAATTCATCAAATAAGTTGTTAGGCATCTTCCCTCTAACTTTTAGATGCAATAACTTTGCTAAAAAGTTCAGGGATGAAATCCAATCACAACCTGGATACAACTCCGCTTCAATCTCCTCAAATAACTCGTCATAATACTGACTCCCATCGGGATCCCTTTCTACTTCCTCAGTTGTCGGTAAAAGGAAGTCTTCCACAACGTGAATCATCTCATCGTCTTCATTCTCATCAACCACCTCATCAGCAACAATTTCTTCCACCTCACCATGAAAAATCCACTTATCATAAGCTTGATGAAAATCCTTATCGAATACGTGTGCCCGAACTACATCCAAAGATTCAAATCTATTATTATTGCATCTCACACACGGGCACCTAATTCTTCCATAAGAATCTTTATGTTCCGACGCCATCCTCAAAAAAGCTTGCAGACCATTCCAATATTCTTGACAACCACGATTTCTCAATGTTGTCCAAGTCTTGTCAATCGCCATCTAAAGTGTTATAAGAGTGTGAGTTTTAGTAATGTGAATAGAAATGGATAACAAATGAGATTTGTTATCATTTTTGAAATCTTATGCAATATTATAATATCTTATGCTATTTTATGATATTTTATTTGATAATGTTATTTATAAACAAATTAATTTTTTTTCCTAAACTAATTTATTATTTATTAAAATTTTATTAAATATTATATCTAACTTTTATTATTTAATTAATTAAATTATTATAAATTAATTAAAAATAAATTATTATTTTTATAATTATTTATTCTTAATTTTTTAAACTTTTATTAAATATAATTATCAATTTCTATATTCATGTAATTTATAAATTATTATTTATTCATAATTTTTTAATTTGTAATAATAATAATAATAATTTTATAAATTAATTATGTTATACCCAGATTTCAAGCCATGGTAAATGTGACCTCGAAAGTTGGATTCGCAACAAATGGTCTCATAAGGATTAGAGTATGCTCCAGGATTGTATATTGAGCCTGCAAAGTACGATATACGACCTCGAATATGGTGACCTCGAAACGATCTCGATCTCGAAAGGTAGCTCCAAGAACACACTCATCTTCGGGGACGACTTCGGATCAGGGGTTTCGAGCTCGATGTACGTATGATCTCGAAAGACACGTGATCTCGGGAGATGACATTAGCTCGCACGATGACGTGAGACCTGGGATGCTAAAGCCTTAGAGATACGCGATAACCACCTTGAATATCTACAAGTATTATAAATATGAGATGTAATCCTCATTTATTAATGTAAATCCCCAAGAATCGTGGGATATTATTTGGTCAGTTATGCGTTTCCTGGTCTTCAGGGATGTTTCCTTTATATCTGATTATAGGCATTTAAAGCCATTTATTTTTATTCACAAAAGAGTAACTACCCAAAATATGTGGGATAGTATTCTACAGCCTTCTCTATAAATAGAGAGGCCATGCATCATTGTAAAGGACCGAAATTCTGATCCTTGAGAGAAAACTCTGAAGAATTCATGCTAAGGAATTTTCAGAGATAATCTTAAGATTAATAACAGAGACTCATGTACTAGGCAGATTTAACTGCTGAACCACGTAAAAATCGTGTGTTTGATTTGTTTTATTTCATTTGGCCATTGTCATTCATTGTTTACGTGCTCTTCTTTTATTGTTTGACGAAAAACGGCGTCAACAGTTTGGTGCTTTCATTGAGAGCCTTAAGCATTCATCCTTGAAAAAGCCATGGCCACAAACAATCAGAACACGCCTGAAGAAAATTACCCAAGACGTCCTGGAAAGCAACCAATGGAGAACCCGGATGTTGAAGAGAGGAGTGGGTCCACTGATTCCCGGGGACCACCTCCTCCACCGAGAGATGAGGATATGTACTACAATCCTGAGCGCTACGTTCCTATCGTAGAACTGGAAAACCGGCAGCTGAAACAGTTGTTGGCAGAGGCCAACAAATGGAATGAGGAGTTGACTAGGATGGCCGCAGAGGCGCAGGTGGCTCAGCCCCCGCCTCCGCGCGAAAACCAAGTCCCTCCTCCAAGGGACGTGCATGTTCCTCCCCGGAGGCCCCGTGGACGTCCACGAAAAGATGATGCCACAAGGAGGCCGACTCAACCTCCAGCACCAGCAGAGCCATCTGCTTCTCCTAGGCCCCAGAGGAGTACCCGACCTCGGGTCCCACCTAATCCACCTGTGGAAGTGCCTGCAGGAACTGAGAATAACCGAACTCTTGCTGAGGCTCGGACTCAGGTTCCTGGTAGTGCACCGAATGCGACTGACCCATCTCGGGCAAATTTTGGACCCTCTAGGCCGAGGCAAGGACGGCAGCCACTGTCGCCTATACGGTTCCCTCTGTCACCCATAAGATATCCTTCACCTCCCCGCAGAAACGCTCAACCTGTTCGAGATCAGGATTAAGGGCGTACGGGGGATAGACAAGGGCACAGGGAGACTTTCCAGGAGCGGAGAGGCGCACAATCTGAGAAAAGTCAGACGTCCCGGTCTCGCACTGCGGAGATGAGGCGACATGGGAAGAATCAATCACGAAATGACCGATCAATGAGTTTCACCAGTGACGAGTCCGGAGAGACCAGGTCTGTCAGTAAACACGACCGAGGTCGTAAAAATACTGGAAGCCGCAAGAATCGTCCTGACCTGCTAAATCATCTGAATCAAAGTAGGGGGAAGGAAGATCAGACAAATCCGAACCTGGGGAATCACCTGAATGGGCGTAGAGATCCCTCACGGAGACGCGAGCCTGGAATCATGATCAATGACTGTCGATTCCAGACAACACCTCCTACGGACCCAGTCCAAGAAAGGATCGATCAGCTCGAAAAAGCCTTTAGGCTTTTAAAGAATGAACGAGGGAATGGTCGATATGAGGACTCTGATGAGGAGCTCGAGCTGTTTGCTCCACATATTTCTAACACTCAATTTCCTCAAGGGTTCCGGATTCCTCACGTCCCAGCGTTTGAAGGAAAAATCGACCCATGTAGTCACCTGAGTACATTCAACACTATTATGAGAGCTAGTAACGTGGGTTACGAGCTCAGGTGCATGCTGTTTCCAACGTCATTGGCAGGACCTGCCAAAAGTTGGTTCGAAAAGTACAAGAGACACTCGATAACTTCACGGGATCAGTTGTCTAGAGACTTCAAGAAGCAGTTCCGAGCTATGATGGGAGTCAGACCAGAGGCATCCACTTTGACTAATGTCCGACAACAGCCGGGCGAAACACTGAAAAGCTACCTAACAAGATTTAATCTAGAGGTCGCCCGAGCTCGAGATATGGATGACAGTGGGCACCTTATGGCTATCCGAGCTGGTGTTTTACCTGGAAGTGCCCTTTGGGATGACATGCAATGGAAACCGGTGAGGTCAATAACCGAGTTTAACAGACGAGCGCAGAGGTTTGTCAATGTAGAGGAGGCGAGGTCAACGCTCAAGGCGACCTCACAGACCGAAACTACAACGATAAACATCAACTCCGCCTCAACCTCGGCTGACCCAGCAGCTCCACAGCCTACCTCGGAGAATCCCTCCAAGAGGAAAAAGAGCGAGGGAAATAACCCCGAAGCTGAGGGAGGAAAGAAAAAGAAAGGAGAGAGGTATTTCTCCGTGTATAAAGTGCACACCGAGCTCAACGAGTCCCGGGAAAACATATACCTGGCTAATGAAAACCAGGTCCCCTTCAGGCGTCCGGACCCAATGAGAAATAAAAAATCCAAGAGGGATTCCAGTAAGTATTGCCGGTTCCACAGGGACACCGGACACACGACTGACGAATGTCGACAGCTGAAGGATGAGATGGAAGGGTTGATCTCGAGAGGTTACTTCCGGCAGTATGTCAAAAACCAGAGTACTGGACAGACTACTGCAAGCTAGAGAGTAGCCGCGCCTTCGACGACACAAAATAATAACTCCCGACCTCGGGAAGAAGACAGGCCCCCGCCGATAGATGGAGAGGACGTGATAACCATCTCGGGAGGGCCTCACCTCGCAGGAGGGGGCAGAAATGCTCAAAAGAAGTATGTTAATGAGCTGAAGACTGGGGACGGGTCTCCTTATGAACCCGAACCTAGGGCACCGAAAAACCAGAGGGTTGAAACACAACCAATAACCTTCACTGAGGAGGACGCCTCCCATGTTCAGTTCCATCATCATGATCCGCTGGTCATTACTCTTCAGCTTGCCAACAAAAGAGTGCGCCGAGTTCTCATAGATAATGGGAGCTCAGTCAACATTCTTTATAAAGAAACACTCGAGAAAATGGGACTCTCCCTTCGCGACCTGAAGGCTTGTGCAACTACTTTGTACGGCTTTTCAGGAGAAGGAACTGCCTGTATGGGATCCATTGAACTCCCTGTGACCTTGGGAGACTATCCAGTCTCGGTGACCAAGATAATGGAGTTCGTGGTAGTAGATTTACCATCTGCCTACAATGTACTGCTCGGGAGACCCGCCCTGGTCGGGCTGGGGGCAGTTTCATCTGTGAGGCACCTGGCCCTTAAGTTCCCAACCCCAAGCGGGGTCGGGACATTAAAAGGAGATCAATTGGCAGGAAGGGAGTGCTATAGCATTTCTTTGAGGGGAAAGAAACAAACGAGCGCTCAAACACTCGTAATCATACAAAATAAAGACGGAACAGTCTTAGAAATTGACGAGGAGATCGATCCGAGGATTGAGGAGAAAGTTGACCTCGAACCTCTAGAGGAGCTCGAAGAAATTCAGCTCGAGGAAGCTGATCCCTCGAAGAAGGTGAAGGTCGGAAAACACCTCCAAAATGAAGCAAAATAGCAATTAATTAGCTTTCTGAAGAAAAACCAGGATGTATTCGCATGGTTACACTCAGACATGGTGGGGATAAGCCCGAATGTAGCGAGCCACGCATTGAACATAGACAAAAGCTTTCCCCCGAAGCAACAAAAGCGAAGACAGCTGGACGAAGACAGAAAGAAAGCATTAAAGGAGGAAGTTGACAGGTTAAAAGCAAACCATTTCATTAGGGATGCCTTTTACCCTGACTGGGTAGCCAATCCAGTGTTGGTCCCAAAGCCCAATGGGACGTGGAGAACCTGTATTGACTACTCGAATCTCAACAAAGCTTGCCCAAAAGACTGTTTTCCGCTGCCAAGAATTGATCAGCTCGTGGATGCCACGGCGGGGCATGGCCTGATGTCATTCATGGATGCGTATTCTGGATACAACCAGATTCCCATGCATGCCCCCGACCAAGAACATACGAGCTTCATCACAGATAAAGGGCTATACTGCTATAATGTTATGCCGTTTGGGCTCAAGAATGCTGGAGCTACATATCAGCGGCTCGTAAACATGATGTTTTCAGAGAAAATAGGGAACAACATGGAGGTTTATGTTGATGACATGCTTGTAAAGTCTCAACTTAACAAGAACCATGTTGATGACCTCGAAGAGTGCTTTGGCGTGCTCAGGAAGTACAACATGAAGCTAAATCCTCAGAAGTGCACTTTTGGGGTGTCTTCGGGAAAATTCTTGGGCTTTATTGTCAACTCTCATGGGATCGAGGCTAATCCCGACAAAATAAAGGCCCTGATTGATATGCCTTCACCTCGAAAGCATAAAGATGTCCAAAGCTTGACTGGCAGGATGGCCGCCCTGAGCAGATTCATCTCGAAGTCAACGGATCGTGGCCTTCCATTCTTCAACGTATTGAGAGGAAGTAAGAAGTTTGAATGGACAGAAGAGTGCGAGCTGGCCTTTCAGGAGCTCAAAAAGCACTTAGCTGAACCGCCCATCCTATCGAAACCTGAGACGGGAGAAGTATTGTACTTATACCTCTCAACTACCGAACACACGATAAGCGTGGTGCTCGTTCGAGAAAAAAAGAAAGTGCAAAAACCCGTCTACTACATCAGTAAAAGATTACTGGGGGCAGAGTCAAGATATCCTTTGATGGAGAAACTCGCCCTCAGTCTAATCCACTCATCTCGCAAGCTCTGCCTCTACTTTCAGGCACATCCCATCCATGTACTGACAGATCAACCACTTAGGCAAGTCCTGTCTAAACCAGAGGCGTCAGGTCGACTCCTTAAATGGGCTGTTGAGCTCGGATAGTTCGAGATCACCTACCATCCAAGAACGACCATTAAGGCACAAGCATTGGCGGACTTTATAGTGGAGTGCACAGGTATAGCCGACGACGAGGTAATAACCACGGTCCACGAGCTGTGGAAACTTTACGTCGACGGCTCGTCAAATGAAAATGGAGCGGGGGCAGGAGTTATTCTGATCACTCCTGCAGGGAGCAAATTTCACTTTGCTTTAAGATTTGGCTTTAGAGCATCTAATAATGAAGCTGAGTACGAGGCTCTACTCGCGGGACTACGAATAGCCAAAGAGCTCAAGGCCAAAGCTATACATTGCTACAGCGACTCCCAGCTCGTGGTTAATCAAATCTTGGGAGAATACCAGGCTCGTGGTACAAGAATGGCAGCTTATCTGGAGAAGGCAAAATCCGCATTGGAGTATTTCGAATTTTACGCAATCGAACAGGTTCCCCAAGAACAAAACTCAAATGCAGATGCCTTAGCTCGACTCGCCACTTCCGCCGAAAATGAAGAGCTGAATGTTGTACCCGTAGAGCACCTATCAGCACCCAGCATTACTCAGCCAGACGAGGAAGATGTGTGTATGATTGAAACAGAGCCGACCTGGATGAGTCCAATAGTTGACTATCTCGAAAATGGAATTCTTCCAAAAGATCGAAATCAAGCTCGAAAGTTGATGTATCAACTTCCTCATTACACCATTCTGGACGGAAAGCTATACAGAAGAGGGTATTCCATGCCGCTGCTTAGATGTGTAACCCCTCCCGAGGCAAAAAATATCATTGAAGAAATTCATGAAGGGTTCTGCGGAGACCACACCGGGGGGCATAGCCTGTCCAAGAAGATCATACGCCAAGGATATTTCTGGGCCAACCATTAAAACAGATTCTTTCGAGTATGTGAAAAAGTGCGACAAATGCCAGAGATTCGCAACGATACCCCGAGCTCCACCTTCCGAACTGACCATGTTGACATCCCCATGGCCTTTCGCAGTATGGGGCATCGACCTCATAGGCTCTCTCCCAACTGGAAAAGGCAGAGTGAAATATGCTGTAGTCGCCGTTGATTACTTCACGAAATGGACGGAGGCTGAACCATTGGCGACCATAACTTCGAAAAAGATCCTTGATTTCGTAGTAAAGAACATCGTATGCCGATACGGAGTACCGAGAAAGATCGTATCCGATAACGGAACCCAGTTCGATTGCGACTTATTCACCAACTTTTGTGAAAAGAACGGCATAATAAAGAGTTTTTCATCAGTGGCTCACCCTCAAGCGAATGGTCAGGTCGAAGCCGTTAAAAAAACTCTCAAGAGTTCTCTAAAGAAAAAGTTGGAAGAGGCAAAGGGACGATGGCCCGAGGAATTGCCTCAAGTCCTTTGGGGATATAGGACTACAGCTCGGACATCAATAGGACATACCCCGTTCTCTCTAGCGTACGGCTGCGAGGCAATGTTGCCCATCGAGGTCGAAATCCCGACGATCCGAACTCAAATTTACGATCAGGATTCAAATCATATTCAGCTCGAAGAAACCCTAGACTTGATCGAAGAAAAAAGAGAAGAGGCTCAGCTGAGAAATGCTGCTTACCAGCAACGAACCACAAGATATTTCAACAAGAGGGTTTGAGATCGAAAGTTCGGAATGGGAGATCTGGTATTAAGACGCGTATTCTTGGCAACCCGAGATCCAGCAGCTGGAGTGCTCGGGCCGAACTGGGAAGGACCATACCAGATAGAGTCAGTCATCCGACCTGGTGTGTACAAACTTGCAAGATTGGATGGGAGCCTGATACCGCGAGAATGGAATGGCGAACACCTTAGACCTTACTATCAATAGTGTAGGAAAAGTGTTGCCTGTAACCATGATTTTCTATCTGTACTAGTTTGTTTGTTTTTGAATTTCATCAAATAAAAAGTCTATTTTGTCCCATATGTAATTTCTTTTTATTTTTGCAATCTCTCTTAATTTAATAACCTATGGTCACACTCATAGGATATTAAGGGGGCATCATTGGTATATACATCAGATTAAAAAATAAAAAATATATATAAAGTATTTGGATATAACCAAGTACGCGAGCTTAGATAGTTCGGACAAAACCGAACTACCAAAAAGATAAAGTATTTGGAGATAACCAAGTACGCGAGCCTAGATAACCGAGTTATCAAAAACATATAAAGTATTTGGATATAACCAAATACGCGAGCTTAGATAGTTCGGACAAAACTGAACTACCAAAAACCTAAAACGTTTGGAGTTAACCAGATGTGCAAACTTAACAGGTTTGGAACAAACCAGCCAAAAAACTAATCGATGATAAGTAGGAACCTAAACCTATTTCGAGACAAGTCGAGATCGAGGCTGGAATATCTTAAGAGAAAAATAGTTTCAAACTCTTAACCTCGGAGCAAAAACTGAGGATGAGGAAAAATGACTAAGCAAAAAGATATGACCAAATCACTCACATTACATACCATTTAAGTACTTTAGGGTTCATGGTTAAAGTAATATCTGACCTTGATAAACAACGAGATCGGAAACGGATAATTCGAACAAACTATGCATGAATGCATCCAGTTTCGAGCCTAAAAATCCAAACTATGTTTGTATGAATTAAATAAACATAACTGGTTCATCAATATAAAAATATGCAAAATATTTCGAGCCAAGAAATGTAAAGCATATAAAAGAATGGTAAAAGAAATTGTATCAGCCCCGTGGGCATATATTAAAATAATTACAGAAATAAGGGGACGCAGCCCCGATAACTGATCTCCCCGAGGTCAGATTCAAGGAAGAGGAGTCTCCTTGGCCTTCTCAGCATCAGTAGCACCGGACCCCTCAGGACGAATAGCATGGCTATCCTCCTGAGCTCCCTCCGAAACGGTGCCCGGAGCAGCCTTTTCCTTCTCGAGCTGCTCAGCTTTCTCCTTCTCAAGCTGTTCAGCCTCTTCCTTCTCGAGCCGAGCATTCCATCGTTCAAGAAGTGGTGCCTCGTGGGGACCTAAGAAGCTGGTGTCCAGCTCTTCATTATAAGCCCACATCCGGTACATGGCTGAGTCGACCGCCTTTTCCTTCTTTTCTTTGTACTCGGCAAGAAGGCGAGTTTTGGCATCCTCTATGATGTCGAAGGTGGCGGCCTTGTCCTCTTCGAGCTTCTTATTGGTCTCCCGAAGCTGGGTGTTATCTTTCTTTTGCTCCTCGAGTTCAGCTCTCAGCTTTCCGAGCTCCTTGGCCATGTCCTCACGCTCCTTAACCACTGCCTCGAGCTTAACATTCGTCACCTTCAGATCGTCGTTCGCTCTAAGGTGGAGGTCCTTCGCCTCTTGAGCATGAGTCCTGCTCTAATGGATCTCGTTGTTCAGCTCATAATTGAGCTGGGCAGTGAAGGCAAGAGCCTGAAAAAAGGAAGAAACCACCCTTAGCCTCAGGTCAGTATGAATGTAAGCAAAAGGAATATAGAAGAATACTTACCGCAGCAGTGTGCTCGATACTCTTCTCGTAAAGAACAGTGCGGTCTTGGGTGCCGGTTAAGCACTGCCACTGGGGAGCTTTGAAACTGCCATAGCTCTGGCCGATCCGGGACATGACATCCGAGATCAGCGTAGATCCGTGAGGTCCAGCAGCATTGTCCACCACATATGAGTCCATATGGGTGGAGATTGTTAGCTTCTGAACTCGAGAAGCAGAAGGTCTTCTGGAGAGTTGAGCAGAAGACAATTCACCCACCACAGGAGGTTGGGACTCAACGATGGCAGGGGCACCAACCAGCGAAGTCGGTGCAACCGCGGAGACGACGGCCTACGAGGATGGCATTGTCATGGAGGCGCTGGCCTAGACAGTTGACGCAGCAATAGAGCTCGAAGTCGGCGGGGCAAGGGGGGGTGTCTTCTTGGATCTCTTGGAGCCTTTGCCTGGCTGGCCGGTCTTCAGTGACCCCGCCCTAGGGCGTTTGCTCCTCTTGGCGCATGCATTGTCGATAAGGGTGTCAAGGTCGGAGTCCATCTCGCCTGCACAAGTCACAACACAGTGAGTCAGTAAAAGAGAAGTGTACATCAAGTTATTTCAGTATCACAGACATATAGAGTGATGATAGAAGAAACCTAACTGGAACTCTCCCCCGAGCTCGAGCTTGGGGACCATGAAATTCCCTCGTCTTCAGAGGAGGCGGGGGGAGTGCCTTCCCTATAAGTAGGTGATAACCTCGAGAGGTCCCTATAATCATTGGTCCCGTACTGCACAGCTATCCCATTCCACACCTCGTCCGTGGTGTACATGGTGTCGTATTTCCCGAGCCCACTATCAAACCTATGGACACAGTCATCTACCCAACTCCATATGTAGAAGTGGTATCTATCCTGTGGGCATGAGACTAACCTATTGGGCCTGTGTTTTAGTAAAGTGGGGGACCACATTCGCGAAGTAGGAAGGGTTTTACCTTCATCTGAGTCCGAGCTCAAGGCTTCATCGTTGGCTTCATTCCCAGAACGCGGACTTCTCAAGCGAACTGGGAGTGATGTCTTCCTTTCTCTCCTCGGAGGAAGGGCGCCTGTGGGCAGTGGCACCTCCTCCCAGTGTTCATATTTTTTACTGGACCAGTCAGAGGTTGATTGGCCCTCTCCCAACAACCCGCAAGCTCGGAGCTTGTCCTCGTGTAATAGATACGAGAGAGATCTCCTGCCATAAGGGAGTCGGAGCAAGGCTTCTCTGTGCCTCGTCATCGCTTCAGTAGGGGTGGGACGCTTAAAATTAGCTGAAAAGCGAAACACATTTCAACTAAATATGGATTTAAGAACTGAAGTCTCGAGCTCAGGAATAAAAGTAACGAGAATACTTACGAATCCGCCTGAACGAATAATGTCGAGACGGGGACAGACCATCTGTCGAAAAGAAGGCTCTCTTGAAATCAGACGGGTGGTTGGGAAGGTCCCCAAAAACCTTCGTCTCCTTGGGGTAGCTCGAGAGGTAGTAAAAGCCATCCCCTCCCCGAGCTCGGGAGGGGTTACTTTTTAAACAAAAGAGATATAAAATCTCTTGAGGTGAAGGTCCTTCCCACCCCAGCTCGTGGTACAAGGACCTCAGGGCAGACAGCACCCTGTACGAATTGGTGTTGAGTTGGAACGGAGCCAACCCAACAAAATCAATAAAGTCTTTGAAAAAAGACTTCAAGGGCAGCAATGCTCCTGCCCTCATATGTTCTTGGCTCCATGTCTCATATTTCACTGTGGCGTCACGGCCGCCAGGGGCGAAGCAGCTCCGTTCTTGACCAGTCGGAGGTCGACACTTCAAGGTGCCTGACAAACTAAGGCCATGGAAAGCCAGGATTTCAGATATTTGACTGGTTGTGGTAACCGTGCTCCAGTAAAGCTCGGCCTCGAACATCTCTCTCCTCGGCTGTGAGGTGGAAGGTTCCCCCATTAATGAAAATTTGAGCTCTCCAGGGGGGTATGCGACAGTAACCTTTAAAGCAGGATCGAGAGGAATCGGCCTAGGGCCTGAATTAGATTCTGGATAGATGGCCTCCCGAAGAACTCTCCTCTTCCCCTCGATGACTTCGTCTATCTGACGGCCGTAGTGAGCTCGAATGTCTTCTTGCTCGCGTGCAAGCTCGTATTCTCTTATCCGACGTTGGTTCCGGGCGAAGAGCGATTCTGGGCTCGGAGATTTTGGCTCGTAAGGGATTGCCCGCAATGACCCCCACCGTCTTTCCAGATTCTGTGACATCTACCGAGAAAGAAAAAATGGTGAGGGCCATGCATGCAAGAATCACGAGCTCGATGGAATGAGCTCGGAAATTTAGGAACGAGACTAAATACTAAGACCCTTATTGAAGAGTCAGGGGCGTGTATTCCACGAAAGAGAAAAGGAGCGTGGATAATTTTTTGAAAATCCTGAAATTTAAGGGAAAGAAGAATGGCGGTTAACCAGGAAAGGCGTCTTTGGGTTTCGTGCATTAGTCAAGGCCCATGTTTTTATCCGAAAACTTAGTGTACAAGAAACGTTGCCTAAAAATTTCAAAACCCAGAAAATGGGAACCACATTCAAACGTCAAAACTGGGTATAAACCAGAGACGAAAATCTTGAATGAAAGTCTTGAAAGCATGAAAACTTATCGGGTTAACACTTCCTATCGTATTATGCTAAGAACGTAAACTAGCATACACAGCAAGAACAGTTTAAATAAAAACTTGCAAAATGGAAAACAAAAACGGCATACTTACACAGTAATGGCGATTGCAGAGAGATTGTCAATTGAAGAAGAGGTTGCAGGAAAGAACTCACTGACTCGAACAGACCAGGATTCCTTTGTTTCTTTGGTCGAGAAAACATGCACAGAATAGGAACGATGTAAAGAGGTCTCTGGGTTTGTTTTTCTTCTTTTCTTGCTTATGGCGAATGAAGATAAAAGTGAAGAAGATGAAGAGTGGGGTCTTGTATATATAGGTGGGGAAAAGGAATTAATCAGGAGCGTCGAATGAAATCCTCACTAGATCGAACGGATGGGGATCAATGATAAGAAGGCGCCGAAAGTTGTCAGACGGACGATCGTGGGCGTGTTTCCAAAGGTACTCAAGTACCTAAAGTGAGCAATACCCAGCTGACGCGTGTCCATTTTCAAGATTGTATGATGGTACAGTTCTCAAAGAAAGTAGTTCAAAAGTTTCCTTCTCTTAGGATTCGAACAAATACTTTTGAGGGGGCAAGATGTTATACCCAGATTTCAAGCCATGGTAAATGTGACCTCGAAAGTTGGATTCGCAACAAATGGTCTCGTAAGGATTAGAGTATGCTCCAGGATTGTATATCGAGCCTGCAAAGTACGATATACGACCTCGAATATGGTGACCTCGAAACGATCTCGATCTCGAAAGGTAGCTCCGAGAACACACTCATCTTCGGGGACGACTTCGGATCAGGGGTTTCGAGCTCGATGTACGTATGATCTCGAAAGACACGTGATCTCGGGAGATGACATTAGCTCGCACGATGACGTGAGACCTGGGATGCTAAAGCCTTAGAGATGCGCGATAACCACCTTGAATATCTACAAGTATTATAAATATGAGATGTAATCCTCATTTATTAATGTAAATCCCCAAGAATCGTGGGATATTATTTGGTCAGTTATGCGTTTCCTGGTCTTCAGGGATGTTTCCTTTTATATCTGATTATAGGCATTTAAAGCCATTTATTTTTATTCACAAAAGAGTAATCACCCAAAATATGTGGGATAGTATTCTACAGCCTTCTCTATAAATAGAGAGGCCATGCATCATTGTAAAGGACCGAAATTCTGATCCTTGAGAGAAAACTCTGAAGAATTCATGCTAAGGAATTTTCAGAGATAATCTTAAGATTAATAACAGAGACTCGTGGACTAGGCAGATTTAACTGCTGAACCACGTAAAAATCGTGTGTTTGATTTGTTTTATTTCATTTGGCCATTGTCATTCATTGTTTGCGTACTCTTCTTTTATTGTTTGACGAAAAACGGCGTCAACAAATTATTATTTGACTTTAAGACTAATTTATATTTTTAAATAATTAGATAAATTTTATTAATAATATTTTAAACTTATCATTTATGTGCCGATATCCATGTAATTGATGGTTGTAGTCAACAACCATCAATCACAAACATACCGAGACTAAGAAAAGAAATTAACTACTAATTAATTTTTTTGTTCTATTTTTACAAATTATAATAATAATAATAACATATGTTCAAGCAAAAAGGAGAAAAAAGAACAAAATAACATGATAATATGCACTTATTGTTGTTTTTTTTTTCTATACTCACTTTTTTTATTAAATAAACTATCTTAAATTTGTTTCAAAAAATTTCACAATCTAATCAAAATTAGTTTCCCTATTAAAAATATCAGGTTGCGATGAAAGTTAGTTAGTAGTATAAAAGCTTTCACTTATTTGACTAAATATTTATTTTTTTGACAAAAATTAATAAGTAGTTCAAAAAATTTGGTGTGGCCGCTAATAATGGCAATGGAGAAACACAGACGTGATATAATTAGTTTGTTTCAATTTTAATTTAAAAAATAATTACAAATTTTTTTAAAATAAAAAATAATTCAAAATTTATTACTAAAATTTAAAAATGATTCAAACATTAAAAAAAATATTTTAAAATTTTAATTGAATTTGTATATTTTTCTAGCACTTAGTTTAATTAATATTATATAATTAAGAAAATGGCGATAAAGAAAATATGGGTGCTAATAATCTGATTGATCAAGTTTAAATCCTCTTTATTCAATATTGACAAAAACACTATATTTTAATTAATACTAAATCATCTATTATTATATTTTATAAATTAATTTAAATTATCACCTAAATTTTGTTTTTAACCAAAACAGTCCTATAATTATTTACATACCAAGATTAAAAAATAAAGTAAGAACAAACATATATCTTAACAATAGATGTCAAGATTTACATACCAAGGATACTAACTAAAGGACTCAAAACTCAAATATTATACACTAAACAAATACAAAATAAATTATTCAAAAAATACAAAAGATATTAATTACAAAAAATATATCCACACCTGTTGAGGGTGTGCCAAGGTCGTGTGTGTGTCGCTGTCTTGATAAAAAAAAAATTAATACCAAAAGATACACGAAAAAAATTCAAACAAAAATAATATAAAACTAAGTATAAAAAAATGCAATATGTTGGTTAGGCATTACATTGCAAATAAGTATAAAATACACCATTATTCACCATTGAAGATGATTAAAGCAGAGAGCACAAAAGTAGCTAGTATAAAACAAGTGTTTCTATACCACTTACAACAATGACCTACACAAGTATATTTATTTTAGTCAATTTATTAATCTAACTTTTGCAAGTGCTTAAAATGCATGCACTTGTTTGATTTAAATTAAAATAATAAAATCAATTACATTAAGTAACTAAATTCTAGAAATTAAGTTTATGAAAGTATAAAATATGATCTGGATAAGTTACATAAAAGAAAATAAATCAATTTATTATTGTTGATATAAATGAAAGCTACCAACAAATATATGAAATAAAAACTCACATGAATAGAAATTGATAACAAATGAGATTTGTTATCATTTTTGAAATCTTATGCAATATTATAATATCTTATACTATTTTATGATGTTTTATTAGATAATATTATTCAATAAACAAATTAAATTAAATTATTTATTTAGATAATATTATATCAAACTTTTATTATTTAATTCATTAAATTATTAAAAATTAATCAAAAATTAAATTATTATTTATATAATTATTTATTCTTAATTTTTTATACTTTTATTAAATATTATTATCAATTTCTATATTCATGTAATTTATAACTATTTAATATTAGATAATATTATTCAATAAACAAATTAAATTATATAATTTAATTAGATAATATTATATCAAACTTTTATTATTTAATTAATTAAATTAATAAAAAATAATTAAAAATAAATAATTATTTATTCTTAATTTTTTATACTTTTATTAAATATTATTATCAATTTCTATATTCATGTAATTTATATTAAACAATATTATTCAATCAACAAATTAAATTAAATTATTTATTTAGATAATATTATATCAAAATTTTATTATTTAATTCATTAAATTATTAAAAATTAATCAAAAAATAAGTTATTATTTATATAATTATTTATTCATAATTTTTTATACTTTTATTAAATATAATTATCAATTTCTATATTCATGTAATTTATAACTATTTAATATTGGATAATGTTATTCAATAAACAAATTAAATTATATAATTTAATTAGATATTATTTAATTAATTAAATTAATAAAAAATAATTAAAAATAAAATATTATTTATTCATAATTTTTTAAAATTTTATTAAATATAATTATCAATTTTTATATTCATGTAATTTATATTAAACAATATTATTCAATAAACAAATTAAATTAAATTATTTAATTAAATAATAATATATCAAACTTTTATAATTTAATAAATTAAATTATTAAAAATTAATCAAAAATTAAATTATTATTTATATAATTATTTGTTGATGCACAAAATCTGACCAAGGGAAAATATGAGATTTATGACATGAAGACCCCATTTACACGACGTAGACGCCAAGACGCCATGGCCACGCACGGCCCCGCTCAGACGCCCAGGCGCGAGGCTGCTGGCCTCGGTCGGCCACCTCGGCGCGAGGCTGCTGGCCTCGCTCGGCCACCTCGGCGCGAGGCTGCTGGCCTCGCTCGGTCACCTCGGCGCGAGGCGCCATGACCTCGCTCGGCCCCTCTCCGCCACCCAGGTGCGTCTCGCCCATGTGGCCTGAACCGCCTCGCTCGGACGCCTAGGCGCCAAGTGGCCTCGCATGGCCACGCCCCATGCACACGGCCGCGCCACCTAAAGGGCCTCACGAGATGCCTCGGCCACACCACCCGAAGGGTGTTATACCCAGATTTCGAGCTATGTTAAATATGACCTCGAAAGGTGGATTCGCAGCAAGTGGACTCATAAGGTTTGAAGTATGCTCCAGGATTGAATATCGAGCCTGCAAGACATAGATGACCTCGAGTATGGTGACCTCGGAGTGTTCATGATCTCGAAAGGTAGCTCCAGGGACGCATCCATCTTCAGAGATGACCTCGGATCAGGGGTCCCGAGCTCGACGCACATACAATCTCGAAAGCCATGTGACCTCGGGAGATGTCTCTAGCTCGAAAGATGACGAGAAACCTGGGAAGCTAAAGCCTTGGAGATATATGATAACCACCTTGAATATCTATAAGTGTTGTCCATACGAGATGTAATCCTCATTTATTACTGTAAATCCCCTAGAATCGTGGGATATTATTTGGTCAGTTATACGTCCCCTAGTCTTCAGGAGACGTTTCCTTTTATATCTGATTATAGGCATTTGAAGCCATTAATTTTATTCACAAAAAGAGTAACTACCCAAAATATGTGGGATAGTATTCTGCAGCCTTCTCTATAAATAGAGAGGTTAAGCACCATTGTAATGGACCGAAATTCTGAACCTTGAGAGAAAACTCTGAAGAATTCATGCTTAAGAATTTTCAGAGATAATCTTGAGTTTAATAACAGAGACTCGTGGACTAGGCAGATTTAACTGCTGAACCACGTAAAAATCGTGTGTTTGTGTTGTCATATTTAAATTGGCCATTATCAGTTATTGTTTACGTGCTCTTCTTTCACTGCTGACGAAAAACGGCGTCAACAGTTTGGTGCTTTCATTGAGAGCCTTAAGCATTCATCCCTGAGAAAATCATGGCCACAAACAATCAGAACACGCCTGAAGAAAATTACCCAAGACATCCTGGAAAACAACCAATGGAAAACCCGGATGTTGAGGAGAGAAGTGGGTCCTCTGATTCCCGAGGACCACCCCCTCCACCAAGGGATGAGGATATGTACTACAATCCGGAGCGGTACGTTCTGATTGTGGAACTTGAAAACCGACAACTGAAGCAGCTGTTGGCAGAGGCCAACAAATTGAATGAGGAGTTGACAAGGATAGCCGCAGAGGCGCAGGTGGCTCAGCCCCCGCCTCCGTGTGAAAACCAAGTCCCTCCTCCAAGGGACGTGCATGTTCCTCCCCGGAGGCCCCGCGGGCGTCCACAAAAGGATGCTGCCACAAGGAGGCCGATTCAACCTCCGGCACCAGCGGAGCCATCCGCTCCACCTAGGCCCCAGAGGAGTACTCGAGCTCGGGCCCCGGCTAACCCGCCTGTGGAAATGCCTGCAGGAGCTGAGAATAACCGAACCCCTGCAGAGGCTCGGACTCAGGTACCTGGGAGCGCACCAAATGCGACCGACCCATCTCGGGCGAATTCCGGACCCTCTAGGCCGCGACAAGGGTGGCAGCCACCGTCGTCTATACGGTTTCCTCCGTCACCCATAAGATATCATTCGCCCCCCCACAGGAACGCTCAACCTATTCGAGATCAGAATGAAGGGCGTGCGGGGGAAAGACAAGGAAACAGGGAGAATTTCCAGGAGCGAAGAGGCGCTCCATCTGAGAAAAGTCAAACGTCTCGGTCTCGCACGGCGGAGACGAGGCGACATAGAAAGAATCCATCACGGAATAACCGAGCAATGAGCTTCACCAGTGATGAGTCTGGAGAGACCAGGTCCATTAGTAAACATGACCGAGGTCGTAATAACACTGGAAGCCACAAGAATCGTCCCGACTTGCGAAATCACCTGAACCAGAGTCGGGGTAATGGAGAGCAAACAAATCCGGACCTAAGGGATCGCTTGAATAGGCGTAGAGATCCCTTGCGGAGACGCGAGCCTGGAATCACGATCGATGACAATCAATTCCAGACAGCACCTCCTACTGACTCAGTCCAGGAAAGAATCGATCAGCTCGAAAGAGCCTTTAGGCTTTTAAAGAATGAACGAGGAAATGGTCGATATGAGGACTCTGATGAGGAGCTCGAGCCGTTTGCTCCCCATATTTTCGACACTCAATTTCCTCAAGGGTTTCAGATTCCTCACGTCCCTACGTTTGAAGGAAAGACCGATCCGTGTAGTCACCTGAGCACGTTCAACACTATCATGAGAGCTAGTAACGTGGGTTACGAGCTCAGCTGCATGTTGTTTCCAACATCATTGGCAGGACCTGCCAAAAGTTGGTTCGAAAAGTATAAGAGACACTCAATAACCTCATGGGAGCAGTTGTCTAAAGACTTTAAGAAGCAGTTTAGAGCAATGGTGGGGGTCAGACAAGAAGCATCCACCTTAACTAACGTTCGACAACAACCGGGCGAAACACTAAAGAGTTACTTAACAAGATTTAATCTGGAAGTAGCCCGAGCTCGGGATGTGGATGACAGTGGACACCTCATGGCTATCCGAGCTGGCGTATTACCGGGAAGTGCCCTTTGGGATGACATGCAAGGGAAACCGGTAAGGTCAATAACCGAGTTTAACAGACGAGCGCAGAGGTTTGTCAATGTAGAGGAAGCGAGGTCGACGCTCAAAGCGACCTCCCAGTCCGAAACTACAATGATAAACATCAACTCTGCCTCAACCTCGGCGGACCCAGCAACTCCAAACCCTGCCATGGAGAACCCCTCTAAGAGGAAAAAGAACGAAGGAAGTAACCCCGAAGCTGAGGGAGGAAAGAAAAAGAAAGGGGAGAGGTATTTCTCCGTGTATAGAGTATACACCGAGCTCAATGAATCTCGGGAGAACATATACTTGGCTAATGAGAACCAGGTCCCCTTTAGGCGCCCAGACCCGATGAGAAATCAAAAATCCAAGAGGGATTCCAGTAAATATTGTCGGTTCCATAGAGACACCGGACATACAACCGATGAATGTCGACAACTGAAGGACGAGATCGAAGGGTTGATCTCGAGAGGTTACTTTCGGCATTATTTCAAAAACCAGAATACTGGTCAAGCGGCCGCGAGCCAGAGAGTAGTCGCGCCTCCGACCACACAAAACAATAACTCCCGATCTCAGGAAGAAGACAGGCCCCCGCCGATAGATGGAGAGGATGTAATAACCATCTCGGGAGGGCCTCATCTCACAGGAGGGGGCAGGAATGCCCAAAAGAGGTATGTTAACGAGTTGAAGACAGGGGACGGGTCTCCTTATGAACCCGAACCTAGGGCACCAAAAAGCCAGAGGATTGAAACACAACCAATAACCTTCACCGAGGAAGACGCCTCCCATGTTCAGTTCCCTCATCATGATCCGCTGGTTATTACTCTTCAGTTGGCCAATAAAAGGGTCCACCGAGTTCTCATAGATAATGGGAGCTCAGTCAACATCCTTTATAAAGCAACCCTCGAGAAGATGGGACTCTCCCTTCGCGACCTGAAAGCATGTGCAACTACTTTGTACGGCTTTTCAGGAGAAGGAACTGCCTATATGGGATCCATTGAGCTCCCCATGACCTTGGGAGACTATCCAGTCTCGGTGACCAAGATAATGGAGTTCGTGGTAGCAGACTTACCATCTGCCTACATGTGCTGCTCGGGAGACCCGCCCTGGTCAGGCTGGGGGCAGTCTCATCAGTAAGGCATCTGGCCCTTAAGTTCCCGACCCCTAGCAGAGTCAGGACATTAAAAGGAGACCAATTGGCAGGGAGGGAATGCTATAGCATCTCCTTGAGGGGAAAGAAACAAACGAACGCTCAAGCACTCGTCATCGTACAAAACAAAGACGGAACGGTCTTAGAGATTGACGAAGAGATCGATCCGAGGGTTGAGGAGAAAGTTGACCTCGAACCTTTAGAGGAGCTCGAAGAAATTCAGCTCGAGGAAGCTGATCCCTCGAAGAAGGTGAAGGTCGGAAAACACCTCCTAGACGAGGCAAAATAGCAATTAATTTGTTTTTTGAAGAAAAACCAGGATGTCTTCGCGTGGTCGTACTCAGACATGGTGGGGATAAGCCCGAATGTAGCAAGCCACGCACTAAACATAGACAAAAGCTTTCCTCCGAAGCAACAAAAGCGAAGACAACTGGACGAAGACAGAAAGAAGGCGTTAAAAGAGGAGGTTGACAGGTTAAAGGCAAACCGATTCATTAGGGATGCCTTTTACCCTGACTGGGTAGCCATACCGGTGTTGGTCCCAAAGCCCAATGGGACGTGGAGAACCTGTATTGACTACTCAAATCTCAACAAAGCTTGCCCAAAAGACTGTTTTCCGTTACCAAGGATTGACCAGCTCGTAGATGCCACGGCGGGGCATGGCCTGATGTCGTTCATGGATGCTTATTCTGGATATAACCAGATTCCCATGCATGCCCCTGACCAAGAACATACGAGCTTCATCACGGATAAAGGGCTGTACTGCTATAATGTCATGCCATTCAGGCTCAAGAATGCTGGAGCCACATACCAGCGGCTCGTAAACATGATGTTTTCAGAACAAATAGGGAACAACATGGAGGTTTATGTTGATGACATGCTTGTAAAGTCTCAACTCAACAAGAACCATGTTGATGACCTCGAAGAGTGCTTCGGCGTGCTCAGGAAGTATAACATGAAGTTAAATCCTCAGAAGTGCACTTTTGGGGTATCTTCAGGAAAATTTCTGGGCTTTATTGTGAACTCTCGTGGAATCGAGGCTAACCCCGACAAGATCAAGGCCCTGATTGACATGCCCTCACCTCGAAGGCACAAGGATGTCCAAAGTCTAACTGGCAGGATGGCGGCCCTAAGCAGATTCATCTCGAAGTCTACTGATCGGGGTCTTCCATTTTTCAACTTACTGAGAGGAGGTAAGAAGTTTGAATGGACAGAGGAATGCAAGCTGGCCTTTCAGGAGCTCAAAAAGCACCTTGCGGAACCACCAATCCTGTCAAAGCCTGAAACGGGGGAAATATTGTACCTATACCTTTCTACTACCAAACACGCGATAAGTGCAGTGCTCGTCCGAGAAGAAGAGAGGGTGCAAAGACCCGTTTATTACATCAGTAAAAGATTACTGGGGGCAGAGTCAAGATATCCATTGATGGAGAAACTCACGCTCAATCTAATTCATTCATCCCGTAAGCTCCGCCCCTACTTTCAGGCACATCCCATCCATGTGCTGACTGATCAACCACTTAGGCAAGTTCTGTCTAAACCAGAAGCTTCAGATCGACTTCTTAAATGGGCTGTTGAGCTCGGACAGTTCAAGATCACCTACCACCCAAGAACGACCATTAAGGCACAGGCATTGGCGGACTTTATAGTGGAATGTACGGGTATAACCGACGACGAGGTAATAACCACGGCCCACGAGCTATGGAAACTTTACGTCGACGGCTCGTCAAAAGAAAATGGAGCAGGGGCAGGGGTCATTTTAGTTATCCCTGCAGGAAGCAGATTTCATTCTGCCCTAAGATTTGGCTTCAAAGCGTCGAATAATGAGGCTGAATACGAGGCTTTACTCATGAGACTTCGTATAGCTAAGGAGCTCAAAGCTAAAGCTATACATTGCTACAGTGACTCCCAGCTAGTGGTTAATCAAATCTTGGGTGAATACCAGGCTCGCGACACGAGAATGGCAGCTTATTTGGAGAAGGCAAAATCAGCGTTAGAGTGTTTCGAATTCTATACAATCAAACAGGCTCCCCGCGAGCAGAACTCGAATGCAGATGCCTTAGCTCGACTCGCCACGTCCGCCGAAAACGAAGAACTGAATGTTGTACCCATAGAACACCTATCGGCACCTAGCATTAACGAGCCAGAAGAGGAAGATGTGTGTATGATCGAAACAGAGCCGACCTGGATGACCCCGATAGTTGATTATCTCGAAAACAGAGTTCTTCCAAAAGATCGGAACCAAGCTCGAAAGTTGATGTATCAACTTCCTTGATACACAATTTTGGATGGAAGGCTGTACCGAAGGGGATATTCCATGCCGTTACTCAGGTGCGTAACCCCTCCCAAAGCTAAGAAAATCATTGAAGAAATTCATGAAGGGTTCTGCGGAGATCACACCGGGGGCATAGCCTGTCCAAGAAAATCATACGCCAGGGATATTTCTGGCCAACCATTAAAACGGATTCTTTCGAGTATGTGAAGAAATGCGACAAATGCCAGAGATTCGTCACGATACCCCGAGCCCCACCATCCGAGCTGACCATGTTGACATCCCCATGGCCTTTCGCGGTATGGGGCATCGACCTCATAGGCTCACTCCCAACTGGAAAAGGCGGAGTGAAATATGCTGTAGTCGCCGTGGATTACTTCACAAAATGGACGGAGGCTGAACCATTGGCAACCATAACCTCGAAAAAGATCCTTGATTTCGTTGTAAAGAGCATCGTGTGCCGATACGGAGTGCCGAGAAAGATCGTGTCCGACAACGGAACCCAGTTCGATTGCGACTTGTTCACCAACTTTTGTGAAAAGAATGGTATAATAAAGAGTTTTTCATCAGTGGCTCACCCTCAAGCGAATGGCCAGGTCGAAGCTGTGAACAAAACTCTAAAGAGTTCTTTAAAGAAAAAGTTGGAGGAAGCAAAGGGACGGTGGCCCGAAGAATTGCCCCAAGTCCTTTGGGGATATAGGACCACGGCTCGAACCTCAACAGGACATACCCCGTTCTCTCTAGCATACGGCTGCGAGGCAATGTTGCCCATAGAAGTCGAAATCCCCACGATCCGAACTCAGATTTACGACCAAAGTTCAAACCATACTCAGCTCGAGGAAACCTTAGACTTGATTGAAGAAAAAAGAGGAGAGGCTCAGCTGAGAAATGCTGCCTACCAGCAACGAACTACCAGATATTTCAACAAGAGGGTCGAGATCGAAAGTTCAGAATGGGAGATCTGGTGTTGAGACGCGTATTCTTGGCAACTTGAGATCCGGCAGCTGGAGTGCTCGGGCCAAATTGGGAAGGACCATACCAGATAGAGCCAGTCATCCGACCTAGTATGTACAAACTTGCGAGATTGGACGGGAGCCTAGTACCCCGAGCATGGAATGGCGAACACCTTAGACCTTACTATCAGTAGTATAGGAAAAATGTTGCCTATAACCATGAGTTTCTATTTGTATTAGTTTGTTTGCCTTTTGATTACTATCAAATAAAGATTTATTTCATTCAGTATATTATCTCTGTTTATTTTTTATTTTTGCAATCTCTCTTAATTTAATAACCTATGGTCACACTCATAGGATATTAAGGGGGCATCAACGGTAGATATACCATCAGCTTAAAAAATAAAAAATATATAAAGTATTTGGATATAACCAGATACACGAGCTTAGATAGTTCGGACATAAAAAAATAAAAAATATATAAAGTATTTGGATATAACCAGATACGCGAGCTTAGATAGTTCGGACATAACCGAATTATCAAAGACATATAAAGTATTTGGATGTAACCAGATACGCGAGCTTAGATAGTTCGGACATAATTGAATTATCAAAAACATATAAAGTATTTGAATGTAACCAGATACGCGAGCTTAGATAGTTCAGACATAGCCGAATTATCAAAAACCAAAAACGTTTGGAGTTAACCAGATGTGCAAACTTAACAGGTTTGGAACAAACCAGCCAAAAAACTAATCGACGATAAGTAGGAACCTAAACCTACTTCGAGATAAGTCGAGATCGAGGCTGGAATGTCGTAAAGAAAAATAGTTTCGAACTCTTAACCTTGGAACGAAAACCGAGGATGAGGAAAAGTGACTAAGCAAAAAAGATATAACCAAATCATTCACATTACATACCATATAAGTACTTTTGGGTTCATGGTTAAAGTAATATCCGACTTTGAAAAATAATGAGGTCGGAAGCGGATAATTTGAACAACCTATGCATGAATGCAGTGAGCTTCGAATCTAAATCCACAATATGTTTGTATGAATAAATAAACATAAATGATCCATCCATAAAAAATGTGCCAAATATTTCGAGCCAAGAAATGTAAAGCATATATAAGTAATATTTAAAGAAATTGTATCAGCCCCGAGGGCATAAATTAAAATAATTACAAAAATAAGGGGACGCAGCCCCAATAGATGGTTTCCCCGAGATCAGATTTAAGGAAGAGAAGTCTCCTTGGCCTTCTCAGCATCAGCAGCACCGGATTCCTCAGGACGAATAGCATGGCTGTCCTCCTGGGCTCCCTCCGAAACAGCATCCCGAGCAGCCTTTTCCTTCTCGAGCTCATCAGCCTCTTCCTTCTCGAGCCGAGCATTCCACCTGTCAAGAAGAGTCGCCTCGTGAGGACCTAAGAAGCTGGTGTCCAGATCTTCATTGTAGGCCCACATTCGGTACATGGCCGAGTCAACCGCTTGTTCCTTCTTCTCTTTTTACTCAGCAAGGAGATGAGCTTTTGCATCCTCCAT
Source organism: Humulus lupulus (assembly GCF_963169125.1). Lineage (NCBI taxonomy): Eukaryota > Viridiplantae > Streptophyta > Magnoliopsida > Rosales > Cannabaceae > Humulus > Humulus lupulus. The sequence continues at coordinate 135,666,060 of NC_084794.1, forward strand.
GATGTCAAAGGTAGCAGCCTTTTCCTCTTGAAGCTTCTTGTTGATCTCGTGAAGCTGGGTGATCTCCTTCTTATGCTCCTCGAGCTCAGTTTTCAGCTTCCCGAGCTCAGTGGCCATGTCCTCACGTTCCTTAGCTCCTGCCTCAAGCTTCGCATTCGCTGCCTTCAGATCATCGCTCGCTTTGAGATGGAGATTCTTCGCCTCTTGGGCATGAGACTTGCTCGAATGAATCTCGTTGTTCAACTTATAATTGAGCTGGGCGGTAAAGGCAAGAGACTGAAAAAGGAAAAGTCATCATTAACACCAAGTCTGTGTGATTATAACCAAGAAGGACTATAGAAGGATACTTACCGCGGCAGCGAGCTCGATACTCTTCTCATAGAGGACAGTGCAGTCTTGGGTATCGTTAAAGCATTGCCATTGGGGAGCTTCGAGACTGCCAAAGCTCTGGCCGATCTGGGACATAACATCCGAGACCAGCGTAGATCCATGGGACCCAGCGGCATTGTCAACCACATATGCATCCATGTGGGTGGAAACTGATAGCTTCTGTGCTCGAGAAGCAGAAGGCCTTCTAGAAGGCGGGACTAAGGAGGACTGAACCACCACAGGAGGTTGGGACTCAACCATAACGGAGGGACCGACCAGCGAAGTCGGCGCCACTGCAGAGGCGACGACCTGCGAGGACGGCGCCGTCGTGGAAGCGCCGACCTGGGAAGTCCCCGCAGCGATGGAGCTCAAAACCGGCGGAGCAGGAGGAGGGGTTTTCTTGGACCTCTTGGGGCCCTTGCCCAGCCGTTCGGTCTTCAGCGCCCCCGCTCTGGGACGCTTGCTCCTCTTGGCGCCAGCACCATCGATGATGTTGTCGAGGTCGGAGTCCATCTTGCCTGCACAAGTCACAACACAGAGTGAGTTAATAAAAGAGAAGCATACAAGTTGTTTCAGTATCACAGACGTATAAAGTGATGATAGAAGAAACCTAACTGGAACTCTCCCCCGAGCTCGAGCTTGGGGACCATGAAATTCCCCCGTCTTCGGAGGAGGCGGGGGGAGTACCTTCCCTATATGTGGGTGATAACCTTGAAAGGTCCCTATAATCATTAGTCCCGTACTGAACAACTATCCCGTTCCACACTTCGTCCGTGGTATACATGGTGTCGTATTTCCCGAGCCCACTATCAAACCTATGGACACAGTCATCTACCCAACTCCATATGTAGAAGTGGTATCTATCCTGTGGGCACGAGACTAACCTATTGGGCCTATGTTTTAGTAAGGTGGGGGACCACATTCTCGAGGTAGGGAGGACTTTACCTTCATCTGAATCTGAGCTCGAGGCTTCATCATTAGCCTCATTCCCAGACAGCGGACTCCTCAGGCGAACTGGAAGTGGCGACCTCGTTTCTCTCCTCGGAGGAAGGGCGCCTGTGAGCAGTGGCACCTGCTCCCAGTGTTCATATTTTTTATTGGACCAGTCAAAGGTGGACTGGCCCTCCCCCAAAAGTCCGCACTTTCGGAGCTTATCCTCGTGTAAAAGGTATAAGAGAGACCTCCTGCCATGTGGGAGTTGGAGCAGGGTCTCTCTATGCTCCTTCATTGTCTCGTCAGGAGTGGGACGCTGAAAATTGGCTGAAAGACAACATATTTCTACTAAGTACGGATCTAAGAGCTAAAATCTCGAGCACAGAAATAAAGATAACAAGAATACTTACGAATCCGCCTGAACGAGTAGTGTCGAGATGGGGACAGACCGTCTGTCCAGAAGAAGGCCCTCTTGAAATCAGGCGGATGATTGGGAAGATCTTCAAAGACCTTCTTCTCCTTGGGATAGCTCGAGAGATAATAAAAGCCATCCCCTCCCCGAGCTCGAGAGGGGTTACTTTTCAGACAAAAGAGATACAAACTCTCTTGAGGCGAAGGTCCTTTCCACCCCATCTCGTGGTATAAGGACCTCAGGGCAGACAGCACCCTGTAAGAATTGGTGTTGAGTTGGAACGGAGCCAACCCAACGAAATCCGTGAAGTATTTGAAAAAAGACTTCAAGGGCAACAGTGCTCCTGCCCTCATGTGTTCTTGGCTCCAGGTCGCGTATTTCACATTGGCGTCGCGGCCCCCAGGGGAGAAGTAGCTTCGTTCATGGTCGACCGGAGCTCGACACTTCAAGGAGCCTGATAGGCTAAGGTCGTGGAAAGCCAGGATGTCAGTTATCTGACTAGTTGTGGTGACCGAGCTCCAATAGTGCTCGGCCTCAAACATTTCTCTCCTCGGCTGCGAGGAAGAAGGTTCCCCCATCAGTGAAAATTGGAGCTCTCCTGGATGGTATGCAACGGTGACCTTTAGTGCAGGGTCGAGGGGAATTGGCCTAGGTCCTGAATTGGATTCCGGATAGAGGGCCTCCCGAAGAACTCTCCACTTCCCCTCTATGACCTCGTCTATCTGGCGGCGGTAGTGAGCTCGAATGTCCTCTTGCTCGCGTGCAAGCTCGTACTCCCGAATCCGGCGTTGATTCCGAAAGAACAGCGATTCTGGGCTCGGGGTTTTTGGCTCGTAAGGGATTGCCGGCAACGACCCCCACCGTCTTTCCAGATTCTGTGACATCTAGCGAGAAAGAAAAAATGGTGAGGGCCATGCATGCAAGAATTGCGAGCTCGGAATTACGAGCTCGGGGTTTAGGAACAAAAAAAGCTATATATTAAGGCCCTTATTAAAGAGTTAGGACGTGTGTTCCACGAAAAAGGAAGGAGAGTGGATATTTTTTTGAAAATCCCGAAAATCAAGGGAAAAAAGAGTGGCGGTTAACCAGAAAAGGCAGCCTTGGGTTTCGTGCATTTGTCAAGGCCCATGTTTTTTACCCGAAATCTTGGTGCACAAGAAACGTCTCTTAAAATTTTAAAACCCAGAAAACAGGAACCTTGTTCAAACATCAAAACTTGGTATGAACCAGTGATGCAAATTCTATGTTGGGAGTAAAAAAAAAAAACACACAAGAACCTATCGGATAGAAACCTCCTATCATATTATGCTAAGGATGTAAACTAGTATATACACATACACAGCAAGAACAGTATGAACAAAAAATAACAAAATGGAAAACAAAGATTGCACACTTACACAATAATGGAGATTGCAGAGAGATCGTTGATTGAAGGAGAGGTTGCAAATAAGAACTCACGGACTCGAACAAACCAGGGTTTCTTTGTTTCTTTGGCTGAGAAAACATGCACGGGAGGGAAGCTTTATAGGAAGGTCTCTGGTTCCGTTTTTCCTTTTTTCTTGCTCCTGGTGAACGAAGGTAAAAAAGAAGAGGAAGAGTGGGGTCTCGTATATATAGATGGAAAAAGGGGGATTAATCCAGGGCGTTGAATGAAATCCTTGCTAGATCCAACGGATGGGGATCATTGACAAGATGGCGCCGAAAAGGTGGCAGACGGATGATCGTGGGCATGTTTCCAAGGTACTCGAGTACCAAAAATGAGCAATACCCAGCTGACGCGTGTCCATTTTCAAAAGTGTATGACGGTACAGTTCTCAAAGAAAGTAGTTCAAAAGTTTCCTTCTCTTAGGATTCAAACAAATACTTTTGAGCGGGCAAGATGTTATACCCATATTTCGAGCTATGTTAAATATGACCTCGAAAGGTGGATTCGCAGCAAGTGGACTCATAAGGTTTGAAGTATGCTCCAGGATTGAATATCGAGCCTGCAAGACATAGACGACCTCGAGTATGGTGACCTTGGAGTGTTCATGATCTCGAAAGGTAGCTTCGGGGACGCATCCATCTTCAGAGATGACCTCAGATCAGGGGTCCCGAGCTCGACGCACATACAATCTCGAAAGCCATGTGACCTCGGGAGATGTCTCTAGCTCGAAAGATGATGAGAAACCTGGGAAGCTAAAGCCTTGGAGATATATGATAACCACCTTGAATATCTATAAGTGTTGTCCATACGAGATGTAATCCTCATTTATTACTGTAAATCCCCTAGAATCGTGGGATATTATTTGGTCAGTTATACGTTCCCTAGTCTTCAGGAGACGTTTCCTTTTATATCTGATTATAGGCATTTGAAGCCATTAATTTTATTCACAAAAAGAGTAACTACCCAAAATATGTGGGATAGTATTCTACAGCCTTCTCTATAAATAGAGAGGTTAAGCACCATTGTAATGGACCGAAATTCTGAACCTTGAGAGAAAACTCTGAAGAATTCATGCTTAAGAATTTTCAGAGATAATCTTGAGTTTAATAACAGAGACTCTTGGACTAGGCAGATTTAACTGCTGAACCACGTAAAAATCGTGTGTTTGTGTTGTCATATTTAAATTGGCCATTATCAGTTATTGTTTACGTGCTCTTCTTTCACTGCTGACGAAAAACGGCGTCAACAAAAGGCCTCACGAGATGTTTCAGCCGCACCACCCGAGTGGCCTCGCCTCATAGGCTGAAGTGGCCTCGCCATAGGCCGAAGTGGCCTCGCCCCGTAGGCCCGAGTGGCCTCGCCTCCTAGGCTGAAGTGGTTAGTCACTAAATAGACACACCAAGAAATTAGCTCATATGTAAAAAAAAAAAAATGAAATGAAGTGAAAAAATAAAACAAATGAAACAATGGCAAAAATGGGGTTGTGGGGGATTGAACCCCTACCTCTTGAAAAAGGAATGGTCCTCTAAACCACTAAGCCAAGGAAGTAAGGTGGAAATATTAAGTCATGCATGAAGGCCTATTTATAAGAACTAAGGTGAATAGTCTACAAGAGCACCTAAAGGTACTCTCCTAGACTGGGGGGGAAGTGTTGATGCACAAAATCTGACCAAGGGAAAATATGAGATTTATGACATGAAGCCCCCCTTTACACGACGTAGACGCCAAGACGCCATGGCCACGCACGGCCCCGCTCGGATGCCCAGGTGTGACGCTGCTGGCCTCGCTCGGCCCCTCTCCGCCACCTAGGTGCGTCTCGTCCATGTGGCTTCAACCGCCTCGCTCGGACGCCTACGCGCCAAGTGGCCTCGCATGGCCACGCCCCATGCACACGGCTGCGCCACCTGAAGGGCCTCGCGAGATGCCTCGGCCACACCACCCGAAGGGCCTCGCGAGATGTTTCAGCCGCACCACCCGAGTGGCCTCGCCTCATAGGCTGAAGTGGCCTCGCCATAGGCCGAAGTGGCCTCGCCATAGGCCGAAGTGGCCTCGCCCCGTAGGCCCGAGTGGCCTTGCCTCATAGGCCGAAGTGGCCTCGCCCCGTAGGCCCGAGTGGCCTCGCCTCATAGGCTGAAGTGGCCTCGCCATAGGCCGAAGTGGCCTCGCCCCGCAGGCACGAGTGGCCTCGCCATAGGCCCGAGTGGCCTCTCCGTGGTAGCCTCGTCATCGGGCCCCGACGCCCATGGCTTCATGAGGGCCACATCCACAACACACTCGACCTCGTGGACAGGCAAAGAGTCGTGCCATCAATAGGTCTTCCAAGGGGGCCTCGCGAAGGAACGTGAGCCACGCCACCTAGTGGCCACGTGAGTGGAGCCATACACCAAGGGTCCCATTCCTTACGTCTTGAGACCCTTATGCTTAGAGACTCCAGTACGAGTCAAATGGGACGTACTTGTACGATCTAATACTGGATACGGACGCCCGTACCAGTGGGACTGCTGGGATAAGAGTCATGGTCCTTACGTCTACGGCCAAAGGTCAGAGCCGACACCACTACCCCCTGCGCCACTATGCCAGCCACCACTCATCAGACATGGGTACAGACAAGTAGTGGAGACATTCTCCTGACCCCTGCTCCTGTACTGGATGTACGACCACAATCTCTGAAGCCACTCCCCTGACATAGTACTTATGTACCCCTTGGTCTCCTAGACCACTATGTACCTAAGGCCATTAGAGCCTACTATAAAATGAACTCCAACACCACCTGAAGGGGTGTTGGAAATTTTACTGTAACAAAGGCTTGAGGGTGAATGAAAGACTGAATTCTCCATTATTGTTCTATCACTGTTCTTGAGTGATTGTTTAAGTTTCTACAGCTTTTCCATTAGAGATCTTGATCTGATAATTTTTCCAACTCAACTTAGTTGACGAGTTCTCACCGTCAACATTATTTATTCTTAATTTTTTATACTTTTATTAAATATTATTATCAATTTCTATATTCATGTAATTTATATTAAACAATATTATTCAATAAACAAATGAAATTAAATTATTTATTTAGATAGTATTATATCAAACTTTTATTATTTAATTCATTAAATTATTAAAAATTAATCAAAAAATAATTTATTATTTATATAATTATTTATTCTTAATTTTTTATACTTTTATGAAATATAATTATCAATTTCTATATTTATTCTTAATTTTTTATACTTTTATGAAATATAATTAATGTTTCCACAATACAATATTTAAAACCTTATACACAAAATTTATAGATAATAATCTAATACACATAAAGTCTAAAATAGAAGAAACAAATAACTTTCATCTATATTCTTCATTTTTCTCTTTTTCAATTTCTTGGTCTTCAATGAAACCTTCCATGTCATGTATGGATGCAAAATAAAAAAAATCACAAACTTAAACAAATTAAGCATAAAATCAAGTCACAAACGTAAACAACTAATTGCTAAATTTTTAAATAATTTGACACAATTACATAGTTAAAAAATTATCTACAATCACAAAATAAAATTAATGTCATAAAAAATCATTACATTATATTTTCTGTATAAAACAAGTTCAATACAGAGACTCAGAAAATTGCTACAAAAAATGCCCCAACCCCGAACCCGCTGGACCACACAACCCCAACCGCAAACCCTACCAACCTCATCACTCAGCCACAACCCCAACCTCGAAACCTCCTGACATCACAACCCCAAACCCATGCCCCCGGTCCACCCACAATCTCAATCCCCCCGACCTTAAACAACACACACACAGATATCCTTTTGTTATTTTTTATTATTTAATTAATTAAATTAGTAAAAAATAATTAAAATAAATTATTATTTATTCATAATTATTTAATTTGTAATAATAATAATAATTTTACAAATTAATTATTATTTGACTTTAAGGCTAATTTTTTTTTAAATAATTAGATAAATTAAAATGGCAGAAGCCTAATATCAGCCTAACAAAACAAGCCTGGAAGGAACAACCCTAGGCGTAATGTGAAAAATGACGATGACATAAACCCAGAATAAAGAGAGAACATACTGTATGTGGAAGTATCAATCTGCTCTGGAAACTCCTTTATATCCACCTCAAACCTCTCCTGAACCTGCATTTCATTTACCAAAATTTCTTTAATGACCAATAGCAGTACGAAATAGAAAGTAAAAGAGAGATGGCGTAAGAAAAATATACCTTAGAAACACCTTGGGTTGCCTAAGAAACGCCTTCAACGAAATGGAGTTTAAGAGGCGGAATAGATTGTTTAAGAAACGCCTTGGGTCTGCAACGAAATAGATTGTTAGAATAGAGTTTAAGAGGCGGAATAGAGAAAGAGAAATGGAGAAGCTGCTACCTGCTCGGTCTGCAACGCCTTGGGTCTGGTACCTGCTCGGTGCGATGCGGAGAAGCTGTACGAAGGCAGGAGAAACGGAGAAGGCAGGAGAATAGAACAGATGCGAAGAAGAGAGGTGCGGTGCAATATGTAACCTCTAAATAATCATTAGCGGCGAGGTACCGCCGCTATTACTATAGCCCGTCGCTAATAATTGTATTAGCGGCGGAGACTCTGCCGCTAATAAATGATATACTCCGTCGCTAATACTATTAGCGGCGGATATCCGCCTCTAAAAAAAGGTGATTATCCGCCGCTAATAACACTTTAAAAAATAAACCGTTTGTTTCTCGGGCATTTTCCTCTGTTGTATTAGCGGCGGACAACCCGTCGCTAATAATGGGAAGTCCGCCGCTAATACATATTAATTATATATTTTTAAATAACCACACCTAATTAGCGGCGGACTGTACCCGCCGCTAATAGCTACGCCGCAACTAACATTAATTGTTGTAGTGACGGAGTCAAATATGGTTGATTTGGACAAACACGTTGGAAAGAGTATGATGACGAAACAATAAAGAACAGAAGAGTTTATAGTGGTTCGGCCCCAGAATCTGGTAATAACCTACGTCCACTTGAATTGTTATTGATATAGGATTCAAATGAGTGATCAAAGAACTAGGGTTCAATGAGTTTCACCAACCTCTGAAGAACAAGACAATATATCAAATAGGATAACTCTAATCTCTAGTGATCAGAAAGCAAAAAAGAAGAAGAAGATCCCTTTCCCTTGAACCCTCCTTCTCTATTTATAGGCTCAATGAGGATTTACATTAATTTGTTACAGATATTATTTCCTAAATAATCGGATACTCAGGAAATCATGGGAGATAATTTCGGATACTATCATAACTTCATAGGATCTTTTCCGTGTATAGCATGCGTACGACCAGGCTAGTTGTATGAAGAGATCGAACGTTGCGACAATAGATGTCTTCCTGGTCGATAGTCGAGCATGAATTTCTACCAGATGTCAGCCACGTGTATTAGATGTTTACCATGTCATTCATACCTATTTTTTGGATAACACACACCCATAAATAGCCTTGAACCGAAATTAACTTCAAAGAAATCCAAATTCCTTCAAGAACACTAAAGTGCAAAATGAAGAACATGAAGAAAGAACTTGCCTCTGCTCAAAATTTGAAGTTCCTAAGAAAGAGATGGTTGGAGTAACCAGTTGCTAGATCCACTTCCAAACTCTTGATTTCCATTATCCAACTCAGAAATTAATAAGAACTTGCTCCTAGCTTGAGGGACTTGGGTGATACTTGGTATTGTAAGAACACTAAAAGAAGAAGTGAGAAGGGCTCTAGAACGTGTAATGAGGAAGCCTTACACAAGGTTTCCTTTTCTCTAATTACAATGTAACGCCCTACTTCCTTAGAGCCGTTACTAAGTGAGTTTTAAGACAAAACAGTGTGCAATGATCTCGCTAACCGAGGTTTTGAAACGAAAGTGTGACTAATTAAAAGTTAAGGCTGTAACCTTTGAAAATGCGTTGTTTCAATAAAAATTTCTAGTAATAGACATTTGGGATCCCAAAATAAGGTTTGAAAACTATTTACATCTTGAAATAAGTTTACAGTTGATCAGTACTAAAATCATAGATTATTACAGCCATTTTCGAATAAACCCCCAACCAAAGCAGTCGGGCAGGCCAAACATGTATGCGTCGCTTCACGCTCTCCGTACTCATGGTTGGTTGACTCAGTCTTTGCCCTTACCTGCAACACGAAGCACCCATGAGCCGAAGCCCAGCAAGAAAACTCATGCAGAACATAACATATGCAAATATACAGTTAATCATATCAGATAGTCCACAGATAAACAAGTCTACCATTAGACTAAGCAAACACGGCCATGCCGCCCCAGAAGCCTTACCGAAGCCTGGGGTATCGGTTCTCACCGTAAGGATAACACATGTATCCACCGGGCCCTGTCCTGACTATAGCATCCCATGTGCTAAGTGTTACTTCCGGCTCCGCTGCCGCACCCGGCCTACGCCGCTCTCGGCCCTTGCCGTTCATAATATTATAATCACACATATAGTATAACACAACAACATTCAAACGAATATTAATTCATTTAAGTCTGCATCCTAACATGTGATGCAATATAGGGCCGTGCCCTGCAATCATCTCATCATGCAACATGCAACATAGGGCCGCGCCCCGCAATCATACTATGGGCCCATGCCCTATCCTACGGGTGTTATAGTTTTCTTACCTTTAGCTTTCAAATGAGATAGTTACGGGCGATACACCTTGAGCGCGATCCGATCCTCGAGCCCTAGCTTAACACCTAGTCACAACCATGAAGAAAGACACTGTTAACAACCTTAAATGAGCTTCCAAGCCAAGTTCTAGTACTCGGAACGTTGAACTTCACCAAATATGGTAAAAGACTCAACCCCGAGCACCCTAGGTTAAATTCCCATGCCTAAAATCTCAAAATCCCAAAATCCCTTAAGCGCCGCGGCATAGGCCACCCATGCCGCGGCATGGCCCCCAAACAGAACCCCCAAAGGCTCAAAAACAGGTAAGGGCCGCAACATTGCTTGGGCCATGCCGCGGCCCGCCCTTCTTCTTCAGCATGTAACTTCTTCGAAGGGCCGCGGCTCACCAAGAACCATGCCGCGGCCCGACCCTTCGAACCCAGAAAAAAAACACCATTTTACTCTCTGAACCTCACCTTAAACCATCCCAAACACATATCTCAACCCCAAAACATCATAACCCAACTCAATAACACAATCATACTCAAAATCCACCCATTTGATCTCAACTTAAGAAATCTAAACCCATAAACCAAAAACATAAACCAAAACTTGAAAAGCTTAAACCATGCTTCAAATTTCACAAATCAAAACATAAATCAAACTTAATTATGCATAAATTCCTTACCTTAAGTAGAGAATCCAACCCTAAGCTTCCTTCATCCCCTAAGTCTCCAATTTCAGCTCCTCCACTCATCTTCTTCTTCTTCATGCCCTAGCTTTTCCTTCTCCTTTTTCTTCTCTTCAATTTATCAAAGCATCAAATGACCAAGCCCCAAACCGTGTACCCCTTAATACCCAGCTGCCATATATCAAATTCCCAACCAAATGACCATTTTACCCCTCCTTGCCTATCCTTTCCTAACTAAACCTCAAGGGCACTTAAGTCTTTACACTTCTATTTCAATTCTATCACTTTCTATCTTAAAACTTGTTACCCTCAGCAGTTACAAACGGTTACCCAGGTTACTCAATTACCAATAACTAACCACTCATTTTCAACTCAACTTATAAGATTTCCGAAGTACCCCTAGGCTCCTCCCGAGCCGGGTACAACTTCCCGTTGTGACTCTTAAGTTAATTTGCTCTCTCTCTCTCTCGGACCGTCTCGGCACGTGTATCACAATAATAACACCACACTCACGTGGTACAATTCACAGAATACATTTATCACATATCAATACAGCTGTGCCCAATCATGGCCAAAATTACAATTATGCCCTTCAAACACAATTAGGGCCTACATGCATACTAATACACATAGTCATGCATCTCAGATAAATAAATAGTCAAATAACATGCTTTAAATCATAACCATGCATTTAACTAATAAAATCACACATAAATCCCGACATGCCCTCCTGGCACACCAATCAAGGCCCTTAAACCTTATTAGTGATTTTGGGTCGTTACATACAAGGTCAAAGGACCAATTTATGCTTCCCACTCAAATGCCCTTTAACCATACCCAAAGACATTTTAGTTATTTTCCTATAATTCCCACCAAACCTCTAATTGCACCATTGATCTCCAATTTATCAACTAATATCCACCAACCACAAATATCCTGTCAATTAATTTTATTCTATCAATACTCTCAAAATATGAAAATTCTCAAAATACCCCTAAGTTCGACCCGAGCCAGGTATTTTCCCCATTGTGACCTTTCTGCTAAAATCGCTCGAAAGGATATACTCATATAAAAAATAACACATATATTCACATAATAATGTGATATCAAAGTACATAGCACATAATATTTACATATATACCATCAATGAGTCAAAATTACAAAAATGCCTATTTTCCACAAAAGCGAGTCTTTAAGCACATTTAATACACATAATCTTGCATACTCAATTATAATAATATAATTCACATAATTACCCCACATGCCCTCTCGACACGCTAATCAATGTACTAAACATTATTAGGAGTTTTGGGACGCTACATGGTGCAACCAAGGGGTTCATTAAAATGGTGGAAGATCAGAAAGTATGCAAGTTTCTTAAATACATTTATAGATTTAAACAAGCATCTAGATCTTGGAATTCTACAGTAAGAAGTTTGAGATATACACGAACCACGAGAGCTTAAAGTACTTCTTTACTCAAAATAAGTTAAACATGAGGCAACGTAGGTGGTTGGAATTGTAACAAGCCTATTTGGCAGTCCCCATTTATTACACAAACAGTAGTATTTTATGATAAAAATATTTATTAATCTTTCATTAGAAAAAATAATAAAACTATTTGTAGAAAAATATCATTTTTTTTAAAAGAACTTTTCTTTAAACCTGAAATACTCATAATATTTATTTAAAATTGAGTATACAAATGAATTAATAATTTTATACTTTAAATAATTATTTCTCTAAGATTGAGTAGAGTGAGCCATCATTTGTTAAATTAGCAAACACCCACTCTTCCCAAGTCACTGTCTATTCAATCCCTATCATAACCTAAATCACATCTAAACTTAGGTAAGCAAAAACGCTTAGTAAGACAGTGCCAACAATGAAAGGGCAATACTTATAATAATCCACCAAAGGATTTCACAATCTCCTAATTCTAATCCTATAATAACCCAAGTCACTCTAAGCATGTCTGTAGATGATCTTACCATTGCTCGATTAGTAGTTGAGCATTAACTCCACTATTCCTTTGAATCTATACGAGCTTCCTTATATGCCTGCAACTTTTGCTCGAAGGATAACCCTTATCCTTGAATCTTTGATAGGCATAATAGCCTTTCCTTACTATATTTACATCATTAATTAGCTCTAGTCTCTAACATTGCATATATCATTCAATAGGTAATCATATCCTACGTAATGAGAATTTGCGATCCAATACAAAGTGTAGTCATTCTATAAACACATTTCTAATGAGAACTCAAGCTCTAATATCAAACATAGTGATCAATTGATGAGACACGTACATGATATCGAGCTATTAGCTGATAAGGCCATTGTAACCAAAAGAGGTTCATATTCTGTCTTAGTGATGATAACAAAATAGTAGAGATATTCCTAGCATTTCTTATTAGTTATCAAATTAAGAGAAAGAGTCCCAGACTCTTAATCAAGATTACCAAATTGCTCAACAAAGAAAATTCTAATGTACTTCTTATTCAATTTAACTGAAAGAGTCCTCAACTCTTATTAGTGATACAAGCCAATCACTTACACAATCCTACTTCAATGATATAGTAGTCTCATACTCTAAATCACAACATTATAAAATAATTTCACACATCCAATCAATATAAAAATGTTATATAAATACATACATGTAAGTATCATTCACAACCACCATTAAATTTACAAACTCATAATTCGTTCACTCCAGAGTAGAGTAATTACTGGACACACACAGCGGAACCGGGACCGGACCTGAACATCACAATCACATAAGTACGTAGTGGTCAACTCACACAACTAGTACAGCACAAAGATTTTACAAGCAACATGCATAGTTGGAAAACACTGTTAATTAGCATCCACTAGATGCACAATAATTTCTTGCTTGTACTTTTTCTAGGACATCGTGCATACATTTGCTGTAGAAAAACAAAGACATTAAAGAGATTACCGTTGAAGGTTAGCCTCGACCTCATAGCCATTCTATTTTTGACCTTTTAGTCATTCTGTTTTCACAAAAACAAACTCTAATTACTATTATGGCAAACTTTTATTTGTTTATATCGAAACTTACTATTAAACTCGCCCTAAAATCTTTATAGTTAGTTTTAGGTCTAACCAAAAAATAAAAAAGAGTATTCTCACTTATACTCCAATTCTCAAGTCTCAAATCCTATAGTTTAAGGTCATTTTACGAAAATCATAACTTGCATTTCCTAGCATAGAATTGGTTGGATCTTAAGCCATTAATTTTTATTTTCAAACTTGTTTGAGGGAAAAATATTCATAAAATCCCAGAAAATATTTTCCTCAATTGAAATGGTCACTTTTCCTTTGATTCTGTTCTTGTAATAAGCCCTAACTTGATTTAGGGCATGAACCCAAAAGGTCATTTAGTAAATTTTATATTTGTCAAACTATAATGAATCTCAGTGATTTTACAAAACCAAATTGTTTATTGTTAAGTCCACTTTAGTTATAAAATATATCCCAAAATTATAAAGATATTTTAGTTTATAAAAAAACCCTAGGTTTTGAGAACTAGTCAAAAACATCATTTTATGATTAAACCCTCCAATTGAAAATAATCCACAGAGGCCACATCCTTTTAATAAATTTAACAAAACCTTCCGGATCATAACTTAAACATATTAAAAATATATCATAAAAAGTTCAAGGCTAAAATATTAATTTTCATATGTGATTTTTTTTTTCTTTCAAAATTGTAGGTCAGTTCTGAGTTTTCAAAAAACAGATTGCACCACAATTTTGCAAAAGCATATCTCAATGAATACTCAATATTTTTGAGTGATTCCAAAGTTTTGCATCATTTAATTTTTCCCAATAATAACTAAATCCAAAAATATCAGAAAAAGTATAGAAACTAAATGGAGATGGACCCGTTAGAAGTCAGACCCACGAGTTGGGTAGTTTCAAAATCAAACCTGACCTTTGAGAGTTTTGGACTCTCCTTATTATTTTGTGTTCAAACTTTCATGCATGAAATAACAAGTTTATAAAGGTCATTATAAAGCATAATACAACATCAAAAGCATTCTCAAACTTTACACCAATACATCACACTAGCCCAAACATTTCTTCTTAATCAATAACTTCAAAGAACTAAGTCAAATCCTCACCTTTTAGAGATTCAAGCTTGAAGATGGCGTTCCTTCTAGTCTTTGACACTCTTCTACTCTCGTCGTGGTTTGTTTGGTGGCCTAAAGGAAATTTTTTATACCCTTCAAAATACTCCCACAAACATCTAAAATATCAGTTCTCATTCAAGCTTAAGGAAAATATGAAACTGAAATACTTACCTTACATTTTCCAGCAATCACTTGCATGAACCGCTTTCCTTTGCTCTAGTGTATTGGGTAATCAAGAAGTGTTGCCTTACATAGATTGAGTGTCTCTTTAGCTGAGATGAGTGATTAAGAAATGAGGGTTTTGGGTGAGGAGAGTGGTTCAGCCATAGGCAAGAGGAAGAGAGAGAGAGAGAGTTCTTGAGAGGATTTGGATTTGAGAGAAAAGTGCTCTCATTGTTCAGCTCACCAAAGTGAGCTTCTCTCTCTAACTTTGGCTTAAATATCAAAGCGTTCAATCAAATAAATTTTGGAAGCAGCTCTCCAAGAGCTGGCTAAACATCTCCCCTCCCTTTCCCACCTCATGCTTAACCTTTCCACCTTCTACTTAAATCACACACCTCACATGTCCACTTGCCAATTTCTAAACCTCTTCTAGTCTCCTTTACCTTGTCAAGTCACTACTTCTCAACACCCAGACAACCTTTATTAAACCAAAATTAAACGATTAGATTTTATTCAATAAATGACACTCTAGAAACTTGCTTGGCCGACTACATCTAAGCACACACACACACACAAAACCCCACTTCCAAAAGTGTGATATTTACTAACTTTTTACCCCATTTAAATACTCCACTTGCTCTAGATAATTTTGAGTGATATTTTATATCATGTAGGGGTATATTTAAATGCATATAAGAATACATTCAAATACCTAACACAATGTGTAGCATTAAATTAGAAAATGCTACATGTAACACATTAGGTGTTATTTCTATTTTTTTTTTGCATTTCTCTAAGTAATAATTCTTGGTTAAAAATTTCTAATTGTATTTTTATACATTTATAATTTCCATAACCCTTCCCGATTATGATTTTCAGTTTAGACTTCAGAATTTCCAAACATGATTTGCTAAGGACATGCATACCTTCTTTGTAGGTATTAACGTATATCACAATACAATCATTAGTGAATGATTAAGTTTGCATAATCATCAATAAAACTATGGTATATACGCAGTTGACATAAATCTTCAATTTTGTACCGAAATGCCATTCTCAGGATTTTTATTACATTTATGTAATTCTAACATTATAGTTAGAATTTTAGTTTAGAAGTTTACATATTCCAAACACTTTTATGCTCGATATTTATGTTTTACCAACATTCAGGCTTCTTGGGTCGAAATGTTGAAATTCCCTTGCAATTAGGGTTTTGATTTCAAATTTTATAGTCAACACCGATTTACCATTTTATTAGTGTATTGGGAAATTGATTAATTGAGATGTTGAAATCTGTATGTTACAGAAATTAGTGAAGGAATATGATTGTGAAATCTTATACCATCACTACACTAAAATATCCCTTTTGCACTCATTTGTATTTAATTATATATGCAATTTATCATGAAGATCCAATATTGTTGATATGATCTTGAATTAAGTATATGTATAATGATATATATACAAGAGGATTTAATTCAAGATAATAATATAAAAATTGATACTAATCACTATATTAGCAGTTTATCCCGACTCTTAAGTGTTGTGACACAAAGACATAGATGTATCGTATACAATATAGATTGTATTGGACTCGAACACAATGAAAAAAAGAACATTTGATAATCTCCGTTGAAATATAGAAATTCAACATTCATCAATCGATAATCATTTGAGACTTGATCTCAATCCTCAAGTGATTAATGAACTCCTATTTGTACTTTTATGACTTTTGATTTATCGGGTAAGGTTTAGTATTACTACGACTAAATTCTTGATATCTTGGAGTAGTAGAATTGCAAGTGGCTGGGAACATATTTCACTGATATGGAATCTACTCCTTACTTAAAAGAAAGCAGATTAGTTGTTCATTTTAGTGTTGATTCTGGGCTTGAACATAGAGTGCTTAATTTCTGTCCGAGAACAAAAATTTCATTTTGTAATTAAATTTATAAAAGAATTTTCATTAGATGTTCAATAGAATTAATTGATAAAGATATAATTATTAGAGATGTTAATGGACATCAAGACCTAGCTCTAATTATGAATAACTGGCATAAGATCATAACTCATGCAATAACTAAATCAATGGACAACTTTAAAGTTATACCTTCTAATGATATAGGACTGTAGTTTTGAGAGTTCAACTATGAATTTCTAGTTGAATAATTCATAGTTAATAAATTAATTAATGGAAGTAAGAGTTAATGAAATTAATTAAATTATTGGAGATTTGAACTATGGGTCCATACTATCCCCGTACTAGCTCGATAACACAGAGGTAGGATTTTGGTAAAAGGAAATAATTAAAATAATAAAGTATTATTTTTCATCTCACAAATTAATATTATTTGTGAAATAATATTTACAATATTACTTATGAAATAACATTTAATGGCAAATAAAATTATATTGATAATTTTGTAAAATTAACAATACAAGAAATTTGGCATTTATCTACTAATTTTTTACCTACATATATTTATTGGTAGCTAAAGAATTCTTTTACCTACAATTATATTTTCGTAGCGACTATTGGTAGGGGATTCCTTAAGAAAACGTGTGGGGTTATAAAATTTATTATTACCTACCATTAGTATTGGTAGATATTAGACTTACCTGCAATTATTTTTGGAGGGAAATGTTTTAACGATTCCCGCCTATTTTTCCCTCCCATTTTTACCTAATTAAAAAAATGTGATGTGGTTGCTGACATGTGATGCATATAGTGACTTGTCACTTGACAAATACATGTGGGCGTATCACTACGTGACACGTGTCACTAATATATATATATATTTTAAAAAATAAATTATAAAACTATATAAATTAAAATTTAATTAATATTATTTTTAATTTAATATATTTTCTATAAAAACCTAAAATCTATCCAACCCTAACATTTATCTAACTCTCACTCTCTCATCTACTGCCTCCCTCTGTTCTATGCGTTATTCTCCATTTTCCACTCCCTCCATTTTTTATTCCCTCTCACCAGATCTCTCATCTGTCGCCTCCCTCACTCACGACCTCTTCTCCATTTTCATACTACCTCTCAACATCTCTCTCCCATTTTCGGACCACTCTCCGAGGTCGACTGGCATTTTCGGACCTCTGTCCATGGTCATCAACGCTTGCTCTGAGCCGTTGCCATTTTTCTTCGAACCCCTGAGCCGCCACCATCGTTGTTCATTTCTCTGAGCCGCTGCCATTGTTGTTGAGTTATCTGAGTTGCCTCCATCGTTGTTGAGTTCACTGAGCCGCCTCCATCTTTGTTGAGTTCTCTGAGCCACCTCCATCTTTGTTGGTCAGTTCTGTTTGGGTAGTTTTTTATTTTCAAATTTGTCTAATTCCTTTGAAATTACTGTTGGTAATGTCTCTGATTTTTTGTTTAAGTTTTGATTTTGGTTCCTTTAGAGGCTTTGATTATTTCGAATTGGGTGGATTGGCCTGGCTTTGAGATTTTTCTGGTGGCTTTGAGTTTCAGACAAATTAGCTTGGTGGCTTTGAGGTATAAATCCCCACTGATCTGAAAGATTAATGATGATTCATTTTTCTGAGGCTTTGTTATTTTTGTTGTGAGGCTTTGTTATTGTCTGAGGCTTTGTGAATGTTATGCTTTGAGAAATTATGTTTTGATGATTATTGTGTTTCGGGTCTGAATTGTTTCACTGTTATTTAGTTGTGATTTTGTTTAGAGTCTTTTAGTTATGTGTCATTATTGTAATCTGGTTTATGTTTTCATTGTTATGCATTGAGAAAATTATGTTTTGATGAATACTGTGTTTCAGGTCTGAGTTGTTTCGCTATTATTTAGCTGTGATTTTAGTTAGAGTTTTTCAGTTATGTGTTGTTGTTGTAATTTGGTTTATGTTTTCATTGTTATATTCTGGTTCATGTTTTTTAATTGTCCTTAGTCTTTGAGCTGTTATTTGTGTTGGGGCTTTGTTTATGCTCAGAGAGTTATGAACTGTCACTTGCAACACTTATTTGTTTTTCAGAAATGTTTTTTTACCTTACTTTGTGTATATAAATCTGGTTTTTTGTTTCTGAATAAAATTTTGAACATTTATTTGTACTTGTATAAATTTTGTATCTTTGTCTATTTAGTTAGTAATATTTTAGGGAATTAGTTATTCATTTTGCTAGATTTTTTTATTCTTATAAAAAAATTGGAGATTAAATTGGAAATCTATCTGCCTTGTTTTCTATGTTCAAAATCTGCATCTTTTTTTGGATGTGTCTTGATTTATATATATATTTTTTATCTTTTTTGTTTTAATGTTTTTTTGGCCAATGATGTTTAAAAATGATTATGATTGTTATGTTTGGTGATTATGTGGCTTCTTGTGCCCATATATATATATATATATATGTTGGTATACCAAGTCATGTAAATGCCCTTAATAATTCATATTATATAACTTTATAAAATCTTTGTGATGATCAAAGTGGGGATATTTTATTTGTATTAACTTAATATAATTATGTAATATTGTAATTAGTTTTGAAGAATGAGAAGTATAAATATTCAGATTGTACAAAAGTTTGTATATTATCTTAAGCTTATTATTGAATATTTAGTAAGTTTATCTTTAATTGTCTCATGTTCCTCAAGTTTATCTTATCAATGGAATTTTTTTCCAACAATTGATAAACTTAATGTACTCATATTTTTTTCTATTAAAAAAAGTCTTCATAAAGTAATCAAATAAAGCATTAATGTTTTATAATTTTTAATTTTTTCTCAATGATCAACTCATTTGATTTTAAAATGTTACTTCAAAATGGTAATTCGTTAAAATGTTATTGAAAATTAATAATTTATGACCCAAAAATAATTTTTTAAAATTTTTTAAGAGTATTCATCTTTAAAAATTCCAAATAAAATAAATAAATAAAATAAAGCGATTTTATTAGTAAATTTAATTAATAAAATTTAGAAATTGTTTCCCCATTTAGTAGTAAAATTTTATAATTTGTTTTATGAAATATAAATCATAAAGTAATTTAAAGAAACTTTATGGTAAAATTTAAATAAAATGATTTATTTAATGATAAAAACTAAATTAATAAGATTAAGAAAATCGCATTTGGTCATAAAATTTTATAATTTATTTCATAAAATGCAAATTATAAATTTGTGTCAACTACATAATATGTTTCATAAAATTCAAACTTGTTAACTTTTTTTTAGTTATTGTTATTAGGAGGGTGTCATAATACCAGCAGAGTTAGATTTGTTATGGATCGAAGTTGGATAAACATACTTGATAAGTTATCACCAGAATATGCTGCTTGTATAAACGAATTTATAAGTGTTGCAAGTGAGTCCATTAACTCTAATGGGATGGTGTTATGCCCGTGTTGGCGATGCATGAATAAACAATCACAATCTATGAATGTGATCAAGCTGCACTTGATCACTCATGATTTTCTTAGTACTTATACTAGATGGTACCACCATGGTGAGGAAATAGAGGGCATACAAGATGAAGTGCTAGTTGATGTTGAGGATGGTGAACCAGCTGATGATTTGGCTGCAGGCTTACACGATGCTTTTGGTTGTCCATATTTTGATATCGGTCCAACTAGTGATTTCATTGACAATGAATTCCCTCGAAATTCAAGTGACAAGAATGATGCCTTGTTAGATTCGGTTCATAATCTTCTTTACTACTCCAAAAATATACATTTATATTTCACTTACGAATTCATATCAATTTGATATATGTAGTGAGCATAAAACATTGTTGGAAGAAAGGGGCCTTTCAAGCGAACAAATTCTTACTGCCCAAATGGAAGAATTCCCTTCTTGGTTTAAGACAAAGGTATATATGGGGTTATCATTAGAATTGTTTCCCCATTTAAGAAATTTCTAAGTAATATGTTTCTTTCTTCATGTAGATATCTGAATTGCGAGTCCAACAATCTTCTCTCGCAAATGATGATTTATATTCTCTATCTCAAGGTCCATTAGAACGATACATTAGTTATCATAGTTGTATTGTAAATGGTGTTCGTTTTCGGTGCAAGGATCGTGATGATAATCTTCATACACAATGTTCTGGAGTTTGCACTGAAGGGGACCATGACAATGATACTATTATGTATTATGGGGCTTTGCTCGAGATTTTACAATTGTCATTCCTTTTTTATCGGAAAGTGTTTTTATTTCGTTGCAAGTGGTATAATTCAAATCCTAAAGGAAACTCTATTTTTGTGGACCATAACTTGACATTCATTAATACATCCACAAATTGGTTTCCTGATGAACCATTCATTCTGGCAACTTAAGCACAACAAGTTTTTTATTTGCTTGCCATGAAGCATGGTTTAAATTGGAGAATTGTTCAAAAAGTAAATCATCGATCCATTTATGACATTCTGGAAATATTCCATGTTGAGGATGACTTCTTGAATAATGATGTTTTTCAAGAAGACCATTCATTTCAATTGCCACCTTTTCAACCGACTGAGTATTTGATTGAAAGTTCATCTTTAGTGCGTAGAGATGTTGCACCTTTAACTCTTTCAAGCGAGTTTGTTCAAATGAATATTGGCGGGGAAGTAGATGAAGATGAATCTATTGAACTTAACAATGATTTTGATGATGGAGATATCTTCTTTGATGGAGAAGTGATATGTTCTAGTAATAGTGAGACAGAAAATGATTTAGAAGAACAATTTGATGATGACACGGAATCTTAAAAAAATTGTTAGTTATCATTTTTTTTTAATTTTGCATGTATTATATGCGTTCTATACATGTAGTCTCTATATATGTATTCTAATATTTTTTTATTTTATAAAATTGTTAGTTATCATTTTTTTTATTTTACATGTATTCTATGCGTTCTATACATGTGCTCTCTATATATGTATTCTAATCTTTTTATTTTATTTTATAAAATTGTTAGTTATCATGGCAGCTAGACGTCGTACAACTTGTTCCATTGCCCATGCTCAACAAGATGGACCATTTGATGAGTCTAATACTGCTAGGCAACAACCTGGTCGCATTACTCGTTCCACCATTCATACTCATCAGCCTAGTCAACAACCAGATGTTCGTATCACTCGCTCTACTATTCATGTTCTACGGCCACCTCGAACAAATGCCCCCACCACCCGCTCTACTACTCAGGGTGATCCACCTGAAGTTAGCATTCCCCCTATTGTTCAGAGTCAACAAGTTGTCTTCGCTGCTAACTCTGCCACTGAACAAAAAGTATCTCAAACACCATTTGGTATGTCTCATACATTTTACATTTGATTGTTTTAAAATTAGGATGAATTTAAACTTAGAATTTTTTTTATATAGAATCAACCGCTCCTAGTAGTAGCAAAACACGTGGGCCTACTCGTGGATACAAAACTGCTAGTGATGCTAAGGAAACTCAAAGTGGGAAGTTACCTGTTGTATTTGAAGCTGAGTGTCGTCAGCCTATTTGTGGAAATGCTGAAAAATTTAATAATGAGATTGGATTTGTTGTTCGCAACCATGGCACATTTCATTACAAGGATTGGAGATTTGTCCCCGAGGATGTGAGAGCTCCATTATGCCATTTTCTTGTGGTAGGTCTTATATTAAAAAAATTTCAGTTATAAATTAAACTAATATAAAAAAATTATTAATTTTATTATTTATAATTGTAGGATTCATTTGATATTTACTTGCATGATGAGACCACTATAAAATGCATTGATGATCAAATGAGAAAATCTTGGAAGAATATCAAGTACAAGATACATGGATATTTCAAAGAAATTGGAGGAGAAGAAGATGTTGAAATGGCAAAGAGGAAATGACATCCTGATTTGAAGGATGATCGCCAACAAGATTGGGAGATGTTGTGTGATCGTTGGTTTTCCAACAAATTTAAGGTAATTACTTATTTTCTTAAAATTATAATTTTATTTGTGTTAATAACTTTTCTTGTTCTCTTTTTTAGGAAAGGTCGTTGAAGAATTCTGCTAATCGTTCAAAGAGAAAGTGGGAGTCTAGAAATGGATTAGTTTCAACACCGCGACATCACATTAGAAGGGGAATGGTGTTAGCTTCTTCCACTGGCCAAATCGAGACTTGGCGTCTAAAACATTATGATGAGAAAAAAGGAATATGGATTGGACCAGATTTAGCAAAAATATATGTAAGTATAAATTTTAATATTTAATTTTGTAACTTTTTTATAATTATCATTACTAATTAGAAAATCAAATGAGTATATAGGATAAAATGATGGTGTTAAGGGCTCAACACACTCTAGAAGAAATGTCTGATAAAGACATTATGGAGCGTATTCTTGGACGCTCTTCTGCACACTTGAAAGGTTGGGGTCGATCTTTTTCAAGTACAACTTCTACTTCCCAACGCAATCCAACTGAGTCAAATAAGCCAACATATGATGAGCTAGCCCAACGCCTTGATGAAGCAAACAACTGACTTGATTCTACAAATGACCAACTAAGTATTATTGTAGAAATACTAAGGAAAAATAATATGATGCCACTGCCTCCGTCAGATCAATGTTCTGATGCAAATGTCGGAAATTCTCCCGTCCCTTCAATGCTAGAGGAACAAGATGATTCTTAGTTTTTTTTATGTTTTTAATTCAAAACTTTAAAGATAAATTATTATGGACATTTTATCTTTTATGTTTGTTTGTTTGAACATTTTATAATATATGTTTATTTAATTTTATAAAAGTTGTTTGCTTTTTAATTAATTAAATTAATTTATCTTCTATAAATAATTAATTTTAAATATTTTCCAAAATAATAATTCAATACTACCTACCAATAAATTATACTATTGCCTACACATATTTAAGTGTAGGTAAATGTGAGAACTTAATACCTACCAATAAATTAAATTATTGCCTACACATATTTAAGTGTAGGTAAATGTTCGACCCTGATACACTGCCACGTGACCCAATAAGCTACTGTGTTACATCATCTGCCACGTCACCTGCCACGGTGGAAGACACATCATTTTCCATGTCAGCTTTCCTGATACATAATTGCCACGTGGAGTGCCACATCACTTGCCACGTATAATGCCACGTCAAACACTAGGTCAATGACGCTGACTCATTTTTGTGGGGCCCACACGATTTTTACCTACCAATATACTAATCGTAGGTAATAATACCTTTTTCGACTATCTATTACCTACCAATAGGTTATTGGTCAAAATTGGTAGGTAAAGGCCGAATTTCTTGTAGTGTAATATAATAATATTCATTTTATGGTATGATTGTACACTACATAAAATAATATGATAAAGGCACAACAAAAAGTAGTTTATAAAGATAAAATACTACAAGGCCTATAACCATACAGTTGGCGCCAACCACATAGAGATAGTGTGATCTTGTGATCCGTGTATATGTCGCAGTGGGTCCCATAGAGATAGTGTCTCTAAATATTTAATGCAACCACTGCCGCTACTAGCTCCAAGCCATGTGTTGGATATTTTCTCTCGTAGTTTACCAGTTGTAGTGAGGTGTATGCGATCACTTTCTTGTGTTGCATTAGTACGACTCCAAGTCCTTGACCTAATGCATCGCTATAAATAGCATATCCCTTGGTACCTTTTGGAATAGTGAGTATGGGAGCAACCGTTAATCTAGTCTTTAGCTCTTGAAAACTCTATTTTCACATGTTCGTCTACTAAAATTTGACGTTCTTCTGGGTTAGTGCAGTCATAGGCGTCGCTATATTGGAAAAACCTTCCACAAAGCACCTATAATACCCTGCCAGACCTAAGAAACTGCAAAGTTCTTGGGCGTTCTTTGAGGCCTTCCCTTGTTTTACCGCTTCAATTTTGGTTGGATTGACTGCAATTCTGTCCCCTGACACCATGTGCCCTAGGAAACTCACTTGAGTCAACCCAAATTTGTACTTGGAGAATTTTGAGTAAAACTTTTTCTAATGTAGTCGTTGTAAGATCAGCTTCAAGTGCTTGACGTGTTCTTCCTAGTTTCACGAATATATGAGTATGTCATCTATAAATACGATCATGAATTTTTCCAGATACTCATCCAGTACCCTATGCATAAGATCCATGAATTCCGTGGATGCATTGGTGAGTCCAAAAGGCATTAACATGAACACGTAGTGGCCATACCGAGTTTGGAATGCGGTCTTGGGAATATCTGATTCCTTGACCTTTAATTGGTGGTAGCCGAACCCTGAATTTATCTTCAAGAATAATGATGATCCTTAAAGTTGATCGAATAAATCATCGATTCTAGGCAATGGGTATCTGTTCTTGATCGTTACCTTATTGAGTTTACAGTAGTCTATACACACCCTCATGGAGTCGTCTTTCTTTTTCACTAATATTATCAGGGCTTCCCATGGAGAATGACTCAGTTGTATAAAGCTTTTATCCAAGTAATCTTGTAATTGCGCTTGCAGTTCTTTGAGCTCCGCCGGTGCCATCCAGTATGGTGCCTTTGAAATAGGTGTGGTTCCTGGAATTAACTCGATCTTGAACTCTACTCCCAGTCTGAGGGACTTTGTGGAAGATCTCAAGAAATACGTCTGGAAATTTGTGCACCACAACTACCTTTGTCAGTTGTAGCTTAGCCTCTCTATCCTTGTCTATTACGTTTGTCAGGTACCTGATACATCCATCGTCTAGTAGTTTCCTCGCCTTCAAGGTGGAGATCATAGCAAAATTCTTCTCTTGGGTCATGACTTGGAACACGAACAGTTCTTCCCCAGGTGGATTAAAAGTCACCTTCCTTTGTTTTCAATTCACCACCGCCCCGTATTTGGTTAGCCAATCCATACCAAAAATAACATCGTACTCAAGTAAATCTAAAGCTAATAAGTCCATGGTCAACTCCCAGCCTTCTACCCAGACTTGTACGAATCTAACCCAAGATCGTACCATCATATCCTCTCCCGAAGGTAAGGATACACCAAATGTATTTTCCATAGGCTCAGGCTTCCTATCTATCTTATCAACATAGGAAGCAACAATAAAAGAATGAGATGCACTAGTGTCCTTCAATACATATGCTGAGTTATTAGCCACAGGAAGCTTATCTGACACTATATCACAAGTCCCAGCTCCTTTATCACCCTAGGTGAGTGCATAAACTCGCGGTGCAACTCCTATTGTCTTTGGTTTATTGTTTCTCTCCTTCTGACCATGACTTGGGCAGTGCCTGGAGAAATGACCCGGCTTTCAAAAGGTGAGGTTGTTGTTGTTGTTGCACTCGCCCGAGTGGTGTCGATTGTATTTGTTGCATTGCGGCCAATAGCTATTCTCTCTCTTTGGTTTCTTTTTGAAGTTTGAACTTCAGCTTAGTGGCTCCATTCTTCGTTTGTTATTTCCACCATTGGGAAACCTAGAGTTTCCTGAAGTATTGGTCTTCCCCATACTTCTATTGCCCCTGGATGCAAACCTCCCAGAAGGGCCGCTCTGGTTACTAGAGTATCTTCCCCGGTCATTCAAGACATGTGCTTGTTCTTCAGCCCGATAATACTCTTTCTTCTCTTCTACAAGCCATGATTCTTGGTAGATTGCTCACTCTACGGCTTCATCATAAGTATCCGAGCTAGTCTCCCCGGTATCCACGAACTAAGCTATCTCTCTTTTCAACCCCTTTATGAATTTGCGTACCTGGTTGGCTTCAGTGTTTACCAGATCCGGAGCAAATCTCGAGAGTTGGTCAAAATTGCGCACGTACTCTTGTACGCTAGATGACCCTTGGACCAAGTTGGAGAACTCAAACACCTTCCAATCTATCACTGTCTAATTGAAGTACTTGGCATTGAACAGGTTCAAGAATTCTGCCCACTCCATCTGTGCAACATCACGCCCCTTCCTAGCAATATCCAACTAGATGCGGATATCCTTCCTCAACATATACTCTACACATATTACCTTTTCCCTTTCGGAAGCCACCACAAAGTCAAAGATTATCTCAAGCACAATGAGCCATTCTTCTGCCATCAGGGGGTTCGAAGTCCCTTCGAACACGGGTGGGTTTTTCCTGCTAAGCCGTTTCAAGATTGGTTTTGTACGGTTCTACTCTAGGTGCATCCACTGGCAGATTCACTCCCACCGATGGGTCTTCTTGCGTTAGGAATTCCTGTTGTTCAGGAATGTCCTCCCGAGGTGCTGGGGGTGCGGGGTTGTGTGGCACTTTCGGAAATATTCGCATCAATGCCTCAAACATCTCATTGTTTGCTGCATTCTGCTCATGCAAAATCCTTCTCATGCAAAATCCTTCTCAGATCCTCTATCTGAGTTGCCAGATTTAGTTCTGGCTGTGCACTTTGTCCTCGGCCCCTCCCTCGGCCTCGACCCCTTCCTCTGCCTCAGCCATGGCCTACATCTTGGTCAACAACTGCTCTCTCGGCTGGGTTTGGTGGATTAACAGCTTGACCTCCCCTGACTCAAGTTTTAGGCACCATCGCGAGTCTCTATACAATAATGTTTAAAACATATGAGTATACAAGTTTCCCACACACAAGGAAAAGAAAAAGGGAAAAAATCATAATGATTTAACTTAAACAGGTAGTCATAACATTAAAGGATATAACCTATCAATAGAAAATGATCATGACAGATCATGATATAAAGTATTAGTTAGCAAAACGATAGATACAAAAGAGAACCCTAGATACACGTCGGGTTTCTACATCCGCCTGCTAAACCTATACAAAATTCCTACAACCTAGTAGGTTTGCAAAGTCTTTACCAAAAGTATCAACAAGAATCTCACATCATAACCTAATCAATCTATCCATCAACATATCAAGCTCTATGTCGGTATCCTCGTCAGTCTGCTCGGGATCCTCCTCTAGCTTTACTGCCCTACCTCGAGGTTTGCTATCAACCACGGAGAGAGGCCAATCCATGGCCCAAATGCTAGCACGATTTGCATATGGAATTCATCCCACGTGTCACGAACCAGCTGCCAGTGTCTATGACGAAACCATATCCTTGTCGAGCCTCTCAGAGAAATGTTGCCATATCGTACTCTCTGTCTCTCAAGTGTGTTGGCCCTATCAAAGACTTCTGTCATGTAATGCGTCCATTGCCAAATGGCACACCGATGTCGTCGATCGTACTTGAAGTCTCGAGGAGCCTAATCGCGAAATAGTCTATAATAATCAATCCCAGGCATAGGGATCATGGGTAGGTTCCCTATCACAAGGTCAACTAGCTCAAGTATATCAACCATAACCTACAATTTATAGAATAAAGGTAAATAAAAGAAATCAAAGGAAGGAATGTGAAAAGACAATACTTACAGTGAGTGTCGATCTATCTTGCAGAATGTACACGTGGGTTTGTCTACATAGCTGGTTTATCCCGGTGCTCTGATACAACTTGTAACGACCAAAAACATACAAGAACAAAAATCATGTATAAATTACCCAAACCATACAAGAACAAAAATCATGTATAAATTTAAAACTTTCACTTTAACTCATCATACTGAAAATCCATAAAAAAAACTTTTAAAAAGGTCGTGTGCGCAAAATTTTAGTATAGAAAACAAAAATAAAAATACTCATCCACAGAGTTATAATAAAGTAATTATCCCAAATGTAATAATGAGCTTTCAACTTTTTCTTTTCAAAATGGTGATCCATCAATAACCTCCCAAGGCCAGGCCATATGTACATATCCGCAACCAGACTCTGGCGCTCACTGATCCACTTTTTCTTTGCACTTACCTACAACATGAACAATTAGGTAAGTGACAATGCTTAGTAAGAATAGCCTTACACACAAGTATACTAAAACCCAATAACGAGTCGAGCTAAGGTAGATATAGCTATCAGTTACTAGGGTATTGGACAAGTAATATATAGCTACCGTATCATACACTTTCACAAGTAATAATCTTAACAAAATATCAAGCACTTTGGTTGCATTCAACAACCAATTTTCATACATATCGTAACAACCTGCACTTAGAAAATCTCAGATATTGAAGATATATAACAATATCCGAAATAAATACTTTGGTTGTTTCTAACAACCAATTTAACACATATCATAATAACCTGCACTCAGAAAATTCTTAGAACATTCAAGATATATAACACATATTATAATATCCTACACTCTGAAAATTCTCAAAACATTTAAGATATATATAACACATATCATAACTAATCAATAGATTAATAACAAAGGATTTGGGCCTCAACCGGGTTCCACCATTAATGTCCTGGCTCCAACCCAGACTATATTACCATTGTCTTGGCTTTAACCCAGACTATATATTTTTACCATGTCCTGGCTTTGACCCAGACAATAGCTTACCATGTCCTGGCTCCAACCCGGACTATATTACGCTAAGGTTCTGGCTCCAACTCGAACCTAATTACCATTTAGCCACATAATTCAAAAACATTACAAGAGTGGGTATTAAGCATACCTTGGTCTTAACAACTGAAACAAAACTAGTGCAATCTACTACTACAAGCACACACTAGTATATTCATGTTATAGCCAAGAAGGGAAAGGCTAACTTACTTGGAGTCCTTATTTCCCAACTAGATCCTTAATACCTCTATTTGTTTTTCCCTTTGGCGGGTACTGTAATTAGTACAGTGTACTCAGATTAAACTATGACATACTCTTGTAGCTAATATTCTATAATAGCTACATGCAATAAACTCTCAGAGACTCTATACTGTAGCCTCTTATACACTTCATAGTGTATAAGACCTGGTTTTCTTTTTAGTCTTTAAATTATTGTAGGAAAAATAGCCTCACCGTAACACGCTCTTCGTACCATGTGTTTTAATATTCTTTCAATAAAGAACTCTCTTATTTGATAACTTGTACTTTGGTTTTAGAAAATGGAGTTTTAACAACTCACATCTTTAGAAAAATATCATAACTAATCAATCTTTTACGAAGTTCACACCGCTTTCTATCATATACCAAAATACAACTTTTTAACCCTTTAACTATTATTAGCTAACAAAGTTCCCTTTGTTCATAAAGGTCTTTCATAACATAAACTCCTATTTTTACTGATAACGTAGAATCACTTTTTGTGGTATTTTTTTAAAAGAAGGGCAATTGGACCCTTAATTTATAAAATGGTAAAAATGATACTTTAGTTAACTCAATCTGATTTTGGATTGGTTAAACCTCCAAATCCTTAGTTACCACTTTCACTATTTGATTTAAAGTGATAAACTCTCATTTTTAAAATTTTGTCATAAGTTGAGTGTTTTGGACAAAGCCCTTTAACTATCGTTCACATATTATGTGTCATAAGGACGGGAACTAGGCAAAAATCTCGCATCAAAACTCATTTTAGGTGAGAACTAACCTCCCAAAAAAATAATTTTCGTTATGGTCCGAAATCACTACTTTTCATATTTTAGGGAAAACTTAGAAAATTTATTTTTCTTAAACCTTGATACATTTTTTCTTAAATTTTACAGGGGTCTTGATACATATCTTAACTAAATTCATTCAAAATTTCATAATTTTTGAGATAGTAAAACCCCTTCAAATAATTGAAGCAATCAGGGCAGTGCTTGTTGCCCAGAAGTTTTTCCCAGATTTTAGGCAAATCTGAAAAACAATTCTCTTAAACCATAACATATTTTCCTCTAAAATTTTACAAGGACCCTTATACATGTATCAACTAACATACTACTAAATTTCATAGCTTCTAGGTTAGTAAAGCGCGTTCAAAAGTTAAAGAAACCTGGGCAGTGGATGCTGCCCAGAAATTTTCCGAATTTGCATCACAATGCCAAAAAGTGCATAATTTGGGCTTAAAAAATATATTTTTTCATGATTTTCCAAAGCCTAACATCAAGTACTATGAAAGCACTACACAACTATACAAGTGATTTTCACAAACCGAGACAGTAGGGTGCGATCTGACCCGTTGGAAACCAGACCAAGAATTTTGGTAGCATGCATATTTACTCACACTTAACCAAAACAAGGATTTATTCTTGAACTTCTTCCTTCTCCAATGGAGAAGATGAGTGTCGCTTGCTAAGAAGGGAGATTGTTGCAGCAATAGAGGTTAGGGATAGAGAGGGTTTCGGGTTTGGGGAGAGAGTGATGGAGAGGAAGTGTTTGAGAGAAAAACAAAATGATTAAACTCTTAACTTGTGAATAGGGTAAAACTCTTCATATTCTTGGTTCTTTGGGGTATGTGACCTAGCTCATGAGAGCCCTAGGGTCTACCCCCTAGCCTTGCTGCCCATCTCTCTCTCTCTCTCTCTCTTCCCTTGGAATTTACCTTTATGTCCTTGCTTATTTTACCTCATACATAAAGAACTCAAGAGCCATTTGGTAATTTTGTGATCTAAATGTCCCTTAATTTTTGTCCTATACTTTTTAAATCTCCAAGCATAATTAAATGAATTAATTTGTGACCAAAAAATAAAATTTTACACAATATCACAAAATTTTGGTAATTTATCACATCTTGACCAAAATGTCCTTAAAGGCCCGAGCAAGAAATTTTCATTCTTAAACCTTGTTGATTGAAATTCAAACCTCAATCAACTCTCTAAAATTCATTGGCTTGGCTATAAAATCCCAGTTGCCAAAAATATTTTTATGCCATAGTATTGCCTTTTTTTATTTAAATTTGAGATTTTTCTACCATTAAGGTTTACCCCTTGGTCTGAGACTAATATTTCTTTGCATAAGCTTACACGCTTTACTAGATCAACATAATGGCTATAAAAATTCACGAAATAACACAATTTCATATAATATCATTATCAAAATAGTATTCCACATAATTCTTAACCAGCTCAAACCGGCTACTAACGTGTGTTCAAAACACGGGACGACGCAATGCACATAGAGAAAAATGTATGTGATAGTTTGATTGGATCTTTGTTGATTATTCATGGGAAAACTAAGGACATAATTAAGGTTAGACAAGACTTTGCTACAATGGGTATATGTGAAGGATTAAATCCAAAAATAGATGAGAGATGATGAACATATTTTCCTCCTACTGTTTACACCCTCACTAAAAATGAAAGAAGGGAAGTTTGCACCAGTCAATTTATAATAATAGTTTTGAGACGATTATTCCTCTAATTAAGATCATTGGGAGACATGAAATTTTTTATTCTGGGTTGTATGGAATCTCATGATTGTTATATTCTTATGAAACATATACTACTAGTGGTGATTCGATCTGTCTTACCTAGAAAACTTTGAGAGATAATTACATGTTATGTTTGTTTTTCAAGTCATTGTAATGTAAGGTGGTTTTTTCCCTTAAGTTATCCAAGTTACAAGATGAAATTGTTGAGGTCTAGTGTGAATTGGAGATTTACTTCCCACCTGCCTTTTTTTATATAATGATCCATCAAACAATTCACTTGGTTAGAGAAGTGACATTTTGTGGTTCTTTCTATTTTAGATGGATGTATCCATTTGAGCGTTATATGAAGATTCTTAAGGGGTATGTATGAACCAGAAGTTATCCAGAAGGATGCATTGTGCAATGCTATATTGTACAAGAGGCTGTTGAATTTTGTTATGTATGCATGGCTAGTGTATGGAGTATTGAGGTTAATGAAGTTGTCAATGTTGAGATTCAGAGTCGTCGATGTAGTGTGGTAGGCACAGTAAGCCAGGATGAACTACATGAAACACATCATCTAGTATTGTAGAATATTAATGAAATTCAGCCTTATATTGAGTAATTTATCTTCATATATAGAACGCATAGAGTGTAAATTATGAAAATTTACACACTCATTTTTCTAACACAAATTTATATTTGAATGGTATATTTTAACTGGATCAAGAAAAAGTTTCCACCCAAGTCAAGGATCCCAAAGTGTTTACAAGATGAACATTATCATACATTTATTAGTTGGATAGGACATAAGGTATATTATGTTGATTTTTTTATTTTATTTTTAATACATAGTTTTGTATGTTGTTTGATTTTTTTATTTTCAATAGGTTGTGAATGAATTGAAAAACACATCAAATAATTTGTCAGGCAATTTTTAGATAATCTATCGAGGCCTTTCTCTTACACTACAAGAAAAAATGCTTTTAATAACACCAAAAATGTGTTATCAAAACATACCATAACACTTTTTGATGTGTTAAGATCGACTATGTTATCGTAGGTCAGGGTACTTTACATAACACTTTATCATTGTTATACAGATGTGTTATTATACTGTTAACGATAACACACTTTCTGTGTTGTTTTAATAAATAGATAAGTGTTTAATTATATTATTATAGTCGATTATATAACACATTTCAATACTTATAAATTTGTGTTATACTACACTTTAGTATAACACATTATTTGTGTTATATAATGAAGTTTGCATAACAAAATTCTTTGCATAAAAAGTGTTATTGTAATAGATATTATAACACAATTTTCGTATTATTTTAATATTTAGATAAGTTTAAATTCTCATTATATATTCATTTATATAACACTAATTTATTCTATTATATTTTAATTTTTTTATATAATTAAAATTAGCTTTCTAATATATACTAGCATCATCAAATGAACTTGATTTTCAAATAACAAAAAGTAAAAACATTCAACATTGTATTAACAATCCACAAATTAGTTTAAAACATTCAACACTGTCATCAACAACAAAATGTTCTTTACGTATTCAAGTAGTCTTAAATATTCAACATATTGAAAAGTTACTACTTTCAACACAAAATATTCTACAGCTGCCAAACACAAAGCCTTCAAAATTAAGTATCCTTTTCTATTTCGCTTGTCTCATCTGCAAAATAAACAAAGAAATATTTTATTGTTATTATCTAGCATCACAAATTACTTCAAGAAAAATGCTATGGAAATTATATCCAAGAGAGGACACCACATACAAAATAATGAATTCACAACTACACCAAAGCAAACAAAGAAACCAAACACTAAATTATAAGACATTGGTTCTTTTTTTAGTATGAAAATGTACCTCTTGGAATAACTTTTTTAGAAGGCCATGCAACTGTGGAACCAACTGCTTCTTGTATTGTAAGCATCGCATTATTAGGACGAAATAAGTAAGATTCTGGTACAATATCAACATCAACCCATACTCGCATAAAGTGTGGTCCAAGAGGCTTTCCATGTACAATTATCTTTGGATCACTAGAATCCCAACAACCTTCAGCAACAATTACATTTGCCCAGTCAAGCAAGTAGCAAGCATTCTTCCCTTCTGTAACGTTATGTCTTTTCTCTAGTGCAACACTCTACCAAATTGATTTTAAAGACAATATATTAGTTTCTGTATTTGTTCTTCTAAAATGAAAATTTAAAACAATAACAACTTTGATAATTTACCTTAGGGGACTGAATATTGTTTGACTGTGGTACATTGCGAGATTGTCCTTCTCTTGGTGTCACTTTACCACCAACCTAAATATAAAACCAAGATAAGTTTCATTGGAAGAAAAGAAAACTAAGGTTTATAAGTTCAAGATAGAATTACCACCAAGTGTTCTTTAAGTACATTTATCATTTTAGTCATTTTGAGCTTCATATTCTGTTGCTCTTCTTCTAACTTGGAGATCTTGCTATTACACATATTAACAATAGTTAGCTTCAACCTTGTTACGCCTCTTCCGTGTCCGATTAAACCACCAGATTTTGGGTTACCAAAAAATTTTGTCAATGCATCCTCATCAGTGTTGTTTGTAGTTCCAGATTTTGGGTCTTCAAGGAGAATCTCATTCAATGAACCCTGCATATAAATTAGTATAACTAATGTATGCATTATGGAAAATAAATATAAATTCACAAAAATTAAATGACTAATACTCACAAAAATATCAGATGTTGTTGGGTTTACAGGTTCACCATTCTTCTTGGTATGGGCTCTCCGAAAAGCATCGATTCTAGATATTTTAACATCCGCATTTTCTTTTTTCTACACAATACAACAATAGAGATTATAAAATAGAGACTACAATAATGGAAACAAAAATACAAACAGTATAAAACTTAATTATTACCATATCATCGATTGTTCGAGCATATCCTCTTCGACTTAAGGTGTGTGGAACAACTTTCTTTCTTCTCTCTTGGTATTTGGCCCTTATATCCTATTTAATAAATAAGTAAAAGAGGCATAACTATATTTAATTCAACACCAACAGAGATAAAAGAGGAAGCAACATCACTTCTTATATCATATTTCTTACCAAATGTTCTTTACTAATTTTTTTGGCAACAAATGCTCTCTATTCTCCATCACTTTTTATGCAATCCGGCTTTAAGGCTAGTCGTTCACTCTCATTTTTTGCATTGATAATATCCTTTACAAGTCTAGATTTCCTAGCTCTCCATAGTTCTGCCATCATTTCAAAGCACATCTTCTTTTGCCAGTCATCATGTAAGTTATATTGTGCCTACAATAGAATATAGAATAATATATTATATGTTTAAGTGTAGAGCTGAATATATAAAAAAAATGCTGTCATAAAACTTGTAATTCTACCTGAATAGATGTCCAAAGAACATCTCTCATAATTGGTGAAACTTTCCTCCTATCTGAAATAGTGTAAGGAACAACCTCTCGCACAAGAGCGCCCACAAAAGAAGAAAATTGCACTGAGTTAGTACCAACTGGTTGTCCTTTTTCATTCCAATCTATTATCCTTAAGTCATTGTTCCTCTTGGTAAGATTTTCCAATAGAGTTTTTCCCCTTGTCTTCTTGGCTAAGTTCATTACATTTGCATCTACATCTTGAGGTACTTCTTCAATCTCAATTTGATTTACCTCATCAGTTGTTTTTTGTAATCTAACAGATTTTCTAAGAGGTTGTTCAAGTTCTATCTCAGCCACTTATTCACATTGTGCAGCAGCCCTTTCTTCAAATTCTGCACCAACCCTTTCCTCATCAGCTATCTCTTCATGCTCCTCCCTTACTCCCTTTCCACAAACACTATCAACTACCTTATCTACTTCATAATTAAGAGATCTTCTAGTTTTTGAACTTCCAAGTGACATCTCCATGTCTTCCACATCATCATATGGATTTGGCTCTGTATTATAGACCATACGATGAGTTGCTGCTCTAGTACTAAGAGCAGGTGGTGAGTCAATTACAACTCTAACAGGTGCAGAAAACCTATGAAGATCACTCTTTTTCTTTAAAACAGGGCTTCCAAGCAACATATCGTCACAATCAGCTTCAGTCTTCAATGATGCTTTTCTCTTTTTGGCCAAAAAATTGCATAAAGCACCTGGAAGAAGGTGTTTTTTTGGAGATCTTCGTAATGTACTCATTTTTCAAGTTGAAATTGCTGCAATATAAAAAGAAAGATAACATAAGAATATAAATCAGAAATGCGGATCACCAAAGAGTAATAAACATACACCAAAACCATAAAACCAGAATTATTTCATTCAAATTAAAATAAAATCATAAAGTACACTATAGAGAGTAATAAAACCAGATTTGTTTCATTCAACAAAAGAGTAATAATACACCAAAATTACATATAAAAAGTGTAAGAAGATTTGTTTCATTCAAAGTACATAAGAAACAACAGGAAACTCAATTTTCTTCATTGGATTCAAGTCCAAAACACCCTCTATTTGAATCCTTTAAAGCTATATACAATTTACTTGACTCATTCTCCCTTGCATAAAAAGCTTTTTTCACTTGTGAAGCAAATACAAATGGATCCCTAATGGATTGAGCTTGTCCTATATTAAAATTTACAAGCATATAGAACTCCGACTTCTTAACACCCATTTGAATATTCGCCCAATCGCACCAAAACAATGGCACCTTAAAAGTACGATAATCAAGCATAATTATATCCTTGATAACACCAAAATACTCTTCTTTATCATTCAATTTCCCACTGTCATGTGCTTCCAAGTATACACCGCTGTTTTGAGTTGTTTTTTCAGCTCCTTTTTTATCGAATTGAATTCAATTAATCATGTACCCTTTATAGGAAGTGACACCATGACTTGGACCTTCAATTGAGCTAACATGTCATCTACTTTGTTCACGTTGGAAATCTGAAAATAAAAATATACTAGTAAGAAATTTGTACACTAAAACAAAACGTAAACTTTTATCTTGGCAATAGAATACAACCTTTTCATAAAACCATAACAGGAACCCTTCAGAATGTCGATTCCACAACAAAGTTTGATTGTTATTCAGATTTGAGTGCCTTTCTTTTAGCTCATCCATATGGACATTGAGAAATGGTTCTACAATATCTGAGTTAAACAACACATACCGATGCGCTACTGCCAAGTTCAATCGGTCAAGCTCAAAGCACTTTGCTGCTGATAGTGGATTTTTTACTAGTAATCTACTATCTTGATTATCATTTTGCTTTAAAAATGTTTCACAAAAGCGTACACATTCAACAGCAAGATAGCGATTTGCAATACATCCTTCTGGTCGTGCATAATTTGCTATAAATCCTTTCAATACTTTCATATATCTCTCAAAATGGTACATCCATCGAAATTGCACCGGACCACAAAGTCTAACTTCTCGTGCTAAATCAACAACCAAGTGAATCATTGGATCAAAGAAGGAAGGAGGGAAATATTCTTCTAGTTTATAAAAAATTTCAAAGGCTTCTAGTTCCAATTTCATAATTTCCTCCTTATCAACCACACGCTGACACAATCCATGGAAAAACTTAGAGAGCCGAAGAATTGTCTATCTACAACCTTCTTCCATTAAACCCCTTATAACAATAGGCAATAGTTGTTGCATAATCACATGACAATCATGAGACTTAAGTCCTGTCAGCTTCTGTTTCTCCACATCTACACAGTTTCTAATGTTAGAGCTATATCCATAAGGCAATTTAAAGTCAAATAGCCTCTCACAAAGCAACTTCTTATCAGATTTTGATAGAGTGTAAGCTGCAGCAAGAAGATGAGTAACACCATTTTCTTCATATGGATGGAGATGAGGCATAATGCCCATCTCTGTCAAATCTAATCTCGAGTTGTAGTGATCTTTAGATTTTCCTATGCAATTGAGCAATGTGTTAAGTATGCTTTCACAAACAAACATTCTTTTCAACATGCATAACATCAAAGTTATGACGAACAACTAATATTTCCCAATAAGGCAGCCTAAAAAAAATAGACTGCTTCTTCCAGATTTTTTCTGTGTCTATACCATGACTCCTCTTTTTTCCCTTTCCAAAGTCATTAGTCACTTTGCTTAACTGCTCAACTACTTCAACACCTGTCGATATAATTGGACAGTGTGGTGCTCTTTCCCTTGCCCTAGCTGTTGTATATTTCTTCTTTCTATAACAGTGTTCTTGTGGTAGAAATTGAATATGATTGCAAAAGGACATCTTTTTGCTATGCTTCAACCAAACAACATTTGAGTGCTCGGCACAAACAGGACAACCATACTTCCCTTTAGTCGCACATCCAGCTAAGTTTCCATAAGATGGAAAATCATTTATGGTCCATAGCAACATGGCCCTTAAATTAAAAAACTTCTTTGTAGAAATATCATATGTATAAACACCATTCCATAATTCAAGTAACTCATCTATTAAGGGCTCTAAGTAAACATCTATGTCATTCCTGGGTTGTTTAGGTCCAGGAATCAATATAAATAGAAAGGTAAATTCATCCTTCATGCAAAATGCAGGTGGCAGATTATATACAATGAGCATTATAGGCCAACAACTATACGTAGAACTCATATTTTTGTAAGGATTGATCCCATCAGCAGCAAGTCCTAATCGAAGGTTGTTAGGTTCAAGTAGAAAATCTGGCCATCTCTCATAAACTGCATCCCAAGCCTCTGAATCTACCGGGTGCCGCATGTTCCCATCTCTTCTTTTATTGGTTGAATGCCATTTTAAACTTAAAGTCGTCTCTTCTTTTCTAAACATCCTTTGAAACCTTGGTATAATAGGAAAATATCTCAACAATTTGGCAGGCTGCCCTTGTAGAATCTCTTTTGTCTGTTCATTTTGCTTCCATCTTGGATATTGACAAGTGGGACATACTTGGGCATCAAAATTCTCTTTTCTATACAAACAACAATCGTTGACACAAGCATGGATATGATTATAGCTCAGATCAAACATCTTTAGAAACTTTTTAACTGTATACATTGATGTCAGTAGGAGATTATCTTTCGACAACATTTCTTTTATCATCTCCAACATCTCACTAAAGCCAACATCTGAGATTCCAAGCTTTGTTTTTAGATTATACAGCCCAACGATAGACGAAATTTTTGTATACTTTGAACAACCTTCATACAATGGAGATTCAGCATCTGCTAATAGACTCTAAAAATCAGCATCATTGTTATCGTCACCAAAATCATTGGCGTTACTTGAAAATACTCCCGTTGCCCGAAATAAATCATATTCAAAACTTGTGTTTGTCGTGCTGCTTTGGACTGGATCTTCCCCATGATGAAACCATGTTTTGTAAGATTGGTCCATGCCCCACAAAACTAAGTGTTCGACAACTTCGTCTGAAAGTTGATGTCTTAGATTGTGACATTTGTTGCATGGACAAAGAATCTTGGCTGGAAATCCAAGATTCGCCATGGCTGTCTTAACAAACTCCCTAGCTTTTTGCATATATTCCACCGTTGCTCTACAATTTTATAGCATACTTCAATAATCATGCACTGACGCTTAAACTTATACCCAAAATAAACTATATGATTTTATTTACTAACCTGTTAAGATGGATCCAACTTTTATCCATCTCCAATGAATTTGAATTTGATGTTGTTCTCTTAATAAAATCTTGTTTTTTGTCTGGGTTTAAGAACTGTTAGACAAGACAGTCACATTATTTGCGGTTGTAATTTCAGGGTCATGACAAGGTCATTAACACACATGCTTTTAAAAGAAAACATGCCTTGGTTGAATTTCAGGTCATCTTAAAAGAGAATTTCAGGTCTCTCCATTCCATGCCTTGGTGGAATTGAATAAACCAAAAATGACTTGTTGGAGTATCTTACTCAGATTTTAATTTATAGTTAATGTGAGGTACATTTCCAAGCAGTTTGTTGCTTGGAAATGTTTTAAAACAACGTGAATGGGTCATTATTTCAAGTGGGCATGTTTGCTCTAGAATTTGTTTTTATTTTTGACATTGTAAAACTCTATTATATTTACTGAATTTTATGGAATTTGCAGCTTATGCTTTGGATGCAATGATTTTTATGTCTTCATGTTTCATTTTATGTATCTACTATATGTCTTCAAGTGGGCAATGATTGTTTATATGGCATCTTAATTTGTACATTTTGTTCTTTGTTGAAGAATTGATTACTGAATTATTTTGCTTAGTACTTAGTGGGCATCACCCCACAGTAGTTTTAGGATTGGACAGATCTTTTGGTTATCTATATGCATATTATGCTTTTCAAGCCGAAACTCAATTTAGAACACTCATCTAAACATGGCTCAGACTATATTATAATTGGCATTGCGAAGAAAATGGTAAGCGGCACCCACAAATAGGTGTAACGTTTTGTTTTTTTTATGCTAAACTATATTCTTGTTGGTTAGTGTCTGTGTTTGTAAAGTTGCCTCTGGAAAATTGTAGTGACATTTCTGTAGAGTTTATAAAATCTATTATGTTGATCCTATTATACCACAGTGTGATCTGTTGTATAATTGTGTTGAGTTTGCTTTTACTGTGTTTAAGTTATAGTTCAATCAACAACTAAGTTTATGATTCTATGTACAATTTTGTTTTACTCATAAATTCAGTTCCACGATATGATCAATACACATTTAATCAATCTAGTAAAACTTTGCCTGAATTATTAGTTATTACCATAGTGATAAAATTCTATATTCCAAAAAAAAAGTACATCGTACACTTATTTTTAAAAAATGTCTCTTACTATCTTCTGAAACTTATAGTCATTTTTTTAAATGTACAGTTTGAAATTCGATATGTATTGCGATCTTGTTTGAATTAGAGTACTTGCTCGATTACTTTCTCTGATCAAACTTTGATTACCTTTTTTTTACTCATAGATCTAACCAAAAAAATTAATTGATCAAATTGATTCATTTAATACTAATATGCATTAAATATACATTTGATTACTACATTGATTGAATCTATTTAAGTTTTGATTTTTGAATAATTTAAAATATATTAAAATAATTTAGAGCCTAGCTTTAAAGTGTGGAATGAGTGGTTCAACGACGTTGATAGGATATCAACCTTGGTGTTCTTGCTTTCTTTGTGTTTGATAGTTTGTCTTTGTTGGTTGTCTTAGGTTTTCTTATTCTAAACTAGAGATTTTACACTAATGTTTCTCTAGCAATTAGCATTTCACGGGTGTTTTAATGAAGCAATTTATATTTCATGGTAATTTTCTCACTATGTTGATATTTTATGAAAT
Organism: Humulus lupulus; assembly: GCF_963169125.1. Lineage (NCBI taxonomy): Eukaryota > Viridiplantae > Streptophyta > Magnoliopsida > Rosales > Cannabaceae > Humulus > Humulus lupulus. The sequence goes on from NC_084794.1 coordinate 135,707,261, forward strand.
GGTTGACATTTCGTGTAATTAATTTTGCCTAGCGATTGTCATTTTATACTAATGTTTTGTTTAATAGTTGATATTTTTATGAAGTTGTTATTATTTCATAACTATTTTTATTTTCTAGCGATTGACATTATATGTCATATTTTTACGAAGGGAGACATTCTAGGACTAATTTTGAAAGTGTAGCTTAAAAAATGATGAAATTAATTAGGAAAAATTACATCTAGCACTGTTAGTTTCAATAGAATTTGAAAAATACTGAATTTTACAGAAATGATAAAAATACGAATAACAGTTTACCATTTATATTTACTTATTTACAACCCTATTTCCTTTCTCTTTCTCTTTTCCTTTTTCTTTTCTACTTCTCTTTTTGGGACCTCTACCAAAAATAGAAAAACACATTAGACGTCACTATAAATACCCTCTTTACCCTTGAAGTGTTCATCTCATGTGTTGAGTGAGAAAATTTATTATGGTTTTCACATATATATTATTGTATTGTTTTATATACATATTATAGTCTAAATAATTATTTTGTTACAGTTCTTTTCTATTTTATTTTCATAGTCTATTATGTGTTATGCTTATTTATAGCTTAATTTATAATATATTACGTTTATCTTACCTTTTACTTTTTATTTATAACTCAATGTATTTTATACAAGTATTATTCAAAACTTATTAATAATTTAGATATTGAATGAATTTATGCACACACAAAATACATAAAAGTTAAATCAAATTACACTATAAATTGTATTGTATAGGCTTTCAATTATTGAATTGCTAATGTAAAATTATTTTATATTAAGGGTAGATATAATATGCATCAGATTTACCCTATTTTGGGAAAAAGCATGCATTTAGATTTAATTTTTCAATGCCATTAGTGTTTTTTTAAAGGTGCAATATTTCTCTTCACGAAGGCATTTCATTAATTGTATATGTGTAGCATTTTCAAAGTCTTAAAATGCATAGTATGTACTTTTAGAAAATGTGTAGATCACAAAGACTAGTATAATAGTGTATTCTTAATCATAATATATCATTAATCTTAGTCCAAGTACACCAAGTGTAATGCCACATCATGATATTAGATTTATTATGATATATTTGGGCTTTTATGCTACTTCTTTATCATCGATGTAAATATTCATTATGAGCAGTATTATAGCAACATTTTAATATTTTGACTGTATTATTCTTGTTTAGAAATCTAACGTCTTGCCCATTTTAATATGCTTTCAAGTTTTAGTTTGTTAGTTCCATGTTTTCTTCCATTATTGCTTGAAATATTATGTCTACTTTATTTTATTTTTCCTCCTTTGATTTGTTACGTGTTATTACTAGAAAAACAAAGGGAGGCCAAAGTATTTTTCTTAACAAGCAACAAATTTACTGATTTCTAGTTACTTTGCTGTAGGGTCTACTTCTAAAGCGCACTAAGATGGTACCACTGGATAATTTTTTACTTGTTTCTTTGCCATGCATTTTTATTTTGAATTTTCTTTATACCACTATTTTGTCTAAGCTAATATGGAAACAGAAGACTACTTGGTTTAGTTCTTTGTTGCAACTATTTTTTTTTTTTACCATTTACTAAGGTCTGCAATGTTCTTTTGGATCTTCTTGTGTTTTGTTCAATCATTGAGCTTTTGTCAAGCTTAAAAGTAATATAGTTCTTATGGATAAATTTTTTTAGTTTTTTTCTAGCTTAAAAGTAATAAAACGCTTATAAATTTGTTAAAGTAATCATTCTTATGGGAATAGTCTACTAGTACTTTTAGCTTTATAATTGTCAACAATTGATTATTAACAAAAATAAAATTAATATGCAAACCACTAAGTAAAATTAAAATATTACCTAACCATCTATCAATACCAAGTAAAAAAATTCAAACAACACACAATTAGTTTTCATCCTTATATCACCGCAACACACGAACAAATTTTCCAGAACCTACTTCTCTAAGACACACAAGTTTTCAACCTTCCGTTATCACCGCAGCACACAATTTTAATCTCAAAACCTACTTCTATATGGATGAATATTTAAGATATTCAAACTCCTCTAACATTTGTATGATATTAATAAAAGAGTTAAGAGAACATACTTCCGTACCTCTTGCTATTAATAGTCAAGTTAATTAAATTTGCTCCTTGCCAATTCAATCCACAACCAAAGGAATATAATCAATACCTAAAAGATTAATACAAAATTAAAATTAAATGATAAAATAAAACCATAAAATTCATGAAATTACTTGTTACGAGTCTTAAAATCATAAACTATATTCATTAATGGTACAAACTTAACATAAAGAAACATATTCCAACTCAAATGTCCAAAAAAATCATCATTTTCATAATCACCATCATTTCCGCTCATTCTATCTTAAATTCAGCTACTAAAATACTAAAATAAACATTATTTCAGCAACTTAATACTAATAACAATGCTGCTCTACTAAATTATGGTAGCCAAATAATTTAGTTGCATAAACCTTCAAAGATACTGAGTATAAATAGTTCTATAGCATATGAAATTGGTTGAAAACTCTACACCTAAAGATGCTGACTTCTAGCCTTCTAGTACTCATTTAGCAAGCCAAATTGTATTATTCAAACTCATTGGTAGAAGAAAGAATATCATAGCAAATACTATGTAACCTTAAATAGATAATTATCAACTGTATTAAGATGAAAGTATGCTTTACCTGATAATGTTGCAATACTGACTCTTCAGGAGCTGGAAGGTGGAGAAGTCCTCCTTAGATTGGCGCACTTGTACGAGGTTGGAGAGGATAAAGATCTTTCAATTATGGCAAGTGTAGAATTGAAAAAGGTGTTCAACAATAAGAAGATAAATAGCTTAGAAGAGACCAGTTTGTCTGCTAACCAAAAAAGAGCAGAAATGGAGAAAAAGAGACTAGTCTGGAAAGTAGAAGGCTCTTATGAAGAGCCAAAGGTGTCAAGGGGAAGACCAGTTGATCCAACAAAGCTAGTTGTGGAACTTGCTCTAATGGAAGTCAGAACCTTCATTATTAGTTTCTACTCTTGATGATCAACAACTGAAAGGTACAAGAAAAAAAAATCTAAAATCAGGGAAGCGATCTATATGGTTGGGTTTCACTTTGCAGGTTAACTGATTCCATGCGAGAAATTGGCAATGCTTTCATTAGGGTTCATGCAAGGCTAGTTAAACAATTGAAGCTTATTTCAACAGTCATCAAATGTACATACATAAGAATAAATGAGTAGTCCATGATTTCCTTTTGTTAAGTTTAAAAATTACTACATGCATTGTGAATATTTCCGTGTTTTATCACTGATAAATCTTGAAGTCTAGGCTTTTCAAGTTTTCTCTGATTGTAAAACTGAATTCTCTTAGGCCATAATGGCTGAAGGAAAGTAGTATGCTCTTGCAATTGGTTTTACAAAAATGTCAGCAAAGGATATGTAAGTTAATCTCTTGCTTCCATTTTCAATTAACCAGTTTGTAAAAGAACTTAATTGAGCAACCTGTAACATAACTTTGAGCACATTGATGATTAAAAAAAAAAAGTATTAGAACTCAGCCCTGCTTTATCAAGGTGAGCATTACATAGCTATCATACCAGATAAAACTCCACTATAATCATATCCTAGAAAGACAAAACACATAAAACTCAACCAAAAACGTTTTAAAGTCAAAGCCCAACAATATGAAAAATCGAAAATTAATTTTGAAAACCACAGATTTTATAGATTCTATGAAATTTAAGCTGATATCTAACATCTACAACTAAATACTTACCTGGCTTGCCAAGATCGAAGAGAAGACGAAACCAAGAACCCCAACGACTGGAAATTGAAGGTTGACAGAGAGATAGAGAAAGACGAGAGAAAGTGTGAGGAGTTCGGAGACCGTACCAAGCCGAAGAAATGGGTCTCTCCTTTGTGTCGAAGAAATGGGTCTCAGAAATGTTGAAGGAAAGGATGGGTCTCAGAAATGTTGAAGGAACGTCTCAAAAATGTTGAAGGAAAGGAAATGGGTCTCGGATCTCAGAAATGTTGAAGGAAATGAAATGGGTCTCTCGGGTCTCACAAATTCTCAGGTCTCTGAAATGAAGAAAAAAAAGCTAAGTGGCAGGATGGTGTAATATATTACCACCCTTTTTTCATAAAGTTGTCCAATATAATACTCTAGCATAATAATTTTTTATTAGTATTATATTCATGTGTTATGGAAAGGGGTATTTGGTGTAGTGTTAAAGTCATCAAGTTTTCATTATCTGTAATCGATGATACTCAATTTAATACTAGGGAGCATGATTAGAACACAACCACACAAAATGAGAGGTGTTATTCTTGTCGCCAGAACAGTTCAAATCTCTAGTGTGAAAGGAAAAAATCTTGTTGAACGTAATATGACTTTCTATGGAGCCATTAATGAAATTTGGGAGTTATATTATATCACAAAGCAAGTACCTATTTTCTTCTGTGATTGAGTGAAGAGTGATAGCGACATAATATATGAAGAATTTGGTTTCGCATTGGTAAATGTAAATAGAATAGTTACTTAGCTATTAGCTACCAAATATAGTTTGTAGCAATTAATTATATTTTGCTACAAAATTATTGTAGCAAAATGACTTAGTTGTAAGATCTAATAAGTGAACACCAAATATTTCTACTACTAAAATTATTAGTAGCTAATTAACGCTTTAGCTACAAATTTTCTTTTGGTAGCTAAATGTTATATTATTTTATAATATAATGTAATATTATATTATATTATAATGTTTTAGATTAAATAAATGTGACAAAGTGTGTCACATATTGTAACATATAATAGAGAGTTACAATATTTAGATATATGAGATATATCCAAATAATGTAACATATTTGGTGTTACAAATTTGTAACTTCCAAATATTACCCTTTATTGTGTAAAATTGTTGTTACACAATATTGAGATGAATTTCATAAAGCCATATGTGATATGGCTGTTAGAGATATGATTTTAACCCCCAATAACGTGTTTTGGGAGTTACAAAATCATTTGGGAGGGTTTGGAACCGTTTGGAAAAACAACACATTTTTAAGTGCTGAAATTGGTCGGTGGCCGCGGCCACTGAATGTTGGTGGCTACAGCCTGTGGGACAGAGACCAGTGGCCGTGGCAACTAATGTTTCTGGCCGCGGCCACAGGTCAAAAACTGACCAATTTTCAGTTTTTTCAATCTTTGTTGAACGGCTCAAAAAACCCAAATAACTCCCAAATCTCTTTTTTAATTCCATATTAATCCAATTAAACATTGGTAATAACCATGGGGGTTGGTGGAATTTGAAATTCAAAGGGTGTCTCTAAAATCTATAAATAGGAGCCTATAGCTCACTTGTATGACACAACATTTCTATCCATTAGAGCACTTGGCTAGAAACACCTTGAGCCTTGATAATTCCAGAAAGCATTTCCTATAATCTATGAGAGATCTCTTAGTGCTTGAGTTAGGGGGAAATAAGCTTTTGGACAAAGGTTTCAAAACTTGTTCAAGTTGGTGATCCCCAACACTCTTCACTTTGGTAGTGTGAGTGAGAGTTGCTTCTATGTAGTTTGTTTGTTCTTTCTTTCTATACTATTTCTCTTCATCTTCATATTCTTCTCTTTTGTTTATTTGTATTTCTTGTTTTGAGTTGTAATCTTCTTTTCTTTATTTCAAACATTTTACTTTACTTGTAACATTTTGCTTTGAGTTGTATTTTCACCATTCTATTCTTCTTCTCTTCTTCTTGTTCTTTAGTTTATTTGTATTTTCAGTTATAGAGTTGTAATCTTATTCAATCAATCATTATTTATTTGTAATATATTGCATAGAGTTGTAATATTATTATCAATTTCCATTGAGACAAAACATTTTTTCCTAACATTCAAAAGCTTATCCCTTTTTTGTTTCAATGGAAGGGGAGACAATCAAGATCATGAACCAAGACCTAGTGAGATTGGATAGATTTGATGGATCCAATTTTACTAGGTGGAAAGACAAGGTGAGGTTTCTTTTAACCACTCTTAAAATCACCTACATCCTTGAGTCATCCTTGGCACCTCTAGCCGAGCCATCCGACAAAGACACTCCCGAGGAGGTGGAGAAGAGAAGGAAGAGGGAGGAGGACAACCTTCTTTGTAGGGGTCATATCCTCAACGCCCTATCCGATAGGCTCTATGAACTCTACACCGAGACCAAATTAGCCAAGGAGATATGGGATGCACTTGAGAAAAAGTTTAAGGCGGAAGAGGAAGGTACCAAAAAGTTTTTGATATCTTAATACTTCGATTTCAAATTTTTTGGTGATAAACCTATTCTTCCTCAAATTCATGAATTGCAAATTATTGTTAATAAATTGAAAGTGTTAAAGATTGAGCTTCCCAAGGCCTTTCAAGTTGGTGCTATAGTGGCTAAATTACCACCAACTTGGAAAAGCTATAGGAAAAGAATCCTTCATAAAAATGAGGATTATTCTTTGGAGGAGATCCAAAAGCATATTCGAATCAAAGAGGAATCGATATATAGAGATAAACTTGTGGAGGGGTCTAATGGAGAGACTTCCAAAGCAAATGCGGTGTCATAACCAAAACATCCCAAAAACAAAGGGAAAAAGGGTAGTGAGAAACCTTTGGGTCCAAAAACCAACCCAAACAAGTTTAAGGGCGAGAAAGGTCCTTGCTTTGTGTGTGGGAAAAAGGGTCACTATGCTAGAGAGTGTAGACATAGAAAAGACCAACAATGACCTAAGGTGAACGCAACTCAAGAGGAAAACATAGTTGCTACCCTTAGTGAGGTGAATGCGGTCCAAGGCAAGGTGAAAGGGTGGTGGTATGATACATGTGCCACCGTCCATGTCACCTATGAAAAATCATTGTTCAAAACCTTTGAAGAGTCAAAGGGCAACCATGAGATACAAATGGGCAATGAGGGCAAATCCAAGGTACTTAGCAAAGGTACTATTGATGTCTACTTCACCTCCGGCAAGAAAGTTACATTAGTGAATGTACTTTATGTTCCCGAAATGAGTAGAAACTTGGTAAGTGGTGATTTGCTTGGCGAGCCCGGCATTAAAGCCGTTTTTGAGTCCGGTAAACTTATACTTACCAAATCAAATGTATTTTTGGGAAAGGGGTACTCTTGTGAGGGTATGGTTAAATTGTGCACCAATGATGTAACTTTCAATGTTATCAATATTGTTAAGTATGATTCTTTATTTTTGTGGCATCTTAGACTATCGCATATAGGTTTTTCTACCATGAAAAGAGTAGTAAAATGTGGTATGATTGCAAGCAATATTAAAAACTATGGTAAATGTGAAACATGTGTTAAGGCAAAAATGAGTAAGAAACCATTTCCTAGTGTAGAAAGATCATCTAATTTACTAGATTTAATCCATAGTGGTCTTTGTGAATTAAATGGTGTTTTAACTAGAGGTGGTAAAAGGTATTTTCTTACTTTTATAGATTTTTTTAGTAGATATACCTATGTGTTTCTTTTAAAGCATAAAGATGAAACTTTTGATGCTTTTAAATTGTATAAATTAGAAGTTAAAAATCAACTAAATAAAAAGATTAAGGTGCTATGAAGTGATAGAGGAGGAGAGTACTTCTCTAATGAATTCAATACATTTTGTGAAGAAAATGGTATAATTCATGAGTGCACTGCACCTTATACACCACAACACAATGGTGTTGCCGAAAGGAAAAATAAGACTTATCTAGAGATAATAAATTCTATGTTGGTGTTTTCTAAGTTGACCTTCAACTTATGGGGTGAAGCGCTTTTAACTGCTTGTCACATTCTTAATCGAATACCGATGAAGAAAAATGAGATATCTCCATATGAGTTATGGAAAGGGAGAAAACTCAACATAGGGTACTTCAAAGTGTGGGGGTGTCTTGCATATTGCAAGAAAAATGAACCTAACAGAACAAAGTTAGGTTCAAGAGCCATAAAATGTGCTTTTGTTGGTTATGCCAACAATAGCAAAGCTTATAGGCTATTAGACTTAAAGTCTAATATTATGGTTGAATATAGAGAAGTTGAATTCTTTGAGAATATGTTATGTGACAACAATTCTCAAGCTTCAACATCTCTAAAGGAGATTTTGTTATATGAGAACAATTCTCAAGCTTCTACATCCAAAGTTGATTCTCAAGAGGAGAATTCTCAAAAGGATGTAAAACAACCCTTTGAACCTAGAAGAAGTCAAAGGCTTAAAAATCATAAAAGTGTAGTAGTGGATGAGATAGATTCTCAACGAATTTCATTCTACATGGTAGAAGGAAATAGAGAGAAAGTCATTAGGAAAATTCCTATTGTACTTCTCGTTGAGGATGTTCCTAAGACTTATAGAGAAGCTATGCAATTGAGAGATAGTGCATTTTGGAAAGAAGCCATCTATGATGAGATGGATTCCATTCTTTCCAATAACACTTGGGAATTGGTAGACCTCCCACCGGGGTCTAAGCCAATTGGGTGTAAGTGGGTATTTAGGAGAAAATACCACACTGACGACACTATCCAAACCTTTAAAGCTAGATTAGTAGCTAAAGGGTTTAGGCAAAAAGAGGGTATCGATTATTTCGATACCTATGCGCCTGTTGCAAGAATAACTTCTATAAGAATTTTGTTCGCTTTAGCTTCTATACACAACTTGTATGTTCATCAAATGGATGTCAAAATGACATTCCTTAATGGTGACCTCAATGAGGAGGTCTATATGGAACAACCCGAAGGGTTTGTCCTACCAAAATATGAACATAAAGTTTGTAGGCTTGTAAAATCCTTATATGGATTGAAACAAGCTCCTAAGCAATGGCATGAGAAATTTGATCAAGCCATCATGTCTAATGGGTTTAGACATAACAATGGAGACAAGTGTTTGTATTCCAAAACTTGTAAGGGATATGTGATCATTGTTTGCTTATATGTGGATGACCTGCTTATTCTAAGTAATAGCATGAAAGGGATAGAAGAAACGAAGAGGTTTCTATCATCAACCTTCATGATGAAAGATCTTGGAGAAGTTGATACCATACCACTACATTGAGAAAGTATTGAACAAATTTAACCATCTCAAGGTTAAAGATGCCAATACTCCATTCGATCATAGTGTAAAACTAGAGAAGAATGAAGGAAGAGTGGTGGCTCAATTGGAGTACGCTAGTGCTATAGGGAGTCTAATGTATGCTGCCCAGTGTACTAGACCTGATATAGCATTTGCGTTAAGTAAACTTAGTAGGTTTACAAGTAATCCAAGTGTGGATCACTGGAAGGCAATTGGAAGAGTCCTAGGTTATCTCAAGAAAACCAAAGGACTAAGCCTTCACTACTCCAAATTTCCTTCGATATTAGAAGGATATACAGATGCAAGTTGGATATCCAATCTTGGGGACAACTTGTCCACAACTGGTTGGGTATTTACACTTGGTGGAGGTGCAATTTCTTGGGGTTCCATGAAACAAACCTGTATATCTCATTCCACTATGGAAGCACAGTTCATAGCTCTAGCTGCTACAGGCAAAGAGGCTGAATGGTTGAGGGATCTGTTGATAGAGATTCCCCTAATCAAAGATAATGTATCTACTATATCGATACATTGTGATAGCCAAGCGACATGGGCTAGAGCATACAGCAGAGTGTATAATGGGAAGTCTAGACACATTAGTCTAAGACATGGATATGTAAGAGAATTGATTCAAAGAGGAGTCGTCTCAATATCCTATGTGAGAACAAGTGAAAATCTGGTGGATCCTTTCACTAAGCCACTAACGAGGGATTTAGTGGCTGCATCATCTCGAGGGATGGGACTTACACTCCCTAAAGAGATTCATGATTGATGGTAACCTATCTTAACACTAGTTATTCAACTAGTGTTAGGTTCAATAGGTAATAACAAGTCAATAAGGTGAATATTAGTTGTACTCAAAACAAGTCCCATCAGAGATATTGAGTACTTGTGTGTTACCAAGTGGAGGGTTAAAACCGAAAGATTTTTTAATAGAATTCAGTCTTGTAAAGACAAGTATTTTTGGTAACGAAATACTGTAAGAATTCTACCTATATGGACCTAGGGGTGGTGCCGCCTCTCATGAGAATTGGGAGTATTCTCAAGAACGTCCATGAATGGAAAGTGCACATGGCCATTAACGGTGCAAAGCGAGACATAGATGTCTCAAGTGAACATCGCAAAGGTGTGTGTGTTATCACTGATTTGTCATCATGAAAAGATGGTTCAATGCCTAGTGCAACCTAATTTTCGACAAATTTTGTGATAATTACACTATAGTAAAGTTCAAGTTGAAAAACACTTTGTTTTATGCACTAATGCAATGACTCCTATAAGAGAGAGTTCTTATTTAATCAAGTGGGGGATATGTTATATTTCAAAATATAATGATTGATTAAATAAGTGTTACAATAGATAAACTATTTAATCTAGTGGGGGAATGTTATATTATTTTATAATATAATGTAATATTATATTATATTATATTATATTATAATGTTTTAGATTAAATAAATGAGACAAAGTGTGTCACATATTGTAACATATAATAGAGAGTTACAATATTTAGATATATGAGATATATCCAAATAATGTAACATATTTGGTGTTACAAATTTGAAACTTCCAAATATTACCCTTTATTGTGTAAAATTGTTGTTACACAATATTGAGATGAATTTCATAAAGCCATATGTGATATGGCTGTTAGAGATATGATTTTAACCCTAATAATGTGTTTTGAGAGTTACAAAATCATTTGGGAGGGTTTGGAACCGTTTGGAAAAATAACACATTTTTAAGTGCTAAAATTGGTCGGTGGCCACGGCCACTGAATATTGGTGGCCGCGGCCTGTGGGACAGAGACCAGTGGTCGCGGCCACAGGCCAAAAACTCACCAATTTTCAGTTTTTTCAATCTTTGTTGAACGGCTCAAAAAACCCAAATAACTCCCAAATCTCTATTTTAATTCCATATTAATCCAATTAAACATTGGTAACAGCCATGGGGGTTGGTGGAATTTGAAATTCAAAGGGTGTTTCTAAAATCTATTAATAGGAGCCTATAGCTCACTTGTATGACACAACATTTCTATCCATTAGAGCACTTGGCTAGAAACACCTTGAGCCTTGATAATTCCATAAAGCATTTCCTATAATCTGTGAGAGATCTCTTAGTGCTTGAGTTAGGGGGAAATAAGCTTTTGGACAAAGGTTTCAAACCTTATTCAAGTTGGTGATCCCCAACACTCTTCACTTTGGTAGTGTGAGTGAGAGTTGCTTCTATTTAGTTTGTTTGTTCTTTCTTTCTATACTATTTCTCTTCATCTTCATATTCTTTTCTTTTGTTTATTTGTATTTCTTGTTTTGAGTTGTATTTTCACCATTCTATTCTTCTTCTCTTCTTCTTGTTCTTTAGTTTATTTGTATTTTCAGTTATAGAGTTGTAATCTTATTCAATCAATCATTATTTATTTGTAATATATTGCATAGAGTTGTAATATTATTATCAATTTCCATTGAGACAAAATATTTTTTCCTAACACTAAATATATTGGAACCAAAATATAAAATTACTAACTTTATATATTATTTGCTAGCATTTTATTATTGTAGCAAAATAGAAATTATTAGCTGCTAATTTTTTTTGTAGCAAAAAATAAATCTATTTATATTAAAATTTGAAAAAAAATTCCTACTAATTATTTTGCACCAGTATAAGTATATCAACCACTAATAATGATAGCTAAATGTATTAAATATAAAATATTTAAAAAGAAAATTAATAAATCATACTTATCTTTAATACAAGGTACAAGCAACGTGCAATGCACGTTTGTTTAGTTTTATTTAGAAAAGTTAATAATTAATTTTATTCAGATTTTATGATTGTTATATAAATTTTAAATAAATAAAAAATATTATCTATAAAAAATGACATAAACATATTGTTATCCCAAAATTTGAAAAGGATGATGTGGCAGTAAAATTGACACGTGGCATGGATTAGTTGGGTGATCTGGCTTAGCAGTAGCCCAATGCATCAGTGAAGAATTTGGACTGAGAGATGCCATAGTCAAGCCAAATACACCCGAGGAGAATACTTGGGCTAAGGTGTGCTTGGCTCGGACCCTTGTCCGAGGGGCCCAAGTGTTTGGTTCAAACCCAAGTCCAAGGAGCTTAAAAGATGGGTTTGGACTTTGGCTCGAGGGAAAGTCGCAGCAGGTCCGATCGGACCTTAGTTTGAGGAGCCCTTAGATGCTTGGCTCGGACCATGTCCGAGGAGAACCTCTTAGGTGATTGGCTCGGACCGTGTCCGAGGTGGGCTTCCTAGGTGGTTGGCTCGGACCAAGTCTGAGGTGAGGTCCCATGCATGCCAAGAGATGGACTTAGACCTTGGCCAAGGAGAGGCCACAAAAGGTCCGATCAGACCTTAGTTGGAGGAACCAAGTGCTTGGCTCGGACATGTCCGAGGGGAGCCTCCTAGGTGGTTGGCTCGGACCATGTCCGAGGAGAGCCTTAGGTAAATGGCTCGGACTATGTCCGAGGAGAGCCTCCCAAATGTTTGGCTCGGACCATGTCCGAGGTGAGCTTCCAAGATCGTTGGCTCGGACCAAGTCCAAGGAGAGGCAAGGGTGATTGCCTCGGACCCTAGTCCGAGGAGAAGGCAAACATAGGTCCGATCGGACCCTAGTCCGAGGAGCCAAGTGACTTGGCTTGGACCTTAGTCCAAGGAATGCTCAAAGAGGTTGGCTCGGACCATGTCCGAGGAGAGCCAATGCACATGGCTCGGACCTTGGTCAGAAGACGATAGCCATCAACAAACAAACTAGACTACGTCAAATTCCCGGAAACTACTTCAGTAAGAATCGGTCTGGGCACCGCGGGAATATCTCATTCCTCACTCAAATTGAGGAATCTGTTGTATTTTAAATATTTCTTGTAATTTAAATATAATATGAATAATAAAATATCCCTATCTGAAGGGGATATCAGTTGAGGATCCCAAGCCTATAAATAGAGGGATGATGGGATCATAAAAGGACTTTTTGGAAAATTGAGAATTAGTCTGAGTTCTAGAGAGAGAAAGTGTGTTTTCTTGAGAGAACCCTTTTTTGTATTCTTGAATATTTACACTTAAGAAACTCAGTTGACACTGGTTCATCTGATCTTGAGTGTGAATAGAGTAATAAAATCTCTAAGTGGATTAGGCTATTACCGACTGATCGGGGCTGAACCACTATAAAATCTCTTGTGTTAGCTACTTTCATTGATTAAACTGTCTGTTGTCATTTACATTCTCTTGAAGGCTTGTCGTTATTAACGTTCTCACGTCGTTGGCTAAAAACACAGTCAACACATATTAAAATAAAAATTAAACCAAAATATTGTTTATGGTTTTTTTGTAAAAAAAATAATACGAAAACATTTTAGAACACAAACTACCATATTTAAGGTACAAAACATTCATGATATTATTCAAATCACACCAACGATTGGAGAATAAACTTCTTTATTTTTTTTATAGAAGATAAATGTTATTCTAATTTCTTATTTAGTTACACAATTGTACTATTTGTACACACGACATTTATATATAATGTATGTATTATGAGTTATATATTATTGTAATAATAATATTTTATAACATCTGAATTTCTATTAATATAATTATTAAATGTCTAATTTTGAATTAAATATTTGGGTCTATTGGAAAAATGACCTCTCATAATTTAGACAGCTGGTCGAAAATTTAGACAGGTGGTCAAAAAATTCAAACAGCCAGTCGAAAGTTTTAGACAGCTGATTGAAAAATTAAGACAATTGGTCAAATTTTAGACAGATGTCATTTTGCAAAGAATTATCAAAAGTAGGTCAGAGTGTAAAATCACTTAAAAAAAAGATGTCATTTTCACAAATTTCTTCAAATATTATTATAATAATATTTTATAATATTTGAATTTATATTAATATAATTACTAAATATTTATTATAGTAAAATTTTATAAAAATTAGGATCATATATTAAATGTTATATATTACTATAATAATAATATTTTGTAACATTTAAATTTATATTGATACAATTATTAATTATCTAGTTTTGTATTATATATTATTACAATAATGATATTTTATAACATTTGAATTTATATTAATATAATTAATAAATATCTAATAATATTTTCTAATATTTAAATTTATATTAATATAATTATTAAATATTTATTTTTAATTGGTTTTAAAATTATATTTCGTTAAATATTGAGAGTATTCTGTTAAAGTTAACCAATAATTTATGTTATCTACACACTTTTTATATAAAAATGATATTTGTAATAATTATTGTAATATTTGTACATAATTATTATAAATATACATTCATATTATATCATTTAAAATATATTTTTTTTGATAGACAAAAATTATATATATTAATACATATATACACATACTTATAAAATAATTTTTTTTGTATCCGTGTAAGATATAAATCATATAATAAATAAATATATATAATATATAAAATAATCTCCAATATAATTTACTATTAATATTATATATATATTAAGAAAACATAAGCAACCACATCAATCAATATCTTATATAACTATCTATTTAATGAACTCTCTCTCACGCACTCTACCTCACCATTACCACTAACACTTTCTGTCTACAAGCAATCAAACTAACATTTACATAAATATATGTAAAAGGAATCACTTAGTTATCATTTCCCAGCAATCAAACTAATCATCTATCTCTTACTTATATAACTAGAAAATATAATGCACTTCGCAGACTCTTTTGTAATTATTAAAAACTATATTATTATAACCATATTTTACTACATATACTTTTATTTGGAAAATCATGATCCCAGATGTATTTGTGCTATGCTTTGGTTGCATCTGGAGATCTTAGTGGTTCCATTTAAAACACGGGATAAGTTTGTTTAGTTAGGTCTTAACTAATTTTGTTTTAGTTTGTTAATAGTCTTTGATGCTAGATTCTTTTACCTACCGTTATATACTACTAAGTTTCATTTTTTGAATGAGTTGATCATTCCTTTGTTACAGAAAGTTTCTTTATTCTTGTTGTTTTTCTCTCTAACTTTTGTGTGGCAGATTTCTTGGGTTGAAGTTCTTGGTTTTCTAGATTCTTCAAGGAGAAGAACAGAGGGATCTGTTCTCTGAGTTTTCTGAAGGGATTTTAGAGTTGATGAGCTGAAGAGATTTTAATCATTCTTCTAAGGGATTTAGAAGCATAGAAAGTTGAGTGTGAGATTCAACTTAGGGGTAAATTGTAAATCTTGTTGTGAGTTTTGTATTGTTCTTTAGCAAATTGACATTTTGGTTTCGTAATTTGTAAAGAACAAAAGTTAGTGATTGTGTTTTGTAAGTTTCTTTAATGGGCATGAGGAATAGGGTTTTCAAGGACTATTTGGACAAGTTCGTGATTGTGTTTATTGACGACATATTGGTGTATTCTCAGTCAGAGACAAAGCATGAGCAACATTTACGCCTGGTATTGCAACGGTTGAGAGAGCATAGGTTATATGCTAAGTTCAGCAAGTGCGAGTTTTTGTTACCGCAAGTCACGTTTCTGGGCCATATTGTCAGTAAGGAGGAGATTCTGGTTGACCCAAGTAAGATTGAGGCAATGAGAGATTGGCCTAGACCAAGCAGTGTCCCGGAAGTTAGGAGTTTTCTGGGATTGGCAGGGTATTATCGGTGGTTTGTTGAGGGGTTCTCCAGGATAGCCACACCGTTGACTGAATTGACGCGAAAGAAGACTATGTATGTGTGGACAGACTGGCGTGAGAACAGTTTCAAAGAAATTGAAGGGGTGACTGATCACCGCTCCAGTGTTGAGTCTGCTGACAGACAATGAGAAGTTTGTGGTTTATTGTGATGCTTCCAGACAGGGTTTAGGGTGTGTGCTAATGCAAGTCAGAAATTTGATAGCCTACGCATCGAGACAGGTAAAGGATTACGAGTAGAGATATCCCACACATGATCTAGAGTTGGCTGCGGTGGTATTTGCACTTAAGGTTTGGAGAAATTATCTGTATGGTGAGAAGTGCGAAATATACATCGACCATAAAAGTTTGAAGTACTTCTTTAGTCAGAAGGATCTGAATATGCGCCAGAGACGGTGGCTGGAATTGGTAAAGGATTATGATTGTGATATCCTATACAATCCTGGGAAGGCTAATATAGTGGCTGATGCATTGAGACGAAAGGACCCAGGAAAATTTTTCAGTTCGAGGTAGATATCTTATAAGTTAGTTGAGGAGATGAATAGAGCGGGTATAGAGTTGGTGATTAGTCGGTTAGCCAACATCACTCTTTAGTCTACGCTCCTTGAGAGGATCAAGGAAGCACAGGGGGAGGATCCCCAGTTAAGAGGGAACAGAGAGAGTGTCTTAGTCAGGGTGGCTAAGGACTTCTCTATTTCGGAGATGGGACTATTGAAGTACAAGGGTCAGATCTGTGTTCCAATGGATTCTAATATCCGACAAGAGATCTTGGATGAATCTCATACCACTCCCAATTCTTTACATCCAAGTACGACGAAGATGTACGAAGATTTGAGAACCTTGTATTGGTGGTCGAGAATGAAAAGGGATGTGGTGGACTATGTGGCTAAGGGCTCAACTTGTCAACAGATAAGGGCTGAGCATCAGAGGCCAGTAGGGTTATTGCAGCCTCTAGGGATCCCAGAGTGGAAGTGGGAGGATATCACCATGGACTTTGTGGTTGGTTTGCCAAAGATCGTGGGATAACATGATTCAATATGGGTAATTGTGGATAGGTATACCAAGTCCGCCCACTTTTTGCCTATTAGGATGATTTATACTGTGAAGCAGTATGCTGAGTTGTATGTGATGGAAATTGTTCGACTTCATGGGGCTCCGAAGTCGATAGTGTTTGACAGGAACCCCACCTTCACCTCCAAGTTTTGGGAGAGTCTGCAGAAGGCTATGGGCATGCAGTTGCAGTTTAGTACCGCTTATCATCCCCAGACGGACGGACAGTCTGAGAGGACAATTCAGATACTGGAAGATATGCTATGAGCCTGTGTGCTGGATTTTGGGGGATCTTGGAGTAAGTATCTCCATTTGATTGAGTTTTCGTACAACGACATTTGTTAGGCGACCATCGAAGTGGCTCCGTATGAGATGTTATATGGGAGGAAGTGTAGATGACCTATCCATTGGGATGAGATGGGTGAGAGAAGGTACTTAGGTCCTGAGATGGTTCAGAGGACCAATGAGGCGATTGAAAAGATTAGAGCTCAAATGCTCGCCTCCCAGTTGCTAGAAGAGTTACTCGGACTTGAAACGCAGGACCGTAGAGTTTCAAGTTGGTGACCATGTGTTTCTTAGGGTTTCTCCCTTGAGAGGAGTGAAACGGTTCGGTGTTCGGGGCAAGTTAAGCCCTAGGTTTGTTGGCCCCTTTGAGATTTTGGAACGGGTTGGAGAGGTAGCTTACAGATTGGTGATGCCTCCAGCTCTATCAGGGGTTCATGATGTATTTCACGTATCTATGCTCCGAAAGTACGTATCAGATTCTACGCATATACTGAGTTATGAAAACTTGGAGTTGGACCAGGATTTATCATATGGGGAGAAGCCGATTCATATTATTGACCAAAAGGATAAAGTCTTGCGTAGCAAGACCATCGCCTTGGTGAAAGTGCTGTGGAGAAACAACAAGGTGGAGGAGGCGACATGGGAACTTGAGTCAAATATTCGGGAGTAGTATCCCGAGTTATTCAGGTAATTTTGAGGACAAAAATTCTGTAAGGAGGGGATAGTTGTAGCGTCCCAAATTTGCTAATAAGGCTTAGTGCCTTGATTAGCATGCCTGGAGGGAAATAATTGATTTATTATGTTAATATGTGAATTTGATGAGTATGTGATTAGAAATGCATGTTTAGGTGAATTAAATATGCATGTGGGGCCCATTTGGTTGTTAGGGGCATACCTATAATTTTAGCCCGCTGAGGGCCATAAATGCTATATTTGTGTATATTGTGATTGATACCACACGTGAGTGGTGATATATTTGTGATGCACGAATTGAGATGGTCCTAGGGAGCAGTTTAACTAGAAAGTCACAACGAGGTCAAATACCCGGCTCGGGAGGAGCCTAGAAGTATTTGGGGTGTATAATATGAGTTTGGAATTTATGAAGTATTTGGTAGTAATTTAGTAATGATTTGAGTATGCTGAGATGAACGGGGATTTTTAGGTGTACTCGAGGACTTAGCGAGAAGAGTTAAATGACTAAAATACCCTTGGTGGTATTTAAGGACTTAGACTAACTTAAGGGGGGAAATTCAGTCATTTTGGCAAGTGGATATACTCAGTGGGAGTTGGGGATTGTAGAGGCACTTAGAAAAAACAGAGGAAAGGAAGGAAAAGGATCAATTTCTCTCAGCTCACTCCCCCATTCTGTTTTCTCTCTCTCTCTCTCCATAGTGCTTAATTTTGAAGGATCTTAGGCCAGAAATTCAAGTGTCCAGAGGCTTAGTTAAGATCAAGGGTAAGTTTTCTATTCAACTCTTTGTTGATTTTTGTTGGAAGTGTTGTTTTGGTGAGCTGAATTCATGTTTTGCTTGGTGGATTTTGGGATGAAGTTTTGTGAAGCCTAAGCTTAGGAATTTGGGAATTTAAGCTTGGAACTGGATTTGAAAGCAGCTCAGGGTCGAAGTCCTACTTAAGGTAAGAGTTTCATTGATTTCTTAAGTGAATTTGCTAGTGTGGTTTAAGTTTATGTGGAGTTTTAAACCACTAGGTGATTTTGAGCTAGGTTGGATGTTTGAGCTTGTTTATGGTGTTTATGTGTTGTTATACTGTTTATTTGAAGTTTTAGGTTGAATTGGAACTTGGGTGTACTTTGGTATTGATTTGGATGAGTTTTGGCTCGGGAAAAATGGTAGGAAAAACCCAGTTTTCTGGGTTCGCATATGAGTTCCGTGGCTCTATTCTTCCGTGCCGCGGCGCTAGGTTGAATTAGGACAGGGGAGCCCTACTGGGCACTGCGGCCCCTATAGGGTTGTGCCGCGGCGCTAGGCCATTTTCAAGATGTGGGATTTTGTGTTTTTAGGGTTTTTTCCCAAGGGGCTCGGTGGATGCTTTCACCACCTTGTGTGAGGAAATGGGATGTTCCAAGAGCACGAATTGGTTCTAGGGTACAATTATGAATTGGTTAGTAACGAGAGCATTACTTGTGTGTTGTGACTAGGTTTTCTGCGAGGATCAGGTTAGAGGACTATGCTTGGGATTTCGGTGCTCAAGAAGCTCGGGACACAGGTAAGAAAATCGTTATACCCGTAGAGCAGGGCGTGGCCCTATAGTTTGTATTGCAGGGCACGACCCTATGTGATTGTGTTGCAGGGCGTAGCCCTATTGATTATGTTTGTATTTGTTTAAGTATTTGTTAAATTTATGCTATGTGTTGCATATTGGTAAATGAACGGCAAAGGCCGAGAACGACAGGGAGCCGGGTATAGCAAGGGGTCGGGAACGGCGTTAAGCACGTGGAGTGCAAGGCCGAGTATGGCAAGGGCTGGGAGTGGCGTTAAGCACGCAGAGTGCAAGTCACTAGGGTGAGACCCTTCTCAGATGCCTGAGTCATCCTCACGATGTAGACCACGAACCCAGGGCCTGGTAAAGCGCCTGGGACGGCATGGTTGTTATGTGTTTAGCTTGTTGGCTGCTTGTTATATGCTAATTGATAGTTATGCATATGTTGATTGCTTATGTTGAGTTTTCTTGTTAGGCTACGACTCACGGGTGCTCTATGGTGCAGGTAAGGGCAAGGGAAAGGTTGACCAACCATGAGTACGAAGAGCGTGGAGCGACGTGTACATATTTGGCCTGCCTGGCTGCCACGGTCAGGGGTATTTTTGGGAGATGTTGTGTCTCAATCTAGATTTTGTCGTTTAGTTGACTTTAATCATATTTTTGAGCTGTAAATATTTCTAAACAGTAATTTTGGGATCCCAAATGTGTAACACTTTATAATTTCAGTGAATAATTACATTTTCAAATTATATGACTTTTATTACAGTTTAGCTACACTTTTAACCTAAAACCTCAATTAGCGAGTTAATTGCACATTTAAAACTCACTTAGTAACGACTCTAAGGAAGTAGGACGTTACAGGCGACATGTCACCCCTAAAAGTTTATATGCCGCCCCACATATTTGAACACTTGACATAATTTTAGTCGATGTGTCGCCCCTGATATGTCATTAGTCACCCCTGATACTTGATTATCATTGTCGCCCCTAAAATCATTTGATTTATAAAAAATAATAAAATTAAATTATTAATTAAAGTTTAAATATTTGAAAACAAATATATTAAAAATAAAAATATTATATTAAATATTCAAATTAGTTCATTAAGATAACAATTATCCATATTGCTAATATATTAAGATAACAAATATCCATATTGTTCATATAATGTAACAATAACTAACAATAAAATAAACCTAGTCTCCTAAATCAACTCGCTCATCCTCCCTATTATCTTCTTGTTACGATTGTGGTGGTTGTTGTGGTGGCGGCATCAGTCAGAGATATTGAAGAAGTAATGTGGACGATCCTAATTTTTTTTTATATGTATATCTTTATTAATCACTTTCAATTATAATTAAAAAATATAATATTAAAAAATAAAATAGAAAATGAGTTCATTGAAGAGCACACCTAGCTAACTGAGTGCAGGGCCTCGTGACTTGCCACCACTACCTCCTCTTTCTATAATAAATAATCCTTCTTAGAAAATAAATAGTAGAAAAAGAAGATAGACATAGAATACATATGGTCAAAAGTTTTGCAATGAAGTAGTAACCCCAGACTCAGCCCTTTTGTCACCTAAGGTTAGTCCATTTTTCTCCCTTAATAATTTTCTTTTTCTCTGCCCGAGCATGTAGGGAAAACTACAATAAATGAGAAGAGATAATATGGACTAAATTGGAATACCAATTTAATTGTGTGTTCTAATTCCCAATAAGAGACTCATAAAATATATAAATAAGCACTTTGAATTGTTAAATCCAAACAATTATTACAAGAGTTTTTATAAATAAATCATAAGAAAAGTACTTTTGGAAACTATGCCAACCAGGGCTAATATATCCTTAATGAGGCTTATAATTAGACTAATCTGGGGACAAAAAAATGTAATCAAAACTTACAGTTAAAGGAAGAAAAACAAGAACTCACTACACCAAATACACATTTCCATAACACATGAATATAATAGAAATGAAAAAGTATTATGGAAAATGTTATATATGTGGCAAATGAAAAATGCGGTAATATTTTGGGTGTAATGACCCACTAATCTAGACTATTTGGACCATTAACGAAACTATACATAAAACTTACATTTTTACGAAAATACCATAATTTATTGAGTAACTTGCAAAATAAGAGTTATTTACAAATAAACAGAATACTAAGAAGGATTATGGGATCCCATTGTCTTTAAAAACAAAAGATGATTTAAAATAAAGACATTACATAATTGGTGCGGAAAATACACATAAAACCATAAAACATAGAATGAGACTACATCTTCGAATCGAATAACGCTCGGCCCCTTGACTCCATTCATCATCGATACACATCCTCCAAGCGCCACGAATCTTACCGCCTCTAAGCTTATTTTCCTGCACATAAACAGAGAGGAGTGAGCCTAATGCCCAGTAAGGAAAATCTAACACAAAGTCACATACATAATTTCATAAAAACATAAAGACTTAACATAATACATATAACATACACTTATTATAATGGCCATTATCACTTGGGGTCCCATAGACTAAACAAGCATATGCCCATGGAATTAGTGGGGTCCTACTAGCTAAGTAGGTCATATGCCCACAACCCATTTGGGGTCTTGTTAGCCATATGGGTCATATGCCCAAGCCTACAACATGCATACATATCATAACACTTTTAATAACATAAAACATATAGATACATAAGCACATAACATATTGATTCTAGCCTATTTTCCTTACCAAAGTTACCGAGATTATGGACTGAGTTGGGACTTTTGGAACACTCCTAAAACCATAAGAAAGAGTAAGTCTAAAGAAAGGAGATGAAATGAAAGAGATGGAAAGACTAAACCATAGAAAACATACTTACCGACTTATATGCTTAAGAGCTTGGATTCCCTAACCAAAATAAGAATGAGGTTAGGGGACTGAGTAGAAGGTTTTGAGAAAGGAAATAATCATGAAATAATGAAATAGAGTTTCGGGTTTACCTCAAAGATTTGCAAGATCAATCTAACCTTCATCGAAATACTATAGAACTCACTTCCCAAAGTGTTTGATAAGCTTATGATGTTTAAGCTTATAGTTTTTCCCCAAACCAAGTGTTTACACTCTCACACTCACTTAACACTAGCAGCTTCTGAACTTAGAGCAAATGGTGAATAATGGCTGGGTACTAGGTCCTATTTATAGAGTTTGGGAATGAAAATATCTTGATTTTACTTGAATAAAAATAATGGCTTTTTAGGTGAAAATCATTTGAATAATCGTTCAGCAGAGGCTGAAGACTCGTTCAAAAGATGCTGGACTGTTGAAGGAGTTTAAATGGCTGAAAGGAAAAGAATTCAAAAGTATTTGAAAACATGCTGGTGGAGGCGATATATCGCCCCCTATAGGCGATATATCGCCTGGACCTTTGTTCCCGAGGCGACCGTGCATCGATTCGTGTTTTCCGTATCTACGTGCTGCGATATATTGCCCCCTATAGCTGCGATATATCGGCATACGCTGAATATTTAAACACGAATTTACACATTTTTAGCTAAGTTTGAATGGAGTAAACAGCCTTGACTAAGCCTTTAACGTACTCAAGGCTGCTGACTGACCCTATAACATTCAAATTTTACCCTTATTTAATTTAATCCTTAAAAATACTTAATCCTTAATTACCATTCATAACATGTGCTTAAAATCCTATTGGTTGATATCTAAACCTTATAATATAATAAATATAATCCTTAATATCAGTCACATAATCAAACCTTAGGTTATACTTAATATTCTTAAACTATAGGTTAAACTTAGAAAATCTATAAGTACTACTATGAGTGTCCAAATAACTCCCGGTCTGAACCAAAAATCCATAGTAACAAAGATAACACTAAACATACTATAATACTACTAACAATTAGCTAAGTAAAGTTCTTGGACTCTACATTGGGAGCCCACCACTTATACATTTTTTTCAGAAAAAATCCTTCCAATTTCGGACTCACCATTTTCTTCTTCGGCTAAGCACAGTCTGAACTCTATCCAGCTTCAGTTTCATCATCCCTGTTTCAAATCTCAGCTCACATCTCCTCCATCCCTCAAATCTCAGCTCAAGTCTCCTCCATCCCTCATATCTCCTCCATCTCTCTCTCATCTTTCTCTATCTCTCTATCAATAGGGTTCCATTCGTTGGGTTGTTTCACTCCTTCTCTTCGGTCTTGGCAAGCCAGGTAAGGATATATAGTTTTAGGTGTTATTGGAAGCATTAACCTCAAAAGTTATCAACATTTTCAAAATTAATTGTGGGTTTTGCAGATTGTTGGCAATTTTTCAATCCGAGGCCTCACTCCCTCGATCTCGGCTCAATATCAGAGCTCCCTTCCTCACTCAGTCTCCGACCAGTTCAAGACTTGGGTAACCTCAACTACATTAGCTTTCACCAGGTACGGTTTGGGCATTTTGAGTTTTTGAGTTTTTTCAACTTTTTTTTTATCGAAAAAAGGAGTATATTAAAAACACAGAAACAAATTACAACTGCCAGATTTGAAACACCACCAAACTTACAAAAAACTCAAAACAGAGACTAAAATACAAACCAAATCATAAACTCCTAACCAACTCAGCAATTGATCTATTCTTAGCCAAACACTGTTGACTCAAACAGTAAAAAAATCTAGCTTTCAAACTCGAACTTATCATTTTAACTAAACAAAGAGGAGTGTTGGAGCAAAGAGAAAAATAGCATGCATTTCTGTTGCACCAAATGCCATAAACCGCAGCAGCCAATTTTTGGGCTTCCCTTCTAACCACAGCTTCCATTGAACAAAATTCTTGGGCCAAATGGCAGTGCCTAACCAGTCTTTAGTCAGCTCCCAAACCGGATGAGAAAAGCTACAGTCAAAAAACAAGTGTTGATGAGATTCCTCAGCTCTCTCACAAACCGGACAGTGGCTAGAGTTCACTGAAATGATGAAACGATGTTTATGTTTTTTCAACTTTACCAGTTTATGTTTATGTTTTATCGAGTTTTTATTTTGAGTTTTTCATCTTTCAAACTTTTTATGTTTTATCAACTTTGCAAGTTTATTTTGAGTTTTTATTTGGGCATTTACCAATTTATGTTTAAAGATCATATTTTGATATCTATTTTGAACTGTTCTTGAGACAAGATACTTTTATTGATTTTTGGCTCTAAAATATACTGGTATAAATGTTGGGAAAGTTGGATTAGATCAGAGAGGCTTTAATAGTTGCAATATAATATTCTCTAATTGTTCTTAGATTGCTTTCAAGATCATATCTTTAATTGATTTTATGGGGTCCATTGTCACCTAAACAATCACTGCTCATCTTTTGTTTTGCATACTCTGATATTTTGGTCTCCTATCCCCACAGAAAACATGTTTAGACAACTTAGCTTACTTGGGATTAGAATGGAATCAAATTATTTCCATGTTGTTTTTTTGGCATGTTTTGAATTGAGCCAAGAATTGCTAGCAGCCCTAGTTGGAAAGGAAAAGAATAAAAGTGAAAGATGCTTGTTGCTTGTTCACTACTACAAAACTGGGCTTTCCCAACACCCAACCACGACAGTCAACTCTGTTGACTGTCGTAGTTGCTTAGCGGGACTCTACGCCGACATCTAATAACTGTCATCGTTGCTTTTGACTGTCGTTATTGACCCCGACGCCGACAATTAATTCGAGAGCAATGCCGACAGTTAAAATGTGTCGCTATTGAGCCTAACGCCGACAGTTAATTCTAGACCAATGCCGACAGTTAAAATGTGTCGCTATTGAGCCCAACGCCGAAAGTTAATTTGAGACCAATGCTGACAGTTAAAATGTGTCGCTATTGACTCCAACGCCGACAGTTAATAAAAGTCCAATGCCAATAGTCATAAAATGTCACCAAAATTCAAATAAAAAATTATAATTAATGAATAGTATAATGTTAAAAATATAAACTAAATTTTGTAAATATATATTTATAAAAATTATGTATTTATTAAAAAATTTTAAAACTAGATTTTTTTTGTTTCTAAATTTTTTATTTACTTTTGTATTTATAATAATTTTTATATCAAAATTTAAATTTATTATTCTTTAACATATTTATAAAATTAACTATATTATTAACTATATAATTCTTTAACATATTTATAAAATTTGTATTAGTTAAAATATAGTTGTTTTATTAATTAAAAAAATATTGTAAAAAAATTAATGAATAGTATAATTTTGAAAATAAACTAAATTATGTAAATATATATTTATAAAAATTATGTATTTATTAAAAAAAAATTTGAACTAGATTTTTTTTGTTTCTGAATTTTTCATATTATTATTTTTTGTAATTATAATAATTTTTATATCAAAATTTAAATTTATTATTCTTTAACATATTTATAAAATTAATTATATTATTAACTATATTATTCTTTAACACATTTAATTATACATATATATAATTTATTTGGGTGTGAAATAAGTATTAAAAAAGTATATTTATTATTATTACATACATTATAAATTTTGAACTATAAATAAATAAATTGATTATTTGTAATAACAAAATTAATTTAATTTTTATAAATATTAAAACATTTTAATTTAATATAATAGTATTTATAATTTAAAATCTAACACTAATAAATAAATATTATGCTACGCGGGTACTAAAAAATTTGGGCGCCAACCTTCAACTTTTTAATTTTCATTTCTCCACTATTTGATTTAAATACTTTATTTCTTATTTTATTTTTAACTCTCTCTTTCTGAAATCCCTCATATCTCTCTTTCTCAATCCCTAAATTTCTCCATGCCTCCGATCTCCAGCCTCTCACTGCATCTCTCGCACGATCGACTATCGCCTTTAGCCTTTCCGAATAAATGGCCTTTGAATCGAGCTCATCCTCGTCTCCTCTGGTGGGTCAATGGAAGTTGAGCGCCACCTCTGCTTGCTCGGGACGCCGCCTCCTTCGGTCCCATCGCCCCCGCTGGCCGGGGTGAAGAAGTTGAGCACGGACTATGCTGGGTATGTCCCTTCTCTTGAATATATACTTATATATTTATAATTATTTGCTTACTTTATTTTGTTTGCTAAAAATGATGTTCTGAATTTTAAAATTGTGGTGTTTACTATAATCTTTTATGAGACTATTTTCCTCTTTTTTTTTAAAAAAAAATTTGACTGGAGAAAGGGGTTTCCGTGCAAAAGTGGACTCTTTGATCTTGTAAATTTATATATATTGAGCAGGTGATTATTTAGTATTTTGAGTGAATGACTTATGTTTTGGTTTGTATGTATGGGTGGAAGAGAACAGCAACTTTGACTCACTTTACCTGGAAGATGTGTTAATGGAAAGGCAGAGATCAAATGGTCCTAGCCGTGTTAAGATCATGGTTATGCCTGGTTTTTATGTTCAGGACTGGGTTTTGAGGTGTAAGGTTCTTTGTAGGTATAAATCTGTAACATGAAATAATTTAGAAACCCTCTGGTTTTCCTAAGGTTACCTTTGATTAGTGAAGTTTGTAGCTTTAAAGTGTTTATATGTTGATTAAATGCTCAGCTGAATTTCTTCTATTAGAAAATGAGTAGAGAATAAGAAAAACACGTGTAGCTAAACTCACTGGTCTCTAAACTTTCATTTCTTCAGAAGAAAGATAGAATCATGTGTAATTTTTACTAAATTTCATTGAGATTAAAAGGCTTAGGCTTGGAAGTTTATATGATGAAGTGGTTCTTCACCAATCACCAGCATAAAAGAAAAACAGAAGAAATTTCCTACTTTGTTTTTCCTTTCGCTCTTGGTTTTATTCGTTACTTTCTTCTTCTAAAGGTAGTATTTAAAATAATTATTGTGAATGTTTGGATGTTTGTATAGAAACTGTTTGACAAAATATTTTAGAGAACCATAGTGAGGGGTGTGTTCAGTGTGTTCTTTTCCTTTTTCATCTTCTTTAATTTGTAACTTACATGTGATTGGTAGTAGTTGTAGTGCAACTATATACATGTGTGCATGCTATATACATCTTTTTGGTGGCCTTTGGTCAGCGTTTGACTTGTTTTTGTTTTTTTTTTTTCCTTTGCGTCTTTGTTATTTAACTTAGCATATGTATTTGTTTTGGTCAGGATTTGACTTGTGTGGTATTGTACTGGCTAATTTGCTTTGTATGTTAAGTGTTTTTATTGTTATTGATTCTTGTTGCTTTCCCTTGGTTAGGAGAAGCACTTTGCATTAAAAAAAAACCAAACAAATGCATATGGAAGGCCTAGCTTGATCAACTATATGCATTATTTTTGAATGTATTTCCTGGTTGTGTATAAGAAAGTCTGTTTTTATCTGTAACTTATCATATGAGATTTAGGGTATGGATTTCTTTTAAATAAAAAGAGTCAAACTCTATGGAATGTAGCTACAATAACTACTTTCTGATCTGTATTGAAAGCAAGCATACAAGATCAAAAGAATTAGCAAGAGCACAAGTATCTATTCTAGATTCTTATTTTATTCTTTGCTTATTTTTATCGTTTGCCTCACTAGTTGCTTTATCTCACTTAAATTTTCAATGAAAGATTTTAACATATAAGAATTGCAATTGCTTGTAGAGTTCTGAGAGGATTGGATCTACAAACACTTTGATGCTGCAAACAAAAATGAAGAAGGCAGAGTTGAACATAAATGAAAAGGGTTTGATATCTGCTTTACAACACTTGAATCCATTATGCAATTTATAATATGTTTTCCCCTTCTATTATGCTCTTCTCGGAAAGAGTTTTACTTGGCTTTAAAAAATGCTCATGATTAAATATACTCCTGTTTTATGTATGGCTGATTTGTTTGAATCATAAATTGAAAGATTTTATCGCAGTGTGCTATGTATAGCTTAAATTTGGCAACATTGTTATACAAAATATATTTGTACAGAGAGCATGTTTATGAAACTTAATAAGCATTTTTTGGCATGTTATGAATTCTATCAATTATGACTAGATAGATGTCAGATGAAATAATTGAGATATTATTATTGCTGTTAAAAGTATAAATCTCATTTCGTCTTTAATAGAATTGCAAAAAGTTTACTCTAGCATATGATAACTTCTATAATTATTTTCGACTATAATTTTCTGTGGCTATATTAGAATGGTTCTGGCTTGCTTATCTAGTCACCGAAAATATAACAAAGTTTATACCCTACTGTTATTCTTGTTTCAGATGATGTGTATATAGTCATGCAATGCCATGAAGTTTAAGTACTTGACATTGCCTAACAAATTATCAAGAAATTTGAGATAGGACTTATTTATAGAAATTCAAATGAGCCTTGGTAAATGTAATTTTTTACCTAAAATTTTAAGTGTTAATATTTGATAAGCTATTTGAGACTGACTTTTTTTTTTATCTAAAGTTTTATTATTAACCTCACTTCAATTTCTAATTCTTGAGACCTTGATATTATTAACAATATGCTTCTTTATACATAATGATTAATTGGATGCAAATACACTACTACATTATGCTTCTAATTCTTGAGAATAATGTATTTGACTCAACCCAAGGCTGAGAAGAAAGATTAAGATGAGCATTTGGTTTTTCTCTTCTTTGCATTATTATTTAATGATTTAATTCAGATTTGACTCACTTTCATTATATTATAACATTGTAAATGTGTGTATGTGCTGAGACAGATTTCAAAGAAACTATTTTGCAACAGTTTGCAAGAGGTATGCTTCTAACTTTTATTTTAATACTATGCAAATGTTAGAGGAGTTTGAATATCTTAAATATTCATCCATAGTGAAGTAGGTTCTGAGATTGTTATTGTGTGCTGCGGTGATAACGGAAGGTTGAGAACTTGTGTGTTTTAGTGAAGTAGGATCTGAGAAATTTGTGTGCTGCGGAGATAAGAAAGAAAACTTGTGTGTTGTTTGAATTGATGTAGACTTGTCTATGATCATCCTATAATTGAATTGTGTTTGTTTGATTGTTTTGATTATAACATATACTTGTATGAATGTACATATTGCGTGTTGGCATACGCATATAGCATAACCTTTTGTATTTCTTGTTTTGTATATGTTAGTTTTCTTCTTGTCCCTTGTCTAATGTCTTTAGTGAGGTGATTTATAACATTGAGCATCACTTTTGGTTCTTGTGATCACATGTAGGTTCAATAGTATAAAGTGCTATACAAAAGTTTGATGTTATTAGCATATTGGTTGATAATTCATGATTTCTTTTTTTGCACCAGAACTACTATTTCAATTTGTGTTTATTTTAATTGAAGCATAGCTTTATGTTTCATTGTAGTCTAATAGTTTGATCATTTTCTTACTTAAATAATATCCAAGTTATTTTTTTTCTTCCAAATTGTAATTGTTTTCACCATGTTCGATGGCCTTAGCTGAAACAATGTATTCTTTAAACAATTGAAAATTTTCTAAAAAAATCAATTGGTGAGTTTTGGGTTCAATCAATTGAGACATAGGATATATATTTATATATTTACTCGATGATTTCCTTTTCTGCACTAGAACTACTATCTCAATTTGTGTTTATTTTAATTGAAGCATAGCTTTATGTTTCTTTGTATTCTAATAGTTTGATCATTTTCTTATTTAAATAATATCTAAGTTATTTGTTTTCTTCCAAATTGTGATTGTTTTTACCATGTTCGATGGCTTTAGCTGAAACAATGTATTCTTGAAACAATTGAAAGTTTTCTAAAAAAACAATTGGTGAGTTTTGGGTTTAATCAATTGAGACATAGGATATATATTTATATATTTACTCGATGATTTCCTTTTCTGTACCAGAACTACTATCTCAATTTGTGTTTATTTTAATTGAAGCATAGCTTTGTGTTTCATTGTAGTCTAATAGTTTGATCATTTTCTTACTTAAATAATATCTAAGTTATTTTTTTCTTCCAAACTGTGATTGATTTTACCGTGTTCGATGGCCTTAGTTGAAATAATGTATTCTTTAAACAATTGAAAATTTTCTAAAATGGATTGATTATCACTTTGTTAAAAATGTTGCGCTTGTATAGAATTCATAATTATATGGCTATTTATTAAAAGAAATATATATGCTTGACCAAAAGAAATTATGATTTTCTATTTTGCGTAGACTTTCAAATGTGAATTAGATTTATAAATTTGGATTAGGCTTATTCACAACTCGTAGTGTTACTTTAACAACTTTTTCTGGTATGCTCGTTGTGTTATTTTAATAACTTTAACAAATGTCACCTAGTATGTTTGTGTTACATATTAATGATCTATTATATTTATGTTCTTGGTGCTCTTATTTATAACTATATTATCTTTTCTTTTCTTGCTAAGTACTATAGACTTAGAATCTTATGCATATTACCTACACAGGGCATGTCTTCATATGTGTATATATGTATATTAATTTCTCGATGTTTATTGTATATTTGCTAATGTGTTATGAATGATTGGTAATTTGGTTTATTAATGTCTATGTGATTTCATAAACAAACTAGCTTGAGCACTTTTAAATTGAGACTGACAGGTATGCATTTCCATTGGTCATTGTAATAGAGTTAGTAATTCTACAGCTCATTCCTTAGCAAAACTTGCATTATCTCTTGATTCCCCTAGAGTTTGGTGGCTTGGTTTGCCTTCATGTCTGTGGCCTTAAAACTCTTTATGTTTGATGTTTTTGCTTCATCTTGGTTGTTTGCCCAATAAAATTCTTTGAATTTCACTCAAAAAAAAAAAAAAAATTAAGACTAACCACTTAAGCCATGAGGCTATCCAATTTGATAAGAAAAATACAACTTTTATATAAATTAATTTTGTGACTGAAAACCACAATCATCCTTTTTGTTTATTCTGCAACCTCAAGTTCTCTATTTATTTTAGTTTTGGTTTAACTTTAATGGTGTTTATTCTGTATTGTAGGCTAAAACTCTACTTGGATATTTAAGAGAACCAAGGCAACACGAAATTCTTTTTCAAGTTGTTGGGTATTATTTTCTTTCTTGCTTCTAAGAATTATGTACAGTGAGGATTTGATATATTATTTACATCAAGAATAATGAATTTTTATTAAGAATTATAATGAATTTTCATTGAGACTTATTTAGTCTCATGGGGATTAGATGTATTATTTACATTTTAATTGTATGAATAAATGTTGTATGTATATGAATTTTTATTATGATAAATATAATTTTTTTTACAATTTATGGTAATAATAATTAATTATATAAGTAATTTTTTTATTTAAATTTATATCAAACTTCACTTGTTAAAAATATAATTAAAAGTTTTAAAAAATATATATTGAAAAATTATTATATATATAAATTCAATATTATGGCGACACTTATTAACTGTCGGCGTTGTCAGCAATGATGACGCCTATTAACTGTCAGCATTGCCAGCAACGGCGACACGTATTAACTGTCGGCGTAGCCAGCAACGGTGACATGTATTAACTGTGGGCGTAGCCAGCAATGACGACATCTATTAACTGTCAGTGTAGCCAGTAATGACAACACATATTAACTGTCGCCGTAGCCAGCAACGACGACACTTATTAACTGTCGGCGTAGCTACCCTACATCGGCATAGGCAAATACGACAGTTAGTCGACTGTCGTCATTGCTCAATAGCAACAGTTAAAAACTGTCGGGAAATCCCATTTTTGTAGTAGTGGTTCCAATGTATATAATCTATATAATAAAATGTATTTGATATAGATTGAAAAATTATGGACAATCCTATTGATATAACCCATGCTGTGACTATGAGGACCACCACACTTGTTGTTTTGCTAATCTTTCTACTTTCTCTTAATTCCTTCCTGTAATGAAAAAACTATCCTGCAGTCTTGGAGTCTTTTTAATGCTATACATTGTCCATTAGATAGCCAACCCTAAAGAAGCAGTACATGGAATAATATGCAAGGAGAATGAGTCAAATCTCAATCAAGATATTGATGAAATATCTTTTTGATATATAGTTCGTAGAGTAATTTATTAAAACATGTAGAGCCAAGACCAGAGATCACAACAACTTGCACAAACACAATTTGATCGAAAGAAACAGTCACAAGAACAAACCAGATAGAAGAAACACACAAGAAATCAAACCAGTTAAAACACAACACCAAGGAAAAGTTATAGATTTTTTTACTGAATTACAAGGAAAAGTTTCTAAAAAACTATATGTAAAAGTATACAACTCAACAGTATATATAGCAGTAGTAAACATAACGAAACATAACTAACTGCTTTAGAAGAATGGTTGTGAACATAAAAGATTGCTTACTGGACCAAAATAACTAACAAATTCTCCAACTCAACAGTATATATACTAGCCATATAGCTTCCTTGACAACTTCTGTTAAAGCTATATGTTCAGCTTCTATAGTAGATAAAGCAACCATCTTTTGCAAACTGGCTTTCCAGCTAACAGCTGTACCGAAAACTGCCAAAACATAACCTGTAAGTGATTTTCTAATTTCTAGACAGCCTACAAAATATGAGTCAACAAAACCTTCTATAGCAGCTGTCTTATATTCGTTTCCAGCTCCACCATAAACCAGAAATCTATACCCAAAATTAGTTTTGCAGCACCCAAATCTTTCATCTCAAATTCTTTTTTCAGTTCAACCTTTACCCTTTCAATTTCTCTTTGTAATTTCAGCCAGAGTATATTCAGTATATACTCTGTAATTTCTATTAGAGTAGAAATGTCCCCTAGAAAAAAAATTATTGGATAATAACATCTCAATCATCCCCGGAAAGAAAAAAATCAATTATGGAAAAAGTACCATTTAATCCCATTTATTCAGAAAACGATCAAAACTTACTGTTGTATTGTGTGAAATAGGTACACTCTCCTATCCATTTTGTCAAAATTTACTAAGGCAAATCAAACTGAGATTGAAGAAATACCTCAAGATGTAGATGCGAATGTAATGAACTTAGCCAAGAAGACAAGGGGAAAAACTCTATTGGAAAATCTTACCAAGAGGAACAATGACTTAAGGATAATAAATTGGAATGAAAAAGGGCAACCAGTTGGTACTAACTCAGTGCAATTTTCTTCTTTTGTGGGCGCTCTTGTGCCAGAGGTTGTTCCTTACATTATTTCAGATTGGAGGAAAGTTTCACCAATTATGAGAGATGTTCTTTGGGCATCTATTAAGGTAGAATTACAAGTTTTATGAATGTATTTTTTTTATATATATTCAGCTCTACACTTAAACATATAATATATTATTCTATATTCTATTGTAGGCACAATATGACTTACATGATGATTGGCAAAAAAAGATGTGCTTTGAAATGATGGCAGAACTATGGAGAGCTGGGAAATCTAGACTTGTAAAGGATATTATCAATGCAAAAAATGAGAGTGAACGACTAGCTTTAAAGCCAGATTGCATAAAAAGTGATGTAGAATGGAGAGCATTTGTTGCCAAAAAAATTAGTAAAGAACATTTGGTAAGAAATATGATGTAAGAAGTGATGTGGCTGCCTCTTTTATCTCTGTTGGTGTTAAATTAAATATAGTTATGCCTCTTTTACTTATTTATTAAATAGGATATAAGGGCCAAATACCAAGAGAGAAGAAAGAAAGTTGTTCCACACACCTTAAGTCGAAGAGGATATGCTCGAATAATCGATGATATGGTAATAATTAAGTTTTATACTATTTGTATTTTTGCTTCCATTGTTGTAGTCTCTATTTTATAATCTATATTGATGTATTGTGTAGCAGAAAGAAAATGAGGATGTTAAAATATCTAGAATCGATGCTTTTCGGAGAGCCTATACCAAGAAGAATGGTGAACCTGTAAACCCAACGACATCTGATATTTTTGTGAGTATTAGTCATTTAATTTTTGTGAATTTTTACTTATTTTCCATAACGCATACATTAGTTATACTAATTTATATGCAGGGTTCATTGAATGAGATTCTCCTTGAAGACCCAAAATCTGGAACTACAGACAACGCTGATGAGCATGCCTTGACAAAATTGTTTGGTAACCCAAAATCTGGTCGTTTAATCGGACACGGAAGAGGCGTAACAAGGTCAAAGCTAACTGTTGTTGATATGTGTAATAGCAAGATCTCCAAGTTAGAAGAAGAGCAACATAATATGAAGCTCAAAATGACTAAAATGATGAATCTACTTAAAGAACACTTGGTGGTATTTCTATCTTGCACTTATAAACCTTAGTTTTCTTTTCTTCCAATGAAACCTATCTTGGTTTTATATTTAGGTTGGTGGTAAAGTGACACCAAGCGAAGGACAGTCTCGCAATGTACCGCAGTCAAACAATATTCAGTCCCCTAAGGTAAATTATAAAAGTTGTTATTGTTTTAAATTTTCATTTTAGAAGAACAAATAAAGAAACTAATATATTGTCTTTAAAATAAATTTGGTAGAGTATTGTACTGGAAAAAAGACATAACTTTGCAGAAGGGAAGAATGCTTGCTACTTGCTTGACTGGGGAGATGTAATTGTTGCTGAAGGTCGTTGGGATTCTAGTGATCCAAAGATAATTGTACATGGAAAGCCTCTTGGACAAGACTTTATGCGAGTATGGGTTGATGTTGATATTGTACTAGAATCTTACTTATTTCGTCCTAATCATGCGATGCTTACAATACAAGAAGTAGTTGGTTCCACAGTTGCATGACCTTCTAAAAAAGTTATTCCAAGAAGTACATTTTCATACTAAAAAAATAACCAATGTCTTATAATTTAGTGTTTGGTTTCTTTGTTTGCTTTGGTGTAGTTGTGAATTCATTATTTTGTATGTGGTGTCCTTTCTTGGATATAATTTCCATAGCATTTTTCTTGAAGTAATTTGTGATGCTAGATAATAACAATAAAATATTTCTTTGTTTATTTTGCAGATGTGACAAACGAAGTAGAAAATGATACTTAAGACTCCTTGAAAGTAGTAACTTTGTTTATTTCTTTGTGTTGAAAGTAGTAACTTTTAACTATGTTGAATATTTAAGACTCCTTGAATACTTAAAGAACATTTTGTTGTTGATGATAGTGTTGAATGTTTTAAACTAATTTGTGGATTGTTAATACAATGTTGAATGTTCTTACTTTTTGTTATTTGAAAATCAAGTTCTTTGATGATGTTAGTATATATTAGAAAGCTAATTTTAATTATATAAAAAACATTAAAATATAATAGAATAAATTAGTGTTATATAAATGAAATATATAATGAGAATTTAAACTTATCTAAATATTAAAATAATACGAAAATTGTGTTATAATATCTATTACAATAATATTTTTTATGCAAAGAATTGTGTTATGCAAACTTCATTATATAACATAAATAATGTGTTATACTAAAGTATAGTATAACACAAAAAATGTGTTATACTAAAGTGTAGTATAACACAAGAAAGTGTTATACTAAAGTGTAGTATAACACAAATTTATAAGTATTGAAATGTGTTATATAATCGACTATAAATAACATAATTAAACACTTATCTATATATTAAAATAACACAGAATGTGTGTTATCGTTGACAGTATAATAACACATCTGTATAACAATGATAAAGTGTTATGTAAAGTACCCGGACCTACGATAACATAGTCGTTCTTAACACATCAAAAAGTGTTATGATATGTTTTGATAACACATTTTCGGTGTTATTAAAAGCATTTTTTCTTGTAGTGACTAAAGATTATTAATTAAACCTTTTCCTAATTCAATTATCAATACAAATTAATCTTAATTCAAATGACACCAATTGACAAAATAAATTCCAAGACAATAATTAGGGTGTGCAAATTTTGGTTTGGTACCGCTCATAATACCAAAGCTAATAAATTAATTAAGGTTACCATTTAAAAGAAGTGAAAGGTAAACTGAAAATAAGAATTGACAAGTCATATCCATGAACTAATAAATTAAATATATATGCAAAAGGAGATGAGAAAGGATTTGTATTACATCCAATAACAGAGAGTATCAAGTATGCAGCAGCTATGCATAAAACGTACGAATATTATAACTTATTAGAAAAAAAATAGAACAAGAATGTCCCCAAATATCATACCCAACATCGTTTGAAAAAAGAGAAACATGTTTTACAAATCAGATACAATAGAAATAATAATCTTGGCACTAAAAAATCTTTCAAACTATCTAGAATACTCAGATTAAATTCCTAAGGTGTCATTTTAGACCAAAGCCGACAAGCCTGGCGTGTGTTTATATATATATATATAATTTATCAGATACAGAAAGTGAGGAGAAACAATAAGAGAATGAAAAATATGAAGAGAAACTTTATTGGATTTCTCCTGGGCATTTAATCAAACACAATCAATTCTAAACTATAAGAAACAAATTCCCCTACATATATCCTATAAAATTTCCGATCAATCACATTAAAAAGCATAAAAGGAATAAAAACCAAAAACGTCGCTCCCTAAGTTCCACAAACAAACCCAAAGTTTAAGAAGTCCCAATAATTATCGTGTTTGACAATAGCATCACACATATTTATATATTATACATACATATATATATATATATAAGTAGTAGGCATCTGGGTTATACATATATATATAAATAAGTAGGAGGCATCTGGGTTTACGAATTCAATAATATATGTAAGATATATATATGCTGAGATAGTGAGTCACCTGGGTTTCGCCTGGTTCAGTGTTTGTCGTGTGAGGAGGCTCGGCATTAGAGAGAGAGAGAGAGAGAGAGAGAGAGAGAGAGAGAGAGAGAGAGAGAGAAAATCGAGATGGAGATGGACCTCGGCGTTAGGGAGTCGACGACGTTAGGGAGAGATAGTAGACCGAGAGGCTGAAGAGAGAACAAAATGAGATGATTAGGGATACATTTGGGGTTAAGTGGTACTGAGACTTGTATCACGGGAAACACGTCATATTATTAGGGGCGACAAGTCGCCCCTAATAATTTTCACCAGCAACACACCCTGCCAAAATTTCCCACCCAATTCTAGTCAAAGTATTTCATTATCAGGGGCGACTATCCCAAGTCGCCCCTAATATTTTTTTAGAATATCAGGGGAGACTGATGATGTGTCATCCTTGACTTCTTGAATATTAGAGGCAACATATAGTCGCCCCTGATAGAGTTGCCTCTAAAACCACTATTTCTTGTTGTGCTTCTCCTTCCTCTCTTTCTTTCTCTCAATAGTCGAGCTCTCTCTCTCTCTCTCTCTCTCTTCTCTTCTCCCCTCTCTCAAGAACTCTCCTTCTATCTCTAGCAGCCAGCCACAATGAGTCCCAATGCTCATGTATTTTTCATTTTATTCCTCATAAGAGGGTACAACCCTAGCCTAGTGTGAATGGAAAAGTTCCCAATTAGGAGTATTAACATTCCCTTGATTCCCTCTCCCAAAGATCAAGCCTTGGCACACAAAAGGAAACCCAAATGCCTAGCATTGACCGACCCCCTCATTCTCTCTCACTCTCTCTCTCTCTCTACTCAGCCACCAAGGCCATTCTCACATACATTTCTCCACCCTCCAAAAATAGCTTAGGTCAACCAATCAATCCTTACATCTTTTTCCTATTATTTTCTTTTAAATTTTTCTATCAAATTAAATGAAAAATACTTTCCCATTTACACTTGTGTTCACACAAGTGTTCGAGAAATGTCTAATTTCTAAAATAACTAATAGAATCTAAAATGTATGGTAGTCTATTGCATGCTCTCCATGCTTACCATGCACATGTGCACACCAAATGCTAGGGTGTATTTCTACTAACCATTCACCTTGGTGCACACAACCAATACTCAAGAACTCACAAAATAAAACAATAAAAGTAAATTCCTATCACTTAACAATTAATAATAAAATAAAGCACCCAAATTAATAAAATAAAATAAAATATTTGGTGCGCTACAAATGTTACGATTCATTCATGATATTGAATCTCCAAAACAAAAGCCACTAGCCTCATTATATTAAGAGACATTAACGAATGAATCAAAATATCCAATAAACATAAACATTCGTTCATGATAACTTAAGATTTAGACTGATATACAAATGATCATCTATTAAGATATGAAATAAATATTTATGACAAACTGTAAGTTTATAAAAATAAATAATTGACATCGGTCCTGTCGTATATAATCACTATTATATAAAGTATGTTCACCAGTATGTCTATCCACATCAGTAATTCAAATCTAGATTACTTGCATCCCATATGCTTTGTAAACCATACTAGCAACCATTCATTGAAGATTCTGTTTTGTAATGCGTCGCTGACTATTTTATTCATTATATACGATCTTAATATGCATACAAGATCATATTCTCATATATAAACATAGAATGTTATGATATTTATATCAAATTTTCAAATAAATATATAATATTCAAATATATAAAAATGTACTTTTATTTAAATCAATAAAAATATATTTTTACATGCTTTTAAGGCATCAACCCTAACACTTGGTGACTTTAGAGTTTCCTTTTATATGAAATTTATCCTCATGTAAATATAGTACTATTACATGTTTAGCATTAACAACTTATAACATTTAAGAAATCTGATAATATAATAAAAGTTATAAATAATGATTTTCTTTCAAGATCTATGTTTTAAAAATATTTTCATATGAATAAAATAAACGAGAAAGCAAGAACCCTCTGATACAAACAATCTCCTCAGTATTTTGTTTTGAGTATTAAAAACAAAAGGAGAAAGATATATCTATGTATTTTATAAATTCATAGATCTTGATATTATCTATGTATTTTATAAATTCATAGTGCAACATCTTTAGAAGATTTACAAAGTGTTAATAATGTTCTACTTCTATCATTTTGAGGCTACTATTTCACGTAGACTATTAAATGGAGATATCTATTTAAGTCTAAGTTTAGAAGAAGCATCTTTATATCAATTACCATATGCTTTACATCATTTATATGTTATTCTAATTGTGTACTATGAGCCAGACAAAACTCGAGTATTATGAGAAATTTTTTAAAATACAATATATAAAGATTTTTCACATTTAAATTGAATAAAATTGATACAAGAACTAGAATACTACAACAGTTAGGTTATACGTTTGAATCGATGAGAAAAAATATAAATGTTATCATTTTGTAGACTATATCATTAATTTACAATAAGATGAGAAATTTATAAAAGAAATAAACGAAGAATTAATGATTGTGGTTAGTGTTGAAGATTTATTAGTTGTTTCTAAATTAAATGAAAAACAAAGAAATGCACATATGATAAAATTTTAATTAAAATATTTAGAAATGAATCTAGAATTTTTTTATTGATGGCCCCGGAGGAACAAGTAAGACATTCTTACATTATGTCATTCTTGGTACTGTTAGATCTCAAAAATTTGTTAGATTTTGCAACAGTTTTATCTGGAGTTGTTGCATCTATATGATCAGGTGGTCGAACTGCTTTTTCAAGATTTAAATTCCCTCCTCAAATAGAAAGTAATTGTACCTGCAATGTTACAAAAGAATTTATTTGAGCTACAATTTTACAAATAACAAAAAAATATAATATGGGATGAATCTCCAATGATAAATAAAGATGCAGTAGAATTTAGATAACATGTTACACGACATAGTAGAATGTGATTTACCATTTGGTGGTGAAGTAGTTGTACTTGGTGGAAATTTTTGTCAAGTTCTTCGATTATTCCACAAGGAAAAAAAGAGATAACAAATGCAAGCTCACAACTTATTCTGGCCTTCTTTTATAAAAATACAACTAATCACTATCAGAGCAAATAAAGATCATATGTTCTCCAATTTCTTATTATGTATTGGTGATGGAATCCAAAGAAATTTAGAAAATAATGATGTCTTATTATCATTTAATATGATAATACCATACGAAAATGATTTTATATCATTGCAAAATTTAATAAATTATGGTTTCCCAAATATAGAAATTTGTTCTAATATTTTAGATTCAATGATTAATAGAGCAATATTAACACAAAAAATAAATACGTTGAAATAAATTATTTGTTAATTAAATAATTGAGATTTTTACATAAAATACTAATTTTCACTAAAAAATTATGTTTTTACGGTCAAACATTTTTTTCTTTTCAATTTTACGATTTTAAGGAAATTTTTACATTTTTACAATTTTACGGTTTTTTATTTTTTATTTTTTTTGTGTTGTTTTCAAGTTGTTTTTAGTTTTTTCTTTTTTTGTGTTTCCACGTTGTTTTTAGGTTTTTTTTTTTGTTGATGTTTAGTTGGTCCAGTAAGTTGTTTTCAAGTTGCATTTTAATTTTTTTTTCCTAAAAACCATATTTTGGTAATTATAAAACTTTTAAAATTATATTTTTGAAAACTTAAGTCCGTATTTTTGAGAAAAAAAATAAGAACCGTAAAAAAGTAAAAAAAAAAAATGTACTTAAGAAAAAATCTCGAAATAATTCCCTGGTCAGCCTATTCATTATTATAACTTTGATGAATGATTAGATAAAAGTGAACAATATTTTTAACAGAGTGTTGAAACACTTTAACACCTAAATGTACCACCACATGAATTAGTTGTCCTATTATTATATTTTATAATCTTAATGCTTCAGATGGATTATGTTATTGAGCTCAATTGACGTGTTAAGATTTTCGACTAAATATTATTAATGCAGAATTTACAAATGGTTATTATGCTGGAAAAAGAGTCTTTTTACCTAGAATTCCATTCATACTAATTAAAAATAAAAAGTATCATTTTCCGTTCAAAAGAACCCAATTTCCAATATGACTAAGTTTCGCTATGATAATCAATAAAGCACAAGGAAAAAAATTAAATTTGGGTGGAATCTATCTTACAGAGCTTGCATTTTCACATGGTAAATTATATATTGCTTTATAAAGAGATACAAATGCTGAATTGTTATTGATTATATCAACCTTATGCAAGAACACATATTGTAACAAGTGGTATATTAAAATCGATCGCAGAGAGACTAATCTTTAAGTGTTAAATACCAATCACTATTTTTCTTTCAATCCAAATTAAATAATAATTCAAGAAAATAAAGAAATACTTAAGAAAATAACTCTAACACAAAACAAGAATTCAAGCGATTATAATATCTAGGTCATTAATTTTCTCGAACGTTCTTCCATAAGAATCTTTCATCATCTTTATTTTAATGTTCTAATTGCAAGTGTAGGGTTCCTAAGTATTCACAAGGTTTTTTCAAATCACAAGTAAATCCAACCAATAAATTAATTCTAATATTCCTATAAAGAATTGAAATTAATCAATAGCATTAAGTTTAGTCCTAATTTGACTACCTATAGGGTGGTTAGGTATATTCCTACCCTAAACATAAATCAACATTAAATGTCAATCTTAAGTTATATTGATTAGTTCTAATTTAGGATTTCTCTCCCAAGTTCTACTTAAATTACTAATTCAATTCAAAGTTGATCACTCTTTGAAAAGCATTAAGCACAAATCTATATAAACAATGAATATGATAATCAAAATAAAGAATTAAAAAGAAAACTTGTTTATAAACATAGGGTTCCATTAAAGCCATAGAAAAAGAAATTTAGTTCATGATTATAATGAAAAATACCAAACAATACTCATAAATCACGGTTTGAAATTCAAAATAACAAGAAAACATAAAGAAGAAGAAAATATGAAACTAGTGCGTAGATCTGTCTTCAATATTCAAAATCCACTATTGTCTTGTGTTTTTTCTCCAAAAACTTGCTTTCCACGTTCAGATGTAATCTCATATTACTACAAGAAAGTTTGTTTTTGTCAGCGCTTTTCAGAATTGCACTGGCAAAAAATGGCACTTTTGCCAGTGTTAATTTGTGCCGGTAAAAGTGGTTTTTGCCAGCGCAATTCCGAATTACACCAGGAAAAGATACTTTTGCTGACGTCACTATGAATTTTGCCGGCAAAAAGTTGTGCACTTTTTACAGCATAGGTTTTTTCGACGCACAAGGCATTGTTGCACCGGAAAATGTGAGTTTTACCGGAACCTAGGTTTGACGGTGGTACTTTTGCCTGCACATTACGATATTGTGCTTGTAAAAGTCTTTTAAACAAGCTGGAAAAAGTCATAAACGCACCGGGAATAGATAAAATTGCGTCGGCAAAAGTATTACAGAATAGAAATACACAATTTTTAAGTGATTATTGTTTTATATAGTTTCATTCATAAATTAATGATTATTTAACATATAATCAAGAGTATAATATCGTTAGATTGTTCTAAGATCAACAACAATACTAATGAACTTTGTAATTATCAACTAAGATTGTTGTGAACATTGTTGATTATGCTTATCTTACCATACGATTATCATTTATTTAAAAAGAAATTGTTATCATTGGTCTAATAAACTATTTGATTACACATAAAGTTTATGAATATATACAATCTTGGTCTTACTCAGCATTATTAGTGTTACTCATGATCGAGTATTGCTCTTTTGATAATATATATGTACACGTTTCAATATTGATAAATAAAATCGTATTGATAGTTTGTTGGAACGTTAACTAATTATTAATTTTTGAAGAATAAAGAAATAGTCGATCATACTACTGATGTTTTATTATAAATAACAAGAATTAATAGTAATCTTCTTGATTGTGTAAGTAGATAAACTCTTGTGATATATAAATATTGTTGTATGTCATCCAATTTCAATAATTTTTAGATATATTTAGTATTTATTATTAATTATGGACATTATAAATAGTTCGATTAAACCCTAAGTGTTAAAATATTTGAAATGTTAAGTAGTACTATGAAGAAGGTGCTCAACTTCCTGACTTTTGTGCACGACAAGGTATCACAAAAAGCTTTTCAGCGGTTGCTCATCCCCATGCTAATGGAAAAGTAGAAGCAGGTAACAAGGCTTTAAAAGATACGATGATGAAGTGCCAGCCTAGTCGTAGTATACAAGTTTATCAAATGTTGGTCGCACCAGGATAATCTTTGGGGGTAAATGTTTAACCCAATTTTAGACTTGATACGTGGCATCTAAGGAAGAGACATGTGGCATTACACTGCATTAAATTCAGAGAGCTGGTTGGAAGGAGTAACTGCTCGAGATGGCTACCTCAGAATATAAAATATTATCAAGCAAACTTCAAGTAACCTGCTAGATAATGGAGCAAACTAGAACAATTCCATGAAGCTGATCGGAGTCTAAGACTTGCCCGATGAGCATGATACTTTTACCCAAAGATCCAAATTTTATGTGATACTAGAAATATATGTACCTGATATTTAAATTGTATTATTACTACTACAAAACACATTTTTAGGACACTCACCTAAATACGAGTCCTAAAAAAGCCTCCTGGACATTTTAGGACTCGCGTTGCATGTCCTTAAAGAATTTCGCGAGTCCTAAAAACTATGTGTGTCCTAAAAGTTTGAGTTTTTTATTAAACGAACACCTCCTGGACTTTTTAGGACTCGCGTTACGAGTCCTAAAAACTTATGTGTATCCAAAAAGTTTGAATTTTAAAAAATTTCAAATTTCCTCCAATTTTTTTTAACAAAAGTTTTATTATTATTTATTGAAAAAAAACAAAACAAAATCACTCAGCCCTTTTTTCTCTCTCTCTCTCCTCGGTTCCCTCTCTCTCTCTCTCTCTCTCCCGAAGTTCCTTCTCTCTCTCCCTCTCTCACCTTGCACGTCACTGCCAAGGCCGAACAGTCGCCATCCCGTCTCCGGCCACCGCCACGCGCCACACCATCGGAAGCGCCGTCTGCCGAAACCCCCAACCCTCGAAGATAGACACCTCATGCGCGACCTAATGCTCAACGAGGCACTCGAAGTTCAGTCGTTCATGAGTTTCTCCCAAACTTTCTGAGCATATTTCGGCCACCTCGAGCAACCATGAGCTGAACCACCACCACCACCATACTCCTTGCTTCTTGGGCTTTAAAACCCAATAGTTTATTTTCCAAACCACCACCTTCGAATGGTAGCGCCACCGTCGTCGTCGCCTGAGCCCCGCCGCCAGATTCAAAACCCACTAATTAATTTTTTAAAAATAAAAATAAAACTTTTCAGGACTCGCAATGTGAGTCCTAAACACATTCTTTTAGGACTCGCATTGTTTCATTGCGAGTCCTAAAAAATCCTAGTTTTTAAGGCTCTTAAATAGAGGTCTCGCGCCCCGTGAGTCCTAAAAACTTTTTTAGGATTTACAATGCGAGTCTTAAAACGGTTTTTTTGTAGTAGTGTATTCTAGTGTAATTTGGAATTTTAACTGAATATACTGATCTCACACCTACATGTGCAGGGCCTAGATTCGTTTGTAAGGGCCCATAGCCAACTAAGACTTTCTATAAATAGGGAGTTCATTCAAT
Organism: Humulus lupulus; assembly: GCF_963169125.1. Taxonomy (NCBI): domain Eukaryota; kingdom Viridiplantae; phylum Streptophyta; class Magnoliopsida; order Rosales; family Cannabaceae; genus Humulus; species Humulus lupulus. The sequence continues at coordinate 135,752,006 of NC_084794.1, forward strand.
GATTGACCCTAAGTGAATGTTACAGGAGAAAATGCTAGAGATTTCTTTTGTACGCACTTTACATACAAAACCCTTCGAATTGTATTCTTTTCTCAGCTTAAGAAACTCAGTTGAACCTTGTTTCTTCTTGATCTTGAGTTTGATACTTCTTTGAATAATAAAAGCGCAAGTGGACGTAGGTCAATCTTGGGGCTGAACCACTATAAAATTCTTTGTGTCATTTACGTGATTTTAGTTCATTTAATTATTATTCTATCGTATACATTGATCCATTGTCATTGACCGAAACGATGGTAATTTTTTTTATATTATATGTTTGCAATATTTGTGAAAAAAAATATTTTTGTAATTAAAAAAAAACAATTTAAATTTCTAATTATATGTAATTTTTCATTTAACAACTTATATATTTGTTTAAAAAAATAGATTATATTATTATGTTGTATTGTATTTTTGCATTATACGTTATTTTTTATATTGAATATTATTTCTTTATAAATATTTATTAAATAAATTGTTTTTGTGTTTTTGAAAAGAAAAAAAATGGTATATGTTATTAATCTTGGTTTTATGTTGTGCATGCTCTTGGAATATTCTGAATATTTTTGTTTGTAGTTTGGAGATATTATAAAATTTTGGGATAGTTTAAAATATAATCATTATGCTGCTCAAATTTAATCAGACCTAGGAAAACTAACATTAATTAGGAAATTAATGTTTATTTTAAGTAATGTTGAAAAATAATTAATTTAAGAAATTAATTAATTGATATCATATAATAATTTATTGATATTATATGATAATTTATTGATAAATTTTTATTTAAAATAAGTGATAGTTTAATAGGAATAAAAACTAGTAAAAATGATAAATAATTTAATTAGAATTAAAAATAGATTAATAGTTAAAATATAAATAATTTAATTATTAAATAAAATATAATTAAGTAAAATACAAATACAATATAATTGTTATTAAATAATAATTAAGTAAATATTGAAATAAAATTTGAGGAATAATAAAAAAATTACAAAAATGAAATTAATATATAATTAAATAAATTTAAAAGTATATTTTAATTAATTAATATTTGATTAAATAATGAATAAATAAAAGCAACAAATAATTAATTGATTTAAAAAAATTGTAATAATTAATAATTATCTAAATAATTAAATAAATGTTTAATTCTAATATATTATTGCAAATTTACTAATAAGGAAAATAAATAAAATTTCATAAGACATAGTAATTTATTCTTGCATAACACATCTTGTTTACCCAAAAACGGCCCCTAATGACGTGGCAGGCACATGACGACTTTTAGTGAGTGTATCCTGCTCGGCCATCGACCAGAAAATTATTTGTTTACCAAGCATCATACTTACAGACGACCAGCCTGGTCGCATACATTCATTTATCTCCTTTATTTATGCAATTATGTAATTATACATTGATTATAATTTCTATTACTACCTAGATACACAAGTCTTAATCGTAATTAAGGCCCATTGGCCCATGTAACCTTCTTGAGCCTATAAATATGAATCAAAAGGCTCAAGGAAGGGGACTTTGATCTTTGAATCTTGAGAGAAAATTATAGTGTGATTATTCACCGAAGTTGTAATTCTCCAAAGGCTTGTGAAACTCATGAACCCTAGTTCATTGATCACAGTATTGGGACTCTACATCAATAAGAACACTAAGTGGACGTAGGACATTACCATCCAATTGGGGACGGACCACTATAAATCGCTTGTGTCGTTTACTTTTCCATTTGAATTTCTTCTTGTTTTCATCTCATTTTATATCGTTTATCTGATTCTATGTCGTTGACCAATTTGAGGGTCAACATTTTGGTGCGTTCATTGAGGGACGAATTCTAGACTGTCAAGAAAATCAAATGGCTGAAACATCCAGGAAGATGGGACAGACTTCTGGCGCTGCATCCACCCAGCCTCATCCACCAAATGTGGCTGAAGATGAACCACAACTGGATTTTGAAGAGGAGGAAATGGATTCTGAAACCCTGAGGACAACACTGAGTGTGTTGCAAGAGGAGTTGGCCAATCTGAGGGTCAATCAAGAGAATGCGGCTGAGACGTTGGCGTTGCAACAGAGGGAAATCGAACGTTAACGCCAAGAGTTGAATGAGCGGCATGTTGACATGGACCGTCGGCAAAGAGACACCGCTGCCGCCTTGGAAGCAGCCATTTAGTTGGCCTGAGGACAAGCTGCGCCTACTTCTCAACCGAATTAGCCACCAAGTGCACCACCACAACAGGCCCCAAACCCAAGTCCTCTGCTTTCGCCGGTAAGCCCTTAAAGGCGGGAGCAACCACTTGCTGCTCAACATGATATCCCATTTCAGGATCCTAAGCAATAGCCATGTTCTCGTGCTGGTCGAGATAATCCCCAGCGTCAAAGGCAGAATAGGGCCGGGCAGCCTCCCCGAAGCCCTAGACGCCCAACGGCTGAGGAGCCAAATCCACCGAGTAGGGGGCAATGTCGTTTTGCTAATAGAAGGCACATTGAGTCAGGCTTTGCGGTTAGGGGACCCCCACGACATAATAATGCTCGGGGACCCACTGACCAACGCATACCTCCCCTGACGCTCGGGAGATGCTAGCTAGAGGTGGGAATAGTACGGCCATTCGGTCGGGTCATAGCCAGTTACGTTTCAGAGACGGCCACAATTACAACGAAGCTGATTCCGGCAGGGGGAATGCTGGTCGAGGGCAAGGAGAAAGAGATTGAGAAAGGAAACCCTCACCAAGAGAAAATAGGCCTATGAGCTAAAACGCTGGGGGGCAGCCTAATGTTTTTGATCAGTTGGGCGCTATTGAGAAAAGGCGCAGAGGCGAAGACTTGAGGGATGTGCTCAACAACAGGCGTGAAAGGCACGATGAGTACGCTCCTCCGGCACCAGTTGCCCCAGCGATCCCAGACGTCGTGCAGGCTTAGATCGATGCACTAAACCAGGCCGTCCAGTAGCTAGAAGGGAGCTGGACATCCCACATCGAGTATGTTCGGAGAAGAGGTACTCCATTAATTCAAAGAATAGTCGTGGTAGAAATCCCCAGCAAGTTTAAGATGCCAATACTGCCCAATTTCGACAGATATGGGGACCCAGTATCTCACATGAATAAGTTCGAGATACAGATGGACATCCAAAAGGTGTCAGATGATGCTCGTTGCAAGATCTTTCCGGCCACCCTATCTGACACCGGTTAGGAGTGGTTTTTTAAATTCCCTCCTGCTAGCATAGTGTCATGGGAAATGTTCGTGAAAGGATTCTATGGGCAATTCTATGCTGGTCGTGTTCACCCGACTGAACCCAATCAGCTGGTCGAGATACGCCAGAAGGAGGGAGAGTCCTTAAAGGAGTATGTCCAGCATTTTATACGAGCAACAGCTGGAGATAAAACAGTTGGTGATGAAGGGAAAATGATGGCCGTTACTGCTGGAGTGAGGCGCCACACTCCCATTTGGAACAGTTTAAGGAAGAATGGGGTGAAGAGTACCTAGGAATTCCTTGATCGAGCAGACTGGTACATTAACCTCGAAGAGGCGATTTCCAGCAAAGGGAAGTCGCCTACTAAATACAAGGGACCAAAAGAAGATCCCGCTAAAGCCGCCAACGGGTCGGATAAACCCAATTGCAACGGCAAAGGCAACGGGAATGGTAAAAATGGTGGAAAGAAGGCAAATAATGAGCCATCGACGTCCGAGAATAAGCACTCTAAGGGAAATAGGTATGAACCAAGGTTTATCAACTATACGACCCTTGTCAAAGCATGGCGGAGGTGTACCAGGCGACCAGCTCCAATGTCCCTTACAAGCGATCAGTGCCTATAAGGAAGGATATCTCCATGAGAGATACAACGAAGTTTTTTCATTTCCACAATGGCTATGGTCATGACACTAATGAGTGTAACCAGCTGAAAGGTGAGATTGAGTTCCTTATAAGACAAGGACACCTAAGGAGCTACGTACGAGCCACTGGAGGTTCTCCACGAGAGGCTCAAGGAGGCAACGAGCAGGCACCTGTACGCCAATGTTTGCCACCTTTACAGCCAGCTCCTATGGCAAGTATGTTGCTAACCATCTGTGGTGACCCATACCTTGTAGGAGATAGTGGGAAGGCAAGGGAGTGATATGCTCGGAACTTACGCCACAACCAGGACATCAAAATGCTAAATGTGGAGGAGCGAACTCCCAAAAAAGCGTGAACAGAGGAAGAGCTAATAACTTTCTTTGAGATTGACGCTCAGCATGTCCGATTCCCTCATTCGGACCCTTTGGTCATGGACGTCTAGATAGCCAACATGATGGTTAAGAGGGTGTTAGTTGACACAAGGAGCTCAGTAAACATCTTGTACAAGTCTTCACTAGAAAGAATGAAGTTGTCAGTGAAGGACTTGGAGCCATGCAACCAAACCATTTATGGTTTCTCTGGCGAAGGGCTCACGCCAACAGGGTCGATTTGGCTTCCGGTTACAACAGGAACTACACCTGCGAATATGACATTACTCACTACTTTTATAGTAGTTGATTGTCCTTTCGAGTACAATGCTGTGATTGGAAGGCCTATTCTGGTCGACCTGCGAGCTGTAACCTCGGTCTGACACCTCGCCATGAAGTTCCCAACTGACGCAGGGGTAGGATGCATGTTGGGAAACCAACAAGAAGCGAGGGAATGCTATAATTCATCGATTACTAAGGCAAGGAAGGGTGAATCGAGGGAAGTCACTGGAAAAGAGTTGTAGTTGGCCGATGAAATACAAGCCCAATCAGGTGAACGCATCACCAAATAGGGTGTTGCCCAAAGCGAGGATAGGGATTTAGATCCTCGCTTTGGGTATTGTGATGAGGAAGTAGGACCAGTCGATGACCTTGAAGAGGTCCAACTCGATGAGGCAAATCGGACCAGGGTTGTGAAAGTGGGTAAAAAGTTAGTGATAACAACAAAACAAAAGCTGGTGGAATTTTTGAAGAAGAACCAGGAAATCTTTGCCTGGTCGCATCAAGATATGGTTGGAATTGACCCAACAATTATCAGCCATGTCCAGAACATAGATAAAAGTTTTCTACCAGTACAACAGAAAAGAAGGCTGCTCGACAAAGACAAATCGAAAGCTTTAAAGGAAGAAGTCGAGAAGCTAAAGGAGAATGGATTCATCAGGGTAGCGTTTTATCCATCGTGGGTCTCTAATCCCGTACTAGTTCCCAAGCCAAATGGCAAATGGAGAACATGCGTGGATTTACAGACCTTAATAAAGCCTGCCCTAAAGATTATTTCCCGCTCCCAAGGATCGACCAGCTGGTCGATGCCACCTCAGGGCATGAGATCCTATCATTTATGGATGCATACTCTGGATACAATTAAATCAGTATGCACCCACGTGATGAGGATCACCCGAGCTTTCAAACCGATATAGGGCTTTACTATTATAAAGTTATGCCCTTTGGTTTGAAAAACGTTGGTACGACTTACCAACGATTAGTCAATCATATGTTCAAAGAGATGATCGGTATAAACATGGAAGTATATATTGATGACATGCTGGTTAAGTCAAAGAAGGCAGAAGAACACATTGGGGATCTGTAAGCGTGCTTCAATGTCTTGAACAAATATCAGATGAAGCTAAATCCCCTTAAGTGTTCCTTCGGAGTTGGATAAGGGAAATTTTTGGGATTTATAGTGAACTCACGAGGTATTGAAGAAAATTCCGAAAAAGATCAAAGCCCTGGTCGATATGAAATCGCCAACAAAGATAAAAGATGTTCAAAGTTTAACCGGGAGAATTGCCGCTCTAAGTAGATTTATTTCTAAATCCACAGACAAATGCGTCCCATTTTTCAATCTACTTAGGGGCAATAAAGAATTCGAGTGGATGGAGGAGTGCGAGCAAGCTTTCCAGGCTCTAAAGTCTCATACGCAACAGCCACCGCACCTATCTAAGCCGGTTGAAAAAGAAACTTTGTTCATCTATTTGGCGGTCACAGAATATGCTGCTAGTGCTGTCTTGGTAAGAGATGAGGAAAATGTGCAAAAAGTTGTATATTATATAAGCAAAAGGCTAATAGGAGCAGAACTGCGATACCCACCCACTGAAAAATTAGCCTACTGCTTGATCTTAGCCTCCAGAAAGCTGCGACCATACTTCCAAGCTCACCCCATCAAATTACTAACCGACTAGCCCCTACGACAAGTTCTGCAGAAACCAGATCCCGCTGGTCAAATATTGAAATGGGTGGTTGAACTTGGGCAGTTTGATATTTCATACTCGCCACGAGCAACAGTAAAGGGACAAGTTGTAGCAGACTTTGTTGCAGAGCTCACTGGGCTTCCGGACATTGAACAGATAGAAGAGCCTGAGCCTCAAAACCAAACTCCCTCTTGGAAGTTGTTCACAGACAGCTCTTCTAACGAGCACCATGTTGGAGCCGGTGTGATTTTAATAACGCCTGAAGGACATCGATTCCACTGTGCAATCATATTCGACTTCACAGCGTCCAATAATGAAGCTGAGTACGAAGCGCTGCTCGCAGGGTTAAGATTAGCCAGGGACATGAACGTAAAGTCACTTCAAATCTATAGTGACTCCCAGTTGGTGGTTAATCAAATTACTAGAGAATATCAAGGCCAGGGTATGAAGATGGTTGCTTACTTGAACAAAGCAAAGGATTTGTTGGCGTAGTTTGAAAAATATACTCTCTAGCAAGTACCTCGTGACCAGAACTCAAATGCTGATGCTTTGGCCAAATTAGCAAATGCAAAGGATGCTGACACCCTGAATATAGTGCCTGTTGAACAGCTGTCTGCACCAAGCATCAAAGCAGAAGAAACCTCTCTAGTAATTCAGGCAGCAGACACGTGGATGGTACCCTTCATTGAGTACTTGATGCACGAAGTTCTGCTGATAGATAGAAACAAAGCAAGAGCCCTGCAGAGGCAGCCTGCTTAGTTTATACTGGTCGGCGGAATTTTATACAGAAGGGGGTACATAATGCCACTCCTAAGGTGTGTCTCAAAATAAAAGGCCAAAGAATTAATGCGAGAAGTCCATGGAGTTTTTTGCGGGGATCATGCTAGGGGCAGAGTTTATCAAAAAAGATCTTAAGGCAAGGATACTTCTGCCCAATAATGAATGAAAACTCTTTGGACTTTGCTCAAAAATGCGACAAGTGTGAGAGATTCTCCAAGATTCCGTGAGCAGCCCCTAATGAGCTGAAGCAGATGCAAAGCTCGTGGCCATTCGTAGTGTGGGGAATAGATTTGATTGGGTCTTTGCCCACAAGAAAAGGCAATGTCAAGTATGATGTGGTTGTTGTTCACTACTTCACGAAGTGGGTCGAAGCTGAGCCACTTACAACCATAACAACCAAGAAAGTGCTAGATTTTGTGGTCAAGAACATAGTGTGTCGCTATGGATTGCCAAGAAAAATTGTTTCAGACAACGACATGGGATTATCAAAAGCTTTTCCTCAGTAGCTCATCCATAGGCAAACGGACAAGTTGAGGCTATCAACAAAACACTAAAGGATACTGTTGACCCTCGTTTTGGTCAACGATACGGAGTCAAGAAAACGACAGAAAAATAGTACAAAGCTTGAGAAAACAATCTAATGGGAAATAAAGAACACAAATAATTATAGTGGTTCGGCCCCAGTGATTGGTAATGACCTACGTCCACTTGATACTATTATTAATATTGAACTTCAAATGTGTGATCAAAGAACTAGGGTTCCTGAGTTTCACAGACCTTAGAAGGAGAAAACAATACAAACGATGAATAATAGTAATGTAATTCGGAAAAAGATCAAAAGATCCCTCCTTGAACTATTTCTTGCATATTTATAGGATCAAGGAGGGTTACATGAGTCAATTAGTCATATCTTTCCTTAATAAATGGATCTTCAGGTCATAATGAAGAGATATTCTCGAATATCATTACAGTTGTACATATTTATTCATAAATATGACCAGGCTGGTCGTATATAAAACTTGAACTTCTCATATGGAAATATCCCTGGTCGATAGGCGAGCAGCATCTCTGCCACGTGCCGAAAATTCTTGCCACATCATCAACAACTGTTTTTTGGATAAACATTTGCCCCACAAGTTTATTTATAGCGACCAGCAATAAGTAAACTTAGGAAACTAACCTTTCGTATGCCCCATGAAATCTGTCAGAGCCCCTCGTGCGTTCTCGAAAAATGTGACCTAATCACGTCTAATCACACCCTTTCGGTTTCCAAGTAATCCCTCTGACGGCTATTACACTCCCCCATGCCTTGAAAAAGGTAACTCATGATTACCCCTTTTCAACATATCTCAGCCTTTATAAATAATCCTCACATTTACCATTTAACTTTTTACTCGCCATTTTCTTGCCAAGAACCCTCAAGAACTCCATCTCAGAGCTCAAAACTTCGAAGGTCTTCTGTCGCTGTTCTAAGGATCCTTTGTTCGCTCGTGCAAAGTCGCTTCATTTTAGAATCTCCAACCTTCATCTAGGTAATTTTTTTCAACTTTTAAGCCCTTTGACATGCCATGCATACTGCTATACGACTGTTTTGAGTTCTGAAACTTTTTGTGTTCTCGGGTAGAAATGCATGAGGATTGTGGGAATGTTGATTGATGCTTGATAGGGTAGTGTAGTTTTTCTCTGTAGGAGTTAGGGGCCAGTTTGATAGTCAAGATCGTAAGTTTAGGGTGTAAAATCGAAGTAAAAATTCGATTTTTAGGCTACCTGAAAAACTGGGTTTTTCCCGCCCCTTCGGAGTCGAAAAAGCTTTTTTCCAAAAACTTTTTTGTTGACGCTGTTTTTCGTCAACTTAAAATGTAGAGCGAATAAACAATAAGAACTATGGCTCATATGAATAATATAGTAAAAGAACAGGAATTTTACGTGGTTCAGCAGTTAACTCTGCCTAGTCCACGAGTCAATCTTATTTAGACTTGGGAGTTTTCTGGTTGCTTCTCAGAGATTAGAGATTATTTCCAAAAAATAGATTTCGATCCTCTACAAATTGTGCTTTCTCCTCTATTTATAGAGGAGATTTTAGAATCCAATCCCACACATTTCGGGAAGTTATTATGTAAATTAATAAATTTAATTACATTAAATTATGTAACTCCTATATACAAGGAAAACCCCCCTGAAGGTTAGGAAACGGATAACGGCATCCCTTTAATGTGGAGAAGTAAGTTACAACAATAAATATCTTTAATTGTGGGAGACACGTTACTTCAGATGACTCATCAAGTCTTCGAGGTCAGCAACCAGCATTATATCAGCCAAGGTCTACAGATAGGTTGTGAAGTGGCCTTCTTATTTCGAGACTTACTCGGAGCAAACAAATACCATCGAGGCTATCACATTTCGAACTCGTATCCCTTTAAGCTCGGACCACCTAATTCGAAGGCACTCGACAATGGATATATCCCGATGCTATGTTCTTTCGAGCTTAGAAACAATTTCAAATTTACATGTCTTCGAGCTTGCCATCTTGCCTCGAGGGTTTTACAACTGGACCCTAAATATGCATTTTATATGTTCCGTGCTCACACTTGACGAGATTAGATTTCAAGGTCATAATCTCATGTCTCGAAATTTGGGAGTAACAGTTTGCCCCCTCAAAAGTATTAGTTCGAATCCTATCAGAAGAAAACTTTTGAACTACTTCCGTTGGGAATTGTTCCATCAAACATACTTGAGTGTGAACACGCGTCAGCTAGGTATTGACCACTCAGAGTACTTGAGTACCTTGGAAACCCGCCCACGTCTATCTGCCTGCTACGTGGGTTCCTAGTCCCTTGATCTGATACGGAATCTGGCCAATGGCCCAGATTAATCCGACCCTTTGCATTCCCCCAGACCTATAAATAAGACTCCAGTCGTCTTCCTCCTTTCATTTTTACGTTTATCAGAGGAAAAAAGGAAAGAAAACCAGAGGCAAACCAGGAAAGAAACTTGCTTTGTTTTTATATGTTCTCTTAGCCAAAGAAACAAAGAACCATCAGCTTGTTCGAGACCGTGAGAGTGTACTTGCAGCCTCTCCTTTAGTCATCTGTCTCTCTGCAACCACCATCTACGGTGTGTAAGTATCTGTTCTTGGCTTTATATATTTTTTCCTTTTTTACGTGTGTTTCTGCTTCTGTTGCCTTTTAGTCACTAGGATTGTGTTGGTTCATTCTTTAGTTTAATGCACTAGGATGCTTCGACTGATTGATATTAGGTTTAGGTTTCCACATTTCTGGTTCTAAACCCAGTTCATATGTAGGAAGACCCAAATATGGTCTTTTTTCTGGGTTTTCAAATTTCGGAAGACATATCTTGCATACCAAGATATCGGGTACAAAATCTGGGTTTTAAAGAATGCATGATTCCCAAAAATACCACTTTTGAATAACCGCCACCTTTTTTCTGTGACATTTCAAGATTTTTGTTTTTAAAAAATTTAACTCTACCTTCCTCCCTTTTTCGTGAAATACACATCCTAACACTAGTCAGGTCCCTTTGATCGAGCTCATTTCATATCCAAGCACTTTCGATCTTGAACCATCCATATCGTTATTCTTGATCCCTTGCGTGCATGGCCCTCACCATTTTTTCTTTCTTGCTAGATGTCACAGATTCTGGAAAGACGGTGTGGGTCGTTGCTTGCAATCCCATACTCGCCAAAAACTCTGAGCCCGGAGTCGTTGTTTTCCCGGAACCAACGTCTGATTCGTGAGCACGAGCTAGCACGTGAACAAGAAGAAACCCGAGCTCACTACCGACGTCAGATCGTCGAGGTCATAGAGAGGAAAAGAAAAGTTCTCCGAGAGGCTCTTTACCCGGATTTGGACTCCGACCCTAGACCGATTCCCCTTGATCCCAGGCTGAAAGTGACAGTCGCGTACAAGCTGAGAGATCTTCGATTCTCACTAATTGGAGAACCCTCTACTTCGCAGCCGAGGAGGGAATTCTTCGAGGCCGAACATTATTGGAGTTCGGTTGAGTCACTGGGATAGATATCTGACATTCTGGCCCTGCACGACTTAGGACTGTCGGGCTCACTTAGGTTCAGAGCTTTGACTACCCATGAGCGGAGTTGCCGTGCTCCGGGGGATGGAAACCCTGACAGTAAGCTGAGGTATGCAGCTTGGAGCCAGGAGCACATGAAGGAGGGAGCTGTTCTGCCTTTGAAGTCCTTCTTTAAAGGCTTCTTGGACTATGTTGGGTTGGCTCCCTTCCAGCTCAACACCAATTTTGATAGGGTTCTGTCGACCCTAAGGTCGCTTTACCACGAGCTGAAGTGGGAAGGACCTTCTCTTGAAGAGATCTTGTATCTCTTTTGTTTGAAAAGCAATCCCTCCCGAGCTTGGGGAGGAGATGGCTTCTACTTTCTCTTGAGCTATCCCAAGGAGAAGAAGATGTTTGAAGATCTACCCAACCATCCTCCTGATTTCAAGAAGGCCTTCTTCTAGACAGATGGCCTAGCCCTGTCTCGATTTTATTCGTTCAGGCGGATCCGTAAGTATCTCAACCTCCTTATTTTTTGTGCTCGAACTGCGTTTTAGGTCCGTACTTAGTTGACATGCGTTTGAATTTCTAGCCAACTATCATTGCCCTACCCCTACCAAGGAGATGAAGGAGCACAGAGAGGCTTTGCTCCAACTTCCATATGGCAGGAGATCCCTTTCCTATCTCCTACATGAAGACAAGCTCCGGGCATGTGGGCTCTTAGGAGAGGATCAGTCTACATCGGACTGGTCAAATAAAAAATACGGCCGGTGGGAGCTCGTGCCTTTGCCAACTGGCAACCTCCCCCCGAGGAGAGATTCGAGGCCTCTGCCTCCAGTTCGCCATAGGAGTCCACAATCGGGGAATGAGGCCAACGACGAAGCCTCAAGCTCGGGCTCGGATGAACAAGGTACAATCATCCTTAGCTTGAATATGTGGTCCCCTTCCCTACTAAAGCATAAAACCCGATAGGTTAATATTATGTAAGGACGATAGGAACCATTTCTATGTATGGTCTTGGGTAGATGATAAGGTGCATAGGTTCGATAGCTGGCTCGGGAAATACGACACCATGTATAGCCTGAACGAGGTATGGAATGGAATAGCTGTCAAATACGGGACCAACGACTATATGGACCTTTTGAGGTTGACGTCCACCTATAGGGAAGGTACTCCCCCTGCCTCTTCTGAAGATGGGGGGATTTTGTGGTCACCGAGCACAAGCTTAGGGGAGAGTTCCAGTTAGGTTTCTCTCCACTTATCTTTTTATCCCATGTATGTTTGCATTATGCTGGGTTACTTTATTTTTCGATAACTCATTGTGGTGAAACTGTGCAGGCGAGATGGACTCCGATCTCGACAACATCCTTGAGAGTGGTGGGGCCAAAAGAAGCAAGCGCCCGAGAAGTTCACGGAAGTCCGAGTGTCCCGCCAAGGTCCTTAAGAGGACTGAAAAGACACCTCCTCCACCAGCTCCGGTTGCTACGAGCATGGCTGTGGAGCCGTCTTCTCAGTTCAATGCGTCCACTACGGTCGAGCTTCAACCCCCTCCAATCATGGTCCACTCAACACTCAGTCCTCCTCCGAAAAAACCCTCGGCTTCCACAATGCGCAAATTGTCAGTTTCTACTCACATCGATGAGTATGTAGTTGACAATGCTGCTGGAACTCATGGGGATATGCTTGGCTCGGACATCCTGTCTCGAGTGGGTCAGAGCTTTAGTGGCTTTGACGCTCCTCATTGGCAGTTTTAGAACAACGCCTGAGACTGCAATACGCTTTATGAGAAGAGTGTCGAGCTTACTGCTGTGGTAACCTTTCTTTTCTCGCTATCAGCCATATTTACACTCGGTTCATATGCTAATGTTGATTTCTTTGTACGCCAGGCTCTTGCGGTCTCTGCCCAGCTCAATTATAAGCTGAATAATGAAATCCACTCGAGCATGTATTTTGCTCAGGAGGTGAAGGATCTTCAGCTCAAACTGAATGACGAGCTCAAGGCAACAAAAGCCAAGGTAGAGGAAGGAGCTGAGGAGCTAAAGGCCAAGTCTTCTAAGCTTGAAAAGGCCAATGCCAAGCTTGAAGAAGAGAAGGCCACCACGTTCGAGATCATGGAGGGTGAAAAGGCTCGTCTTCTCAAGGAGGTTAAGGAGAAGAAGGACCGGGCAGTCGACATGGCCATGTACAGAATCTAGGCCCACAACGTCGACCTCGACACCAGCTTCCTAGGCCCTCTTGAAGCGAAGCTTGTGGCCCAATGGCAGGCTTCGCTGGATGATGAAGAGACTGCTCGAGATGAGGCAGAGAGAGCCGGGGGGACGCTGATGCTGAGAAGGCTAAGGATAATGTTCCTCCTTCTAAATTCTTGCCTCGAGGCTGCGTCCCTTATAATCTCTTGTAATAGCCTTTTATGTATTATTATTTTTTATGCCCATAGGGCCGAGACAATTTTATAGCTCGTGAAAGAGCTGGTATTTTTTTTTTTTTGAACTTTAATACACTTGCTTTATATTTCTTGAGCCGAAATATTTTGCACAATTTAAATTAAATTGTCATATATGCCTGTTTATTCAGACAAACATAATTTGGATTTAAGCTCGAGGGTCAATGCATTCATGCACCATTTGCTCGAATTATCCGATTCTGATTTCATTATTTTTCAAGGTCGGATATTACTTTTACCATGCACCCGAAAGTACTTATATGGCGTGTAATGCAGATGGTTTAGTTGTATCTTACTTTTTAGTTACTTTTTTCTCATCCTCGGTTAGCTCTCCGAGGTTATGAGGTCGAAACTATTATTTTGCAAGATACTCCAACCTCGATCTCGACTTAGCACGAAGTGGGTTATGTTCCAACGTACTGCCGATTAGTTATAGCTGGTTTGTTCCAAACCTATTAAGGTCGTGTTAGGTTTGTAATCCATACACTTATATTTTTAATCTAGTTTGCATATTTGGTTACATCCAAACTTTTTTTATTTCGATAATTTGGTTATATTCAAACTATCTTGGCTCGCGTATTTGGTTACGTCTAAACACTTGTATGTTTTTTGACGGTTTGGTTATATCAAAACTTGTCTGATTTTGCGCATTTGGTTATATCCAAACACTTGTATGCGTTTCGTATATGCTATTTTATTTTTTCAAGCTGATGGTATATGTACCTCTGATGCCCCCTTAATATCCTATGAGTGTGACCATAGGTTATTAAATTAAGAGAGATTGCATAAAATACACTTATTAAACGAAATCAAACTTTATTTGAAAAAATCCAAAAATAGAATAACATTACAGCATGGTTATAGGCAACATCCTTCCTACACTATTGATAGTAAGGTCGTAGGTGTTCGCCATTCCATGCTCGTGGTACTAGTCTTCCATCCAATCTTGCCAGGTTGTACACGCCGGGTCGGATGATTGACTCTATCTGATAGGGTCCTTCCCAATTTGGCCCAAGCACGCTAGCTGCTGGATCCCGTGTTGCCAAGAATACACGCCTTAGCACCAAATCTCCCACACCGAACTTCCAATCTCGAAATCTTTTGTTGAAGTACTAGGTAGCTCACTGTTGGTATGCAACATTTCTTAATTGAGCTTCATTCCTTCTTTCTTTGATCAGATCCAAAGTTTCTTTGAGCTGAGAGTGGTTCGAGGTTTGATCATAAGTGAGGGCTCGAATTGTGGGAATTTCAACCTCGATTGGCAACATAGCCTCGCAACCATATGCCAGAGAGAACGGGGTATGTCCTGTTGATGTACAGGTCGTGGTCCTATATGCCCATAGGACTTGGGGAAATTCTTCGGGCCATCTTCCTTTAGCTTCTTCCAACTTTTTCTTCAGCGTACCTTTTAGGGTTTTGTTTACAGCTTCGACCTGGCCATTCGGCTGGGGATGGGCCACTAACAAGAAGCTCTTTATTATTCCATTTTTTTTGTAAAAGTTGGTGAACAGATCGTTGTTGAACTGGGTTCCGTTATCAGACACAATCTTCCTCGGCATCCCATATCGACATATGATGTTTTTCACCACAAAGTCAAGGAATTTTTTGGAGGTTATTGTCGCCAAAGGTTCAACTTCTGTCCACTTTGTGAAGTAATCTACGGTGACTACCGCGTATTTTACCCTGCCATTGCCTATTGGAAGGGAGCCTACGAGGTCGACTACCGCGTATAGAGTC
This sequence comes from Humulus lupulus, assembly GCF_963169125.1. Taxonomy (NCBI): domain Eukaryota; kingdom Viridiplantae; phylum Streptophyta; class Magnoliopsida; order Rosales; family Cannabaceae; genus Humulus; species Humulus lupulus. The sequence continues at coordinate 135,767,204 of NC_084794.1, forward strand.
AATCATCCGACCCGGGGTGTACAAGCTGGCAAGATTGGATGGAAGTCTAGTACCACGAGCATGCCATGCATACTACTATATGATTGTTTTGAGTTCTGAAACTTTTTGTGTTCTTGGGTAGAAATGCATGAGGATTGTGGGAATGTTTATTGATGCTTGATAGGGTAGTGTAGTTTTGCTCTGTAGGAGTTAGGAGCCAGTTTGATAGTCAAGTTCGTAAGTTTAGGGCGTAAAATTGAAGTAAAAATTCGATTTTTAGGCTAGCTGAAAAACTGGGTTTTTCCCGCCCCTTCGGAGTCGAAAAAGCTTTTTTCTAAAAAAAAATTTATTTATGCTTTTTGATCTATTTTTCAAACTACTCGCATAGAACATAGTGTTTCCGTTAGAATTCAGCTGGTCGTAGACACGACCAACGTTATTCCAACTTTCAACATAAGCTCCCAGGTTGTGCGTCTTATCTCCTCCTTTCTTCGTTCGCAGTTTACATGCAAGAGCCGTGGGGAGGAGAAAGACCTATAGACGACGATCTATTGGCTCAACTGCTCGAGGACGAAGAACAACCATTGTCTTTGATACCCGAAATTCCATTTTCTCGTGCCAATCCAAACACTTCACCTGTCCCTCTTCAAAGTATGGCTTGCACCAAAACCAAAGCCCAGAAAAGGAGAACCTTTGATCCTTCTCATCAACCTGCTCCTAGGGCTGATGCTCCCTTGACCAGTGGTCAAGATGAAAATGCTCCCGAACCCAACATCCAAAGACATGCTCGACCCCGACATGCCTTCCAGCCAGATGTTGAGTGGCATTTAGTTCCTGAGAGTAGAGTGACGATCAGAATGATCGCCAATTATATCAGGAAGTATGGTCTCATGGGGGTGACCCTAGTTAGACCTAACCAAGGCCAGAGGGCGAACCTGCCTGGAGGCGCCTTCAGCGCCTGGTCGAGGTTTCACATCGAGGCAGAGGCTATTTTGCCTCATCACTCATTTTTCTAGGGGGTGGCCAACTATTTCAGAGTTGCCACCTTTCAAATAACCCCAAACGGATATAGGATGCTCGCTGCACTCTATATCCTGTACAGCCACAGGAAATGGCCCGTGCCAACGCCTCATGAGGTCAACTACCTGTTCGACCTCAAATCTAACCTTAACCAAGAAGGCACGGGGTTTTTTCACTTCTGTCATCAGGAAACCAGGCGCACCTTCCTGACTGACACCGCCCACATATCAAATGTGGGGAGGTACTACCAGGAGTACTTCCTCACAATTGACATGATTGCAGACAACCTGGCCTTTGCTCAAGGAAGTAAAATTTTTGTATCACTGGCTGTTACTTCTTGACTTAGTGTTCTCCTCCACATTTTCTCTTCCAGGCCCATGGCTGCGACCAGACCCAACTCCGGACATGGAGTTGAGATCGGCGCTCCTAGCCAGCAAGACTGACGCAGAAAAGAGCGTTAAGCATCTAGTTACTAAGGCTAACCTTAGGTTGGTTGGCCTCTTGGCCCCTCATCAGTCAATTGCACAGAGTGCCACAACTGAGGAGGAACCCAAGCAGCAACCTCCAGCGTCGCCTCCATGAAGGAGACCGACTGGGGTCACGATTAGAGAACCTGTTGGCACTCCCCCAACAGAGAGGCCCTTCGTCCCCTTGGGGAAGGGAAAGAAGAAGGTCATCGAGCCTGTCGAACACTCGGACGAGTCCTCGGATAAGAATGGTACAGTTATTTTGCTTTTAGATAACTTGCCAATTCCTTGTCACCTATTCTATGGGGACGATAATTTTTAATATGCTCCAAATTTAGGTCCACACTTCTTCATGTCAGAGAGTGAGTATAAGACTAGTAGAGTCTATAGTATAGTGACCAGTAATAATAGCTCTGGTATTTGACTTTGCAATCTTTCTTTACTTATTTTTCTGATGTAATATACTTGGTCATTCATGCTATCTCACTGTTCAACATTTTTCTTCTTTTTCAGACATGGAATCCGTCAATGTGTTCGACATCTACAGCACTCCTGAGGCTGCCGCGGCTCCCCCGAGCAAGAAGAAGACCAGCAAGAGACACCACGGGGAGAGCAACAAAGTGCCTCAGGCGAAGAAGGCTCGAAATGCAGGCCCTTCGGAGGATAGGCCCTCCGCCACCATAACTCCATCCTCTCCCCACGAGCAGCAAACTCCTCCTGCTCTAGCCGGATTAACTCCACCTCCCACGGCCCCGACCGACCAAACTCAGTAGGCCAAGGGGATTTAACTTCATCCTATATTTATTCAGGATGTTGAAGCATTCCTACAAATCCCTTACATGCCATTCTGCTTTCTTTGACTTAACCAGCATGTCGTCGACGTAAACCTCCATGTTTGTGCTGATCAACTCCTTCAACATGTGGTTGACGAGTCTCGGGTAAGTCACACCAGCGTTTTTCAAACCAAAGGGCATCACCTTGTAACAGTAGACCCCTGTATCAGTTCGAAAGCTAGTGTGATCCTCATTAGGGGGATGCATACTGATTAGATTATACCCAGAGTATGCATCCATGAATGAGAGGATCCCATGCCCTACAGTTGCATCGACCAACTGGTCGATCCTCAGGAGTGGGAAACAGTCTTTGGGGCAGGCTTTATTTAGGTCTGTAAAATCCACGCACGTACGCCACTTGCCATTCGGCTTGGGCACGAGTACGAGATTAGAGACCCACGATGGATAAAATGTCACCCTGATGAACCCATTCTCCTTCAGCTTCTTGACTTCCTCATTCAAGGCCTTTGATCTATCTTTGCCGAGTAGCCTTCTTTTTTGTTGCACTGGTGGAAAGCTTTTGTCGATGTTCAGGACATGGCTGATGACTACAGGATCTATCCCGACCATGTCATTATGCGACCAGGCAAAGACATCCTAGTTCCTCCTTAAGAACTCCACCAGTGCTTGTTTTGTTGTTGTCTCTAAGTTTTTACCGACTTTCACAACTCTGGTCGGATTTTCCCCATCGAGTTGGACCTCCTCAAGGTCCTCGATGGGGCCCACTTCTTCTTCAAAATCCCCAAAGCGAGGATCTAAGTCTCTATCCTCACTTTGGGAAACGCCCTATTTGGTGAGATTATCACCTCAGCGGGCCTGAACATCAGCTTCCATATGCAACTCCTTCCTGGTGGCATCTCTCGATACACCCTTTTTTGCCTTGGTGATCGAGGCATTGTAGCACTCCCTCGCTTCCCTCTGGTTTCCCAACATGCATCCTACCCCTGCGTCCATTGGGAATTTCATGGCGAGGTGCCATATGGAAGTGACGGCTTGCAGGTCGACCGGAATTGGTCTCCCTATCACAGAGTTGTATGCTGAAGGACAATCAACTACTATAAAAGTAGTGAGTAATGTCCTGTTAGCAGGTGCAGTGCCTGCTGTGACTGGGATTCTAATCGACCTTACAGGGGCAAGCCTTTCTCCGGAAAATCCACAAATGGTTTGGTTGCACGGCTCCAGGTCCTTCACAGACAACTTCATCCTTTCGAGGGAGGATTTATACAGGATGTTGACCGAACTTCCTATATCGACCAACACCCTTTTCACCATCATGTTCACAATCTGTACGTCCACGACCAGCAGATCGGAGTGTGGGAATCGCACGTGCTAGGCGTCGTCGTCAGAGAAGGTGATCAGTTCCTCCTTTGTTCAAGCCTTTTTTGGTGCACGATCCTTGACACTCATCATCTCGATGTCCTGGTCGTGGCGTAGGGTTCGAGCATATCATTCCCTCGCTTTCCCACTATCTCCTACAAGATGTGGGCCTCCGCATATGGTGAGTAAGGTACCTGCCACGGGAGCTGGCTGTAAAGGTGGCGAGCATTGGCGTGCAGGCGCCGACTCGTTGCCCCGTTGAGCCTCTCGCTGAGAACCTCCCGCGGCTCGTACATATCTTCTTAAATGTCCCTGTCTTATCAAGAACTCAATTTCGTCCTTCCGCTGGTTACATTCATTAGTGTAGTGCCCATAGTCATTATGAAAATGACAGAACTTTGTTGAATCTCTCTTGGAGATATCTTTCCTTATTGGTGCGGGTCGTTTGTAGGGCACGCTCGAGTTGGTCGCCTGGTAAACCTCAGCTCGGCTTTCAACAAGGGCAGTGTAATTGGTGAATTTTGGTTCATACTGATTACCTTTGGGGCGTTTACTCTCGGAGGTCGAGGGTTCCCTATTAGCCCGCTTTCCACCATTCTTACCATTGCCATTCCCGTTGCCTTTGCCGTTACCATTGGGCTTAGACGCGTTGGCGGCTTTGGCGGGTTCTTCCTTGGGCCCCTTGTCTTTTGCTGCCGATTTCCCTTCGTTGGAAATCGCGTCCTCGAGCTTGATGTATCGATCAGCTCGATCTAAAAACTCCTGGGTACTCTTAACCCCATGCTTTCTGAGGCTACTCCAGAGGGGAGAATGGCACCTAACCCCAGCAGTTAGGGCCATCATCTTGCCTTCATCGCCCATAGTCTTGGCTCTTGCTGTAGCTCACATGAAGCGCTGAACATATTCATTCAAGGGCTCCCCCTCTTTCTGACGTATCTCGACCAGTTGGTTTGCCTCAGTGAGGTGCACACGACCCGCGTAGAACTGTCCATAAAACTCCTTCACGAACATCTCCCAGGATACTATACTTGCAGGAGGGAACTTAAAGAACCACTCCTGGCGGCATCAGAAAGTGTCGCTGGGAAGATCCTGCAGCGAGCATCTTCAGAGACTTTCTGAATGTCCATTTGTATCTAAAACTTGTTGACATGAGATACTGGGTCTCCATACCCGTCAAAATTCAGCTGAGTTGGCATCTTGAACTTACTGGGGGTTTCTGCCACAGCAATCCTATGTACAAAAGGGGTGCCCCTCCTCTGATCGTACTCAATGTGTGATGTCCGCCTTGACCAGCTGCTGCACAGCCTGGTTCAGGGCATCGATTTGAGCCTGAACGACTTCTGGGATTGCTGGGGCCTCTGGTGCCGGGGGAATGTACTCATCATGCCTTTCTCAATGGTTGTCGAGTACATCCCTCAAGTCATCGTCTCTTCGCTGCTGCTCACTGGCTCCAAGCCGACTAAAAAGTTTATTCTGCCTGGGCTGCCCCCCAGCGTTACGACCTGCTGGTCGGTCTTCTCTAGATGGGGGGCTCCTGCCTCCACCTCTCTCTTCGTCCCTCTAACCAGCATTTCCTCTGCCTAAGTCGGTTTCATTGTAGCCGTGGCCTTCTCTGAACCGTGGCTGGCTATGATGCGACCGACTATTCCCTCTGTTGCCTCCTTGGGCTGGCATTTCCCGAGTGTTAGGGGGAGGCCTGCGTTGGTTGGTGGGTCCCCGTGCATTGTCATGCTGTTGGGGGCCCCTGACTGCAGAGCCTGTCTCTGAATTCCTCTTGTTGGCAGAAGGATGCTACCCCCTGCTCAGTGGATGCGGCTCTTCACCCCCTGGGCGTCTAGGGCTGCGGGGCTATTGCCTAGCCCTATTCTGCCTCGGGCGCGGCGCGGGGGATTGCCTCAACCAGCCTGAGACAGAGGTTGCATCTTAGGATCCCTAGGTGGGACATCATCCTAAGGCATAGGTGGCTGCTCCGGCCTCTGAGGGCTTATTGGCTGGAGCGGAGGACTAGGATTGGGGCCCCTTTGAGGTGGCCCGTTTGGTGGCTGATCTGGCTAGGAGGCTGGCACAGCCTAATTCCTAGCCAGCTGGATGGCTGCTTCAAGGGGTACCATGGCATCCCTCTGCCGACGGTCCATCTCCGCCTGCCGCTCGCTCAGCTCCTGGCGCTGGCGCTCTATCTCCCTTTGCTGTGACGCCATTATCTCGGCAGCAATCTCTTGATTGGCCCTCAGATTGGCCAACTCATCTTGGAACACCCCTAGTGTTGTCTTCAGGGTCTCAGAATCCAACTCCTCCTCATCAAACTCCAAATGAGGTTCGTCTTCATCCACATTTGGGGGAGGAGGCTGGGATGGTGCAGCGGCAGCCTGTCCAGTCTTCTTAGTAGTTTTCTCCATTAGATCTTCTTTTTTCAAGCTCTCAATGAAAGCACCAGAATGTTGACCCTCATTTTGGTCAACGACACAGAGTCAAGAAAACGACAGAAAAATAGTACAAAGCTTGAGAAAACAATCTAATGGGAAATAAAGAACATAAATAATTATAGTGGTTCGGCCCCAGGGATTGGTAACGACCTACGTCCACTTGATACTATTATTAATATTGAGCTTCAAAGTTGTGATCAAAGAACTAGGGTTCCTGAGTTTCACAGACCTTAGAAGGAGAAAACAATACAAATGATGAATAATAGTAATGTAATTCAGAAAAAGATCAAAAGATCCCTCCTTGAGCTATTTCTTGCATATTTATAGGCTCAAGGAGGGTTACATGAGTCAATTAGTCATATCATTCCTTAATAAACGGATCTTCATGTCATAATGAAGAGATATTCTCGGATATCATTACAGCTGTACAGATTTATTCATAAATAAACGGAGTATACGACCAGGCTGGTGGTATATAAAACTTGAACTTCTCATACGGAAATATCCCTGGTCGATAGGCAAGCAGCATCTCTGCCATGTGTCAGCCACAGGGCGAAAATTCTTGCCACGTCATCAACAGCTGTTTTTTTTGGATAAACAGATACTCTGAAGAAAAGGCTTTAGGAAGCAAAGGGGGCATGGCCAGAATAGTTGCATGAAGTCCTCTGGTCGTATATAACATCATATCGAACACCAATAGGCCATACACCATTTTCCTTGGCCTGTGGGCATGAATCTATGTTGCCTGTTGAATTAGATCCGCCATCACATTGAAGGATGGCATACGATCAAGACGCCAATAGTCAATTGGTGATGGAATCTTTGGATTTGGTCAATGAAAGGCGCGAACAAGCCCAACTCCAAGTAGCATCTTACCAGCAAAAGGTCGCTCGGTATTTCAACTCTAAAATACGTGAAAGAAAGTTTAATGTGGGAGATCTAGTACTTAGTAGAGTTTTTCTTAACACCCGCAATCAAGCTACTGGAGTGCTTGGACCTAACTAAAAAGGACCATACCAAATCAAAGAAGTCCTTCAACCAGGCACCTATAAACTTTCTCGCTTATGGAGATCTCATTTCTCGCTATTGGAATGGAGAACACCCGCACAAATACTATCAATAAACAATTCTTCTTAAAGAATTGGCTTATTTTACTTTATTCAAGTTTATGAATAAGGGTTAGTCAATCATGTGACTGATCGCTTATAAGTGTAAGATCAAATTTTTGATCACTCGTACAGACATGATTGTTCATTTATTACGAGAAATAAAAGGGACTGTGCGCAACCAGTCAATCTTGCCAACTATTGTATTTATTACAAGTATTTTTTCATTACGTGTGTTGTTTTGCTATATTATCATTTTTTCTCTTTATTACAAGAAGTAATGTTCAAGCAGGTCTTGGTCAAGGCAAGTGACCGAGGACCTAAAGCTCCTCAATCACTTGGGGGGCATATAAGTGTTGGTTTTTATTGATCAAATCAGAGATTATGCGCAGCGGAACAACAATCAAATTGTCAGATTAATCCCATAAGATTTCTAGATCTACTTCTTCACACTCATATATATATTGAATCAAGGACAAGAATAGAAAAATTACCTCAGGTCCTTCCTTGCTGCTATCTTTTCGTATGGCTGAATCCTTGAGATCTCACACCAAGATCTTCCAAAATGTTCTTAGGCACACAAAGAACGAGTGTGGGCTCGCTATACAGATAATAGGCAATAACTATTTATCAGATGTTCTCAACACATGAGATCTGATAAAGTTTGGACCTAGGTTTTGTGAAGAACAATAACCTTTGTTTTTGTCACTGTTCTCTTTTCTCTGAGAGAATCCTAGATATTTTTCTATCCCTGAAAAATTACGTTCTGTGAAAACTAATATCCAATATTTAATAATATCCAATATATTAAAATATTTGTTATTTTAAACAAATTCAAAATAAATGATCAATTATCATATTTTTGTTTAAATAATAATATTTTAATCATATTAAAATATCTCATTATTTATTTAATATTTAAATAACTAAAATTGTGGAATCAAGAGACTAAGTCCATCTCTTATGCGTGTAGCACAGTGCCTGTGCACTGTGCCACACGTGTACCACATGCCTATGCAGGCATGTGATTTTTCCCAATTTTTTATTATTATTTAAATACCAAAAATCCCAAAAATAAATTAATTCAAAATTAATTATATTTTTGTTAAATCAAACAATTAATTAATTACACATAATTAAACAATAATTATGTTTGATACGTAGAAAAATATTTTACTTATCACATAAGTCCTTTTTGCCCATTTTTTGTATTTGCCTTTGACAGTGATTGTTTGAGCCATTTCGAGGACCATGGACCTATAACATTAAGCTCCAATAAATTGAAACTAAATAATTAAAATCTTTAATTATAATAGTTAATTTATTAATTCTAATATTACTCCACTATAAATTCAGAATTGCACTCTTTATGTTATAGATATACTTTTACAGAAATCTTTTTCTTAAGTCGTCCATTGATATAACCATCTTACAATTGTTCAACCCTCTCATTAATTAGTTCATAAATTAGAATGGGAGAATTACCATTTAACCTTTCTAATTTACTTCTTATTCCTTAAGTACCATTAATTCACTAGTGCATAATTAATCTATAATCTAATTATAGATTTGATCTCAAAATCATTCAGTTCCAGAATTAACCCTTAAGGGAACTAATATACGATCCGTTAGGAAAGATTAGATTCCGTATTGTTGATACATGTTCCCAGCCATCCATGATATTAAATCTCCAGAACGAAAGTCATTAGCCTCATTCTTTGAAGAGACCTTAACGAATGAATCAAAAGATTTAATAAACATGAACACTCAGGATTTAGGTTGATCTATAAATGATCATCTGTTATGATATGAATTACAAGTCTTTATTATTAAATGGTTTTTGGATAAAGACTCTAATTCATATCGGTCCATGTCATATATAATCATATTATATAAAGCAACTTTACCGAGATGTCTTACCACATCAATAATCTGAATCTAGATTATTTGTATCATTATGATACTCAGTAAACCGTACTTATAACTCCAATTAAAGAATTCCATAACTTTAATTTGTTGTTGTTGACTATTTTTATTCATTCATGTGACCTTAATTCTCTCGTACTAATACAAGATCACATCCTTAATAATGAATAAGGAATTTTTCTTATATTTACAAAATTATTCAAACAATAATTTAACAATCTAAATATGACAATAATAATAAACCATTGTATTTATTTATTCATAGAAAAAACAAATGTCTTTACATGCTTTTAGGACACACTCCTAACAATAAGGTATCTAGTAAGCAAAGCATATCAACAAGTATATGTAAACACACGAGAAAAATAAGTGAAAGCCTACTACAGTACTTAGAGTGTTTTTCAAAATTTTGTTTAAATTTTGCAAAATCAAACCAAAGTGCTATGCTAAGTTCGGTCATGCGAACATGATGTTGTAATGTATGGCAAGTATTATAATATCTAAATATTAAAAGTAAATTTTTTTACACCGTGAGCAGTTACTGCTCGGATGTAATTCTCTGTTTAAAAGAAAAAGCTGCCCGTGTAGCAAAAAATATATTGTTTTGACACTACGAATCGAGGTCTGTGTGTCCCAAATTACAAAGTTAAATAAAAAGCAGAAAAACTATCAAGCAAGAGGATCTTGAGGAGTTTGCTGGTTGACGGAGGCCCCAATTTCCTCCTCTACACCATCGATGCCCGTAGCCAAGGAGATTTCGGGGGAGGCTGGAACTTTTGCTCTCTCCTCCTCTTCAAGGCGAGCTAGGCACCTGCTTATCATAGACTAACTCATACACTCTGATAGATAGCTGAAGTCCGCCCTGCGGTTGTGCTTCCAGAACGTATAGAAGCATTTAAAGGTGGCTCCCTTGTACCTCTCCAGGTTACTGGCATTGGTCTCCTCGAGCTCTTTGATGTGTTCCTCCAACCTCTCAGTCTCCTTTCTACTGATGACCAGATCATCTTGAAGCTTAAAGGCTTCCTTGAAATTAAGCAAAGAAGCCTCCTTGTACTTCTCTTTAGTTTCAATGGCTTTGGTTAAGGTAGCCTGATGTTGTTTCAGCTCTTCAGCCAGCTTAGCCTTCTGTTCGAGCAGTTCAGCATTTTTCTTCTCGGCTGCTTTAAGCTCCTCAGTGTATCTATCCTCAGACGCTTTAAGCTGTTCGCCAAGTCTCTTTTCATATTGAGCGGCCAGGGCTCCCGAGCGACGCCAGCTAGCGTTCATGGTCAGAACTCCCTGCGATCAGAAAAAAAAAAGATAAAATTGTTATTGGAAATAAAATGACAAGATAAACAAATAAAGCTCAGCGAAAAATGGCAACTTACGCTGGGCACTTCGTTCAGCGCATGGTGTAACGCCCCAAACTCCAGGGAATGTTATGGTGTGCCTTATAAACAGTGCTAAACTCGCTAATCGAGTCATTTGACCAAAATCATGTATCTAAGTATGATTAGCGGTTTAGGGATTAAATTTTTTGGATAAGATGTAACGTTTCATTAGAAAATTTATTGTACACATTGGGATCCCAAAATAAATATAATTTAAAGGTCTATTATAAGAAAATATTTACAACAGGTCGATCTAAGCGGCAAAATAGGGTTTAACCCTAGTTCCTCTTTCTAACCCTCGGCTGTGGCGGTCGAGCAGCCGCATATGTACACGTCGTCACCTAAGCTCTCCAACTCAAGGATGGTTAAGCTTTCTGTTGCCTTTACCTGCACCACATAGCACCCGTGAGCCGAAGCCCAGCAAGAAAACTCAACATGCTCATGAACAGTAATAACATGTCATCGAAACATAATGTGCATGCCTAGCAATAATAGCTCTCATCATGCATGCAAATAAGTTCAAATAGATGATTATGGGGTCCTGCATCAGAATAGAAGACTAATGAGTCATTCTCTGAGGACCTGCTTCTTGAATAGATGACTAGTAAGTCAATCTCGGAGTGGATTACTAATGAGTCACACCCTGCATAGGTGACTTATGAGTCTCACTCTGTATAGATGACTAATAAGTCATACCTTGTATAGATGACTAATGAGTCCATCTCTGTCTAGGTGACTAATGAGTCACACTCTGTATAGATGACTTATAAGCCACGCTCTGTATAGATCACTAATAAGTCTATCTCTATGTGGATGACTAATGAGTCATACCCTGTATAGGTCTATTCTCAGTTAATTATCATTATAATTAAGTCTCACATTATTATAAATCATCTCTATATTGGCACACACACACATATATATTCTAACAAAGAACAAGTATATATATAATTATATGTGCAGATTAATGCTTGGGTTATTAAATTCCCCACAAATTCATAGCCATCCTAAGAAATGAAAACGAAAAATCGGAATCGTAAACTACTAAGGAAATCTATGAATTTGTACCTCTTACTGTGCCCGGTTCTTGGTGGTTCCTTCTTTTCCTCAACTTAGTCCACAAGGCTATGAACACAACAAAACCATTTGACATGAATTTGGTACTCAGAATCTAAGAGAAAAATCAACGCAAAATAGGTTCGGACTTACGTTTTTCTTCTGACTATTCTTGTACTGAACTTCCAATAACATTCCCTCTTTCTCTTGCTTTCTTCTACAATCAAAACAGAGGTTCTAAGGACATGTCTAAGGTCTGTAACCCAAGGAAAAACCAAAGAAATGACTCACCTTACCTTCTTCTTCTTGGACCCGAAGTGGTCGTACACTTCAAGAACACAATGTTGACAGGCAGCACCAATTTTACTCTTTTTTATGTTTTTCGTACTTCTAAAATAAATTAAAGCAGTGTTTCCATTTACAAATTAATGAATAAGAAAAGAAAGATAACTCACAAATACATACATATGAGTGGATTAGAAAGTTTAGTATTCCATAAACTAAATGGAAAGTGGGAATTAAATCACCTTGTTTTATCTTAATCCTACATGTGACTTCTATATGAAGGTTAGAAACAAACATGGGTTTAAATCATATAAAGATAGCATTGAAATTATGTAAAGACAACATGCAAGTATTTATGTGAAAGGCATGTTAATTAAAGGATGCAATTTACCCTTACTTTGCAGCCTATTTTTTTTGTAATCACTCCTCTCAAGACCTTGGCAATCGATCCGAAGCAAATCAGCAAAGATAAAAGCATCTCTGACCATTGGTACCAGACTACCATAGTAACCGTTCTTGGCTGCAATTTCAATTGGTTCCATTAGTGACCACAAACACTATACCATACCAACCTCTGAAAAAGAACCATAGAGCTCGATAAGCACCAAATTTCTCAACGATGATTCAAAGTAGGTCAGGGAGGGTTCACGAAAAGAAAAAAAAAAGCCCAGGAAAAAAAAAACAACAAAAGCCTATTGAGATCAACAAGAACCCAGAAAAGAAAAAATGAAGTTATACAACAAAAACGATAATAGAACAAGTAACAGTAATGAATGGACAACAAAAAACAAAGTAGAAAACTTAAGAATCAAAAACCAAAAGGGGTTTGGGAAATTTTGAGAGACGAGCAGGTAAAGTGAAACATATATATATATATTTAGAGAGAGAGAGGGAGGGAGGGAGGGAGGGAGGGAGATGAAGATGGAGGTTGAATCGGGTGATGGTCTAGGTCTGGTGGTGAGGATGTGTTTGGGAGGGTAGGACCTCTTAAACGTTGGCTGTAGAGAGGACCTTGTTGACCTCCCTGCCGCACGCCCAAAGCCGCAAGCCCCCACCATCCTGCCGCACAACTACAACAAACAGAGAAAGTGCGAACGAGAGAGTGTATTGGTGAAAGAAAGAGTGAGCGACCGAGAAAGAGAAATAGAGCCACCTCGAGCTCTCAGAAGGTTACGAATTCCCGTGAAGATGGTGGTGGAACTGCCTTCTCGTGGCTGAGTGTGATGGTGGCACTGCCTTCCTGCGGCGCATTGGAGGGAAGAGAAGTGGAAATCGTGGCAAACCCTAAAACGTTAAAAGGGCCTTTCTTTTTCTTTTTGTTTTTGATTAGAGCTGATGAGAGTATTTTGAGTTTATTTTTGTTTTGTTTTTTTTTTTCCTCCATTTTAACTTTACCCAACCATTACTTTTTGTTTCCCTCCATTTTAACTTTACAGCTTTCTAACTTTTTAGTTTACCTATTATAACACTTTTCCAATTAGCTTATAATTATGTGTTATAGAAAAAGGTATTTGGTGTAGTGTTTCAGATATAAAGTTTTTAAGCGATCAAAGTTGTTTGACTGTCAAACTCTCTCTTAGAAAAAGAAAGCGATAGATTTTTCTAAACATGAAAATCTATTCACAACATCCTATCTCTTATCAAACCTCTCTAGATCTCATGTGTTGAGGATATCTAGGAAGTTCTAAATCAAATTTTTAAATCTGACATGCGCACACACGTCCTTGTGTGTTTGAGGATTGGTCTGTAAGATCAAGGTGTGAGCTTTCAGAATAAGGATAGGAAGATCGTTGATTTATACAAAAAGATTCGTGGACTCTTGATAGACTACATCAGGTAATCTCTAATCTATTTGTGTTTGATTTAATATATCTACATATATATGATCCTGGCTAGTATTAAATTTTTTAAAAAGATCCATTCCGCTGCGCATTTTGATTTTTATAGAAGAAGATGATGAAGAGGAAGTGGCTCCTCCAATTGTTGCTTCGTACCGTGGATGTGTTGAAAATGGAGTTAGATTTCTGTGTTATGATAGGAACAATAATCGTAAGACTCAAAATAGCGGTGTCTCTATAGTTGGAGTTTAAAATTATATTTATTACGACCATTTGGAAGAAGTTCTAGTGATTTCATATCGTAGTGCCTGTTCTGTTACATTATATAAGCGTAAATGGCTTGACACTAATCTATGAACATCTGTTTGTGTTTATTGGATCTTTTGATTCACTTGTTAATGTTTCTTAGTATAATGAGGCTAATGACTTTTATTTTGGAGATTCAATATCATGAATGGCTAGGAACATGATTTACAATAATAAAATCCATAATTTCCTAGCGGATCGAATATTGGTACCCTTAAGGTTTAATTATGGAATTGAATAATTTTTAAGCTCAAATGTTTAATTTGATTATAAATTAATTATTCACTAATGAATTAATGATACTTATGGAAAAAGAGGTAATTAGAATGGTAAAATAGTGATCTTGAACAACTCTAATTAATGAATCAATAAATGGAGGACAAAATTACATTTATTGATTATTTCAATGCACTACAAGAGAAAACTCTTTAAACATACTTCTATAAATACTTGTATACATACCATGAGGGACGTTACACATCCGCCGTCCTATACTTAGACTCCTCCACCTCAACCATCTCAGCCACCACACCAGTCTAGAGATGACGAGATGGTTGAGATGCAGGAGTGCATTAGACAGTAGAAGGAGCACATCCAGACTCATTGCATTGACCCAAGATCACAAGATCCACCTCGATCACACTTATGTGTTTATAGTACAACTCATATAATTACTTTTTTATTTTGAGTATAACTCATCTAGTTAACATTAACTTTGAAAAATCATATGTATATATTTAAGTATTTAATGAATGTATTTTATTATAATTTATTCATATTCTTTATAGTGCATACAAATTGCTGTTATGTTGTTTTTTATACAAATAAAACTATAATTATTAAAAAAAACTTCGACAAAGCCAATACCGACAACATGTCGTCGGTTTAGGTAGAGCCATAAACAAATTGGAGGGTTTCTGCTAATGACTTAAAATAGGTATATACCTACCACATGTTGTCGGTAGAGGTTACACCGACAACATATAAACTGTCGTCGGTAGACACACAAAAAGAAAAATATTTTTTAGCGGCGACAATAAGTCGCCCTAATAATACTCATATTAGCGGCGACAAAGCATGGTCGCCGCTAATGTGTCATCGGACATATTTTATAAATATAAAATATTATTAGCGGCGACAAATTGATTATTAGCGGCGACATTTGTCGCCTCTAATAAATCAAAAAATTCCTAAAAAAACATGGGAAATTTTCCACCAAAATATTTTTGTTGGGCATTAGCGGCGACATATGGAATATTAGGGGCAACACATGTCGCCCCTAATAATCCACACAATATACATCTGTTTTGCCCCCAAAACTCACATCTCTCCCCCCCCCCCCCAATTCTCTGTGGCACCAGGCCCACCCCCGAGCCGCCCATCCCCCACTCCCGAGCTACCCCACCCACCCCTGAGCACCCAGCCTAGCCCAACCCACCTCGACTCCCGTTGCCCTCTCTCCTCTCACCTCGCCCAGCCCGCGTCGCCCAACTCCGCCGCCGCCCCCCCGCCCCCTGTCCCTCTCCCACAGTATATATATATATTAATTTTTTGAAATTATATATATGCTTTTATTTTATATATTTTTTTGTTTATTTAATTTTTTTATTTAGTTGTAAATATATGTGTATATATAAATATATATATATATGTGTGGCTGTGTATATAACTATGTATATGTGTGTATAAATATATATATATATATAAATGTATATGTGGCCGTATATATGTATATATATTTATATGTTTGTGTTTATTTATATGTATATGTGTATATATATAATATTTTTGTTAATTTTTTATGTGTGTATTTTTCTGTTTATTTGTTTATTTTTCTGTTTTTTCTGTGATTCTATTAATTTATAAACATGTGTATTTATTTATATATATTTATAAGTATGTGTGTGACCGTGTGTGTGTGCTTGTGTATGTATTTGATTATATATACATGTCTGTATGTGTATGTGTGTGTTGATATCTATATATATGTGTGTTTATGTGAATGTATTTATATATGTATGTGTTTATATATATATATATGAGGAGTATATATATAATATATGTTTTATGTGTTATAATTTAATTTATGCTTTACTAACTTTGTTTTCTTTTCAGGAGAAAATAAATTGGTGTAAGTTTTGGAACCTTTTCTTTTAGAGCCTTTTATTAATTGGTCTGTGTATCTTATTGTTTATCTTATTATTATTGTCCATATTGTACTATTGTTAGAGGGGTTTGAATATCCTAAATATTCATTCATAGTGAAGTAGGTTCTGAGATACATGTTATGTGCTGCAGTGATAACGGAATGTTATGAACTTGTATGTATTAGTGAAGTAAGTTCTGTGAAATTTTTGTGTGCTGCAGAGATATAAGGAAGAAACTTATTGTGTGTTGTTTGAATAATTTTTTTAACTGCTTACATATGGCTAGGTCATTAGTATTGGGGAGATGCTGCACAATTTTTTGTAGATTTATAGGGTCAAGATATTGTCTTTATAGGGTCGGGATAAGCAAGATCGGAGGTCGAGATAGGGTCTTTATAGGGACGGGATAAGGACAATGTCACTAGTAAAGTGAAGGTAAAATTTATAGAATTTACTTTAATAATAATTGTATTATAATTCCATCACGATTAACATGTTTTCTCTTGATTGTAGCACATCTATCAAATAGATGGGCATCCAGATTATACCACCCTCATTGACATTATCAATGCTGAGATGGCTGAGAGATACCGAGATAAGAAAACTAAGCGATACGCCCACTTCAAAAAGTTCTACAAAGGACCAGATGATTGAGACGAGGTCCTAAAGAATCCACCCAAAGATATCAACGCCGATGAGTGGAAACAAATTTGTGAGTTTTTCAGGAGTCCAGAGCTTATTGCGCACTCCGTGAAGAACAAAATAAACCGAGACCAAATGAAGTACTCTACAACACAAGGCACGAAATCATTAGAAGTCACTCGTTACGAAAAAGTAAGTGAAAATATTAACTTAATTAAGTTGTATAAATTTATAAGTTCTCTAACATTCTAATTTTCTTCATTAGTTGAACCCGAACCTAATTGAGGAATGGAAGGAGTATCACTAGACAAAGAAGAACAAGAATTTTCTCAACGAGGATGTTGAACGGGATTATGTAAGTTTAATTTTATTATCAATTCAAATAATTATATTTTTCTTTTGTATTATAATCTCTTTTAAAAATACAGGTTAAGTTGAAGTCAATACTTGAAGCTGAGACTCACCACACAGTTGAATCTGGTACCGATGATTCTTCCTCGGTCGATCAAATGAAGATACTAAGTCAGGTTCTTAGTGAAAGGCGGGGCCATCAGCGAGGGGTTGGCCGCAAATTAAAGGGAAAAGCGTTCACTCGTCCCACTCAAAACACTCGGTCTCAGGCACCACCTTAACAGTCGACTGAGGAATTATGTGAATTGGTTGACATTGTGAAGGTCATGAATGAACAACTTCAATACGTGTATTAGCATCTTCCACCTGAAAAACGTTTGGCAACAAACATGGAGTTGCAGAATACATATCAGCGATTTTTCGAGAAGTATGTAGGCTCATCTTCTAAATCTCAGACACAACACACGTCTCAAGCTTTAGCTTCTCAGCCTTCACTAGGCCATCCCGATACACCTGCACCAACTTTGCCATCTCAACCTTTGACCCAACCATATATGTATTAATGGTCGATGTCTTCGTACCCTCAGGCTTATCATCCTCATATGAGTGGACCTTTGTCCCAACCTCTGTCTCCTCATATGAGTGGGTCATTGTCTCAACATTTTCCTTATCTGTATCCATATGTGTATGGACATGGAGGATCATCGTCACCTCCATAGTATCCATCGGCGATGCCTCCCACACACCACAGGCACTGCAGCCACCGCAGGCACCAGAAGAAGGAGACAATACGGAGGACTCCGAGGGTTGATATGTTTTATAAATTATTGTATTAAACAATACCTTTTAATTAATAAATTATTGTATGGATATTTAATTTGGATAATATTGTATTATTGGATTATTTTTTCAATAAATTATTAATTTTATGCATATTTAATTTTAGTATTATTATTTTTATGCATATTTAATTTTGATATTATAAATTAAAATATATTATTTAAATATTTTATTTTAATAATTTATTATTATTTTTTAATTATATAAAAGTATTAAGGACGACAAAAGTTGCCCCTAATAATATCAAAGTCATCGCTAATATCATATTATTAGGGGCGAAATATGATATGAGAATCAAGATTATTAGGAGCATCATTCAATTTATTAGGGGCAAAAATGTCGCCGCTAATACTATCTATTAGGGGCGATGGTTTTGTCGTCGCTAATAATTGATTTTATTGTCGAAATATTAGCGGCGACATGTCACCACTAATGACTATTAGGGGCGACTTTGGGTATTAGTAGGGGCGACAAGACCCTTTTTGTTGTAGTGAAAGTGGACTTCTATCGACAAAGTTCTATCGACAACATTTCACTGACAACATGTTGTCGGTAAAACCTCTACCAATGACATTTCATGTTCTACCGATGACATTTGTTGTCGGTAGAAACCATCTTATTTGTAGTGACATGTGTTTTTTCTAAAATAAAAAAATCCAAAAACAAAAAAGTAATAAAGTGAAATTAAAGATACGCATATTAAATGTGAAAAAAATCTCACATGGAAAATATATAAGAACAACGATATCTTTATAAAGGAAATTGTCACTCCACTTAGCACCAATTGGTTTTAAGATGGAACCCCAATTCTACTCCTAGTGACATTGTAATATGGTATCAAGAGCAGTTATGACTTCTGCTGCACTCCACTCTTAACCTCAGTTTGGGACCTTTTGAATATATGTCGATTCATGTTGGATTCTATGACTTGTTTCGGATGGCATGTATACCCACAAATTTCCAGAACAACCTTGTGATGTGCTATATTCCTGCAAATTTCCGGAGTCGGCATTGTGACATTCTATCAAATATTAATGGTCGGTCCTGTTGTATCTAAGGTCGTTCATAATGTCCACACTTTTATACTCAAACGTAAGAAGACATATTAAATGTGAAAAAAGTCCCATGTACATGGAAAATATATAAGAACAACAATATCCTTATAAAAGAAAGAGTTATTTTACTCCATTTAACACCAATTGATTTTAAGATGAAATTTCAATCCTAGTGTCATTTCTCCCTCAAATTGTAAAAACAGAAAAAGGAACTAATGGGTGTACGATGAATGGTTTAAGTCAAGTCCTGTGTTTCCTTGATCAACAATAGCATAAACGTAACGGGTGAAACCAACAGACACCAAAAATAATGTATGTTGCATGCTAGGACAACGTGTCCTACCACACAAATAAATGCAAAATTGTTTCTGTCATTAATTACAAAATCTTGTCCCTTATATGTGATACTTAATGCTACGGGTTACCATATCTGGCTCCACTTCTACTCTCTTAAAACTAATTAAACTTACGCTTAGTTTATATCTAAATTAGGAGAGAGCAAAAAGATATTTATAACTTGACTATTTATCAAGTTTAGAGATAATAATGAATTGATGACCCTTCGTTGTAATGGGTACTTAGTTTTTTAATGGTTTATACACAGCATAATTGTCACATCATTTAGTGGCAAAATTTTGATAGGTAAATTTAAATAATAAGAAATCCTAGTTTGTTATAATTTATTTATTAGGTACTTTTTTTAAGTGAACTGCTTCCTTAAATATAACCCAAACTAAACGCTTAATGGTGTCATTTTAATAGAATGTTAGTATTTGTGTCAGTCATATAGCACCTGAATAATCCATTACTATTAGTTTAGAATGTTAGTATTTGGTCAATTTGCATATAATATAGTTAAAGAGCATATGCTCCCACAGGTTGGGCCAAATCCCATTACTTACCCGACTCAAATTTAAGAATTATATACAATTAGACTTAGATGGTTAATTTTGTACTCCAAGCTAGTCATTCATTAAGCAACAAACATAATTCCCTAGTCTTACAAGTAATACCTTACAGGCAAGTTAGGATATTATAATAAAAATATTTGCTGCAACTATCCTCTTTTATTATTACATCAGTAACTAAATAATGCAATAGTAATTATTCACGTACGTATTGCTCATATTTCACTAGCCATGGCGCGAGCAATAATTATTTTAACTCCTTATAATTGTAAATATGAACAACATAAACATCATCAAAACATATGAAGAAGGAAAAAAAATAATGGGTTTACCCATATAGGTAACTTAATTTGAGATATATTATTTTTGACATCAATATGTAAATATTTCTGAGAATGATCAGTGCGTTTATGAATATATATACACACTATAAAATTACAAGGAAGGGTTTCTAGTTCAACGTTTAGGATTGTGTGTTTATTACATTTGAAAAAAAAAAATTGAACCTAACTAAGTACTTATATCCTCCATCTCATCAATATTTATTGCTTTCTGATTTGATTCTTTCTCGAAATTCAACTTCACTTTATTCCCTAAACCGAAAAGTAGTACTCTTTTGTCCCCTTTTCAAAGTTGTCTCTCTATATAAGGACATTATTTCTTCAACTCCCCACACCCCAAAACTAACAGTCGATATATCGTTGTTAGTACTAGCCATGGATATGAATCAACACATGAATTTCATACCATCTTCCTCCACTTCGAGTTGTACTACACAAGTGCCGAACATGATGATGCCAATGGGCGACTCTTTCGTGTTTCCTGAGTATTACCAGCAAAACACGAGCACTTCCAAACAAGTAATATTTGAACCCTTTACCCATTAATTTCTTTTCTTTATTTTTTTCTTCATACAATTTTAAATTATACTGTTTTTAAACTAATGTACGCAATATTAATTATTATTTTTTCTTTCTCTATAAAAAATTTCTAATTTAAAGAACGCAGAAGAGGCTAGGCTGAACCATTTTAACCGAGTTCAGAAGGAAAATTTAAAGATGTTCTGGAACCAACAAATGCTCAATATACAAAATATTTCAGGTCTGTTATCCCTACCGAATGACAATTAATTAATATGCCCTAGCTGGTGCATTTGGATATGTATGCCCTATTACCATAATATGAACAATATGTACTGTGAACATATATTTTTATATATTATAAATATGAGTTTTATGAAAATTATTGTTTTTGATTAGATTTAACATTTTTTTTTATTGTTTTCAAACACAGCTAGTTTTAAAGATATCTAAATAAATTAAAAAAAATATTATATAATAAATGAGCAAAAATAATTTCTCATCACATATTTTACAATTTCATATTAAAAAACAATTCAATTAATCTATCAATTATGCTTTCAAAGCTATAACTGAAAAAATATTTATGTGATTAAATTTATTCTTTTATTTCTTTTATTAATTATTTATTTTGTCATTTAAAGTATTTTATTTATCCAAACATATATATAATATTTAAATAAGATATAAATGTACATATTTTCTTATTCTTCATTTTAATTTTTTTAATAAGAAATTAATTATTTTATATTCTCTAGCCATTAATTAAATAATATATATTTTTTGTAGGGTTTCATAAAAATTTAAAATAAATAATTAAAATTTGATCATTAATTTTTTAAATTCATAGTTTTAATTTAGAATTTTTTAATATTTTATTATATTAAAATTCATAGATATTTGTTCTAAAAGAAAATTAGAACAAATTATTTAATTTACAACTAGAATGCACCATATATCTATATATATAAAAAATGTATACCTAACAGATGCTTGACTTTATTGTTTTTTTAGATAATTTTTTTTAAGTTATAGAAAATATTATGGTTATTTTTTTAATAAGTTTATGTCATTCCTTAATAATATATGACATTGTTTATTTATTTAAAATTTATATAACAATTAAAAAAATATAATAAAAAATAAATTAATACATTTTATAAATAGTACTAAATAAATGTCCGTTGGACATTGTTTTTACCCAATATATATTTATATATATATATACACTCATGGTAGGTAGTTACTTAGGTAATAACCACATGATAAATACTCAAAATTTATACAAATTTTAATGGGGTCAAAATAGATCAATCTTTTTAAACATTATAAAACAAAAGCCTAAAGTTTGTACAATTAACACGATTAAAAACTGTTATCCATATTTTCCACTTTTCACACGTGCCATGGCCAAACGGGTCCAAGGGCCCTCAGAAGAGGCATGGGTCCAATCGGGCCCAGTGAACAAGGAATGAGGAAACCCTGACAGCCCAGGCCATACCAGGCCTAATGACGGACGAATAGCATGAGCATTATAAAGGGATCCGGACTAAGATGCAGGCTTGAGTTACCTTCCCTATCACACCCAACTTACATCCTTCGGGATGCAAATTATGGTGGTAGACTAATTGTTTCCAGGAGACGGATTCTATTAAGAATCCAGGCTAGGTCTCCGCCATCGAGAAGTTCACCTTGACAAATGAACTCGTGCCTTGGTAAACGAACCAGTACTTCGGTAAACGAACCCGGACATTGGTAAATGAACCGGGAGCATTCGTCCGAATAGTATAGGCCTAGTCTTCCCTAATGCCGACCGTGTCCTTGAGAAATCCAAAAATTGGTAACTAACGTGTAGAATAGGGTACGCACAGAACATACATTGTTCTTAGGAAACATTACTGCCACTACTCTGACAGACCCTTTCCCCAGAATCACCTCGATAACCCACACGGATTAGTCCATGATAACGTACAAAGGATATTTATTAGGATGCACCATGCATAAGTCGGCCTAATGGGCCCTGATTAACAACCCTTAATTATGTTACCTCTCTTGTATTATGACTCCAGTAGTGTGCACTTGTAATTATATCCCTATTGGGCCCGGATAAGTCTGGTCCATGTGACATGACTGCCTATAAATAGGGTCAGTTGTGCATTGTAGAGGGGATGCCAAATTTTCTCTTGTAAGAAAAATGCTGCTGAACTTGCAGAAAATCTCCATTGTGAAAACTCTTTAAAGCCTAATACTAGTGAATCATGGACTAAGAATCATTAACACCCCAACCACGTAAATATTGTGATGTTATTTATTTCTTAGCCTTTCTTCCAACTCTTATGTTTAAATATATTTATAGTTTTTGAAAAACTCGGTAAATATTTTGGTGCTTTCACTGAGAGCTGAAGAAATCTTGATTCAACCTTGATCCTCTGCGAAAAATGGTGAACACAAGGCATATCGTGTTTGACCCCACTCACCAGCAACAGCAAGACAATGGAGAACCATTGCCCAATTAACCACTTCCTCAAGACCAACCAGGGGACATGCCTTATCATGGGCCTTTGCTTGACGAATCCCAGAATTTGGGAGAAGGGGGTGACTATGACAAAGAGAATTAAGAGGAAGGCAAAGAGGGGTATGAAGACCCTGAACCTGAAAATATCATTGATCCTGACGGGAAGCACGTGGAACCTGGGCAAGATCATCTAGAAGTGATCCGTCTGAGGCAACAAGTCTTGGACTAAGAAGCAAGAATTGCGGAATAGCAGGAGACCACCCGTCAGATGCAGGAGTCCCTCTTGACACTTCAAGCTTTTATAGCTGCTCAGGAATTTGCAGCCAATCCCTCAGCCGTTCCTCCCCCAGGAATGCAGCCGCCTGTCCCACCTATAGGGACTAGCGTGCCCAACAACGCAACCCCTATTCCTCCCCCGAGACGATCCCCACATTCCGAAGCCGGTCTGTCAAACCCAGCTCAAGAAAAAGGGAAAGACAAAGTGGTCAATCACGTTGAAAAAGCAAACCCCCACAAGAAAGTTTCTCCTGCTCCAAGAACCGAGGCTGACCCAGGGAAATTCCCTAGGAAAGAACGGATGAATCTCGTCTCAGGATAGAATCATCCGAACAATTCGCAGGGGAAGTGCCCGTAGGGTACAAAGCCCTGGAATGTCCCCAGTTTAGACGATCAGGGAAGACGCTTTTATCCCAACGGTTTTGTGAGCAAGGATCACGGAAGGCATAGACGTGGAGAGGAATTGGAAACGGTTAGTTCAGGAGACGATACATCCTGAGTGGATTTTCAGGATGACCTCAAAGCTCGGAAGGAGCTGGCCCAAAAAGAAAAGATTCGCTCTTGAGGAGGCGACTTGAGCAATAACCTCAATAATAAGAAGAACGAAAGAGTCCCACTAGACAATGGAATGGCCAGACAATTCATGGAACAACTGACTGGTCTCAAAAATGTCATGGACCGCTTAGTCCAGAAGCAAGAAGGCGGAGGTTCCGATTGTGAAGATGAGGAGAAGGAGCCATGCGTCAAACACATCCTTGACGTCCTGTTACCCAAAGGGTTCAAGATACCGGACATACCCGCCTATACAGCGAACACTGACCCCAGAGATCATTTGTCCCGCTACAATTGCCTGATGATTGTAGCTCATGTTTGCAACAACAAAAATTGCCTGTGCTTCTCGATCACTCTAGCCGGACCCACCGAAGAATGGTGGAAAAGGCTTAAGACGGGATCGATCCACTCTTGGTCCGAATTGCAGTCGAGTTCCATAAACAATTTGTGGCTGCCAAAAAATAGGGCATGGAAGTCATTGCGCTGACCAACATCAAGCAACATCTTATCGAAACCCTTAGGGCTTACATTCAACACTTCACGAAGGAAGCCTCAAAGACTAAGGTGGATGATGGACAATGCATAGTAGCTCTCCAATCCGGAATCAGAGTTGGATCCCCTCCTTAGGATGACATGCAACATAGTAAGGAGGCTACCTTCGAAGAATGTATAAGGAGGGCACAAGGCTTCATCAACTGGGAAGAGGCTCGAATCCAAACCTTCCGATGGCAGCCAACACCCCAGTCAATGGCACAAACCCTTCCTGGATACGGAGTGCAGTATCCAGCAAGCCTCTATCCAGCACCTCCAGCGGTGTCTGGATCTGGTTGATTAATCAGGATGCCGTTCATGACACCAACTAACTATGGACCCACTTCATCAAGGTATGCTTTAGCTCTGTCAACCTCTTTCTCTAGGTACAGAGTAGCACCAACTGGGTATAGTGCAATTCCCAGAAATGCCCAACAATCCCAGAACAGAGTAGCTGAGGCAAGCATCAACCCTTCCTGGGGAAAAGGATCTTGCAAAAGTCAGAATCGGTCCAAGCCCACAAAGAATTGAAAGTAGGGATACGAGCCTCAGTATACGAAGTATACAAACATGGCGGATACCCAGGAAAACATCTACCTCGAACCGGGCAACGTAGTCAATGACCAGAAACCAAGCCCTATGTTGAAAAGGGGAAAGAACTCGAGGGACACCAGCAAAAGGTGTTCTTATCACAAGGACGTGGGCCACACGACTGAAGAATGCTGTCAGTTGAAGGAAAATATCGAGAATTTGATCAAACTAGGACACCTCCACCAGTGGCTCAGAATGCCAATAGGAGTTCTGGCACTACCAGCAGCTCTCGAAAAATTTATGGCCCAAGGCGCACAAGCACCATACCGAACTCCTTAGGGACAGTATGCTCTAGGATCAGGAGCACATGCCATTTAGGGGGGCCCCAATAGTGCAATCTCTTGGATGTCCCATGGCTCCCAAGCCAGGGATGCCATATCCTCTCGGAACCGCGTCTCCTTGAGTAGACGACCACGTGGCCACCATATCCGGAGGCCTGCATGTGGGAGGACCGTCCTGGAATGATCAGAAGTGATACCTTAGCGAGCTTTATCATGTCCGCGAGATGTGCGCATTGGTCCAGACTCTGGCCCAACGCCCAAAGCTGATGGACCTGCCCATAACGTTCACAGAGGAAGATGTCCGGAACGATGATTTCCCGCATCACGACCCAATGGGCATTCATGCCCAAATCTCCAACAAATGAGTATCCCGAGTGTTGGTGAATGACGAGAGCTCCATAAATGTCTCGTTCAAGTAAACCTTCATGGAAATTGGGCTAACAAAAGCAGACCTAGCCTCCTGCCCTACGCAGACTACAGCTTCAATGGGGATTCGTTGCTCCCGATGGGCAAGATTCAACTCCTAGTGACATTGGGGAATGAGGCTCAGAGTTCATTCAAGTACTGCACATTCGTGGTGGTAAATTTCCCCACTGAGTAAAACGTGATCTTTGGGTGCCCCACTCTAATTGACTTCGGTGCCATCACCATTAGCCATCTATGCATGAAGTTCTCGAGTGACAACCGTGGAGTGGGAAACATACAGGGAGACCAGAAGAGTGCCTGGAAATGTTATCATGTCTCCGCCCGACCAATCTTCATGGTCCCTAAAGAGCCTCTCGAAAGGGAAAATGTTGAACCACCATAGCCAGCATGGAGGGTAGTTCGGGAGGACAACGAATTGGATCCGAGAATTGAGGTGGATAGGGCATTAGATCCTATGGAGGAGGTTGAGGAGGTGTGCATTAGTGACACCGACCCAACCAATGTGATCCGGGTAGGAACTTGAACTCGGAAGTCAGGGCTGCCATAATTGCCTTAGGAAAAAGAAAACCAAGACGTCCTGGCCTGGTCCCCCTGAAATATGACTGGGATTGACCGCAACATCATATGTCATGCTTTGAACATTGACGTGAACGTGATTCCCGTCCAACAAAAGCGAAGGCCCCTAGGCGCGGAAAGGGCAGAGGCCCTCAAGTTAAAAGTCGAGAAGTTATCCTCAATCAACTTCATCTGGGAGGCCTTGTATCCCGTTTGGCTAGCCAATCTAGTGTTGGTGCCAAAGCCAAACGAAACGTGGAGGACTTGCATCGACTTCACGGACCTCAACAAAGCATGCCCAAAGGATTGTTTCCCTCTGCCCCGAATTGACCAAATGGTGGATGCTACATCTGGGTATGAGTTGTTAAGCTTCATGGATGCTTATTCCGGCTACAACCAGATCTCAATGCATGTCGCAGACCAGGAGCACACCAGCTTCCAAAACAGACAAGGGTGTATACTGCTACATCGTCATGCCCTTCGGGCTCAAGAATTTCGGGGCCACCTATCAAAGATTGGTCAACAAAATGTTCTGGAATTAACTAGGGAAGAACATGGAGGTCTACATAGATGACATGTTGGTCAAGTCTACGACATCGACCCAACATGCAGACGACTTGGCAGAAACATTTTCCATTATCTGGAAGTATGGGATGAAGCTAAATCCCAAGAAGTACACTTTTGACGTGGCATCCGAGAAGCATCTGGGCTTCATAGTAAGCTCAAGAGGGATAGAAGGCAACCCAGAAAAGATCAAAGTACTGATCAACATGCCGTCACCATGGAAACACAAAGGTGTTCAAAGTTTGATAAGAAGAATAGCAACTTTGAGACGCTTTGTGTCGAAGTCCACGGACAAGTCCATCCCATTCTTCAACATACTTCGTGGAAACCAAAGGATTGAGTGGACAACCGAATGTGAAAAGGCTTTCCAAAATTTGAAGGAGCATCTGGCCCAAGCATTTTACCTGTATATGGCAATGTCAGACCATGCCATCAGCGCAACATTAGTGCGAGAAGAAGGAAAGGTACAACTCCTGGTCTATTATGTAAGCAAAAGGTTGCTGGACGTGGAGTCCAAATACCCTTTAATCGAGAAATTGACATTTTCTTACTGACCATTTCCAGGAAGTTAAGACCTTACTTTTAGGCCTATGCCATAAAGGTACTGACGAACCATCAACTACGACAAGTATTACAGAAACTCAAGTCATTAGGAAGACTTTTGAAGTGGGCCATGGAACTGAGCCAGTTCGATATCGCTTATGTCCCCAGAATCTCCATCAAGGGACAGGCTCTGGCCGACATCATTCTGGATTGCACCGGGATAACCGAGGATGAAGAACTCATCGAAACCGTAATGCCCTTTTGGAAGATCTTCGTGGATGGAGCCTCCAATGAAAATGGGGCTGGGATTATCCTGATATCCTCTCAAGGTCACCGATTCCAAAGTGCCCTACATTTCCAGTTCGAAGTGTTGAATAACGAGGCTGAGCACGATGCCATGCTGGTAAGATTACACTTGGCCCGGGAGGTAGGGGCAGGGAACATCGAAGTTCACAATGACTCCCAACTGGTGTTCAGGCAGATTTTGGGAGACTACCAAACGAAAAGGGAGAAGATGGCTGCTTAAGTGGCATGAACCCGTGAGTTACTCCAATCTTTCAAAAGATATATCATTCGCCAGATTCCCAAGGAATAGAACGTGTTTGCGGACACACTGGAAAAATTGGCCACTAATGTTGAAGCAGAACTCTCTGGGATAATCTCCATCAACCATCAACCTGCACCCAATATTAAAGCTCCTGCAATCACCAACGTCATCAATTACACTACGTCTTGGATGGGCCCTCTCATCCAGTATCTAACCACCGGGGAATGGCCTGCAAAGAGGGCCACTGTCAGGATGCTTCAGTACCAGGCTCCCAGATACATTATGATGGACAACAAACTCTATCGCATGGTGTTATCCATGCCCTATCTCAAATCCAAAATGAGCACAATCACGCACGAAGTGCTCAATGGATTTTGCAGAGATCACACAACCAGACACAGCTTGTCCAAGAAGATCCTTAGGCAAGGATATTTCTGGCCAACAATGAAGAAGGACTATGTAGATTACGTCCGTAAGTGAAAATAATGCCAAAGGTACGCGAAGATCCCGTCAGCCATTCCAACAGAGATAACCCTCATGACCAGTCCATTGCCTTTTGTAGTTTGGGGAATTAATTTGGTAGGATTCCTCTCGACCAGGAAGGGAAGAGTAAAATATGCCATTGTAGTCGTCGACTATTAAACCAAGTGGGTTGAGGCGGAACCAATGAGCAGCATCACCTCCAAAAAGGTCCTGGACTTTGTCATCAACAACATTGTGTGCCGATATGACCTTCCTTAAAAAATCATGTCCGATAATGGGAAGTAGTTTGATAGCTCCCACCTCATTGATTTCTATGAAAGGCATGGCATCATCAAAAGCTTCTCTGCAGTTGCAAGGCCACAAGAAAATTGGAAAACAATGGCCGTGAACAAGATTCTAAAGGGGATATTAAAGAAAAAGCTACAAGTCTACAAGAGCAAGTGGCTGGAAGAGTTTCCCCGCGTCCTATGGGTGTACCGGATCACAGAGAGAACATCTACCAGACATACTCCCTATTAAATGGTGTACGGATGTGAAGCAGTCATCCCTGTAGAAATGGTGGTCCCATCATAGATTAGATACATATGATCTCATCCAAAACCACACCCTACTCAAAGAATCCCTAGATCTCCTCGAAGAGATCCGAGAAGAATCACAAGTGCAGCTAAAGATGTATTAGGGAAAGATCGCAAGGCATTTTAACTTGAAAGTTAAGAGCCGTAGGTTTGGAACTGGCGACCTAGTCCTAAGAAGAGTCTTCTCTGCATCTCAAGATCTAGGAGTGGTCGTTTTGGGACCAAATTGGGAAGGACCCTACGAAATCCAAAACGAAGTATGTCTAGGAACATATCGTCTAAAACTGCTAGACGAAACAAAGGTCCCAAGGGACTGGAATGCAAAACACCTCCGCCGGTACTATCAGTAGTTGGGAAGATTTAATTATGTTTTTGTCTAACATTTTTTATTTCATGCAATGTATGTCCCAGGGCCATCTCTTATTTAATGAAAATGGTGTCGACAAAACACCATGAGAAATGTTGTAAGAAAAGAAAATGTCCAAGTTCGTCTTTGATTTTTACACGAACAAGTGACCTAAGACTACATTCTTTGGTCACTTGGGGGATAGGAGGACCGTCTATGCAAATCTAGGATTAAAAAGAAAAGAGGATGCAGAGCTCAAAGCTTAGTCCTGATTCAGATTCGTATACACTGAGGGTTCAAAACCCAACTCCCAGCAAAAGAAGGATGCAAGGCTCGAAGCCCAGTCCTAAACCGGATCTACATGGTCCGAGAGGTTCAAAATCCAAATCCCAGCAAAAAAAGGATGCAAGGCTCGAAGCCCAGTCCTAACCTAGATCCATATGGTCCTGGGGGTTCAAAACCCAACTCCCAAAAGATTGGTCCAGACCTAACATGGTCCAGGATAATCTATTCATGGTTCCCCTAGAATGGTCCAGGACCGTTGGAACTTAAATCTTAGGTTTATATTGATTAAAGTTAGTCTTGTAAATGGTCCAGGCTGTTGGAGCCTGAACCTCAG
This sequence comes from Humulus lupulus, assembly GCF_963169125.1. Lineage (NCBI taxonomy): Eukaryota > Viridiplantae > Streptophyta > Magnoliopsida > Rosales > Cannabaceae > Humulus > Humulus lupulus. The sequence goes on from NC_084794.1 coordinate 135,797,337, forward strand.
GTTTGAGATAAATTAATCAAATAATTCCTACCTAAGTAATATTGTTAATGGTCCAGGCCGTTAAGACATGAACATCAGAATCAGGACAAATTACGCAGATGATAGTTGATAACTCCTTAACAGTCTAGGCCATTGGAGCTTGAACCTTAGGTTTGAAATAAGTTAATTAACATAGTCATATTTGAGAAACCCATAACGGTCCAAGCCGTAGGAACCTGTAGCATAAAGTTAGGTAAAATCAGTTAAGTTATATTTGGTAAGTCCAAAATAGCCCAGACCATCGAGACTGGAACTTTGGTTTCCTCTAATGGTCCATGCCATTGGAACTAGGACTTCGCATTTAATCTTAATTCATGCATATTGGTAAAACACTTAATGATTTTTTGAGAAAAATATATAAATATAAATCAGGAACCATTGTGCAAAGACAAAAGCCAATGTAATAATAACACTGGTAAATAAGCAATTGGGTTAGATGCAATTGCGCCCATAAAAAAAATAATATGTTTACAAAAAAAAGGGGAAAGAAGGAGCCCCAAATTAAAGAACAAATGCTTAGGCCTGGGCTTCATTTTGGTCCGGGACGTCTGGAGCATTCTCACCTTGCTGATCTCTAGCAAGAAGCGCCACATCCTCCTTTTCCTTGGCCTCAAACTTTGCCCTCTTCACGGTTGGATTCAGATAGAGGAGGAGATTCATATTCTTATCTTGGAGCCAAGCCATGTAAATGACCTCATTAAAAGTGGCCACCAATAATTCGAAAGCCTGCTCCTTTTCCTTGCGAGCCTCCTCGCTCCGCTTCATCTCCAACTGGGCCATGGCCTCCAAAGCCTGGTTTTGTGTCCCGAGAGAGACTACCTTTCCACGCTCCTGGTGAAGTTAGGCCTCGACCGTCTCTAAGAGGACCTTGGTAGAAGTTTCTGAGCCATGATCATGGGATAGTTTTTCCTCCAGATTCTTGACCAACTTCTTATGTTCGATGTCTCTCCTGTAAAAAGCCTGCTTATGCTTAGCCCAAACTTGGGCAGAGCTTCCTCATGCTCAGACTGGACCCAGATAGCCTCCTTGGTAGCTTCACATTGATTGACAGCCCCCTCCATCTCCAGTTGGGCCATCTCCAACTTTATTTCCAGCTCTGCCATCAATTATGCATTTCTGTGAGCTAGCAGGGTATCCTAGAACAAAGCAAAGTTAGAAAACACAAAAGGACATCTATATTAAAGAAACTAAACAGTTAAATGGCTTACCGCAGTGAATTGATGACAGATGGCATGGGAGACAAAGAGCACTTCTTTGCTCGCAAAGGTGGCATAGCGTTTAAGCTGAACGGTGGACATTGTAGTCCCCACTTGGGCTAGCAAGTCTGCAGCAATTAGGGTCGTGTCCTACAACAACTTAGGCCGAAAACCCATCTCGGCTGCTAGCCGATCCATGATCTGTTGTGGGGCATTGAAGGCCTCCAGGCATTCAGAAAACTCCACCTTCCTGCGGAGGAGCAAGGCTCGGGCTACCTCGTCCCGTAAATCACGCTCCTCGTCCCAGGCCCGGGTCACCATTTTCATCCTCTCCTCCAGGATTATTGAATCCTCTTCCCCAGGAAGGGCCAGGTTGACGGGAAGCTTAGGAGTATCTGGTAGCCCAGTCGTAATAACAAAGCTATCACTAGAGGAATGCTCCTCGACCAAGGAGAAATATTTTGTCATGGCTTCCTTGGCCCATTTCGAGGACTCTACGGCGATAGAGTCCGTCATCCTTTTACTCCCTCCCACCTCCTTCCAAAGGCTTCTACTCAAAATTAGTAACCTAGAGAAGAGCATGTGGGGATGGACGCTAATTAGTCAACACCACCGTGACAAAAGCTACAACTGTTTGAACCCCTCAGAAGCACCCAGATCCAGTTGAGAGTCCCTAAGTATTAGCTCGATTATTTTTTTCTTGGTCGAACCCTTGGCGACTTTTTTTTGTTGAGGTCTTGGTCGCGGCAACCCTGTCCTCGATCATTTTCTTCATCTTGGCCACTGGATTTGACATGTCCGAGTCACCTGAGATAGCAATAAAAAACAAATTAGTAATAAAGGAATGGGGTGACTGACAAAAATAAATGAAACATACAAGTCTAAAGTCCTCTGAGACAAACCCTCATTCATGGAATGGGCATGACTCAACTCTCCTAGTGCAAAAGAATGAATTTGGTCCCCCATGTCATGTAGGTCCAAAAAGCTATCATATTGAAGGAATGAGGACGAGTACATGAGGGTCAGCGTGTCTACAGCAATGGGGCAAGGAAGCCCCACGTTGCTAATTGTCCCAGTCAATAAATACCGGTATTGTTGCCTATTCCTAACTAAGCCCTCAATATGAAAGGCATAAGTTAAAACCGGAGGTGTTTTACCTTGCCTTGAAATGCTAGCCCTGAGAGCTCTAGTGTTGGGCTGCCTCACCTCGAGAAGGACATCCAGTTCCTTAGATTTGGCTCGCACCTCATGGCGTGCCTGATCCATTTTCTTTTTCTCCGCGTCCACCTTGGTCGTGGCCTCCACTACCTCGACGTGAATAAGGGTCATCTGCTCTCTCAGGGCAGGGCACTTCTCTCATTGCAGCCCCCGGAAGCTAGGGGCATCTATTGATTGGTGGGTGGCAATCAGCTTGACCAGCCAAAGGTTCTCTGTGGTCACAATGCCTCCCACATCTAGCTCCTCTGCACTATGGGTGGCATAGTACATTTTCCAATCCATGATCGACTTAGTGAGTCGAGTTTGAGTGTATGGACCTGTTCACAGGAATGTGAGTTTCCAATAAACTAAACAAAGGGCTAGATGAAGAATGAAGAAGGACGACTTACCCACGTGCTGAAAGTATAGCACTAGGGTGGGGTTCTTCTCTAGGAGGAACCCATTCATCATGAACTAGTAGTGCCTGACATTCAGGGGATACTTCCACGTGCTGGACGAAGCGGGACTAATGCCACGGGCCTTCAACTTATAAAACTTCTCCCGCATTATGTCTTTGGAATTCAGTTGCGATTCTAGTTTGTAAAAATATAGCACCTCCGCGGGGGTGGGTACCGCGATCTCCTTTGAAGCGCAGAGTATGCGCCATCCCGCAAGCAATTTATACGCTTGGGGCAGAAGCGGAAAAGGTGCGATCCCCATGAACTTGATGAACCACGCGAAATTGTCATGGAGTGGTAGAATGGCTCCGCATTGATGTGTCTTATGCTTTAGGCCCCAAATACACCCGCTCTGTTATGAGTTTTCTCTTCTCTCCATACCAACCTGTTGTAAAATAGCCTTGGGAAGCCTTGGGAGTCGACTCTATTTCGAGGGCCTTCTCTAACTCATTTAGCATCCAGTAGTTCCAGAATTCGTTCTTTTCCTCGACCATTTCCCAAGTCTTGTCAGTGGGAAGCTTGTGCCTCTCTAGGACAACGGGGCCCGCTTGGACCTCATCTTTCGGATGCAAAGTAACCCCACGATCCATGATCAAAGACCTGGAAGCGAGAAGAAAAGAAAAAGCCAAGTAGTTAGCACCAAAACCGAAGAAAACTTGTTGAGGTACAGGGATTCTCCTAAAACTACTTTGAGAGGTCCCCTCCAGACCTAGATCCGTGATCAATAAAGATCCCATGAACGTAAGTCGGGAACTAAATTATTAATAAACTAATTTAACCAAATAGTTTTGAGGCATCCGAGTTCGATAATCTGGGACAGTCAATCTCGCTTTACCAATCAAACTATCGATAGTCTGAGGTGTCATCTAGAAACCCAATCGTTCATCTCTAACACTACCACTACCTATAACTACCCTACATGGTTGTCCCTGCCCTAACGAACAATACGGTCACGAAAATAACTTGGCAATAAAAATTACTAAAAGAAAAATGGAAAAGGCTAGAAAACTTAATGTTGGATAGTGGGCTTGGAATTCATTCAAACTCAGGCGACAATGCTGGCAGGATTTTGGTCTTGAACTTGAGGAGGCGATGTAGCAGCTCATCAACGCTCCCAGACGGATGAACCGAGATAGAATTGTATGCTTGCTGAATGAGAAAAGGTTTCTTTGGAAACAACTGGGCACGAAGATGCATTAACTGTCGGAGAATTTCGTCGACAACTTCAGACATACAAAGCTTTGGCTCTCTGCTCTCTAGATTGAGAATTTGGGATCAGTAAAAATGTGGGAATTAGGCTTTTGAGTTATTTATAGGAAAGAAAAGTACTATTCAATCCAACGGTCCACGATGAGGATCCCAAGATTATCCACATCCGACGGTCCCGGATGGTGCATGGGCATTAATTGGCCCAATCGAGTACTAAATCGTGGATTCATCTTTCCATGACCCACGCCTACCTTATCCAACTGTTTGCATTGAGAATCCCAAAATAATCCCCATCCGATGGCTCTGGATAGTGCAGAAGCATTAAACAACCCACTCAAGTGCCCCAAAGCACCTTTTTGTACAGACGGGATGCTTCGAGAAACGTGCTGACACCCATCGATCACCTAGGTTATCAAAAGATTCTCTCTATATTTTTAGGGTGCGAGTGGTACAGACACACCATCAGCTTGGAGACACATGTCTAGAACCTTGAGAATGTGAAAGGACAAGAATCGACCAAATGGCCCCGAAGTAAACAAACTCAGATCCTGGTAAATGAACCGGGACGTAAGTAAATGAAACGGGATATATGTGATTGATCCGGGAGGACGAAGGCAAGTTTCCACCACGCGAACACGGATGAAGACTTGGGGGTAAATGTTATCCATATTTTCCACCTTTGACACATGGCATGGCCAAACAGGTCCATGGGCCCTCAGAAGAGGCCCAGGCCCAACCTAGGCCTAGTGAACAAGGAATGAGGAAACCCTGACAGCCCAAGCCATACCAGGCCTAATGACGGGCGAATGGCATGAGCATTATAAATGGACCAGGACTGAGATGCAGGCCCAAGTTACCTTCCCGATCACACCCAAACTACATCCTCCGGGATGCAAATTATGGTGGCAGACTAATTATTTCCATGAGATGGATCCTATCAAGAATTCAGGTGAGGTCTCTGCCATTGAGACGTTCGCCTTGACAAAAGACCCCAGGCCCTAGTAAACAAACCAGGACTTCTGTAAACGAACCCGGACATTGGTAAATGAACCCAGAGCATTCGTCCGGATAGTACATGCCTAGTCTTCCCTGATGCTGACGTGTCCCCGAGAAATCTGAAAGTTGGTCTTCCTAACTAACCTGCAGAATAGGGTACGCATGGAACGTACATTGTTCCTAGGAAACAGTACTACCACTACTCTGACAGATCTTGTCCCCAGGATCACCTTGATAGCCCACACAGATCAGTCCGTGCTAACGTACAAAAGACAGTTGTAAGACTTCACCATGCCTAAGCAGGCGCAATGGGCCGTGATTAACAACCCTTAATTATGTTACCTCTCTTGTATTATGGCTCCGCTAGCAAGAAATTGTAATTATATCCCTATTGGGCCCGAATTAGTCTGGCCAAAGTGACATGATTGCCCATAAATAGGGTCAGTTGTGCATTGTAGAGGGGATCCCAAATTTTCTCTTGTAAGCAAAACGCTGCTGAACTTGCAAAAAATCTCTATTGTCAAAACTTTCTAAAGCCTAATACTAGTAACTCGTGGACTAAGGTTCATATATGCCCCAACTATGTAAAAATTGTGAGCTTATTTATTTGTTAGCCTTTTTTTCCAACTCTTATCTTTAAATATATATTTATAGTTTCCGAAAAACTCGGTAAACAAAAACAAATTAATAACCAATTTTATTAGAAATATAATATATTTCAGTTTTAGAAGTCATCTTTATACAGTCAATTAACACGATCAATAAACTGCTTAAAATATGTACATATTAATGGGTTAACGAGTAAAATTGAAATGAATTTAATGAGTAGATGGGTGCTAAGTTCAACATATAAGTCAAGTTATATTTCGACTTATTATCGGTTGCTAAACAGCCTGATTTATCATTGCTTTGAAAGGCAATCTCATTATTGTGTTTGAATATGTCACAAAAATATACATGATAAACAATATAAATTTTCGCCATTAATACATTTTATACATTTATTATTTATATCATACGTTTACATAATGAAATATTGTCCATGTCGTAATTTGTTTATGGATTTATAGAAGAAACATATTGTCAAAGAATCAACATATTAATGGTTCAAGTAAAATTTAAACATTAGTAGAAAAAAATGATTTCATAATTTATAAAGAAGAAAAGAACCAACAAATCAGTCAGACGGTTTACAGTGTCTGACTATTAGGCGCGTATCCCCAATTATTTGATATAATGGAAGGAATGCTTTTCTAGCCCTTCCCTCTCTCGGGGTTGAAATCCCCAAGTCTCCACTTCATTGAGTTCAGGATTTGGTATGTTTTTTTAAATGGAAATTCATGATTCCACATTTTGAAGTTATTCATTTCATGGTTTGTAATAACCTATAACACATATAAATTAAAAAATAAAATGTGTGGGATTGTGATTTTGTATAGCAAATATATATAATCTCTTCTTTCAAAATTAAAATAAAATAATTACACAATACACGTAGTGATAATCAAACAACCTAACCAAAACGCACGCAAAACCTATAAAAGAAAGGGAAAAAAAGGAAAAGGATATAGCTAGAAAGTGATTATCAAAATTGTTGTAATTTTACACAGTTGGAAAGAGCCATCAGCAACTACCTCTTGCAAGGATCAAACGAATAATGAAAGCTCAAGAAGAAGTGAAGGTTTAGATCTAATAATTCATATTATTAATTCTACGTGCGTCTCTAGAATTATGGATGATTTTTAGTTAATTATGATATCTATAAACTTTATAATGAGCCCTTTTTCTCCACATTGATCACATAAAATTAAGGCACATTATCAATCTATATATATATATCATTAATTATTATGTTGTATAGTTATTTTAAGAGATATCTAATTGTTTCAAGTGGGCTGGGCATATATAAATATGCAATGTGTTTGATTTTATGATAAGATGATCAGCGCAGATACTCCACTATTGTTCTCCAAGGCCTGCGAGCTATTCATCATGGAGCTGACCTTGCGCTCGTGGATGCAGACTGAAGAATGCAAAAGGAGAACACTGCAACGCTGTGACATTGCCAGGGCCATTCTGGACAATGATCTTCTTGATTTCCTCTGTGATGTTGTTCCTTTGAACCACGATTATCACCATCACCACCACCACCACCACCACCACCATCATGATGATCTCCAGGTTTCTCTTTTTTTCTTTGAATTCTCAACTTTTTATTTGTTTCATGACTGAATAAGAACGAATGACGTCAAATAATTATATTTAGAGGTGATAAATTGATGGATCAGTATTGATTCAGGAAGAAGAATTTGTTGGAAATGATTCTCAAGAAAATCATCATACACCTTTTACTGCGGCTCCTACTGTTGAACCACTGAATTTTCCAATGGTGGTCAATAATTTCACTGGCAATGTGAGTACCGTTCCCTAGTCATATTTAGAGAATCATCTAATTAATTATTGTGTGTCTTTATTGCTCTAATGTGAAATTAGAAAACAAAATACATATGTATGAACAATACACCCTTCTTTTTATTACATACACACACTATGTATTTGTTCAAAATAAACATATATATAGGCTCGATCTATATAAGATTGTTTTTTAAATAATTATTCTGATCATAATTATGTATATGTATACTAGGTTAAAATCACGTGCAATCATGTTTGGTTAGTTTGAAAGTTCTAAACATCCTTATTAAAAAATGTATTTATTTTTATTATTTTTAATTATTATATAAATTTTAAATAAATAAACAATATCATAAAAATAATAAAATATGTTTAATATAATATATGCCATAAATGTATTAAAAAATTAGGGCAAAATATTGTCTATAATTTTAATAAAAACCCGTTAACTTTTTTTCTCAATCTATAATAGAATGAATTACAGTTCAATAGTATATATAAATATTTATATCAATAATCTCTACATATATGACATTTAAACACAACATTGACATATATATATATTTACATGACTACATGACATATCTATAAATTACAATAGTATTTAAAAAGAAATTAATAATAAAATAAAATTAAAAAAAAAAGTCATAGTGTAGAGTAGTATACATGCATCAACTATTTTTAGTTTCTAATGTATCTTGCAATGTTCTCTGATGAATTTGATAAATAAAAAAAACTCAAATCACTTGATAAAAAAATAAACTATTACACAAATTTATAAGATAAAAAAAATGATATATATGACTTATTATTTTTAAATAAATATGATTAAATTAGTTAAATTATCATAAAATATCTTAAAAATATCCTATTTTAATTAATTAATTTATTAATTTTTGTTGAAGTTTAGTTTGTTCTAGTTTTTGAATTTGGCAATAACAACAAAAGATTATATATTATATGATTAATATAATATTCATATTATACTTGAATTTTAAATTTAAGAAAAATATCCTATTTAAATTAATTAATTTTTGTTTAAGTTTATGTTTGTTCTAGTTTTTGAATTTGACAATAACAACAAGAGATAATATATTATATGTTTAATATAATATTATTGTTATACATGGATTTTAAATTTAATTTTATTGCTATTTTTTTTTAAAGAAGTTTGTTTCTAGTTGATAGTAGATTATATTATGTTATATGTTTAATATATTTTTTAAAGAAGTTAGTTTTTAATTGAGAGTAGATTATATTATGTTTTATGTTTAATATGATATTATTATTCTAATATGTGAATTTTACGTTTAATTAAATTTTATTTAAGTTATAAAGTGTATGGATTTATTATTTTTAAATAATTGTTATTGTAAAATATCTCAAAAATATTATATTTTAATTTGTTTGATTATTTATTTATTTAATTTTATTTAAGTTTAAATCATATTTATAATCTACCGTTACATATAAGAATATTCAGTTATATATAGAAATATTCCGTTAAAGTTAATGAAAAAAATAAAAAATTTGTTAAAACAAAAAAATTCCGTTATTTAGAGACTTATTATATAAAAGAGATGTATATGTATAATTATAAAAAAATAAGAATATATATTGTCTCTCATTCAATTTAATTTTTTAAAATTATGATGTGTATTAGATATAGAATGACTTCAAATTAAGTAATTTGAAATGTTAGCTTTGTTAGAAAATTATTTCAATTAATAAGAGTTATATATCTATTTTTGGATCATATGGTGATTTTTTTTTGTCGGGGATTATATGGTATTTAAATTTATTGTTATCACATACCCCTAAAATAAGTGTTTGACTGGCAATGCATCAATTATGTCCTTGATGAGTGCATGCATAACTGTGCACCAACATTTTTAAGTTTATTTGTTTTATAAATGTAATATTTTTTGTATTATGTATTACAGGAAATAGTTCCGATGATTAATACCAAAGTTCCTCAGCAATTCATGCTTGACCCGCCATCAATATCATCTGCTGAATTCCAATGCCATTTTCCTCAGGTATTAATATAATATATATATTGAGATACCTAAATTTTCTTATAATATATATTGTATTTATATAGAAGAGTACACTCAAAAACTACAAGCCACTTACTGATACATTTGGCCAATCTTGATATTTTTATTTTGCAGTGAATACATTTAGGATGAAAAGAAACTGCACAAAACAGAAGGCAGATGAAGAAGTCAATAAAAATAAACAAAGATAATTTGTGTGTAAAATAGCATATTAAATAAGTTTCAAACAAAATATACCGCCATCTATGTATAGTTTCAAATAGATCCTTTTGTTTTTCTAAACAAATTGATTTGTTCCAAATCAACTAGAACAACTTGTATACATAATTTTTCTTATCCAATTTTGTAGAATTTAAATATATGCTCACTAATTTCATGACTCAATTTTATGGGTTTTTTTCTTTCAAATATCACGTTTGGTCTTTTATATATATCCAGACTTTCAACCCAAAATGTGAGAGGGTGTATTTGAAATAGTCCTAATTACATTGAAACAATAAGAAAATGTTACTCAATTTAACACTAATTTGTTTTTTAAGTTGGAACCCAATCCTTCATTAAAAGTCATTTACCTTGCAATTTATAATGAATAATCATAATCTGGCAGAATTGAACTTAGGGTTTAAAGCTAGAAAAAAAAATTAAGAGGTGTAAATATTGTTATCCAAAAAATTAGCATTGATGACGTGGCAAGTAACTCCTGGACACGTGGCTGACACCTGGAAACGTCATGCTAGAGTATCGACCAGAAGACTCATTGGAAGCAGTACGGACCTGTCTTACCTGCGACCAGTCTGGTCGATAGTTCCGCGTACAAGTCAACATTAATGGGAATCACTACTACAAAAAAAGTTTTTTAGGACTAGCATTGCGAGTCCTAAAAAAGTTTTTAGGACTCGCGCCCCGCGAGTCCTCTATTTGAGAGCCTTAAAAACTAAGGTTTTTAGGACTCGCGTTGCGAGTCCTAAAATGATGTTTTTAGGACTCACGTTGCGAGTCCTAAAAGAATGTCTGCAAGTCCTAAAAGATCTTGCTGAGTGCCTTTAAGTAAGGATTTTAGGACTCGCGTTGCGAGTCCTAAAAAATGTCCGCGAGTCCTAAAAGATCTTGCTGAGTGCCTTTAAGTAAGGATTTTAGGACTCACACTGCGAGTCCTAAAAGAATGTCTGTGAGTCCTAAAAGATCTTGCTGAGTGCTTTTAAGTAAGGTTTTTAGGACTCTCTTTTGGTGACCTTAAAAGTTATATTTTTAATTTTTAAAAAATTTATTTATTGTTATTTTAAATTAAAAATTATGATTTAAATGAAACATTTATATACAAATTAATCTAAAAATTTATAGATTAAAATAACAAAACTTATTAAAATTATAATCGTCTTGACCTTAAAAAATATATAACTAGATTTACAAAGTAAATAATTAACCATTCAAACAAGAATCATTTACTCTAATAAAAATTACAAATATAATAAAATACTAAATTCATTGTCAAACAACATATATTTCTTCTTCTTGTCCTTGTACTCACCCTCGTCACTGCCTTTCCAAAGTAAGGATTGGCTGCCATGAATTTCTTTCTAAAATCATCCCTGAAACATGAAAAATCATATTATAATACACCGAACATGAAAAATTATAACTAGATTTTTATTGTAGTGTAAGTTTATTCACAATTGCTACAATTTCATTTTGATTTAAAAAATATATCCCTTTGAGTGTCCAAAATGTATTAAAATAAATTTGAAAAGAAAATACTAAAAAAACACCCAAATTTTTTTTGGACCCTATACTGCCATATTAAATACAGAATAAAAAAAATAATATAGGTAAATAACATACATATATATTTATATAAGATAAAGTATTTATTTATCAAAGAAATGAAAAAACATAGTGTAATTAAGTGATATTTTTATTTCACCCTTTTGAATCCCAAGAATAATACTTCATACCAAAATTATAATAGAAAGAAAGAAATGGTGGAGCACTATATATATGAAGAAAAACCTATGGTTTCCATTCCCAATTATTCTAATAATAGTTGTTTCTTAATATTTAAGTAAACAAAAGAATGCATAACAAGCAAAATACTCAAGATAATCATAATTCCTTTCTCATTATGCATAACAAGCAAAATACTCAAGATAATCATAGTTAAGCAACCACGAGAGGCTAACTAAAACTCATAGACTCTCTTGAACACATTCTAGATGATACTCATGATCATAAATTTGCTAAAAACAATTTAAATAAAAAATTGGTGTTTACAAAAGAGACAAAGAAAGGCTTTGGGCTTGCATGAGGAAACAATGGATAAAAAAGAAGAGCTTAAGGCTTTGTATAAGTGGAAGACTGAAAGTAGATACTGTTAGGCGCAAAAATATCCGGCTTGGCCCAAATATGCTCAAAGGTGTCTCAAACCTTTAGATTTTGGAGCCTAATATTAAGATTATAGGATAAAACTTGGGACTTTTATCAAACATGTGCTATGCAAGAAAATTGTAGAATATCATAAATTGCTATAATGATATAATCACACAACATAATCTAAGCAAAGCACAACATCAATTAACAGAAATATACTACATGAAAATTTAACAAAAAAATAGGTTACAAAAAAAGCATATTACATGAAAATTAAAACATAGTAAAATACACATCTTACACTGAAAATAGAAGAAAAAGAGAAAAGCCAACATGTCACCATCTATAGAAAATTGGACAACATATCCCCTAATTTACTAGCCTAGCCATCTGTCACATTCAACACCAACATGTCAATCAAATCAAACAACACACAGATTTTCATCCATATATCACTGCAGCACACAAAATTCTCAGAACCTACTTCACTAAGACATGCAAGTTCTCAATCTTCCGTTATCACCGTAGCACACAGATCCCATAACCTACTCCACTACGGATGAATATCTACAATATTCAAACTCCACTAAAGTAGTACAGTTATCATTCAAAATTGTAAAATATTGAAATTTTTTAAAACTAAATCAAATGCAACATACCTCTTGCAATTAGCTACCAATCTAATGCTCTAAGACCAATCAAAATAGTAACCTATTCAGTTTAATCAACATTATAAAAAAAGAAAAAGGACAGATGAAACATATTAACCGTGGCAGGGTACTATTCTACCACTAGACCACTGGTGCTAGGCTGGTTGATTCATAAACAACTTGGTATTTATTTATTTTCTTACAACTGTAATTCAATACTATATATACAAATTATGAACCATAAAATTTCATGCGTATAAACATTGACTTCCTACCTAGAGGAAAATGATAAAAAAAAAACTGAAGTTAATATATATATGATAGTTTAATAATTAGTAATAATAAAAATGCTTTATGTGGTTTTAGTACAATTATTATATTACTTTCTTCATTGGACAATTTGTGTTTGTCTGATTGGCCATAATAATAAAAATTGGTCATGTTTTTAATATAATAAGCTTTACTAGATGGAATACTAACAGAGTTTGGAGACATTGATCAATTTAATCAACTGTTTCCATGAGTAGGCTAAGGCAGTTGAAATAGTGTTAGAAAACAAGAGAAAAAAATGGCTTAAAACAGGCTATGAAAATGTTTTTACCATATTAATTGTTTGTGAATTGAGATGAAAATAGTTTTCGAGCTATGAGTGAAGATGCTTCAAAAGATACATCAAGAAGGCAAATAGGCAATAGTAAAGTTTGTCTATCAATTATTTTCCTATTGCTAGCACTAAAAATGAGCAGCATGGGAGTTCAAAAGGAGCATACATTATAATAGACAACTAGATAATTATGTACAAATATTAATGAAGAACCACATCAGTTTGCCTAGGTTTGAAGACTATTAATATTGATGATGGCACACAATTTTTCTACAAACAAATGCTTTAAGATTACCAAACTACATCTAGCTACTAAAATAGTCTCCCCTCTTTGTGATGATATTCTTTATGTTATGTTTCATTTATTTTTACATACTGATCATATATTATTACTGACATAGTTCATCATACTTTAAGTATCTCAGCCTCTATAATATATTTTACAACACTATAGCTACTAATTCCAATAATAAATTACTGACTTTGTCATTTGTATACATTCTTATAAATAATATAATTATAAATGAGATTGCAGGTTATAGTGGAGTATAGAAGCTGAAAGTAACTCAAACTGTGATGAACAACATCAGTAATCAGTCAAAAAATTTCTTTCAACAAAGATAGCAATAGTTCAAAGGGTGTTTTGCAACAAAAAATGAATAGGGTACTGCTATCTATTGCTCAAATATATGGTGCTGATGTTGGCAGGTGTAACCTCAGGCAATGTGGATTACTTAGCAAATGTTATGCATCAAGTCACATGTTGTCATCAAGAATCCATGGATGTCTATAGCTCGCCAAAGTAATTTTCTTTTGATGACTCTTTGTAAAGTCTTTCCTGATACACTCCATACTCTGTTTGGAATACTAATTTGCAAAGAATTATAAAAAAGAATGTCATTTTGCAAAGTAAGTATGTCAATTTTCACCCGTATATATATATATCACTTAGTCTAAAAGAATCCAAGTCGTTTCTCACTTGGTTCTGTAGTCTTAGCTGAGAAAACAGTAGAATATTAAATATAGCTTTAAAGATATGTAACCATCATTTCTGTTTTTATATAATAATGAAAAAATAAGAAGAAGCCAATTGTTTCCTCAAATCTTAATTGTGTGGACTCTTACTTCTTCTTATATGTTTCTTGCAATTGGGTGAATGGAATCTTTAAGCTAGAGTATGCAGACGAATACTCAACCTTAGTGACTAGTCTTAGGGGTAAGTAAAGAGAACATGACTCACTGTGATGATCTATGTATCAAAAACTTTTTTTTTCTTGGAAGTGAACATGTCACGTGAGTCATGGCTCAATTGAGATAAGCCACACCAAACAAGAAGGCCCACACATAGATATCAATACCCTATTCATCAGACATATGAGCAATAAACAGACATGACTGCATTAAATGGATGAATCCTTTTCATGAAAGCAAGACATATATTCATTTCAATTTTGAGAAATCCTTTTGGCATCTTACCTGCTCAAAATTCTAGTGTAAACACTTTTTTATTTCTGTCTCTTCTTAATATCTATTTTTATTTTTGAGAAATCCTTCATGATATATAGTAATCAACACATATAGTAGTAGTACATGCCCTTTTCAGAACATGAGAGGTATCTAATAAGCATCAGAAATACTCGTATCAATAATAAAAAAGAGGCATTAAGTACATTTTTTTTTATTCCATTACCTTTATAGTAGATATTAATAACATGGAAAAGAAGAGGAACATAAAAATCTCTCTAAAGGATCCAACTTATGCATGCATAGTAATGTCATATCAATCTTGAATCCAATGGACTGAAAAAGAAACACACATCCATGCACACAGGAAAACAAAACTATGCATCCTCAATTAATGTCATTCAGGGCCAAGACCCAAAAATAAAAAGACATATCAAGGCTCATTATTTCTTATAAAAAAAACACATAAAAACAAGAACAGAAAATATAATAGAACAAAAGGAAAAGAGCAATGAAAAAGGCTATATTATATATATATATATTTATACATATGGGTTAGAGCATGATAGGCCCGTACTATTGCTAGCCTGGTTTGTAATTGTATTGCTAATTTGGTCTGCATTTCACTAAGCAATAGCTCTTGTTTTTAAAGGGTTGGTTTATTGCATACTATACAATTAAGCTAAATTTTATCTTCTCTATAAACTAAGTAATGGAAGGTAAGTAAAGAGCTTTAATGACATATCTTTTATTTTTGTAAAGTATACATTGAGGTCATTTCAGCTAGTTGTTTTCTTCTCTTTTCCATTCTGACGAGTGCAATGGAGTTGGTCTGCTTATGTATATAATTGTTATCATATTATATATTATGTATATAAGCAAAGAAATTAAAAAAAACCTGCTCAGAGGAACCAGCCGTGAACCACTAACCCAGAGACGCCCACGCCTCATCGTCACCGTTCACCACCAACAGCCGAAATCCAACGTTGCCGGAGCAGATTTTCGAGGGTCCCGAGAGCCCACGCTGGCTGGAGGCATTCACCCACGGTCACCATCGCCCTTCACCACCACGCTGGCTGAAGTTGATATTTTGTGAGCATTTTCATCTTACATTTTTCATCATTTACCCAGAATCCAAACAAAGAAGAAGAAGAATAGGTTTAAATAAAAACAAAATTAAATTAAAACCCATATAAATAGCTACATATATATATTTATATAAGCAAAATTTTTTTTAAAAAAAATAAAAAAACAAAGTTACCTGCTGGAATCGTGAACCAGCAACCAGCAACTAGCAGAGACCCACGCTGAGAAGCACGCCGCCGCCGAGAGTGGTGGAGCCGAGAACCCGCACCGCCGCCGAGAGTGCTGGAGCTGAGAACCCACGCTTGCTGGAGGCGTTCACCACTGTCACCGTCGCCGTTCACCCAGCTGCCGTTGAGCCGCTGTTCGCCCAGCAGTCGTCGTTCTCCACCCAGCAGCCCTAGATCGTGTGATGAATAAATCCCCAAATGGCTGATGAGTTTTCTATTTTGTGTATTTTAACCTTATAATTTCGAAAAAGTCATAGTTTTTTTTATGCTTTTTACTTCAAAATAATTAAGGACTTGTTTGGAAAATCCTTAATACTTTTTTAGGACTTGCTTCTAAAAGAATATTAAGACTGCCAAAGCAAGTCCTTAAATTTTTTAACTGAAATACTTATTTTTTAGTTCAGCTTTTTTAGGACTCGCAGATTCTTTTAGGACACTCATTGCGAGTCCTAAAAGAGTATCAAGGACTCCCAAAGCAAGTCCTTAAAAATATTTGGTAAAACACTTATTTTTATAGCCTAGATTTTTTTAGGACTCGCATTTTCTTTTAGGACACTCATTGCGAGTCCTAAATTGTGTTTTATCAGGACTCTCAATGAGTGTCCTAAAAACTTCATAAATATTTTTAAGAACTTGCATTTATGTGCGTGTCCTAAAAAAGTGTCCCGTAAAGGGTATTTTGTAGTAGTGGAAGATCTTTGTGAATCCCGAATTTATCTCACACAATCTCTTGAGTATCCGATTATTCAGGAGAGAATATCTGTAACAATCTTTTGTAATCCCCCTTGAGCCTATAAATAGCAAGAGATAGCTCAAGGGAGAGGACTTTTGGGACTTTTTGGCTTTTGAATCATTCGAGACTATAGTAATTCTCCTAGTAGGATTGTATTGTTCTACAGAGATTAGTGAAACTCATTGAACCCAAGTTCTTTGATCACTCATCTGATTTTTATATCAATATCAACCTAAGTGGACGTAGGTCATTACCAGATCCTGGGGCCGAACCACTATAAAATACTGTGTCTTATTTACTTTTGTCATTACGTTCTTCTCATTACTTTCATTAATATCAAGCATATTCTGACTCCGTGTTAGTTGGCCAAATCGCGGGTCAACATTCTGCTGCTTTCATTGAGAGCTTGATTTATCGTTGTTGAGAAAACTAATGGCGAAAGTTGGAAAGAAAACCGGACAGGCGGCCACCGTTGCACCGTCAAACCCGCCACCTCCTCCTCCTCCTGCAAGCATGGCAGAGGATGAGCCACAACTGGACTTTGAGGAGGAGGAAATGGATGATGCAACGCTGAAGAGTACCCTGGGCGCGTTGCAGGAAGAGCTGGCTAGTTTGAGAGCCAGTCAAGAGATTGCCGCTGAAGTTATGGCGCGGCAGCAGCAGGAGATTGAACGGCAGCGTGCGGAATTGAGCGAAAGGCAGGCGGAGGTGGACCGCCGCCAGGGTGAAGCCATGGAAGCCCTTGAGGTAGCCTTGCTATTGGCTAGAAATCAGACTGCACCTGCCTCACAGCCTGACCAACCGGTGAATGGACCACCCCAGAGGGGTCCAAATCCAAGCCCACCGATCCAGCCTTCGAGTCCGCAAAGGCCCGAGCAGCCTCAGATGCCCCATGACGATGTCCCATTGGATCCTGAGGCACAGCCACCATCCCAAGCTGCTCGGGGTAATCCCCCGCAACAGAGGCTGAATAGGGCCGAGCATCAGCCTCGCAGCCCTAGGCGCCGTAGGGATGATGGGCCGAACCTACCGAACAGAGGTCAGTACCCTCCTGGTAACAGGAGGGACTCAGAGTTAGGCTCTACGGTCCGGGGCCCCCCACGGCACGATGATGCACGGGGACACCACGACCAGCGCAGGCCACCCTCTAATGCTCGGGATGGTTCAGCCAGGAACAGACATCGAGGGAACAGTCGATCTCACCATAGCCAGTCGAGGTTCAAAGATGGCCACGGATACAATGAGTCCGACTCAGGCAAAGGAAATGCCGGTGGGAAGAATGGAGAAAGAGGTAAAGGCAGGAGCCAGGTACCCCACGATGACCAACCAAATAGGCAGGATGTTGGGGGGCAGCCCAGACAAAATAATGTCTTCGATCGACTCGGGGGTAGCGAGTAGCGGAGAAGAGAAGAGGACCTGAGAGATGTACTCAATGATCGCTGTGAGAGGCATGGCGAGAACGTCCCCCTGGAAACAGAGGCCACAGCGATTCCTGCCGCTGTACAGGCCCAGATAGACGCCATCAACCAGGCTGTGCAGCAACTGGTCGGGGGAAGGACTTCATACATCGACCACGATAGGAGGAAAGGCACTCCTTTTGTACAAAGGATAGCTAACGCCGAAACTCCCAGCAAATTCAAGATTCCTACGCTTCCAAACTTTGACGGATATGGAGACCCAGTCTCACATGTCGATAAGTTTGAAATTCAAATGGACATTCAGAAAGTGTCCGAAGACGCTCGGTGCAGGATCTTCCCTACAACACTTTCTGAAGCTGCGCAGGAGTGATTCTTTGAATTCCCTCCTGCAAGCATTGTTTCCTGGGAAATGTTCGTACGGGAGTTCTACGGACAGTTCTATGCTGGTCGTATACACCCGACCGAGGCAAACCAGCTAGTCGAAATTCGCCAGCAGGATGGGGAGTCAGTGAAAGACTACATCCAACGTTTTATGCGAGCTGCAGCTGGAGCGAAGATGGTCGGAGACGAAGGGAAAATGATGGCCATAAATGCAGGAGTAAAACGTCGTTCTCCCCTCTAGAAGAGTCTGGACGGAAGGGGTGAGAACTACCCAAGAATTTTTGGATCGAGCTGATTGCTATATCAAGCTTGAAGAGGCCATTGCCGACGATGGAAAGCCCTCAGGCAAGGATAAGAAGGCTTCCGAACCCGCCAAAGCCGCCAATGGTTCCAAACCTAATGGCAACGACAAAGGCAACGGGAATGGAAACGGTAATGGCAAGAATGGTGGAAAATGGCCATATAACGAGCCTTCCACCTCCGACAACAAACGAGCCAAGGGTAATCGTTATGAGCCTCAGTTCACTAACTACACTGCCCTCGTTGAGTCTCGGGGAGAGGTTTACCAGGCCACAAGTTCCAGTGTGCCTTACAAGAAACCTGGACCTATTCGAAAGGACATTTCGAAAAGAGACACCACCAAGTTCTGTCGTTACCATAATGACTACGGACATGACACTAATGAATGCAACAAGTTAAAAGACGAAATCGAGTTCCTTATTAGACAAGGACACTTGAGAAGATACGTATGGGCCTCGGGAAATTCCCAACGAGAAGCTCCGGGTGGCAACGAGCAGGCGTCCACACGCCAACGCTCGCCACCATTACAGCCTGCCCCCGTGGCTAGAACACTCTTAACAATTTGTGGAGGCCCGCACCTCGCCGGAAATAGTGGAAAGGCCAGAGGACGATATGCTCGGACTCTGCGCCACGACCAGGACATCGAGATGATGACTGTGGAGGACCGTGCACCAAAAAAGGCTCGGTCAGAGGAAGGTGAGATAACTTTCTTTGATGGTGATGCCCAAAACGTCCGGTTCCCACATTCCGATCCGCTGGTCGTGGACATCCAGATGGCCAATATGATGGTGAAGAGAGTACTGGTCGATATAGGAAGTTCAGTAAACATCCTGTATAAGTCAACGTTGGAAGGCATGAAATTGTCCGTGAAGGACTTGGAGCCCTGCAATCAAACGATATACGACTTCTCTGGAGAAGGACTCACCCCAGCCGGATTGATCAAACTCCCAGTAACGACGGATACAGCGCTTGCAACAAGGACATTACTCGCCACTTTTGTAGTGGTCGATTGTCCTTCGGCGTACAACGCCGTTATTGGAAGGCCCATACTGGTTGATCTACGGGCCGTCATCTCTATGTGGCACCTAGCCATGAAGTTCCCGACAGACGCGGGGGTATGACGCTTTTTGGGAAACCAAAGGGAAGCCAGGGAGTGCTACAATGCCTCGATCACAAAGGCGAAAAGTGGAACGTCGAGGAGTACTACCCTAGATAGATTGCAGATGGCAGTTGAGATGCAAGCCCAATCTGGTGACAAAGTCACCAAATAGGGTGTTGCCCAAAGTGAGGATAGAGATCTGGATCCTCGCTTTGGGGATTTTGAAGAAAATGTTGGACCCGTCGAGGACCTGGAGGAGGTCCAACTCGACAAAGAAGACCCAACCAAAGTCGTAAAGGTTGGGAAAAACTTAGAGCCTACCACGAAGCACGCACTGGTGGAATTCCTGCGAAAAAACCAGCAGGTCTTCGCCTGGTCGCATAAAGACATGGTTGGGATAGATCCTGCAGTAATCAGCCATGTCCTGAATATAGACAAAACCTTTCCACCCGTGCAACAAAACAGAAGGCTGCTTGATAAAGACAAATCACGAGCCTTAAAAGAAGAAGTCGAAAGGCTAAAGGAGAATGGGTTCATACGGGTGGCTTTTTATCCGACATGGGTCTCCAATCCAGTGCTGGTCCCCAAGCCTAACGGCAAGTGGCGGACCTGTGTGGATTTTACAGACCTCAATAAAGCCTGCCCAAAAGACTGCTTCCCACTCCCAAGGATCGACCAGCTGGTCGATGCTACTGCAGGACATGAGATCCTCTCATTCATGGATGCATATTCAGGCTACAACCAGATTAGCATGCATCCCCCTGATGAGGATCACACCAGCTTTCAGACCGATACGGGCTTGTACTGTTACAAAGTAATGCCCTTCGGACTGAAAAACGCAAGTGCGACTTACCAACGGCTTGTCAACCACATGTTTAAGGAACTAATCGGTGTAAACATGGAGGTATACGTGGATGACATGCTGGTAAAGTCTAAGAAGGCAGAAGGACATGTGAGGGATTTACAAGAGTGCTTTGATGTGTTAAACAAGTACCGGATGAAGTTGAATCCCCTCAAGTGTTCCTTTGGAGTCGGATCAGGGAAGTTTTTGGGATTTATCGTGAACTCAAGAGGAATCGAGGCCAATCCTGACAAGATAAGGGCCCTGATCGACATGAAGTCGCCGGAAAGGATCAAAGATGTACAAAGTTTAACCGGGAGAATCGCAACCCTAAGTAGATTCATTTCAAAATCAACAGACAAGTGCGTCCCATTCTTCAATCTACTTAGAGGGAATAAAATGTTTGAGTGGACAGAAGACTGCGAGCAAGCATTCCAGGCGTTGAAAGCTCATATGGCACAGCCTCCCATCTTATCAAAGCCGATCGAAGGAGAAACTTTGTTTATTTATCTGGCGATTACTGAAGTTACTGCCAGCGCGGTACTAGTGCGAGAGGAAGGTGTACAAAAAGTGGTCTATTATGTCAGCAAAAGGCTGATCGGTGCAAAATTACGATATCCGCCAATCGAAAGGTTAGCATATTGCCTAATTCTAGCCTCTAGAAAGTTACGTCCTTACTTCCAAGCCCATCCTATCATAGTTCTAACTGACCAGCCCCTTCGGCAAGTCCTCCAAAAACCTGAGGCGGCAGGGCGATTGTTAAAATGGGCAGTCGAACTAGGGCAGTTCGATATAACTTATTCACCGCGAGCAGCAGTAAAGGGACAAGTCTTGGCCGATCTTATTGCAGAGTTCACCGAACTCCCATACAGCGAGCAGTGCAAACAGCCTGAAGCGCCCGTGCCTCAAGATAAAACTCCTTCGTGGAAGCTATTCACGGATGGCTCATCCAACGAATCCCACGCTGGAGCGGGAGTGATATTGATAACGCCAGAAGGGCATCGATTTCACTGCGCCATTAGGTTCGACTTCACTGCATCAAACAATGAAGCGGAATACGAAGCACTCCTCGCTGGATGGAGAATGGCAAAGGATATGAGCATAAAGACGCTTGATATCTACAGTGATTCACAGATGGTGATGAATTAGGTTCTGGGAGAATACCAAGCGTGAGGCTTGAAAATGGTGGCCTACCTAAATAAAACAAAAGACTTGTTAGCCCAGTTCACGAAGTACACCCTCCAGCAAATCCCGCGAGATCAGAATTCAAACGCAGATGCCTTAGCCAAACTCGCAAGCGCAAAGGATCCTGACACTTTGAACATTGTGCCAGTAGAAAGACTGAGTAAGCCGAGCATACAAGCAGCTGAGTCCAGCATGGAGATTCGGATGGAAGATACGTGGATGGGTCCTTTCTTGGAGTATCTGATGAACAGTACGCTGCCAACAGATAGGAACAAGGCTAGGACTCTACAAAGGCGAGCTGCTAGATACATACTGGTCGATGGTGTGATGTACCGAAGAGGATTTTCGATGCCACTACTCAGGTGCGTTACACCAGAAAAAGCTAAGGAACTCATGAAAGAGGTGCATGAAGGCTTCTGCGGGGATCACGCTGGGGGGCAGAGTTTGGCAAAAAAGATTCTAAGGCAGGGCTACTTCTGGCTAATGATGAACGAGGATTCGGTGGAATATGTACGAAGATGTGACAAATGTCAAAGGTATTCCAAAATTCCACGAGCAGCTCCAAACGAATTGAAACAAATGCAGAGTCCATGGCCTTTTGCAGTATGGGGGATAGATTTGATTGGATCCCTGCCTACAGGGAAAGGTGGAGTAAAGTACGCAGTTGTGGCAGTTGATTACTTCACCAAATTGGCCGAGGCTGAACCACTCGCAACCATCACGACCAAGAAAGTTCTCGACTTTGTCATCAAGAACATTGTCTGTCGGTATGGTTTGCCCAGAAAGATAGTTTCAGACAATGGGACCCAGTTTGACAGCGATTTATTCACCGATTTCTGCGAGAGGCATGGAGTTATTAAAAGCTTTTCTTCAGTCGCACACCCCCAGGCGAATGGGCAAGTCGAAGCTGTGAACAAAACTCTTAAGGACACCTTGAAGAAAAGACTTGAAGAGGCTAAAGGAGCATGGCCAGAGCAGTTGCCTGAAGTCCTCTGGTCGTATAGAACGTCTCACCGAACAGCGACAGGACATACTCCATTTTCCTTAGCCTATGGGTATGAGGCCATGTTGCCTGTTGAGTTAGATCCCCCCTCACATCGGCGTTTGACTTATGACCAGGATCAGAACAGCTAGCTAATGATGGAGTCCCTAGACTCAATCGATGAGATACGAGAGAAATCTCAACTCCGAGTTGCTGCATATCGGCAAAAAGTCGCCCGGTACTTTAACTCCAAAGTTAAAGAAAGAAAATTCAACGTCGGTGACTTAGTGTTACGACGAGTTTTCTTAAATACCCGCGACCCTACTGCTGGAGTGCTCGGACCCAATTGGGAAGGACCTTACCAAATTGAAGAAGTCCTTCATCCAGGCACATACAAACTTGCACGCTTAAATGGAGATCTCGTTCCCCGCTATTGGAATGGAGAACACCTGCGCAAGTATTATCAGTAAACATCCCTTTTTAAAGGACTGGCTTGTATTAAATTTCAATTTTTACAAGTTTTCCAAAGAGGGTTAGCCACGTTGTATGGCTAACTGCTCGTATATGTAAGGTTCTATTATAGAATCACTCGTAAAGACATGTTTAGTCCATTTTTAATACGAGATTATAAGGGACTGTGCGCAGCCAGTCATTCTTGCCAACCATTGTGAATTTACGTTTACAAGTATTTGTTCATTACGTGTGTTGTTTTGCTGTATTACAAGTATCATTTTTCATACGAACAGGAATGTTCGAATAGGCCATGGTCAGGGCAAGTGACCGAGGACCTAAAGCTCCTCGATCACTTGGGGGGCATATAAGGCACATCGATAGCAAAGCATACTCGCAAGGTATGTAAACACATGAACAAAATGAGTGAACGAATGCTACAGTATTTAGAGTATTTTTCAAAATTTATGTTTTGTTAAATCATGCCAAAGTACTATGCTAAGTTCGGTCATTCAGACAAATGTTATAATAAATAAAGATATTATAGCATCAAGATTTAAGCCTTTACACCGCAAGCATCGCTGCTTGGATGTAACTGTTCAAGTAAAAGGAAAAAGATTTACTGCCCGTGTAGCAAAGTTTAAAACGGAAATATATTGTCTTTACATCACGACCCGTGGGTCGTGTAGCCAAAAAGAAAGAAAAAAATAAATGGAAAGTTTAAGAGGCATTTGGGGCCAGAGGGTCCTGGGCAGCATCCTGGTTGGTTGTGTCCTCGACAACTTCTTCTTCTTCTACACCAACAATGCTTGGAGAGGCAGGGATCCTCAATCTTGCCTCCTCTTCGGCCAGTTGGGCAGTGCAACGAGCCAACTCAGCAGTCCTGACTTCCTCCGAAAGATAGCTAAAGTCGGCACCCTGATTATGTTTCCAGAAGTTGTAGAAACATCGGAGTGTCGTCCTCTTGTACTTTTCAAGATTTTTGGAGTTGTCAAGCTCCAGTTGCTTCACCTTGCCTTCAAGAGTGACAATAGCCTCGTCCTTGGACTTGAGTGTCTCTCTCAAATGCTTGATCTCGCGAAGATGGGTTTGGTTGGACTCTTGATATTGCTGCCTTAACTTTACCGCGGCATCTTTTGCAGCTTCAACCTCTGACAATTTGGTCACCGCAGCATCCCTTTCTTGAGCCATTGCCTCCAACTCCTTGGCGTGCCTAGCCTCTGTAGCCGAAAGCTCCTCAGCTGCCTTCACTTGATGCCTCTCAGTGGCCTTTGCCTTGGCCTGCTCGATGGAAGCCTGGATACGGGTACGAGCAGTGATAGCAGATAGCAAGGCCTGTGAACAAAGGAAAGAGTTAGAACCTGCCGTGAAGAATAAAAGACTAAGGCTTAAAAAGTGAAGAAATACTCATGCTGGAGATTTTATTCAGGGCCCTGTTCAGAACCTGGTCGGCCCCCATGTTTTCAGCCTCGACCATTGCATCTCTGACACAGTCACCTTTGCCAATGCGGTCAAGGCGATCCCTGGCTGATCGAAGGGTACGGCTCATGAGTTTCGCCTCGAGAGCTTCTTCACGAGTAATTTCCTCTCTGGCAGGCGCAGCTGGAGGGTTGGATGGGGCAGGAGGGGTCTGCTTCTCAGAAGGAGCTGGTGGATGAGTCTGCCCAGTTGGCTCAGGAGTTTGCCTAGTTGGCCTGTCCTTGGGAAGGTCTTCTGTTCGACCCTTCTTGGCTGGAGGACCTCGGCTGGATTCACCAGTTCTCCTCTTGGACCTCCGTTGGAGTTGAGGAACTTCCTCCTCCTCCTCATCCTGATACATGTCAAAAATATTGGGAGTGGCCATGTCTGCATGCAAGTAAACACAGGAAAATGATAAGACAAGAGGCGAGTGAAAAATTATTATACAACATAAAAGAGGTAACAAAGTGAATACCCGAGCTACAACTACTGGTCGCTACACTATTGACTCTATTAGTCATATACTCATTATCTGGCATGAAGAAGTATGACCCTAATTTTGGAGTATATGTAAAGTTGCCTTCCCCGTCGAACAAATGACAGGGAATTGGCAAACCATTTAAAAGTAAAATAGTGTTACCGTTCTCATCAGAGGACTCTCCCAAGTCCACAGCTGGCTCTTTGGCCTTTTGTTTCCCCTTGCCTTGGGGAGCAGAAGGCCTTTCTGCGGAAGGATTGCCCGTGGGCTCCCTAATAGTAATCCCCATTGGCCTCCTCCTCCGAGGAGACACAGGAGGTTGCTGCTCGGGAACCCCCTCGGCAGTGGCTTCGTCCACCACGGACCCTCTAGTTTCATGGCGAGGAGCCAGGAGGCCAGACCACCTCAAGTTTTCTTCAGTCACCAGGATCTTGACGCTTTTTGCTGCGTTGGACATCCTGGCCAGAGTATTAGACCTCAACACCATGTCTGGTGTTGGGGTTGGACGTAACCAAGGGCCTGAAAAACAGATTACAGTTTAAGAAAAATGAAAGGAGACACCTTGAGTAAAAGTATTGACCAGTCAGAAACGGCGCTTACCTCCTCGTGCGAAGGCCAGGTTGTTGCTGGATATGTCTGGGGTAAGGAAGTACTCCTTATTATACTGCCCCATATTCGAGATATGCGTAGTGTCACTCAGGAATGTTCGATTGGTTTCCTGGTGACAAAACTGGAAGAAACCCGTTCCGTGTTGTTACGGGTTAGACTTGAGGTCAAAGAGATAGTTAACCTCGTGGGGTGAAGGTTCTGGCCATTTCTTAAGTTTATACAGGATATAGAGTGCGGCCAGCATTCTATATCTGTTTGGAGTTATTTGGAAGGGGGTGACACCGAAATAATTGGCCACCCCCACAAAAAAGGGATGAAGAGGGAGATAAGCTCCCGCCTCAATATGATACCGAGACCAGGCGCTGTTGACACCTCCGAGGAGGTTAGCCCTCTGGTCTGCGGCAGGATGTATAATGGAAACCCCTGTGAGAGGGAATCTCCTGAAGCAGTTAGCAATCATCCAAAGAGTCACTGAACTGGCCGGGGAAGTATACCACTCGACATCAGGCAAGTTCTGATGGTGAGGGCTAGCCCTGATTTGGATATTAGGGTTAGGAGCAAGATTTTCTCGACCGCTGGTCGAGGGAGCCCTTGCCTGCGAATCAGGTCGAGCAGGAGAATTTGGGTTATTTTCAGACTCGGGTCTTTTCTTGCCTGAAGATTTGGAACGGGCCATTGGAAGAGAAGAATGGGGTCTGGAAGAGGATCGCGAAAAAGGGATCTCGTGGACACGGTCAGCTGGTTGTTCTTCTCCCTCAAGCAGTTGGGCGAGAAGGTCGTCGTCAATAGGCCTTTCACCTCCCCACAAATCTGGCATTAAAGTCTGCATACAGAAGAATGGGGAGGTGAGGATAGAAAACTTTTAAAAGCTTTTTAGAATAGCGCTGGTCGAGTATAAAAATTAAGTTTTTATACAACAACATTCTAACAAAAAGCTAAATTTTTCTACACGAACAGTTTGAAAAACGAATCAAAGGGTGAAAGTAAAATGTTTTTCTGAAAAAGCTTTTTCAACTCCCCTTAGGGCGGGAAAAACTTGTTTTTCAACTAGCTTAAAGATTGAATTTTTACTTCAATTTTACATCCTAAAAAGCATGATCCTGAATTTTAAACTAACTCGTAACCCTATTTTGCCTACAAAATATTCTGTCTACAAGCATCTCAAACCAGAAACAGATAAACTCAAACAGTACACATTCAGAAGCATGCACCACGAAAAATTAAAAGCGTGGGAACTCGAAAACTTACCAAGAAAAGTGATCGTGGGGATGGAAGAAAGGTCTTCGGAGATTAAGGAGCTCTCGGACGGGGTTCTGAAAGTGCAGATGGAACGGTCTTTAGGAACGTTAAGGGCTCTGGATTTTAGGTTTTCTTGTGGAGACGATGGCGTGTGTAAAAAGAAAATAAAGACTTCGAATGTCTTATATAAGTTTGTCTGTGGCATTAAAAAGATGTAATCATCAGTTTCCCTTTTTTCAAAGTATGGGGAAGCGGGATGGCCGTCAAAATCTTTTCTCGGGAACCGAAAGGACGTGATTCAAAATAATTAAGGACTTGTTTGGAAAGTCCTTAATACTTTTTTAGGACTTGCTTCTAAAAGAATATTAAGACTGCCAAAGCAAGTCCTTAAATTTTTTAAGTGAAATACTTATTTTTTAGTTCAGATTTTTTAGGACTCGCAGATTCTTTTAGGACACTCATTGCGAGTCCTAAAAGAGTATCAAGGACTCCCAAAGCAAGTCCTTAAAAATATTAAGTAAAACACTTATTTTTATAGCCTAGATTTTTTTAGGACTCGCATTTTCTTTTAGGACACTCATTGCGAGTCCTAAATTGTGTTTTTTTAGGACTCTCAATGAGTGTCCTAAAAACTTCATAAATATTTTTAAGGACTTGCATTTATGTGCGTGTCCTAAAAAAGTGTCCCGTAAAGGGTATTTTGTAGTAGTGGAAGATCTTTGTGAATCCCGAATTTATCTCACACAATCTCCTGAGTATCCGATTATTCAGGAGAGAATATCTGTAACAATCTTTTGTAATCCCCCTTGAGCCTATAAATAGCAAGAGATAGCTCAAGGGAGAGGACTTTTGGGACTTTTTGGCTTTTGAATCATTCGAGACTATAGTAATTCTCCTAGTAGGATTGTATTGTTCTTCAGAGATTAGTGAAACTCATTGAACCCAAGTTCTTTGATCACTCATCTGATTTTTATATCAATATCAACCTAAGTGGACGTAGGTCATTACCAGATCCTGGGGCCGAACCACTATAAAATACTGTGTCTTATTTACTTTTGTCATTACGTTCTTCTCATTACTTTCATTAATATCAAGCATATTCTGACTCCGTGTCAGTTGGCCAAATCGCGGGTCAACAAATATATATTAAAATTATAATATAAAAAAAAATATAACAATGGAAAATAGTTGTTTGGCATTAGTTATAAACTAGGGCCAAAACCCGCAGGTCTTAGTTTATAATTGACACCAATATTGGTCACCTACCACTACTACAAAAACACCATTTTAGGACACTATTTTAGGGCACTCATTTAGATGCAAGTCCTAAAAACAGCTCTTGGACTTTTAAGGACTCGCAAAGCAATTATATATCATAAAATATAGTTTGGTGTGGTGGTTTGCTACACATTTAATTTATTGTAGGTGCAAGGTTCTAATTTCATCTTTACAATTTTGATTTTTTTTTAACAATAATATATATGGTGTTACCAAGTTTTGAACCCTCACCATATAAGTTAAGTTACACCTTTACCATTTCACCAACACATCTTATTGATAAATAAATGACTATAAAAATATATCTATCATAATATGCACACTTAATTAATAGTTAAAATTAAGTAGTTTAGGGTTTATTTTTTCAGATCTAACCTTACAGAAAAAGAAGAGAAGGGGGCTGGGGGTTGGGTGGTGGCCGACGGGGATGACTAGGGGATTGGGCTCGAGGCTGGCTAGGAGGCTCGGTTGACGACGCAAGGAAGGGTTCAGGGCGGGGTTGGGCTCAGGTCGACGGTGCAGGGAGGGGCTCGAGTAGGCTGGGGTTCGACGACGCAATGAGGGCTTCGGGGTTGGGTTGGGCTGTCTTGAGTCGACGGCGCAGGGGGGGCTTGGGGCTGGCTGGGGGTCGATGGCGCAGGGAGGGGTTCGAGCTGGGCTGGGCTGAGCTCGGGGCTGGTTGGGGGTTGGCTGGTGGGCGACGACCGGGCTGGCTGGTGGGCAGGGAGGGGCTCGGTAGGGATGGGGCTAGCTGGGGATCGGCTGGGCTAGGATCGGGGCTGGCTGGTAGGCAGGTATATTTCTTTTTCATCAAACATTTTTTTATTAATAATTATTTATATTTATTTTATAATTAAATATTATATATATTATGTATATTGTATTGAATTTTCTTTTTGGGTACATTATGTTTTATGTTTGTATGATATAGATTACCAATTTCAGATTAAATATTTCATCGTTTTGAAATATTATGTGGGGATAATCTTTGAATTTTTATTTCTAAAAATCTGAAAATGATAGTAATTGTATATATAATATAGATAGTTATATATATATATATGTAACACATTCTTTAAACATATATATGACACTAATTAACAAAATAATAAAAGTGTTTAAATTAAATACATGACTTATTATTTTAATTATATTTATGTGAAATTTTACAAAATTAAATATAATGTTGATATTAATGTGTAGGTTAATATTTTGATTGGTCTTACAGCATTTGATTAGTAGTTGGCTTGCGAGAGGTATGTTGTATTTGATTCTTTTTTATTTTTAATATAAATTGTATAACTTTAGTGGAGTTTGGATATCTTAGATATTCATCCGTAGTGAAGTAGGTTATGAGAATTCTGTGTGCTGCGGTGATGACGGAAGGTTGAAAACTTGCATGTATCAGTAAGTAGGTTATGAGAATTTTGTGCGCTGCGATGATATATGGATGAAAACATGTGTGTTGTTTTATTTGTTTGAATTGTTTGTGTTGATTGTGACAGATGGCTAGACTAGTAAATTAGGGGATATGCTGTCGGATTTTTTGTTTGATTTACTTTTATACTTCAATGTTTTCTCTTCAAAATTTTAATGACAATACTCCTATAAATGATATCTCAATGAATATGTTGTCACAATTGGACCGAGACATTGGTAGCAAGAGAGTTGTGTAACAATTGTGAGTAAACTTATTTATTTACACTACAATAAAAATCTAGTTATAATTTTTCATGTTTGGTGTATTATAATGTGATTTTTCATGTTTCAGGGATGATTTTAGAAAGAAATTCATGGCAGTCAATCCTTACTTTGGAAAGACAGTGACGAGGGTGAGTATAAGGACAAGAAGAAGCAAGATATGTTGTTTGACAATGAATTTCGTGTTTTATTATATTTGTAATTTTTATTAGAGTAAATGATTCTTGTTTGAGTGGTTAATTATTTACTTTGCAAATCTAGTTATATATTTTTTAAGGTCAAGACGATTATACTTTGTATAAGTTTTGTTATTTTAATCTATAATTTATTAGAATTTTTTGTATATAAATGTTTAATTTAAATCATAATTTTTAATTTAAAATAACAATAAATAAATTTAAAAAAAAAATAAAAAATATAAGATTTTGAGAGCACCCAAAGAGAGTCCTAAAAACCTTACTTTAAGGCACTCAGCAAGATCTTTTAGGACTCGCAGACATTCTTTTAGGACTCGCAACGCGAGTCCTAAAAACATGCTTAAAAAACCTCAGTTTTTAAGGCTCTCAAATAGAAGACTCGCGCCCCGCGAGTCCTAAAAACTTTTTTAGGGGTCGCTTTTAAAAGCCTTTTTTCTAGTAGTGTACAATGTCATTAATATAGGTATCAACTACGCAATTGTTGCGAAAAATAAACAATATAGGCTTGTAAGTGCACAATTCGAACAAGGATTCAAATCAATTAAACAAATTAAGTACATTGATTACTAAATCCTAATTTTATCTAAGAAATCAATTTTGTAAGATAATGGAAAACTTAAATGAAAATAAATGATTAAATGGAAAAACTCAAGATAATGACAATTGTTAAGGTTTCAACTTCACTCTTTAATAATTTTAAACACATTTATTAATGTGTCTAATTCAATCCAATATTCTAAAGAACTTATAAGCTAAGTTGCGGTTGGAAAAAAAATTTAAGTAAAATATGGAAGAACTTGAAGGAAAATATCTTAGAGGGAAGATGGAGATAACTTCTATATTTCTCTTTGAAAATGTGTTAAAACGATTTTCCAACCTCCCCTTATTCTTTGAAGAGGGACACTATTTATATGAGAGAGCTTTTGTCTCTAAACATCAGGGTCCCAAAGGGAGAAAAACAAAATTGTACTATGAGGAACTGTAGGAGATCATGGATCAAGTGGTAGTAGTGTTGGCAAGGTGGATGTCAGGTTTGTTATTTTTCTAGGGCGTGATGTAGTGCTTCCACTTTGTTCTGACATTGTACGACCACCACCCTTCTTACGGGTGTACCTAGTTTGTACTTTGGTGCCTTAACGCCTTTGTCATACGACTCTCTTTTGTTCATACCTCATTCTCCTGAATTCCTTGTCCATGATGATCGTTGTCTCATTGGCGGTACTCCATGCTTGTAAGCTAGGTATGTTGGGCTTTTAATTGTGTTTGATGCCATCTTTTCATCTCTAGAGAAGCCTAACCCCGTCCCCCAAGCTCTAGGGAGGCTTGAGTTTGCCCCTGAGCCCTATGAATGCTTTGAGCTTACCCCATCTTATAGGAAAGGTTGAGCTTCCCCCAACCTCTAAGGAGGATTAAGCTTTCCACCCAAGCTCTAGGGAGGCTTTATGCTCGCCCCCAACTCTAGGGAGGCTTGATCTTGCCCTTAAGCTCTAGGGTGGCTTTGAGCTCACTTTTAAGCTCTAGGGAGGCTTTGAGCTCGCCCTCGATCTCCAGCGAGACATCAAACTCACCCTCGAGCTCTAGGGAGGTTTAAGCTCGCCCTAAGCTCTAGGGGGCTTTGACCTGGCCCCACCAGCTTTGGAGAGGCATTGAGCTCAAACTTCGAGGCTTTTTTTATCTCTTGGGACTCCTCTGGGGTTCTTGTCCCGTGAATTGCATCTCTTGCCATTTTTCATCATCCACACCTCACATTGCCCTTCAGTGAGATGGAGGCCACCTGTAACGCTTTGGTTACTCCAGCCAAGGCCGTTACTGTGAACTTTGAACCGTGCTTATCTTGCTAATCGAGTTCTTTGGTTATTAACGTGCATCTAGGTGTTATTAATAGGTTAAGGTGAAAGAAGAATCAAAAGGAAAGGATATATTTTATTAAAACATAAAACTATTCATGGGTCCGTAAAAAAAAGTTTACAAGTTAATTACAATCCAAAATGGTCATTACAGTTTAAAATTTACAACCCGCCGACCTAAGCAGCAAAATAGGGTAAACCCCCTAGTTCCTCTGAGAAACTCCTTGGCCGTGGTTGTCAAGAGGCCTCATATGTACACATCACCACCTAAGCTCTCCACTCAAGGCTGGGTGAGCTTTTCTTTCCCTTAACCTGCACCACACAACACCCATGAGCGAAATCCCAGCAAGAAAACTCAATACTACATATATATAATATCAAATGATGATCATGATAATCATACAGAGCTTATAACCCTAAACAGATGAGTGAATATCACTTTATGGTTACGTTAACCATGAATGAGCATATAGCTCTAATCAGATGAGTGATTTAACACTTGAGGTTCTTTTAACCATACTGAGTGACTGACGAGCAAGTCACTACGGGGCTCAGGACTCACAGCCATGTAACAATCCAATCACCAGGACCTTCTGGCCCTGGCTCCAATCAAATGATTGAATATTGGGTAAGTCACTTCGAGCTCAACACCCATAGCCATGTGACGAAGCAGTCACCTGGGCTCTCTGTCCCTAGCTCTAAGTGAGTAGTCATAGGCTAGACAAACGCTTTTAGTTTTCATCAAACTTGAGGTCGATCCGGCATTAATGCTCATTGTGAGTCATTCAAAGTAGATGTCGATTAGATCTAATCTTTGTCGGCTTGCGTTAAACACCCTAACATCGTTCTTGACTTATTATTCAATACCATGTGACCAGTGCTCAGTACTACTGCCGAACTTGACTAGCGAGTCACAACTT
Organism: Humulus lupulus; assembly: GCF_963169125.1. Lineage (NCBI taxonomy): Eukaryota > Viridiplantae > Streptophyta > Magnoliopsida > Rosales > Cannabaceae > Humulus > Humulus lupulus. The sequence continues at coordinate 135,830,418 of NC_084794.1, forward strand.
CACAGTTAATACTGACACCATTGCCAATTCTGACTAATGAGTCAGTGCCATGCACAAGTGAGCAAGATTTGCTAAGCATTCGATATGTAATCAATGTCCACATTTAAACATTAAACATGCCTCATGAATAACCATGCATGTCACATATGGGGTGCAACTTTCTTACCTCTAGTTCGAGCGAGAAATAGTAAAAGAACGACCCTTGAGAACGATATGTCTTTTAGTTCCTTAGTGGTCACCTAGTCATAACCAATATAAATTCCCATCTATAAAATGAGTAATAAAAGGTTCCCGGACCAAGACCTAGCCACCGGGACATCAAATCCTACTAAACCGGGTAGAAGGAATGATCTCGAGGCCTAGGGTTTGATTTCCCATGATCAAAAAACTACTTTGGCCACAAATACACTTAGAGACGCGACCCCATCTCTCTGAGCCATAGCCCCCAGCCAAGATAGAGGCACTAACCTCAGGCACCTGCACCAAGCACCGCGGCCCCTAGGCCCTTCAGCTCAACCGCTCACTTGCATCAAGCTCGGGTCGTGGCACCTGAAGAACAGGGTCGCGGCCCCACTTGGAAACTTAGCTGTAACCCCAATTTTCCACTTTTAAATCCTTCCCTAAACCCAATCAAACATCTCCAAATCCAAAAATCAAAGTTCCCAAACATCCCAATAATCCAAAATCATCAAATCCCGAGGCTCAAACAAATCAAAAACTCATTAACACACAATATCCCAATCAGAGCTTAGAAACTCTAAAACTTAAAACTTAAAGCTTAGATTACCTTTGATCAAGTTGTTTCTCGCTAAATCCTTCGATTAAGAAGCTTCTAATCTTTGCTAGGATCGCTATGCCTTGATTCTCGCTTGATTCCGAGTCCTAAAACTCAAGTTTCCTTCGAAATTGCGAAGAACGGTAAAAAAGGATAACGAGTGCCAGCGAAAATGTGTTTGAATGTAGTTTTCCTTCTGACAGGTAACTTCGAGCTTAAGTAATATCAAGTAAATCATAATGCTCAGGGTCCCAAAATCATCTCCAGGGGAAAAATAGTCAAAACTCTCAGAATTTCCTCCTAGTCTCACTAACTCCCAATATATCATCAAATAATCATTCTCATTATCCAATATCCCAATAATTGACCCCATTATGACAAAACCGCTAACTTGCTTCCTAAGATCGTCTCATGCCGAATAGCTCAAACATATCCACAAAATAATGGGATCTCATCCATAAATCACAAGCATGCACCAAAATATACAATTATGCCCTCAACAGGCCAAATTTCCAAAATGCCCCTATGATGAAATGTGGACCCACGTGCATGCATTTAACATCACTTTATAATATAACTCACATAAACATGCATATAACAATATAATGACATAATACATCAATTATGGCCCTCCCGGCCAACTAATCCAACCATTAAACCTCATTAGGGATTTTAGGGCATTACACCACCCTTGCGAGACCATGAGGTATAGGTGTGCGAGGTGGAGGCCTTGTTGGTGAGGTGAAGCTTCATGACCTTTAGTGTCTAGATGAGGTATGCTCTTAGACCTTTGCCATGGTGAATTAATTATGAATTCACACTTGTCCCTCATTCTATAAGGAGGCATTTAGGTGCTCTCTTCGACTTTAATGCCCTCTTTAGGAAATATATGGTGCAAGCATGTTTCTTTTTTTTGGAGGTATAAAGAAACACACTTCATAGGTGGTGATCCTAATGACTCATTTGAGGTTGAATGAGAGCCAATCAATCTTTAGTGTTGATTCCTTGTCGTTCACTCTCCACCAATCATGCCAAGATTGACCCAACAGTTAGGTTGGCTAAAAAATATCTCCTTAATCCATGATTGGTTTTCATAATTGGAAAATTTATGGGTGTGGTTGTGGAGCTCTCCTTAACTTTCCAAGAGGTGGTGAGTTAAATTCCTTATAGAAGCATTTCTTTCTTCTTGTTTCTGAGTGAAGTGCATTTTAAAAACTCTTTCTTGTGGTAAGATTTTTTAGAGGTCTCCCTTTTCTCTTCCTTGTGGTTCTTCCATCTTATGGACTTCTTCTTCACTTTCAGTGTCGTAGGTCATTTCAGAAATGAAGTCCACCAGCACTTGCACGTGAATTCATACCGTTGGTGTATGAGTGGCATCAAATTGGCCAAACTCAATGGATCATTTTAACAATCTTCTTGAAGTTACGGGCTTACGAAAGACTTGTCATAGGGGTAATTGGTGAGTGCTTTGATGCAATGGGCATGGAAGTAGGGCCTCAATTTTTTAGATGCTATTACGAGTGCAATAACCAACTTATCCATTTCAGGGTAGTTGGTCTCACCGTCTACTACAAGCTTGCATTATTTGTGTTTCTTTTCCCCTTTCACCAGTGTCGCACTTATGGGCTATGGATAATCACCCCTGTAAGCCAAACTAGAAAAAGGGAAAATTGTACCTCTACTCGTGATTATCCAAAGTGTTCGTTCAACTTGGTCAAGGCTCATTTGCGTTCTTTGTTCCAAGCAAACATTTGTTACCTTTTAGGATGTTGAAGAAAAGGAGGCATTATCTGTGGACCTTAAGAAAGACTGATTTAGAGCTCCTACCCTTTTCGTTATGTGAGTGGCAAGTTAGTGTACCTCGTACGTAGACGCTGCCCGCAAATTATGGTGAAGTGATGGACTTTCTTCTCATAGTGAGTAAGCTTTGTATATGTTGAATTTTGTAGTCTCATCTGCTGAACAACTATGTGTATGTGGAAGGGTTACACATGGTGTGGTGGTTGTTAGGAAAATATAAATTTGCCTCAAAGGAAATAGTAAGAAATTACAACTCTATGCAATATATTACAAATAATAATGATTGATTAAAAGGAGTTACAACTCTATAACTGAAAATTACAAATAAACAAAGAAAATGAAGAAGAAGAGAATAGTAAAATACAACTCTAAGCAAAAGGTTACAAATAAAGTAAAGTGTTTGAAACCAAAGAAAAGAAAAGATTACAACTCTTGAACAAGAAATACAAGTAAAAAGAACAAGAGAATAAGAAGAAAACAATACAATAGAATGGAGAACAGAAATACAAGAAAACTCTCACTTACACAACCTAAGTGAAGAGGGTTGGGGATCACCAACTTGAACAAGGTTTAAAATCTTTGTCCAAAAGCTTATTTCCCCCTAACTCAAGCACTAAGGGATCTCTCTCAGATATTGGAAAAGCTTTCTGGAATTATCAAGCCTCAAGGTGTTTCTAGCCAAGTGCTCTAATGGATAGAAATGTTGTGTCTTACGAGTGAGCTATAGGCTCCTATTTATAGAGTTTAGAGACACCCTTTGAATTTCAAATTCCACCAACCCCCATGGCTGTTACCAATGTTTAATTGGATTATTATGGAATTAAAAATGAGATTTGGGAGTTATTTGGGTTTTTTGAGCCGTTCAACAAAGATTGAAAAAACTGAAAAAAATGGTCAGTTTTTGGCCTATGGCTGCGGCCACTAGCCTCTGTCCCACAGGCTGCGGCCATCAACATTCAGTGGTCGTGGCCACTGACCATTTTTAGCACTAAAAAATGTGTTGTTTTCCAAACGGTTCCAAACCCCCCCCCCCAAAATGATTTTGTAACTCCCAAAACACATTATTTGGGTTAAAATCATATATCTAACAGCCATATCACATATGGCTTTATGAAATTCATCTCAATATTGTGTAACAACAATTTTACACAATAAAGGGTAATATTTGGAAGTTACAAATTTGTAACACCAAATATGTTACATTATTTGGATATATCTCATATATCTAAATATTGTGACTCTCTATTATATGTTACAATATGTGACACACTTTGTCACATTTATTTAATCTAAAACATTATATTATAAAATAATATAACATTCCCCCACTAGATTAAATAGTTATCTATTGTAATACTTATTTAATCAATCATTATATTTTGAAATATAACATATCCCCCACTTGATTAAATAAGAACTCTCTCTTATAGGAGTCATTGCATTAGTTCATAAATCAAAGTGTTTTTCAACTTGAACTTTACTATAGTGTAATTATCACAAAATTTGTCGAAAATTAGGTTGCACTAGGCATTGAACCATCTTTTCATGATAACAAATCGGTGATAACACACACACCTTTGCAATGTTCACTTGCGACCTCTATGTCTCGCTCAACACCGTTAATGGCCATGTGCACTTTCCATTCATGGACGTTCTTGAGAATACTCCCAATTCTCATGAGAGGCGGCACCACCCCTAGGTCCATATAGGTAGAATTCTTACAGTATTTCGTTACCAAAAATAATTGTCTTTACAACACTGAATTCTATTAAAAAACCTTTCAGTTTTAACCCTCCACTTGGTAACACACAAGTACTCAACATCTCAGATGGGGCTTGTTTTGAGTACAACTAATATTCACTTGATTGATTTGTTGTTACCTATTGAACCTAACACTAGTTGAATAACTAGTGTTAAGATAGGTTACCATCAATTGTGAATCTCTTTAGGGAGTTTAAGTCCCATCCCTCGAGATGATGCAACCACTAAATCCCTCGTTAGTGGCTTAGTGAAAGGATCCGCCAGATTTTCACTTGTTCTCACATAGGATATTGAGATGACTCCTCTTAGACTAATGTGTCTGGACTTCCCATTATACACTCCGCTGTATGCTCTAGCCAATGTTGCTTGGCTATCACAATGTATCGATATAGTAGATGCATTCTCTTTGATTAGGGGAATCTCTATCAACAGATCCCTTAACCATTCGGCCTCTTTGCCGGTAGCAGCTAGAGCTATGAACTCTGCTTCCATAGTGGAATGAGATATACAGGTTTGTTTCTTGGAACCCCAAGAAATTGCACCTCCACCAAGTGTAAATACCCAATCAGTTGTGGACAAGTTGTCCCCAAGATTGGATATCCAACTTGCATTTGTATATCCTTCTAATATCGAAGGAAATTTGGAGTAGTGAATGCTTAGTCCTTTGGTTATCTTGAGATAACCTAGGACTCTTCCAATTGCCTTCCAGTGATCCACACTTGGATTACCTGTAAACCTACTAAGTTTACTTACCGCAAATGCTATATTAGGTCTAGTACACTGGGCAACGTACATTAGACTCCCTATAGCCCTAGCTTACTTCAATTGAGCAACCGCTCTTCCTTCATTCTTCTCTAGTTTTACACTATGATTGAATGGAGTATTGGCATCTTTAACCTTGAGATGGTTAAATTTGTTCAAAACTTTCTCAACATAGTGGGCTTGCCCTAATGCAAAACCCCCACTATGTTTCTTTACTTTGATACCGAGTATGGTGTCAACTTCTCCAAGATCTTTCATCTTGAAGGTTGATGATAGAATCCTCTTCGTTTCTTCTATCCCTTTCATGCTTTTACTTAGATTAAGCATGTCATCCACGTATAAGCAAACAATGATCACATATCCCTTACAAGTTTTGCAATACAAACACTTGTCTCCATTGTTATGTCTAAACCCATTAGACATGATGGCTTGATCAAATTTCTCATGCCATTGCTTAGGAGCTTGTTTCAATCCATATAAGGATTTTACAAGTCTACAAACTTTATGTTCATATTTTGGTAGGACAAACCCTTTGGGTTGTTCCATATAGACCTCCTCATTGAGGTCACCATTAAGGAATGTCGTTTTGACATCCATTTGATGAACATACAAGTTGTGTATAGAAGCTAAAGCGAACAAAATTCTTATAGAAGATGTTCTTGCAACAGGCGCATAAGTATTGAAATAATCGATACCCTCTTTTTGCCTAAACCCTTTTGCTACTAATCTAGCTTTAAAGGTTTGGATAGTGTCATCAGTGTGGTATTTTCTCCTAAATACCCACTTACACCCAATTGGCTTAGACCCCGGTGGGAGGTCTACCAATTCCCAAGTGTTATTGGAAAGAATGGAATCCATCTCATCATTGATGGCTTTTTTCCAAAATGCACTATCTCTCGATTGCATAGCTTCTCTATAAGTCTTAGTATCATCCTCAATGAGAAGTACAATAGGAATTTTTGTAATGACTTCCTCTCTATTTCCTTCTACCACGTAGAATGAAATTCGTTGAGAATCTATCTCATCCACTACTAGACTTTTATGATTTTTAAGCCTTTGACTTCTTCTAGGTTCAAAGAGTTGCTTTACATCCTTTTGAGGATTCTCCTCTTGAGAATCAACTTTGGATGTAGAAGCTTGAGAATTGTTCTCATATAACAAATTCTCCTTTAGAGATGTTGAAGCTTGAGAATTGTTGTCACATAACATATTCTCAAAAAATTCAACTTCTCTAGATTCAATCACAATAGTAGACTCTAAGTATAATAGCCTATAAGCTTTACTATTGTTGGCATAACCAACAAAATCATACTTTATGGCTCTTGAACCTAACTTTGTTCTATTAGGTTTGTTTTTCTTGCAATATGCAAGACACCCCCACACTTTGAAGTACCCTATGTTGGGTTTTCTTCCTTTGCATAACTCATATGGAGATATCTCATTTTTCTTCATCGGTATTCGATTAAGAATGTGACAAGCGGTTAAAAGCACTTCACCCCATAAGTTGAAGTTCAACTTAGAAAACACCAACATAGAATTTATCATCTCTAGATAAGTCCTATTTTTCCTTTCGGCAACACCATTGTGTTGTGGTGTATAAGGTCCAGTGCACTCATGAATTATACCATTTTCTTCACAAAATGTATTGAATTCATTAGAGAAGTACAATCCTCCTCTATCACTTCTTAGTACCTTAATCTTTTTATTTAGTTGATTTTCAACTTCTAATTTATACAATTTAAAAGCATCAAATGCTTCATCTTTATGCTTTAAAAGGAACACAGAGGTATATCTACTAAAATCATCTATAAAAGTAAGAAAATACCTTTTGCCACCTCTAGTTAAAACACCATTTAATTCACAAAGATCACTATGCATTAAATTTAGTAAATTAGATGATCTTTCTACACTAGGCAATGGTTTCTTAATCATTTCGCCTTAACACATGTTTCACATTTACAATAGTTTTTAATATTGCATGCAATCATACCACATTTTACTACTCTTTTCATGGTTGAAAAACCTATATGCGATAGTCTAAGATGCCACAAAAATAGAGAATCATACTCAACAATATAGGCAGAATTAGCATTTTTATTGATAACATTGAAAGTTACATCATTGGTGCCGGACTCAAAAATACCCAAGAATAAGTTTGATACCCAAGAATATATTTGATTTGGTAAGTATAAGTTTACATTTGATTTGGTAAGTATAAGTTTACCGGACTAAAAAACGGCTTTAATGCCGGGCTTGCCAAGCAAATCACCACTTACCAAGTTTCTACTCATTTCGGGAACATAAAGTACATTCACTAATGTAACTTTCTTGCCATAGGTGAAGTAGACTTCAATAGTACATTTTCTAAGTACCTTGGATTTTCCCTCATTGCCCATTTGTATCTCATGGTTGCCCTTTGACTCTTCAAAGGTCTTGAACAATGATTTGTCATAGGTGACATGGACGGTGGCACATGTATCATACCACCGCCCTTTCACCTTGCCTTGGACCGCATTCACCTCACTACAGGTAGCAACTATGTTTTCCTCTTGAGTTGCGTTCACCTTAGGTCCTTGTTGGTCTTTTCTATGTCTACACTCTCTAGCATAGTGACCTTTTTTCCCACACACAAAGCAAGGACCTTTCTCACCCTTAAACTTATTTGGGTTGGTTTTTGGACCCAAAGGTTTCTCATTACCCTTTTTCCCTTTGTTTTTGGGATGTTTTGGTTGTGACATCGCATTTGCTTTGGAAGTCTCTCCATTAGACCCCTCCGCAAGTTTATCTCTTCATATCGATTCCTCTTCAATTTGAATATGCTTTTGGATCTCCTCCAAAGAATAATCCTTATTTTTATGAAGGATTCTTTTCTTATAGCTCTTCCAAGTTGGTGGTAATTTAGCCACTATAGCACTAACTTGAAAGGCCTCGGGAAGCTCAATCTTTAACACTTTCAATTTATTAACAATAATTTGCAATTCATGAATTTGAGGAAGAATAGGTTTATCACCAAAAAATTTGAAATCGAAGTATTGAGATATCAAAAATTTTTTGGTACCTTCCTCTTCCGCCTTAAACTTTTTTTCAAGTGCATCCCATATCTCCTTGGCCGATTTGGTCTCGGTGTAGAGGTCATAGAGCCTATCGGATAGGGCATTGAGGATATGACTCCTACAAAGGAGATTGTCCTCCTTCCTCTTCCTTAGTTTCTCGACCTCCTCGGGAGTGTCTTTGTCGGATGGCTTGGCTAGAGGTGCCAAGGATGACTCAAGGATGTAGGCGATTTTGAGAGTGGTTAAAAGAAACCTCACCTTGTCTTGCCACCTAGTAAAATTGGATCCATCAAACCTATCCAACCTCACAAGGTCTTGGTTCATGATCTTGATGGTCTCCCCTTCCATTGAAACAAAAAGGGATAAGCTTTTGAATGTTAGGAAAATATAAATTTGCCTCAATGGAAATAGTAAGAAATTACAACTCTATGCAATATATTACAAATAATAATGATTGATTAAAAGGAGTTACAACTCTATAACTGAAAATTACAAATAAACAAAGAAAATGAAGAAGAAGAGAATAGTAAAATACAACTCTAAGCAAAAGGTTACAAATAAAGTAAAGTGTTTGAAACCAAAGAAAAGAAAAGATTACAACTCTTGAACAAGAAATACAAGTAAAAAGAACAAGAGAATAAGAAGAAAACAATACAATAGAATGAAGAACAAAAATACAAGAAAACTCTCACTTACACAACCTAAGTGAAGAGGGTTAGGGATCACCAACTTGAACAAGGTTTAAAACCTTTGTCCAAGAGCTTATTTCCCCCTAACTCAAGCACTAAGGGATCACTCAGATATTGGAAAAGCTTTCTGGAATTATCAAGCCTCAAGGTGTTTCTAGCCAAGTGATCTAATGGATAGAAATGTTGTGTCTTACAAGTGAGCTATAGGCTCCTATTTATAGAGTTTAGAGACACCCTTTGAATTTCAAATTCCACCAACCCCCATGGCTATTACCAATGTTTAATTGGATTATTATGGAATTAAAAATGAGATTTGGGAGTTATTTGGGTTTTTTGAGCCGTTCAACAAAGATTGAAAAAACTGAAAAAATGGTCAGTTTTTGGCTTGTGGCCGCGGCCAGAGACATTAGTGGCCGTGGCCACTATCCTCTATCCCACAGGCTGCGATCACCGACCATTTTCAGCACTAAAAAATGTGATGTTTTCCAAACAGTTCCAAACCCTCCCAAATGATTTTGTAACTCCCAAAACACATTATTGGGGTTAAAATCATATCTCTAACAGCCATATCACATATGGCTTTATGAAATTCATCTCAATATTGTGCAACAACAATTTTACACAATAAAGGGTAATATTTGGAAGTTACAAATTTGTAACACCAAATATGTTACATTATTTGGATATATCTCATATATCTAAATATTGTAACTCTCTATTATATGTTACAATATGTGACACACTTTGTCACATTTATTTAATCTAAAACATTATATTATAATATAATATAATATTACATTTTATTATAAAATAATATAACAGTGGTGAAATATGATCATGAGACAACACACGTATAAGAAGCCTCTTGATGTGATGTCTAATATCATGATCTTCCTAGGTAGGATCTCGACGCTCATATCGTCTAATTGTATTGCAAGGTGTGCTCTCGAGGTGTGGCCTCCCATAACAATCTTTGAGGTGAGGTCTTGTGGGATGAGCTTTAGGGAGTATCGAGGTAACACCAAGGTATAATGACTTCTAGAAATGAGGCTTCGCATGTTCTCATGTAGACCCTTCGCATAAGCATCTTGCATAGAGGTCTCGCGTAGTTAACCTCTCACGTAGAGGTCTCTTGATGTGTACCTTTAGGATGTCGTACCTCTCTTGACATGGGTCTCGAATCTTGTGACGTGATTCCATGTCGAGAACAATCCAAATAGGGTCTCATACATGAGCTTTTCATAGCAGACTGGAGAAGCATTGCAAGACACGAACTTGTATAAGGGTGCTGCAGAAAATTGTCTTGCATAGAAAGATGTTTTTCTCGAGGTGCGGTCTTGCATGGAGGCAATGACTCTCGCGTGCCGAGTGTAGTTATTCTTCATGTGATATTTTTTTTGGCACTGACACTTGTTTTCCCCATACTCTAGAAGGAGGCTTTTAAGTGTTCTTGTAGACTTATTGTGATGCTACACTTATCACATGCTTATAGTAGTACTGTGTGCCTTCTTGTAAACTAAGTATAAGGAAAGTGTAAAATCCTTTTCCCTTTCTCTCTTTGGTAAGAGATTTTGAGAAGCCCATCTTTTTCCATTGGTATAAGACTTTGAGAAACCTTTTCCCTTTGGTATAAGACCTTAAGAAGCCCACTTTTTCCTTTATTATGGGAATCTGAGAAGTCATGTTATCATTGTTATGGAACTTTGAAAAGCACACTTCTTTCTTTAGAATGGGACTTTGAGAAGCCCTTTTTTTTTTGCATGAGGAATCTCTACATGTCCTCTTTCTTATAGGTGGTGATAGTCTTCTAGGTGCACTTACTATTCTTATAAGGACATGTTAACCCTTTGGGTCTTTGCCATCCTTTTTAATTTTTGTGTGCGTGCTTTCGAATTTCATTCGAGAATTGTCCTTCTCATTGTTAGGCATAGTACATTTTTTCAAGCGTCTTATTTGAGACCCTTTTTGATGAATCGACTCAAGTCAATCTAGAATTATGTTAAGGACCCTTCACGAGGTCCAAATTTTCTTTATTTAATGAACAAAGGGCTATGAGTACTATGGGATCGAGGCATATCTCGTGGAGCCCAGGGCTATAACATTGAGATGTGTCTCATAGAGCCAAGGGTCATAAGGGTGAGGTGTATCTCGAGAAGCCAAGGGCTATGAGGGCAAGGCATGTCTCACGGAGCCAAAGGCTATGAGGCCTATGAGGCCGAGATGTATCTCGTAGAGCCAAGGGTCATGAGATTGGGTTATCGTGTGGGGTGGTCATCCTTTGGGGTGATTACCCATGTATATATATGCCCTTTTTTAAAACTTTTTTCACCCTTGTGAAAGCTATGAGGGTAGCTAGTCCATATAGACGCCATGGAATTATTTTTTGTCTTTATTGGAATTATGCCCCCCAAGTAGTTGGCGAGATTTATCTCGTAAGGCACTTTGATTACTCTGCTCTCATTTGCATTTTGGAAATTTCAATTAACAATGATAGCTTTGAGTGAACTAAATGCAATGAATATACGGAACACCATCAGTAGGATAGATACTTGATATTACATTGATGATGGGTAAAGTGCGTGGACATGTATGGAGACAATACACCCATTTTGTTACCAGGTCAACTACGGTGACCACTTTGTCTTAACATATACTAAGCTAGATAGGAATGCTTTACTATTACATTAGGAGGCTAGCTGGGGAAACCTCTTTTATTCATTATATCAAGCGTAAAGCTTACTATACATGGCCTTCCAAGTCGGCTGGTTGGTGGAATTGTTTGGATTACATCATAGGTCTCTTCCCCTTCATAACCATTGAATTCATGAGCTTTCAGAGCTTAATGAATCTTCGTTGAAGGATGTTAAAGCGTTCTCTAGTTTCCTAGAGTGTTCATGGATGTTTATGGAAGGTGGCTTAAGCGAAGCTCCAATCTACTATCCTCAAGTGGTCATGGCCATCTTCCACTTGAATGTACTTTAAAGCCCTTTCATAGAATTCGCCTAAGTCCTCTATCTCTCTCTTGAGCATGCTATCCTACATATTGCTCTTCGGATGTATCCCTACGGTGATGGCCATTTTTAGTTCAGCCTTACGCAATTTTCCCACTTTAGCTTCCTCTGTGTTGAATCCTTGAATGTACTTCAGACTTTTATTTTTACCCTTCTTTACATTCGCAAGGCTCGTGGTGGATGTGGTGTAGTCATTGAAGGCACGGTGTTGGCAAAGGAATTCTTCTGAGAGCTGCCTACATGAGGAAATTGTCCCTGGGCCCAGCTCTTTGAACTACTTGTAGGAGGCTCCTCTTAGCGTGACTAAAAAAACATTGGCATCTAGCCTTGGAGAAGAGTTTTTTTAATTTCATCAAGTCATTAAAGGTATCTAAGTGATACTTTGGGTCTGTTATACCTTTATAAGGTGTCATGTGTTATTCTTTGAAGTGGGATGGCACAGGTTCTACTTGGATCTCTCTTGAAAGTGGAGATTCCTCATCAAGCTTATCATCAGTTAGCTGTCCTCCTGGCGCGGCTGCTATCTTGCTCCTTCCTCCTCTTGTTTAATGAGTTTAGAAGCTTATTGGTGGACGAAGCTTGTGTTTTATTCTTCTTCATGAAAGAAGTTGTGGGGACCTTTTCTCCCTTTACTACACCTTCTCTTTGTTTAGGGATGTATCTTTCATCCAGTGATGTCTTCTTAGAGGCGGAGGTGTTCACACCATGTTGTCGCCCCCATCTTCTTGATCACATCATTGGCATGAAACCTTCATGGTGCTCCGAACGTGGGGGATTGCTCCTTGAAAGTTGGGTCCTCCTACCATCAACTGGGAAGGTTGTTTCCTTCCTTCTTTGTTCCTCCTCTACATGCATGGTGAAAGATAAATAATATTTTTCCACCGTTTCTTCAAATTTTTGGTTCTTCAGGCGTAGCACATCTATCATTACTTCATAGATTCAGGTTCTAGAGATTTAGCTTCCCAAGGGCACCTAGGTTGTGTTTCTCTCTAACTGACAAGTTAAGGGACCAAGGCCATGTCAGCCTGAGCGAAGAGCTATTGACGACCTAGGTGGAAGCTGTTAGGGTTTATGCCCTAAAAGCATGTGAAAAGACATATTATTGATTTGAATAAAAGTACAATTTTATTATATTTGAATGTTACAATTATTGTTTAAATAATTTGTATAAACATCAGAAAATTCCATTTTCATTTATGAGAATATGCTCTTGTATTAGTATTAGAGAATTAAAATCATATATAATGAATAAAATAATTAGTACCATATTAAAGTACATAATCTTTAATGAATGGTTACTAGTACGGTTTACTAAGCATGTGGGATGCGAGTATTCTAGATTCAGATTACTGATGTAGATAGACATCTTGGTAAAAGTGTTTATAGTGATTATGTATGTCAGGACCGATGTGAATTAGTTATCTTTATAAACTTACCGTTTGTGTAACGCCCTACTACCCTAGAGTTATTGCCAAGTGATTTTAAAAATGTGTATTTGACTCGCTAATTGAGGTGTTAGAATCAAAAGTGAGATTAAATCAAAAGTGGACATTCATTAAGATCATAAAAATGTTACATTAGGATCCCAAAATATTAATTAAAACATGTTTACAACTAAAAATTCAGTATACGATCAACCTAGGCGACAAAATCATACATTTACATAGCGTTCCTCAAAACTACCCTAGCCGTGGTGGCTAGGTTGGCCAAACTTGTACGCACCGCTGCATGCTCTTCAACTCATTCTTGGTTAGCCTTACCCTTTCCCTTACCTGCACCATAGAGAACCCGTGAGCCAAGGCCAAGCAAGAAAACCCCTCAAACATAACATATAAAAATTAATTTCAGTAAATGCATAACTCAACAAACACAACAGACAATTTTACAACAATGACCTAAGTCGATCAAGGTGCATTACCAGGTACAAGGTTCACGGTCCTAACTGAGTGGGTGCATACAGAACCCTAAGAGGGCCATGCCATGGCGGCCTGCATTCAACATGCTTATTGCCAATTTTGGCCTCTGTCGTTCCTAGCCCTTGCCACTTAGTCAAAAACACATATATGACATAACAATTACAGACATTTACACATAACCATAAGCACAGATAATTAGGCCATGCCCTGCTCTACGAGCACAAATGGTTTTCTTACGTTGAGTCCCGAGCTGACAGTACGAGGCGATCCCGAGCACGATCCCTAATCCCGAGCCTTAGCGATAGAACCTAGTCACAACGTAATAATAAATAATCATCACAACCTAAACCAATTAAAAGCTTCATAATAATATACTAGTCTCCGGGACCTCGATTTTCACTAAACCGTGTAGTAGGATCTTTCCCGAGCCCCTAAGTTCGAGTTCTTGAGCCTAAAAACCTTAATTGTCTAACTTTTCCCATTTGAGCCATGGCTCTCCTTAGAGCCGTGAACCTCTAAAAGTCAGAGAGCTCAAGGCTCTCACCTGGCGGACACGGGTTGTGGCACACCCCAACTTGCGATGAGGCGCTTAGGCGATTTCAGAGAACCTTCAGAGGCCTCTCATGCACACGGGCTGCGGCGCTTGAAGAACAATGCCTCAGCTTGAGCTCGAAACCTAGAATTCCCCAACGTTTCCCTTGTGTTTTTTTGACCTAAACCCATCCAAATTCAGGCTAAACAATGGATAAATTCAAAATTAAGCTATGAACCCCAAGCAATACATCCAGAGAAACAGTTTAACATAAACCCTTAAATCCTACCTTGAGCTTTGAAGCTCAAGAACACAAAAAAAAAATAATTTAAAACTTAAAATACATAGCTGAAATGGGGTTACAGTTCTTACATCAGCAGTATTTCGACCCCAAACTATCCCTTGATGCTAATCCTAGCTTCAGCTTCTTGGATTTCCTAGCCAATTCCTTAAAAACTTCATAAATCTCCCACGCACACTAAGAGGAAAGAGGGAGAGTTGAACGAGAGAGAAAGTGTGGGAGAGAAACTGAGTGCTGCCTTCTGTTTTTGGTTCTAGATTCCTAAGGTGCTAAGCCTAAGTCTATCCTCTTGGCACCAAAATGACCAAAATGCCCCTAGATCAACTCTTAGCCCTTTAATGTCTCCAAGGGAAAACCCGTCATTTGCCACATTCCAACTAATTCCTTGAGTAGTCCTATAAATCCCCAATTAATCCGGACATGCCCAAATAATAACCAAATATCTACCCGTTACCTGGTAAATCTCGAATACACGCTAAGTTCCCAAAATAACCCTGGGCTTACCCTGAGCCGGGTATTTGACCCCATTGTGACTATTTTGCTAATCCGCCCACTAGGACTGCCTCGAACCCAAAGTCGCAAATATACCCACATAATCATGTGTTCTCAGTCATATGACACACATAATTACATTTATGCCGATAACAGGCCAAAATTATAAATATGCCCCTTGTTAACCAGAACGGGCCCACATGCATATTTAATACACCTAAAAATGCATATCCAGTCATATCATCACATAACTCAAAGAATCAAATGACGATACACATATATCATGATTAATCATGTAATAATACAATTAAATCATTTATTGTACTCCCGGCACGCTAATCAAGGCTTTAAGCTTTATTATAAAATTTGGGACGCTACAGTTTTCCATATAGAATTAATTCATATCATAATAGATGATCAATTGTAGATCTGTCTAAATCTTGAGTAATCATGAACTCCTGTTTGTGTTTATTTGATATTTTGATTCATTCGTTAAGGTCTCTTGACAAAATGAGGCTAGTGACTTTTATTTTGGAGATTTAGTATGATGAATGGCGGAGAACATGATTTTACAATAATGGAATACATACTTTCCTAATAGATTGAATATTGGTTCCCTTAAGGGTTAATTATGGAACTGAATAGTTATTGAGCTCAAATCTATAATATGATTATACATTAATTATTCGCTAGTGAATTAATGGTACTTAAGGAACAAGAGGTAATTAGAAGGGTAAAATAGTAATTTTGACGAGTTCTAATTAACGAACTAATAAATGGAGGACAAAACTATATTTATTGATTATATCAATGGACTACAATAGAAAACTCTGTAAATATAATTCTCTAAATATTAAAATTGTAATTCCATATTTATAGTGGAGTAATCATGGAATAAATAAATAAGATTATTGAATTAAAGAGTTTAATTAATTGTCTAGTTTATTGGAGCTTCGTATTATAGGTCAATGGTCCCCGGGTCGCCTCTGCCCTACACTGTCATGTGTAAGGATGTCACAAGGTAGATTACAAGATAAAAGGACTAAATTGCAAAGGAATTAATTTTCCAAGGTAAGAAAATAATTATGTGATAATTATGGGCAATTGATTAATTGACTAATTAGTTTTTATTTGAAAAATTTTATATTTGTTAAAATAAATATTAATCATGTTTGGAATAATATTTGGGAGAGATTAATTATTATCTTATTATAAGATAATCATTTAAAATTGATAGTTTTTAAGATAAGGTTAATTTTGAATTCATTGATATTTATTTTTGGGAATAAATATGTTGTCTTAAAATTAATTTAACAAACAAATGAGAAAATCAAGGATAGCATAATGTGGCACACGCCACTCACTGTGCCACATCCCTAGAATTTGAATTTTGAATTTCAAATGAATTTATGTATTTAATAATTATTATTCATTTTTAAATATGATTTAAATTAAATAATTAATTGATTATAACTAATCAGTTTTATTTTAATTAAATAAGGAATATTAAAATTGTTTTAGTTGTCTTTATAGATCTGAAAATAAGTGATTCTTTTCTAAGTCAGCTGTTTCTAGGTTATCAGACTCTCTAAAAGAAAAGAAATGATAGAATTTTCGATACATGAAATTCCTGAAGTTTCCATAGCCCTGTCTCTTCTCAAAATTTTCTAGATCTCATGTGCTGAGAACATCTAGAGAGATTAAAATCAACATGTGAATCCTACGTGCCCACACACGTCCTTGTGTGTTAGAGGAACATCATGGAAGGCTAAGGTGTGAGCTTTCATCAGGATAGAAGATCATTGATTTTTAATAAAAGCCTCAAGGACACTTGATAGGCTACGAGAGCTAATTGCTATATCCTTGTATCTATTATTTAATGTATATATATATGTACGATCCTGGATGGTACTAATATTTTTTTGAAAATCCCCTCTTGCTGCGTATTTGATATTTTTCTTTTTTAATACCAACAGAAGCCGCTTCTCAAAGTTCTCGATAGGAGCGACTGGTGGTACCAGAAGGGTATTATAGGATTGTATTTTTGAAGAAGATACTTCCATTTCCTCACAATGGAACCGCTACACTTCTAGCGCATCTCCATCCTACAGTGGCAAATGATCTCTTCTAGATGCTATCATCTGGATTCCGTCAATAAGAATCTCTACGTCTTGGAGTGGGTTTGGACGTCTTGGCATGATTATTTGACAAAAATAATGTAAGAACAACTATTTGGCACATGTTCTTCCCAAAGACGGTGCCAAATTATTGACGATGAGAACTCGTCAACTAAGTTGCGGTTGGAAAATAGAAATCTATGTAAAAGATTGAAGAACGTGAAAGAACTAGAAGAAACTTGAAAGAAAATATCTCAGAGGGAGGATGGAGATAACTTATTATTGACCCTCAATTTGGTCAACGACACGGAGTCAAGGAAAGCGATAAAAATGAGATGAAATCCAGATCAAAAAGATAAATGACACCAATGATTTATAGTGGTTCAGCCCCAATGATGGTAATATGCTATGTCCACTTAGTGTTCTTATTGATGTAGAATCCCAAAAACTGTGATCAATGAACTAGGGTTTACGAGTTTCACCAACTTCGGGTTGAATACAATTTTGGTGGATAAAAACAATATAATTCTCTCTCACAATTCTAAAGTTCAAAAGTAGTCCCCTCTCTTGAGCCCTTTGAATCTTATTTATAGGCTCAAGGAGTTCTACATGGGTCGATGGGCCTTAATTACATTTAATATAGGCGTATCTAAATAATAATGGACATCACAATTATTACATAAATGCGAGATTACATATCTATAGGAAATACTACGACCAGACTAGTCGCTCATAAAATAGGTCGTTTGCTGAGTGAACTCTCACTTGGTTGATGGTCGAACAGATCGTACTCAACTAAATGGTCACGTGTACCCCATGTGCTTGTTAATTCTGCCATTTCATCAGGTAAATCTTTTTTGGGTAAACATTTTCCCCCCAAGTTTATTTTACTATGACCATCATATAATAAACTTAACTGACCAACTCTTTGTCTGACCTGTCATGTCTGTGAGTGCCTTTTTGAAAAAGTAAATAATTATGACTGCTGCAGTTTCCCAAAAGCATTTTGACGGCTACTACACTTCTCCACGCATCGAAAGCTTACCCCCATCATTGCCTCTTTTACTGTGCCTCGATCAGTATAAATAAATCGCTTGCCTCATTTTTTACTTTTTACCAAACCTTCCTCTCTCAAGAACTCTGAAGAAAAACCCTGAAGAGAAGCCCAGAAAATTTCGGTGATCTGAGGCATGTCTGACCAACTTTGAGCATCAACACTCGTGACCTCTCTGCAATCTGCCATTCAAGTAAGTTTCTTGATCTCCTTGTCTTTGTTATACCGTGTAAAATAAATTTCACAAAGTTTTTTCGTATTCGGATATGAGTTTTTGAATGTTCTTGAGAAAAAATTTCGGGGTGATATGGTTCGTAGTCAGAAACATGATAGGATAGGATTTTCAAGTGGTAAAAATATTAAGTAAGGCTTAGAAATCGATGTGGGAATTTAGAATGTTGTTTTAGGGCCCAAAATCGAAGTAAAAATTATATTTTTATGCTTTCGGAAAAATCAGGGTTTTTCCTGCCTGTTTTCAGAGTCGAAAAGTTTTTCCAAAAAAAATTTTCACTTCCACTTTTTGATCTATTTTTCCAAACTGCTCAAATACTTTTAGTGTTTACGTTAGAATGTTGCTAGTCATATAAAAGCTTAACTTTTATACACGAGCAACGTTATCCCAACGTTTCCACTTCTTCTATCTATTAGTTGTAGATTCTCATCTACCCTTTTCCGTTCTTAGATATTCATGCACAATCCTTGGGGAGGTGAAAGGCCAATTGACGACGATCTTCTTGCATTGCTGTTCAAGGATCAAGAACAAAAGTCACTGCTATTTTCAGAATAACCATTTTCACAACAACCAACGACCAGCCTTCCGACTAGTCAACCAAACATGGGTCGCGTGAAATATACTGCTCATAGAAAAAAGAAAACAACCAACCCTTCTTCTCACCAGCCCGCCCCTCATACCGAGGAACCTTCTACTAACCCTCAACCTGTAAATACTGCACCACCAGAAATCCAACCTAAAGCCCGACCTCGCGACGGCCTTAGGTAAGACATCGAATGGTACGGTGTGCCTCCTAGCATCATATCGGCGAGGATGGTGAACAACTATCTCAAGAAGTACAGTCTTCCTGGGATAACCCTAGTCAAACCTTCACCTGACCAGAGGGAAAACGTGCTCGGAGGCACCTTCAGTGCCTGGTCGAGGTACCACATCGAGGCATGGGCAATCTTGCCTCTGCACGAAATTTTTCAAGGGGTGGCCAATTATTTTGAGGTCGCCCCTTTTCAAATTACCCCCAACGGATATAGAGTACTATCAACACTCTATATCCTGTACAATCATAAAAAATGGCCTGTGCCTACACCACATGAGATCAACTACTTGTTCGATCTCCAGTCCAACCGCAACCACAACTTTGTGGGGTTCTTTCACTTCTACCACCAAGAGTCTGCTTGTACTTTTCTGAACAACATCACCTACAAATCCAATGTAGGGAAGTACTTCCACGAGTATTTCCTTACGATGAACCTGATCACCGATAACCTGGCCTTCACTCGAGGAGGTAAACTTCTTAATTACTGGTCGTTTATTTTTTGCTAGTTTGTTTTTCTTTGACCTTCGAACATTGATGTTACCTTTAGGTCCATGGTATCGACCATATCCCACTCCAAAGATGGAGATACGGGCCGTAGCCCTAGCTAGCTTGACCAATATCGAGAAGCACGTCAAAGAGCTGGTCACAGAAAGTAATCTGAGGCTGGTCGGCCTCTTGGCACCTCACCAAGAAGTGAGGGAGTCTACTTCGAGGAGTGTTATTGGCAAGGGAGTCCTCGAGCAGCAAAAGGATGTGTCATAACCCCTGAGACGACGGGCAATAGGAGTGACCATCCAGGAACCCTCTAGCAACCCTCACGCTACTGTTGCCCTTGCCCAACATGGGAAGGGAAAGAAAAAACTCCTGGAGTACACCGAGCCTGTACTCAAATCTTCTGACGAGAAAGGTACTAACTTCTCACTTTTAGATAACTTGCCCATTCCCTGTCATTTATTTGACGGGGACGACAACTTTAGATTTGTGATCAGTAATTTAGATTCAGACTTCTTCGAGGCAGAGAGTGAGTGTAGCAGTAGTAGTAGTTCTATAAATAATGTATCGACCAATAATAATAGCTTAGGTATATAACTTAGAATTTCCTTTCTCTTTATTTCCTTGGATTTTTTTAATAACTCAAATTATATTGGCTGATCGTTTGCTTCCATCCTACAATCATGCCTTATGGAGAAGCTTTCGATCTGTATGCTGAGGATGATGCTCCCCCGAGCAGAAGGCATCCTGAGGAGGGCAGCAGCGATCATGCGAGGAAGAAGAATCGAACAAAGGATCGTCTAGCACCTCTTGCTGGGCCTGCTCCTTCTAAGAATACGACTCTTCCTCCCATTTCTTGCAATAGCCTTCCTTTCGAGCAGGCTAGGCAAGCTTCAACAAACGACGTGCTGAGTGCCGCCAACGCTACTCAGGAGAGGATACAAAGGCTTTCACGGCGTCATCATAGCCAGGAGGCCTTCTCACACCTCCTTCCACTACCGCACAGCCAAATCATCAGTCGTAGACTGTCTGAAGTTCTCAGCGTAAGTTTTCCTTCTTTCTCTAATTAAACAACATTTTTTTTTCTTAACTCTGATTGACTAACTGTTCTTTTTCTGTTCGCAGGGTATCCTCACAATGGAACATGACTATCGCCAGTTGAAGAATTCAAGGCTAAATTTGCCGAGGAGGTCAAGGATGTCGAGGCCAGATACACCGAGCAGCTGAAAGCTGTCGAGGAGAAATATGCTGAGCGACTGAAAGCGGCTGAGGAGAAAACTACTAAACTGGGCGAGGAGGTGAGTAACCACAAAGAGGAATTGGTTGAATAAGGAGGCTTCGGTGTTGAATTTTAAGGAGGCCTCCAAACTCCAGGACAACTTGATGATTAGCAGGAAAGAAGCTGCCGAGCAGGAGGAGCGTGCTAATCGGCTCGAGGAAACCAATGCCCGCAACTTGGAGAAATATAAGGAAGCGACCTTCAAATGCTTCTATATGTTCTGGAAGAGCAACATGGGGGCTAACTTTGACTACCTTCCAGAGCATATGAAGCAAGCTGAACTGGCCAAGTGTGCTGCTCGCCTGAAGGAAGAGGAGAAAACTCTTGAATATCTTGAGATCTCTTTGGCTATGGGCATTGAAGGCGCTGAAGAGGATGCTGGGACCACCATCGACCAGCAACCTCAGCAATATCCTCCTGCTGCTCTTGCTGCTCCATAGTTTTTATTTATTTTATTTTTATTTGTAATTGGGACACACGAACTGCGGTTCGTGATGTCAAGACATTTGTTTTGGTGCATAGGGCGTCTTTCTTTTAATTACAAATTACATCCGCGCAGTAATTGCTCATGGTGTAAAACATTTCATTTTGACATTATAATATGGGCTACTTATTATAACATATGCTCGCATGACCAAACTTAGCATAACACTTTGTTTTGATTTTACAAAATCCAATTTTTTTTGAAAAATACTCTAAGTGTCGTAGTATGCTTTCCCTTATTTTGCTCGCGTGTTTACATATGCCTGTTGATATGCTTTGCTTGCTTAGTACCTCATATGCCCCCAAGTGATTGAGGAGCTTAAGGTCCTCAATCACTTGCCATGACCGAGACTTAATTGAACATTACTGCTCGTACTAAATACTCGTAAAAAATGATAATAGAGCAAAACAACACACGTAGTGAGCAAATACTTGTAATAAATACAATAATTGGCAAGAATAACTGGCTGTGTATAGCTCATTTTATTTCTCGTAATAAATAGACAAAATTATGTCTGTACGAGTGATCAAAATTTTTATCTTACACTTGTAAGCGACTGGTCATATAACGAACCACTCTTATTCATAAACTTGTAAAAAGTGAAATTAATACAAGCTAGTTCTTTAAAAAGAATTGTTTATGGATATTACTTGCGCAGGTGTTCTCCATTCCAATAGCGAGGAATAAGATCTCCATTCAAGCGAGCAAGTTTGTACGTGCCTAGTTGTAGGACTTCTTCAATCTGATACGGACCCTCCCAGTTAGGTCCAAGGACTCCGACAACTTGATCGCGTGTGTTAAGAAAGACTCGTCTAAGTACTAAATCTCCCATGTTAAAATTTATCTCTCGTACTTTAGAATTAAAATATCGAGCCACCTTTTGTCGATAAGCTGCCACTCGAAGTTGAGCTTGCTCATGTCTTTCGTCGACCAAGTCCAAAGACTCCATTATTAACTGATCATTAGTATTTTGATCGTATGCCAACCTTCTATGCGATGGTGGGTCCAACTCAATAGGCAACATGGCTTCGTATCCATAAGCTAAAGAAAATGGAGTATGGCTTGTCGCTGTTCGATGGGACATTCCATACGACCAAAGGACTTCTGGTAGCTATTCTGGCCATGCCCACTTTGCTTCTTCAAGCCTTTTCTTTAGGGTGTCCTTTAGAGTCTTGTTGACAGCTTCAACTTGTGTGTTTTCTTGCGGATGAGCTACCTGTGAAAAACTCTTGATAATCCCATTTCTTTCGAAGAATTCAGTGAAAAGATCACTATCAAATTGTGTGCCGTTATCTGAGACAATTTTTCTTGGTAACCCATATCAACACACGATGTTCTTTACCACAAAGTTCAAAACCTTCTTGGTCGTTATAGACGCAAGTGGCTCAACTTCGACCCACTTGGTAAAGTAGTCAACAACAACTACTGCATACCTGACATTCCCCTTTCCTGTGGGCAAAGATCCGATTAGATCAATCCCCCATACTGCGAACGTCCACGGGCTTTGTATCTGTTTGAGCTCATTTGGGGCTGCTCGAGGTATTTTAGAGAACCTTTGGCACTTGTCACATTTCCGCACAAAATCCATGGAGTCTTAATTCATGGTAGGCCAGAAGTATCCTTGCCTTTGGAGGTTCCTTGCTTTGTTTCTTTACGCTAGCAATACTCCTTGCTCAAGGTATCTAATGAAGGGCGTCATCCAAGTGTCTGCCACTTGGATTAGCAAGACTCTTCTACTTGAATGCTTGGTGTTGACAAATGCTTAACTGGTACTATGTTTAACGTGTCAGCATCCTTTACGCTTGCTAACTTGGCCAAAGCATCATCATTTGAGTTCTGATTGCGAGGTACTTACTGGAGGGTATACTTTTCGAACTATGCCAATAAGTCCTTTGCTTAGTTCAAATAAGCAAACATCTTGAGACCTCGGGCTTGGTACTCTCTAATAATTTGATTAACCACCAGCTGGGACTCACCATAGATCTCAAGTGACTTTATATCCATGTCCTTGGCTAATCTTACTCCTGCAAGCAGAGCTTCGTATTTGGCTTCGTTATTGGACGATGTAAAGTCGAAATGATTGCATAATGGAATCGATGTCCTTCTGGGGTAATCAAGATCAGTCCTGCTCCAACATTGTGCTCGTTGGAAGAGCCATCTACAAACAATTTCCACACAGGAGTTTGACTTTGGAGTTCAAGCTCATATATCGGCTTGGTATCCTGGATTCCAGTGAATTCTGCAACAAAGTCTGCTAGAGCCTCTCCCTTCATAGCTGCTCGTGGAGAATAAGGATATCAAATTGCCCAAGTTCGACTGCCCACTTTAATAATCGACCAAAGGCTTCTGGTTTCTGCAGGACTTGCCGTAATAGTTGGTGGGTAAGTACCACGATGGGGTGAGCTTGAAAGTATGGTCGCTGTTTTCTAGAGGCCAGAATCAAGCAATAGCCTAATTTCTCAATGGGTGGATATTGCAACTCTGCTCCGACCAGCCTATTGCTTATATAATACACAAATTTTTGGACATGGTCCTTCTCTCTGATCAAAACTGCGCTAGCAGCAAATTCCGTGACTGCCAAGTATATGAACAAAGTTTCTTTTTCGACCGGTTTGGATAAGATCGGTGGTAGTGACATATGAGACTTTAGCACCTGGAAAGCTTGCTCGCACTCTTCTGTCCACTAAATCTTCTTGTTGCCCCTAAGTAGATTAAAAAATGGAACGCACTTCTCCGTTGATTTAGAAATGAATCTACTCAAAGCGGCAATCCTTCCGGTTAGGCTTTGGAAATCTTTAATTTTGGCAGGTGACTTCATCTCGATCACGCCCTTGATCTTTTTGGGATTAGCTTTGATACCTCGCGAGTTTACTATGAATCCCAAAAAATTTCCAGATCCAACACAAAATGAACATTTGAGGGAATTTAGCTTCATCTGATATTTGTTCAAGATTTTGAAGCATTCTTATGTGTCCTCGATGTGCTCTTCTGCCCTTTTCGACTTGACCAGAAAGTCATCGACATATACCTCCATGTTAACGCCGATCAGCTCTTTGAATATATGGTTGACCAATCGCTGGTAAGTCGCACAAGCATTTTTCAAACCGAAAGACATTACTTTGTAACAGTAAAGCCTCAAATCTGTTCAAAAGCTAGTGTGATCCTCATCAAGTGGATGCATACCAATCTGATTGTACCCAGAGTATCACTACAAGAAAAATCACTTTCAATAAGACTGAAAAAGTATTATCGAATATATACCATAACACTTTTCGACGTGTTAAGGAAAGTCGTTTTATCGTAGATCGGAGCACTTTGCATAACACTTTTTCATAGTTATAAATATGTATTATTGTATATTCCATCATAACACTTTTGTTGTTTTATTTTAATAAATAGACAAGTATTTCCATGTGATATTTATAATAGTTTATATAACAATTTTGGCCACTTATAAAGTAGTATTATAGTATTATTTACAATAACACATATTTGGCATTATTTCATACATTCATAGTTTTGATATGCTCAAATTATTGTTGTTACTATGAGTATACATAATAGTTTTCTTTAACTTTGACAAATATTATTTTATTATTATACTATACATTGTAGATATTTCATAATGCCAACATTATAAAAAATTATTAAAGTGATACTGTTAATAAAATGAAAGCAACTTTTATAAATTAATTGAATAATATTACAAATATTCAAGTTCCAAATGGTGAGCTAAGCATAATAAAATGCTTCAGGTCATTTTACATCAATAGGAACTCTGCCTATTAGAAATTTCAAAAGGATCACCCCATAAATATTAAAAATAGTACAATAATTTTTTGACCATATAAACAATTTTTTGAGAAAAAAATATTCACGAACAATTATTTAGAATGGATTGATAACAACTAACACTAATATTGCTTCAATCCGCAAGGCATATAACCACAATGTATGGTGAATATATAATACTGATGGTTCATTTGATATTTGATGTGCATGAGAACATCTGCACCATCAAGGATTGATAACAACCAACACTAGTCTTGCTTTTATCTGCAAGGCACTTAGCAGTTTCCAATTAACACTATAACAAAAGGAAATAAAAATAAAAATTCAGCATGTGTCCATTGGACTATCAACAAAGTGGTTGCATACGAGAACACAATATTTTCTCTACTTTTGTACATTCAACAATTATACAAAAATAGAAGAACCACTAATATAAAAGGTTCATGATGTTAGTTGATTATATATGAAAATATTTCTATCAAGATAGGATATACATAATGGAAATGACCAAGAGACTACCTGGCCAAGGAAATGTTAAGAATCCAGTACTCAGGACTATGAATCTGCTATTTTTGACCACTTATTTCATCAACACGTATAGTGATTTAACTAATAAGAAAAAATGGGTTTGCAAAAATTAGACAAGTCTAGCATTAAATCTAAAAAATATTTCATAAGGTCATACATTCAGATAAGATCTACTTAATCTTTTGGTGAGCTCTATATTTAAGTGTACCCATCTAAGACTAATTCAATAAGACTAGCAATAACTTTAGATCACACAAATCAACTAAATCGAAAAAGTAAGAGGAACCAGAAAATTGATAGTACCACCAATTATCATGTCTCTAGTTGCAGCCACCATAAATGGGCATTAGCCGGAGGCCATCTGACTAATAGCTATTAACAAAAAGTATTGTTTAAATAACCTCCAACATGTATAATTATTAATTAGAACATATTAAATATGGTGAAACAGAAACATGTATAATTGGAAAATATTAAATTTGGTGAAAATAAGTGATTAATGAAGACACTATACTAGCATAATCAAACCATCTCTTGATTCCAATTGTAGAATTTGTCAAATAAAATATTTATAAGAAAATAGAATAAATTAAGCAAGTGTAGCAGAATTTTATTTACAGTAACAAAATTATATATACACATATATATAGAGAGAATATCAAGAATTACAAATTATTGCTCCCAACACTCCTTATTACATAATATAATGAGTTTATAGTCTTCTTTTTAACGTATTTATAAGAAAATAAAATAAATTAAGCAAGTGTAGCAGAATTCTATTTACAGTAACAAAATTATATATACACATATATAGAGAGAATAACAAGAATTACAAATTATTGCTCCCAACACTCCTTATTACATAATATAATGAGTTTATAGTCTTCTTTTTAATGTGCCTCAGGAGAACAAACAACACAACAGAAAAGTATCGAAATAAGAATAAGCACCATTTAAGTAAAAAAACAAAAACAGGTACGAAAAGTACATAGTCACACATTTGAATATATTTTTAATGTTTTTGTTTCTTCTTACCTTATACATATATAAATTAAAGCTACAAAAGACTTATATGCATAGGAGACTCAAAAATATTGAAATAGCTACAAAAATTACCAATGGGTCATCTCTTTTCCTTTAAGAACTTTTCTAGAGCGTCTCAATCTCAGATTGTAGCCAAAGAAAAAAAATTAAGCTAGTGTCATCTCTTCTCAGAAACCTAAAACAAGGGAATCATTAAAGTATGAAAAATTAATGAATCATAACTACTATATGCGAAAAAATGGATACCTAATGTTACAGACACAAACAGAACAAGTTCTAGCAATAGTTCTACATGATATGCCACTGGAACAGTATCAGAGAACCATGAATAGTATTAAAGAAATACAAAAACCATCCAAAATATTAATGTGCTTACTTAAATAATGTTTATTTTTTATAGTCATGGTTAGTATTGTTTAATGATCTTGGTTCAACTCTTCATAAGATAGTACACAATGAGATCATTTTTTTAAATTTCCTAAATTATAACTGAACTAGAAAGAATTACTATTCATCCAACAACAAACCAATCATTTAAATAAATTAAGAGCAAGATCAAACTAAAGTATATAAAAATGTCAAAACTTACATTTTACTTTTATCTATGACCGTAATTAGAGCTTTTGGAGGTGGAATGTGATAATCTTAATTTTATTGACACAAATATATAATGCAAAAAACTTAGAGGGCTTTCTTCGTGGCTACAAATGAGAACTACATAACCACATTGAGTGAAAAGTTAGGTTTAAGTGCCTTCCTTAAACTAAAGGTCCTTTTGACTTACTGGTACCATCTGTAATGAGTAAAATCAATAAGGCTTAATAACTCTTGCAGTTGTATGTGCCAGACTAATAATTAAGCTACATAATATTATATAATAGTCAAAGAACTCATGGTAAGAGATCCAAACAATAGTCCTAGATCCAAACTAGACATAAGTCAATAAACATAAAGAAAATACATACATGACATGGAGTGGAAAAACGATCACAGCTTGAAGAAAAATGTAGTAATTAAAAAAAAATCCATGTAATGCAATAATCCTTTGTTTTCTATGTTAGCTTTAAATTCATTGATAGAGATGCATTTTTGAGAAAATAACGCCTGAGTACCAAAAGACATAGAAAGAAACTCTATTTGAAACTTAATGGACAATATTAGATTATTCTAAATACTAGAAAATAACATATATCCTAGTTATTGTGATAGATATATACATATATTTAACCAAAAATAAATATATATTCCAATGACCCATTTCTCTAAATTTCACTTTATCCCAAAATAAAAAATCTAATAATCACCACTCACTATACTCCTATCTAATATTGATCCCTTGGATATTTAGAAACCCAATTAGACAAATTAACAAATAGTTGGAGTGCAATATCAAAATGGGTAAATATATATTCCAATGACCCATTTATCTAAATTTCACTTTATCCCAAAATAAAAAATCTAATAACCACCACTCACTACACACCTATCTAATATTGATATATTGCATATTTAGTAACCCAACTACACAAATTAACAAATAGTTGGAGTGCAATACCAAAATGGATAAAATTTGTAAACGAAATCATGTACCAAAACAGAGCAACACTAAGAATTACCTGATAGAAAGTTAATGTTGAAATACCAGTACAAAGTTGAACCTATTAAAATTTTAAGCATCCATACAGACACAAATACATATATATATATATATATTATGGATAGATGCAACAAACCAGTCATGTCATAATTAGTCACACATAACTACAAATGGTAACCCTCAATAATAAGGATCATGAAATAAACACATTACGTACAAAGCTATAAAAATAAAATAACTTAGGAAGCAAAAGAGACAATATTCTAATATCACACTATTAGGATATTTTACTCGTCAACATAGCCTTCAATCTTACTAATAAAAGAAATATAATGAAATTATATATGTGGACATTTATAGAGATGCCATAAAAGAGATATATATTACTAATAAAAGTATTATATAAGATTCAAGTATTGTCTTATAGTAGTAGGATATTATTAGAAATTTCATAGAGCTTTCCCCTGGTAATTTAATAACAAACACTACAACAATATTGAGTATATATTACATTAAAGAATAGCATATTTTTAAAAGTGCTATTATTAATGGGGGATTAAAAAACACGGAACTGATGAATAGTGGGGATTAAATTTTTTGGCGCCATATGACTAAAATCCCAGGTGGCAAAATGAATTTATGCCAAATTCCCTTTCTCTCAGATTTTCTCAAGCCTTTCTCTAAGTTACCCTTTCTCTCAGCCTCCATCTCTCACCCACGAAGCCCTCTCCGCCCTCACGAAGAATCACCGCCCTCAACTCATCTCTGCCTCACCGCCCTCACGAAGTCTCTCCGCCCTCAACTCATCTCTGCCTCCGCCCTCACGAAGTCTCTTCGCCCTCACCGAAGTCTCTCCGCCCTCAACTCATCTCTGCCTCACGAAGACTCGCTCCAGAGTCGCGTCTCTCTGCCTCTCCGTCTGGACAGTAGTTGCGTCTCCTGCCTGATATTATATTTTGTGTTCACTGCATCTCCTCTCCGTCTCTCTGCCTCTCCGTCTGGACGTGCTTAATATTTTATGGAAATGCTGAGCTTATTTATGTAAGATTGTTATTCCCCAAATTTGATCTTTATGTGTCTTCAATGTAGACTCTTTTTTATTTTTTTTCCAAATCTTGTTTCTCTTTCTTGATGCACCGTCAAATACGCATGCAGGTTTCTTCTCCTAGTCCAGCAACACTTATAGTTATCAACGACATTGCTGCATATTTCTTTGGGTTCTTTTTTGGAAGAACCCCATTGATCAAATCATATCCAAAAAAAACTTGGGAGGGATTCATTGATGCTTCTGTTACAACTGTCATATCTGCATTTTTGGTAAGCTTATTTTTCCTATGCGATGCACATTTAGCATTCTTGTGCATATTCCTGAGATTTAGGAACTGTAGCATTACAAAGTTAAATTTAGTTTCCTACTCAGTTATAAAGTGATGGCTGTGGTCCAGCCTCGGTCACCATCTTATTTGTTAAGGATTGTCTATGTGTAGATCCACACTATAGTTTGGTTGGTAATGGGCTCGATATAAGTATCTGCTGGCCCTAATTTCTACTGTTATCACACAGCCATATCACATTCTGTTTTACCTGAACTTTGTTAACCTAATACTATACTCAATTGTTCTTTATGTACTTAAATTCCTAAGTCCTCTAATACATAACAGTCGTGTATCCATATATACACTAGTCATGTTATCTTGCTTGTATGACTCAAGTAGCGTGTATTAATTATGCAGTTTTGAACTCATAAATAAGAAAGATTGGTTGATGCATGCCAAAACCTGCAGCTTACTATGTATATTAATATCTTCCAACCACCTAATCAGACGCTGAAATGTTGTCTCAATTTATTTCTAATTCAATTATTATTTTCTTTCTTCAATATAATAATAATAAGGGTATGGCCCATGTTATTGTCATTGTAAGAATGAGAGTGTTATTAGTGTTTACATCTACATAGTACACCATTTTCATTAATTTCCCAGATCACATTGTTGGAATATCTAACTTAATTAGTATTCAAGTTGGCTAATCTTAATATAATCTCCTAATTTTTATTTATTTTTTACTGAAGACCTTAGATTAAAAGTCAGTGAATGTATGCCATTTGTGATAACAAATCTTGCCCCACGTGGCTTTAAATGAAACTTTAGTCTACCAATAATTATACCACATGTTAAATTATATATATAGAGAGAGAGAGATCCAATTAAGGTGAAGTCAACCGTTGTATAGAAAATACCACATTAGCCTTACAATTAATCATCTTCTCATCTCACCAAACTCAAAAGTTTATCATCAAGACATATTACATGTCTTGTAAATTTTGTATTACAAGAGAAAAACCATTAGTGAAGCTTCTCTTTAGCTTCTAATAAGTTTAAAGCTATCAACCAAAGGACTCAGAATGACCTGCACAGGAGAAAAAACCAGCTTTCATTAGTACAAGTTCAAAGATGAGTAGATATGCATATAGTAGTGGAGGGGACAAGGACATTTTAGAAATTTATTTAGCTACTATGTATAATTTGTTTACTATGTATAATTTGTTGACTTAGCTACCAACATCCGAAATATCATAGAATGAGTGATCACAGAGACAGTGGTTTCTGAGCATTGAAATCTATAAGATGGTTTAGTTTTCTTTGTTAAAAAAAAAAAAAAACAGAATAAGAGCTGCACTAAAGGAGGTTATTATATTTTTTAATCAATGATCATTTGAGTATGTAAATAATATCTATGTCTTTGTTCATGTAATTTTTATTTTGATCTTATAAGCATGTTGTTCTTTCAATATGAGATAATTGTGACATGACTTTTTGATTTATTGGGTTCTCTACACAAGTTTCTAAATTTCTTTAACTCTTTCAGAAATTCAGAATTGGAGGAACTTTATTTGCAGCAGTTTGCAAGATGTATGTTTTCTTTTATTTTTGTTAAAATACTTTGCAAATGTTAGAGGAGCTTGAATATCTTAGATATTCATCCATAGTGAAGTAGGTTCTGAGATTATTATTATTGTGTGCTGCGGTGATAACGGAAGGTTGAGAACTTGTGTGTATTAGTGAAGTAGGTTCTGAGAAATTTGTGTGCTGCGGCGAGATAAGGAAGAAAACTTGTGTGTTGATTGAATATTTTGAATTGATAATGATTGATGGTTGGTTAATAAATATGGCTGGAATGTTTTCTGATTTTATGTTAGTTATTTGATGTATATCTAATAAACTTCAAAAACCATAGAAATTTGAAAGTAGAATTGAAACCCATGTGGGGAAAATCGAAACCATAGAAATTTAGTCATCAATCAACTAAATACAAAGTGAACTTGAAAAATCTTAAGGTGAACTAAAACCATAATCCATAACTGCTTAAAACAACTCCTTTTATACTTTGCATCTTTGTTATTACAATAATAAAATACATTTAATCACATTGTAGAAAAATCAGCAAAAATAAAAATCAAATAATCACATTTAAATATGATATAGGAAAACATGGCTACCTTTACTTATCAAAACAAAAAAGGAACACAAGAGTCTTATCCTCCATCCCTTAGCTCAAGAGTCTCGTACACTCCTAGTTAAACAAAAAAGGAACACAAAATAGCTGAATCCCAATCCTAAGAAACGTTAATCTGAACAATAGAGCCAATAAAATTAATTTTACAAACAGAGCATATCAACAGATTTAGTTCCAACAACAATCAATTTAATACAAATAGCATATCAAACATAAAAATATAGAAAATAAAAATAAAATACCTCACTTTTCTCCTGTGTTCTAATAGTTTTCCCTCCCTTAGTTCATAAAATAGAAATATCGTATGAACTAAACTTGTAAGATGAATCATATTAACAATACTAAATACAAAAATAATTCATAGAAAAAAAATAGTTACTATCAGTGAGTGATCTAGGTGTGTAGGACCATATGGCTTAGTGTACAGCAGGAATTATTTGTTCATTTTTTGTTTCTTTCCCTTAGTTGCCTAGAAGCAAGGCAACACAGAAAGTAGGATCAATAGGAAACTTCAGAGGCTTTTGATGTTTTTTACTTTTTTTTTTATCTGTTTTTACTTTTAGAGATTTAGAATCTGATATAGAAAACAGCACAATCTGAATGGTCTAAGGGAAAACAAAACTGACCTCATAATATGGTATCAAAGTCTTCTCAGCTAAAGTCCAAAATTATATTTTTGTTGCTTATATTTTGTTAGCTATAATAGAAGAACTTGTTAATTTTTGTTGCTGAAATTAGCTTCACTTAGCATGGCTTGGTCTATAATATGTATATTTGTTTAAAGGTGTCTCTTTTTGGTCTAATAGCTTTCTCATCTGAACAACAGAAGAGAAGAATTTCTATGAGATATTATTTGATATAAATACTATGTTTTGATTTCTATTATTGCCTTGTATTATGACCAGAGTTGGCATCAACTTAACCAATTCTATAATTTATTTTTTACTCACTATTTCACTCAATAGATTACAGAAAAATTCAATTTTATTGTGACCCTTCAACTCAGTGGCATTTCTCCTTTTGAGCTCCTCTATCTTTCAGTTTCATGTGAACATGTTTATTTTGCTTAAAAAAAACTGTGTATGTTAGACATATACTCATCCCTTATTAAAAGTTTAAATGGTAGTTGCTATGCCTAGAAAGAGACCAATTTTGGAATTGGCATTGTGGCTTATGTTACAGCTGTTATTTTCTCATTGGTCAGCCATTTGTTTACTTGTAATGTACTTGCCTATATAAAATAAAGGCTATTACTCTTTCATCGAAAAAATAAATGTTGAAAAAATCCTTGAGCTGAGAGAAAATTCTTTATTCTTCATTCATAGTGGAAAGAGTAGGGAGCTAAACTCCCAACCTTGGATTGGATGTAGGATCTCTGAATTTCTTTGTTTGCGTTTCTGCATTAATTTTTCAGAGTTTTGTCATTTGTTTGTTGTATTTGTGTATTGGTTATTTGGTTCATGTGTGTGGAGGTGCTTTGGCATCAAAGAGTTTAGTATTAGTATAGAGATCCCTTAGTTGCCTAGAAGCAAGGCAACACAGAAAGTAGGATCAATAGGAAACTTCAGAGGCTTTTGATGTCTTCATCTAATGCTTAGAAAAGAAATTATGCATTACTTAAAAGTATAACTATAAGACAGAGAAAATAACGAAATACCATACCACTATGGTTACACGGTATGAGTCCTTTAACAGCCTTAGTGAAGCATGAGAACCTATATAGCCAGCTCCACCAGTTACCAGCACATGTGTTACTCCAGCTTCTGGTTTAGAGAACTAGACATAGAAGAAAACCTTAACTTGATCAATTGTTATGCAAATTATGTGACAAGACATTTTATTATTATTATTATTTAAATTTTAATATAAATACTTAATCAAAGTTTATAATGACAAGTCTTAGATTTGCATATAAAATCATAAACATACCAAGTTGGGAGAACTAAAAATTGGTGACTGCTTGATCCAGAAAATTGAAAGACTAATAAGGAAAGCAGCCAAAAAGATCCTGACAGAAAAGTTGTTCTTCCTCTTTGAATCTACAAAATCCATGCCTGCAAATACCAAAGATTAACCTTAAAATTAAAATCTTAGGACTATTGGGTTGGTTTAATATGCAACTTTTTCGTTTGACTATAAGGAAAAACTCGGGGAATTTTTTTCTATAAAATATTTGTAGCAAACATGTTAAAGATAAATTAACCAAAGATAGAATAATAAATAGAAAAGATCACCACAAAAGACTTTCCAATTTCATAACCCATTATGATCGGATATTCATTAAAGGTCAATACTCAAAACTTAATCAAGTCTATCACAATCCGTAGAAAAAAAATAAAGTCTATCAGAATACCTTAAAACAAAACTATACATACAAAGAGAGGTCAGTTTTGAAATGAGGAAAATTCAAATGAGTTTGATATAAAAAATACACACACAAACCAGAATTTAGATTATGAAGAAACAACAACCTAGAAAGAGATCATTAATGATAATGAGAAAGTACATGATCTAGGATTGAAACACAACCTTAAAAGATCTCCCTTAAGTCAGGGTTAAACCAATATGAATTGAAATGTAGTTTTGGATGAAAAAAAAATGATGAGAGGAAAAGTGTTTGGTTGATGAGAAAAGTCTGTATGTTTGGTGGGAGAGAGGAGTGATGAAGAATGTAACTTAGAAGTAGGAAAATGAGAGAAAATAACGAAATACCATAGAAGTAAAGAAGAGGCTTGGAAAAACATCAACCAATATATCTTCATCTAATGCTAAGAAAATAAATTATGCATTACTTAAAAGTTATCGAACAATTTTTTTGAAGTTCTCACCTGGTTGTTTTGTAAATGTATCCCATATACTAACTCCTTTATTTCCCTCATCAGAAGCTCCCTCAAACTACCATATTGAAATAGATATCAAATTCTTGAACTGACAATACTCTTTATATATATATAAATATATATAATATTTCTTTGAGATGAGGATTGGAAATGCCAGAATTATCTCAAGTTTAGCAATAAGACTAAATAAACAGCTTAAATTCATTTCTGAACTCAAAATCAAGTAATTTTAAAAATCAAATCATATAGTATATTTTGGTTGATACAATTTTGTATTTACCATTACATAGACTTATCAAAATTTTGCTTTTTGTTGGTTAGAACAGGACAACTAAATTGGTGATCATGTTGGATAAAAATTGGCTACGCTTCAATAGGTAATAAGAATTAGGGATTTAATTAGTGCTAGCTTAGTAAAATTAGTAACTTACTGTATTTTTTACTAATATATTATAAATATGAACTTGTCTTTGAATTGTAGAGCCTCGGATGAGTATAGAGAAGGCGCTAAGAATTTTGTAGAAATGTCAGAAAAGCTAGCTGGTTATCCAGAAAAGTTATTGTGTCCATGCAAAGTTTGTCGAAACTTAAGTCACCAATGTATTAACATTTTGTATGAACACTTAGTCATTTATGGGATTGATCCAACATACAAAATCTGGTTTCATCATGGGGAAGAATTATCAAGAGATGATGATGTAGAGACAATGGAAACATTTGATTCTTACAACTTGTTTAGGGCTACAAATATTGATGGTTGTGATTTTGAAAGTCATCTAGAAGGTCATGATGACACTTTTATGGAAAAAATAGAAGATGCAGACACTCCATTATATCCACAATGCACTAAATATACTATGTTATCGTCAATTGTTGCATTGTATAAGGTTAAAACTACCAATGGATGGTCTGACAAAAGTTTTGATGAATTGTTAAGACTTTTGAATGATATGTTTCCTTTAGATAATATGATCCCCAAGTCTATGTATGAGGTTCGAAAATTTCTTCGATTATTTGATTTAGGATATGAAAAGATTCATGCGCGTGTTAATGATTGCTGTTTGTTTAGAAAAGATAAAGAAAACTTGCAAGAATGTCCAACATGTGGAACTTCACGTTGGATGTCAGATAAGCTGACTAAAAAGGTTCGACATGGTGTCCCAGCAAAAGTTTTGAGGTACTTTCCTATAATCCCTAGGTTGAAATGGATGTTCATGTCTAAAAGAATTTCAAAGGAATTAAGATGGCATCACAACAATAAAAGTTACGATGGAAAAATGCGTCACCCAGTGGATTCAGCAGCATGGGAGCTAGTCAATGATAAATGGCCATCATTTTCAAATGAAGAGCGAAATATTAGACTTGGCCTTTCCACAGAAGGATTTAAACCATTTAGTAATTTAAGTTCTAAGTATAGTGTTTGGCCTGTTTTGTTGGTCATGTACAACTTACCCCCATGGTTGTGCATGAAACATGAGAATATTTTATTATCAATGTTAATTCCAGGACCTAAACAGCCTGGGAATGATATTGATATATACTTAGAACCCCTCGTAGAGGACTTGAAATTATTATGGAATGAGGGTGTTGATGCTCATGATGCATTGGACAATACAAATTTCAAGTTGCGGGCTATTTTGATGTGGACAATCCAAGATTTTCTAGCATACGGGAACCTTGCTGGTTGTAAAAATAAGGGATGTTTTAGTTGTCCCCTATGTGGTTATGGTACTCATTCAGAGTGGCTAAAACATAGTGGGAAGTTTTCATATCGAGGTCATCGGAAATTTCTTAAAGAAGACCATCCATTTCGGAGTAAAAGAAGTTGGTTTGATGGAGAAATTGAGCATGGAAATCCCCCAAGAATCATGAATGGGACTACAATTGCTGAACACCTTAAAGATTTTGTGAATGTTTGGGGAAAATCCACTTCAAAGAAAAGGAAACAAAATGATTCAAAAGAAATGTGGAAAAAACGATCCATATTTTTTCAATTACCTTATTGGAAGGTTAGCACATTCTTACTACTCTAAATTTTTTTTGTGTAAATTATTGTTTTTGGAGGAATTTCATTAGTTATTTCTTTTGCAATTTTTTTAGGAATTGTATGTTCGTCACAATTTGGATGTGATGCACATAGAGAAAAATGTTTGTGAAAGCATCTGTAATACATTGCTAGATGTTGCTGGAAAAAGTAAAGATGGACTAAAAGCTCGCTTGGATTTGCAACATATGGGTATTAGGAGTGCATTACACCCACAAGAGAAGGGGACTAGAACCTATCTTCCTGCAGCTTTACACACACTATCAAAGCTTGAGAAATAATTATTTTGTAAAAGGTTGTTCTCATTGAAAGTACCTGATGGATATAGTTCAAATATTCGAAATTGTGTTTCAATGGAACAATGCAAGCTCATGGGCCTTAAGTCACACGATTGCCACATTTTGATGCAACAATTACTACCGGTGGCTATAAAAGGATTGATGCCATTGGGTCCAAGAGATGCTATAATAAGATTATGCACGTTCTTTAATCGAATATGTCAACGTGTTCTTGATAGAGAAAGCATAATGACATTAGAAAATGATGTTATTGAAACTTTATGCTTACTAGAGAGATTCTTTCCACCATCATTTTTTGATGTCATGATTCACTTAGTGGTTCATATCGGACGAGAAGCACGACTATGTGGACCAGTCTAATTTCGATGGATGTATCCATTTGAGAGGTGAATCACTAAGACTTAATTGTTTTGTTTATTCTTATTAGTTTATGTGAACATTCTATTAATGATGAGCAATTGTGTGATTAATAGACGCATGAAGATATTGAAAGATTATGTCAGAAATCGAGCAAGGCCTGAAGGTTGTATTGCAGAGTGTTATCTTGCAGATGAGTGTGTGAGCTTTTGTAATGAATTCACTGACCATTCAATTGAACTAAACACAAAAGAAGGTCGAAATGAAGAGTGGTCAAATGATGTGATACTTGAAGGTCGTCCAATTTCTAGGAGGAAAGAAATTATATTGACAGATGAGTTGTTAGAAATTGCACATCGATACATTCTGTTAAATACATCTGTTGTGGAGCCTTTTCTAGAGTAAGTGTCTGATATTAGAAATTTTTTTTTTTTTTATTAAAAATGTAGTAATACTAACTCATTGGTCCTATAAATTAGGATTCAGTTAGAGGAGTTGAAAAAAACAAACAAAATATATGAGAGAAATAGTGGATTACTTTGGAAGAAACATATACAAACTTTTTAAATATCATATCATTAATGCAAACTAACTGGTTCATATCAGTTGTTTTAAATATCATTAAGAAAATTAACAATGTCATACTATTATTTGTATAGGTTCCTATGCATTCCTCAACTTGTGATGAAACTGATTTGTTGAAATGGCTAGCATATCGACCCAGAAAACATGCTGCTTCTTACACTGGATATATTATCAATGGTCAAAGATTCCATGTACATGACATTGAGAAGTCCACACAGAATAGTGGTGTCTCAATTGAAGCTACAACTATGTGTAGATCTAGTGCCAAAGATGTATCTCAAGTTCCTAATTTAGTTTCATACTATGGGGTTATAAGGGAGATAATCTTGTTAGATTACTATATAGTTCAGATTCCAATTTTCAAATGTGATTGGGCAAATGTCCCTAACGGTGTTAGGGTGGAGGATAGTCTTACTTTAGTTAATCTACACCAAAGTCAATGGTCTGTTGGTAGAGACCCTTTTATTTTAGCCTCACAAGCTAAACAAGTCTTCTACTCAAGAGAACATGATTCTTCCAATTGGTATGTGGTGATTAGGGCACCCCCTAGAGATTTTTATGACATGGAAAATTATGATGAGCAAGAATTCATGCCTGTAATGTCTGAAGTTACTCAATCTAGGTTATATAATGTAGTGGAAGATGAACAATATGTTAGAGATGATTGTGAGGGTATATTAGTTTGATTATTGTTGTGTTTTTTGTAAATTGTAGAAGATGTTGCACTTGACATTCAAAGTTGTAATCAATGGAAATTTCAGTTTATACTTTAGCTCATTAATTGGTTGTTTCTTATTTGTGCATTTTTAGCGAAGAACTCTTGAAAACATATGTCTTTGATGCCAAGAATGACTGTTTATTTCTTTCTTTCTGACTTTTATTATATGTTTTTTTTGTGATAATTGATAATATGTTGTTATATATGATTTTTGCAACTCATCAAAAATCTTACTAATTATAGAAACGGTTGATCAGAAACTAGTCAAAGAGTTTGCCAAGTACAAGATATGTCACCTCCATCTACAAAAGGAAAGAGGCCAAAACACATACCTACAGGAAAATTAGTTAAACTCCTCAATGAAAAGAGGAAGAGCTTTAGACTAAATTTGGAAATGGATAAGGTTGTTGAAGAGAGATATACTAAGGATGTGTCTCCAAAGAAAAATACACGTAGAATGATTGTAAGAAATGACTCTTCTGATGAAGAAGAAGTACCCATCTCCCCTGTGACAAGGAGATCTCTTAAAAATCTATTTGAGGTTGAACAACCAATAGACTCTCTTGAAAAAATAGTGAGACCACCTACTAATGACCTAATTTCTCCATTCTTAGCTTCAATGACAGCCACTAGGGGATCTATTAAAAGAGTGGTTGAAGTAGAAATTAGTCCTTCAAATGACCATGCCATCTCACCAACAGCCACAAGAAAATCACAACGCCTACAAATCCCAGAAAACCCAAATGAAACAATTGTTGAAAACTTGCCAGACACAATTGTTGAAAACTTGCCTGACGAACAAGAACTACCTGAAGAAGTTGTTGCACCTATTACCCAAAAGAGAACTAGAGGCCCTAGTAAAATGAAGTCTATTGCAATAGACAGTGATGGTCGTTTGGAAGTTAAGTTTAACTCAAAGGGACAACCAATAGGTGCAACATCAATATCTTTGTCTTCATTTTTGGGTGCACTTGTTAGAGAAATTGTACCAGTAACAATAAAAGATTGGAGGAAGATTCCTCTAGGAATGAAAGAGGTCTTATGGAAATCTATTCAGGTATATATACTCAGGTTTTATGCATTGAACATGAAATTTGTTGAAATTCATTTACATTAATACTAACCTATTATTAATTTTACTAGGCAAGATATAAGGTTGACAAAGATTGGCAAAAGAACTATATATTCAAAAGTATGGCAGATCTTTGGAGAGCTTCGAAATCAAGGCTAGTTACTAAAATAACAAATGCACCAAATGAAGAAGCAAGATTGAAACTAAAGCCTGATAATATTAAATCTATGAATGAGTGGAAAAGTTTTGTTAAGGAAAAAAATAGTGCTGAGTTTAAGGTATTTTATTCTTAACATCTTATAACCAAATATATTTATGATTAAAATTTATAGTTTAATGTCTCTATTAACTTTATATTCTTAGGCTACAAGCAAGAAATTAAAAAAAATACGGACAAAGCAACTACCCCACACTTGTAGTCGGAAAGGTTATGCAAGATTGATTGATGAATTGGTAAAGCCAAACATATTTACAGTTGTTTTATTATAGAATTTGGTTTAGATATTTTTTTAATTTATTTTCTTATTTTGATAGATGAACCATAGTGAAACCAATACACCACCTTCTAGAGTTGATGTTTGGACCAAAGCACATAAGAAGAAAAATGGCGAACCAGTAAATTCAGAAGTGGCTGAAGCTTTTGTATACACCTTGCCCTTTCAAAATCATGTGACTTTAGTTTTAACTTACTCATTTGTTTGAATACATTTATTGATACTATTTATTTTTGAAGGATTTGGTTGAAGAATATAAGAAAGATCCTGCTATGTCTTCAACTACAAGTGTTAATGAAGACATCCTCACAAAAGTTTTTGGTCCTGAAAAAAATTCATACATGAGAGCTTTCGGAAGAGGAGTTACTCGGTCAAAGTTGCAAATTGTGTCAGAAAGAGATGACCATTTGATGAAGATAGAAGGTCAATGCAAAGATTTGAAAGACAAAATGCAACACATGGAGCAACTCATTGTTTCTTTAATGAAAAATCAAGTAAGTATTTTGATGCTGAAACTATATTTTCATGTGGCTGAATTGCAATAATAACTAAGATTCATGTTTAATTTTTTGGTTAGTCTTTACTTTTGTATTTTTTTTAATTTTGATGTTGAATTCATGTCTTTCTATCTTACTTTGAAAATAGAATACATCTACTCAGAGCGAGGAGCAATCAAATGTCAATGTTCAATCAAATTCTCATGTTCATTCCACTCAGGTAATTATGATACTAATTATATGAAAATGATAAAATCTAAAACATATAATATTCAATATAAAATCATTTACTGTTGCTGAATTTGTTATATTGATATATTGTTAGAGTGTCAAGAACCACACATTTGGCTCAAAATGCAAAATATTAGATTGGATTGGATCTGGAGAAATTATTGCAGAAGGTTATTTTATCTCAAGTGACCCAAAGGATGAGGTTCACCATGTTCCTCTTGGGCCTAGTGCTATGAAAGTGGGGATAGATCTTGTGAGAAAGAATGATGCATTTCTGTGGAGGCCTTCAACAATTATGTCTACTATAGAAGATGCTGTAGGTAGTATAATTGCATGGCCAGCTGATAAAGTTATAATTAGGTAATTAACGTTTTTTATGTACTCTTTTAGTTTACTATAACTTTAAGTTGAAGAATTACTTATTTAAATTTTGTTGTAGCTAAACAAATGGACTCGCAACAAAGACAAGTGCACAAAGGATGATGAATTGAAGGATGGAGCAAGTTTCACGCATGGTTTACTTTTGTGTATCTTGTAATGTTTCTATTTTTCATTTTTGAAGTAAAAATTGTTCAAGATTATAAAACTTTATTATGTTATGCTTTCAAACTTAAGTTAGAACTAAGATCTCATGAAGTAGACACATTCATGTTTTGAATTAGTTATTGTTTAATGTAATACTTATGGTTTATCAATCTATTGAGAATTACATTTTATGATTAATTTTGAATTTTTTTTATCAAAATACAATAATGAAAATCTTTTAATTAAAAAAAAACCATATAAGTATACTTATCAAAATAAAATTTAAAATTTTATTACTATATGTTATGATTTAAAAACATATTATAAGCGTAAAAAATTGTTATGGTTTATATAATATAACAAACTAAAAATGTTATCAAAATAATCAAATGTAACAGTTGAAAAGTGTTATGAAAAAAGTACAAGATTAAACTTCAAATTTATAATCAAAACTCTATCTAAATGTTATTATTTGAATATTATAGCACCTAAAAATGTGTTATTGAATAGTTTAAGATAACACCGAACATAACATTCAAAAACTGTTATAGAAAAGACTGGACTTTTAATAACATGGGCTACGTTAGCATTTTCAGAAGTGCTATCAATAGTCCCGGTTAGCAGTTTTTAAGTGTTATGAATACTATTTTTTCTTGTAGTGAAATATAATATATTTACCACCAGGATGTTCATCATACTCCAATACTTACCATCAAATGTGCATCTATAGTAGAAGATTGACTAATTTGGTACCCAAACATAAAAACTAATCTTAATATTAAACATAACAACCTCTGATTTTTCACTCTTGATATAAAATTATAGAAAACCAAGAATTTGACAAGGAAGACAAAGTAACACGAAAATATTTCTCAAAAAAATATGTATATAAATTGGGTTTCTATAAATATACATATATATATATATGGGTATATGAAAAATCTTACAAAAACATCAATCTCATCATGTCCACATCTGGCATCTCATACCGTTTTGGAAGAGGTGACAAACACCATGGACTAGGATGACAATGTCACTCCTAGACAAAATAGTTGTAACGTAGAGAGTATTTGGGACTGATTTGGATGAGGCAAAACTACCATGTGAGAGGAAGCTGTGTTATTTAAATATATTTATATAAAAAATAGATGCAAAATTTCATATCAGAAATGAGAAGTGAAGAAAACATTATAGAATTAACAGTCACAGAAAAACAGAAAGTGAAGACATATCTTGAGATTATACAATGCCCTAAATTTAATAAAGGTGTACAAAAGATTCTTGAATAGAGAGGTGCTCTTACCTTAGATCCTAAAGAAAGCGTCTGTAAGAGCTTCACCAGTAAGAGACAGAAGCGTAGAAGGCCTCTCCAAGAGAGAGAGAGCGCAGATAGTGCTTCAAATAGCGAGAGAAATCAACGGAGATGATTTTTCTAGGAAAAGAGAACAGCCGAGAGGGCTTCACGTAGGAGAGAGCAACTGGTGACAGAGAGCGACGAAAAAAGGGTTCGTCAAGAAGAGAGAGTAACTGGTGACAGAGAGCGACGAAGAAGAGTTCGTCAAGTAAGAGGGATCAAAGTTTAGAGCTGCTAAACCTTCCATGGGAAGAGAAGAATAAAAAAAGGGAAAGAAGAATATGTAGAGAATAAGCATGAGTTAAGTTTTTTATTTCTGACAAAAGGAAAACTGGATAATGGAAAATTATAACTTTGCAGCTTAAAAATTTCAAGACCGCCATTTATTTTCACTTAGTTTACTTTAGTGCTTTTTCTAATATTTATTATAATACTTTTTCTATAGTCTTGTAATGATGTATTATGGAAAAAGGAGTTTGGTGTAGTGTATGCATCCATGAATGATAGAATTTCATGTCCTGATGTAGCATCGACCAGCTGGTCAATCCTTGGGAGCAGGAAACAATCCTTCGGGCAAGCTTTATTAAGGTCTGTGAAATCCACGCACGTCCTCCACTTGTCATTCAGCATGGGAACCAGTACGGGATTAGAGACCCAAGATGGATAAAACGCTACCCTGATGAATCCGTTCTCCTTTAGCTCTCGACTTCATCCTTTAACGCCTTCGATCTGTCTTTGTCGGGAAGCCTCCTTTTTTGTTGCACTGGTGGAAAATTCTTGTCTATATTTAAGACATGGCTGATAAGTGCTGGGTCAATCTCAACAATATCTTTATGTGACTAGGCAAACACCTCCTGGTTCTCTTTCAAAAATTCCACCAATTTCTTCTTCGTTGTTGTCTCTAAGTTTTTACCAACTTTCACAACCCTGGTCGGATCTGCCTCTTCAAGTTGGACATCCTCGAGGTCCTCCACAGGTCCTACATTCTCTTCAAAATCCCAAAGCGAGGATCCAAGTCTCTATCCTCACATTGGGCAACACCCTATTTGGTGACATGTTCACCTGATTAGGCTTGTACTCATTCGCCAACAGCGACCTTTTTTTGACTTTTTCCCCCAATCTGCCCCTTTTTGATTTGGTGATCAAGGAATTATAACATTTCCGTGCTTCTCGCTGGTTTCCCAATATGCATCCTACCCCTGCGTCGGTTGGAAACTTCATGGCCAAGTGTCAGATCGAGGTCACAACTCGTAGGTCAACTAGGATAGGTCTTCCAATCACAGCATTAAATGCAGAAGGACAATCAACTACTATAAAAGTAGTGAGTAATGTCCTGTTTGTAGGTGTAGTGCCTGCGGTGACTGGAAGCCTGATCGACCCAGTTGGGGCGAGCCCTTCGCTGGAAAAACCATAAATGGTTTGGTTGCATGGCTCCAAATCTTGCGCTGCCAACTTCATCCTCTTAAGTCAAGATTTGTACAGGATGTTGACTGAGCTTCCTGTATCCACCAATACTCGCTTGACCATCATATTAGCGATCTGGACATCAATGACCAGTAAATTAGAATGGGGAAATCGAACATGTTGAGCATCAAGCTTGGAGAAAGTTATC
This sequence comes from Humulus lupulus, assembly GCF_963169125.1. Classification (NCBI taxonomy): domain Eukaryota; kingdom Viridiplantae; phylum Streptophyta; class Magnoliopsida; order Rosales; family Cannabaceae; genus Humulus; species Humulus lupulus. Next base: position 135,875,087 of record NC_084794.1, read on the forward strand.
GATTCTTCCTTTGTTCGAGCTTTTTCGGGAGTTCGCTCCTCTTCGTTCATCATTTCAATGTCCTGGTCGTGGCGTAAGGTTCGGGCGTACCTTTCCCTTGCCTTCCCACTATCTCCTACCAGGTGTGGATCACCACAAATGGTCAGCAATGTACCAACAACTGGAGCAAGCTATAAAGGAGGCAAGCATTGGCATACAGGTGTTTGCTCATTGCCTCCTTGAGCCTCTCATTGAGACCCTCTAGCCGCTTGCACATACCTCCTCAGGTGTCCTTGCCTAATAAGGAACTCAATCTCTTCCTTCAATTGGTTGCATTTGTTGGTGTCATGACCATAGTCGTTATGAAAATGACAAAACTTGGTTGTATCTCTCTTGGAGATATCTTTCTTGATTGGGGCTGGTCGCCTGAAGGGAACAGTTAATACATTTATGCTTTGCTGTTGACTAGGGCCGTGTAATTGGTGAACCTCAGCTCATATCTGTCACTTTTAGGGCGCTTGTTTTCAGATGTTGAGGGTTCGTGGTTTGCCCTTTTACCTCATTGTTCCTATTACTTTTTTCGTTGCCATTGGGTTTCTCAGACCCATTGGCGGCTTTGGTGGGATCTTCTTTCAGACCCTTGTCATATGCGGACGACTTCCCTTCGTTGGCAATGGCCTCCTCGAGCTTGATATACCTATCTGCTCGATCCAAAAATTCTTGGGTACTCTTTACCCCATTCTTCCGCAAACTGTTCCAGAGGGATGAATGGTGTCGTACTCCAGTAGTAAGAGACATAATCTTTCCTTCGTCACCAACTGTCTTAGCCCCAGCAGCGGCTCGCATAAAATGTTGGACACCCCTTCAAGGTTTCTCCCTCCTTCTGGCGTATCTCAACCAGCTGGTTGGCCTTGGTCAGATGTACTTGACCAACATAACATTGTCTGTAAAATTCCTTCATGAACATTTCCCAAGATACTATGCTAGCCAGAGGGAATTTGAAAAACCACTCCTACGTAATATCGGATAAGGTGGCTGGAAAGATTCTGCACCGAGCATCGTCTAAAACCTTTTGGATATCCATTTGTATATCGAATTTATTCACATGAGATACGGGGTCTTCTAATCTAGTGAATTTGGGCAAGACCAACATCTTAAATTTGCTTGGGGTCTCGGCCATTGCTATTCTATGCACAAACGGAGTGCCTCTTCTCCAGTCGTATTCAATGTGGGATGTCCGGCTCCCCACTAGTTGCTGGATGACCTGGATTAAAGCATCTAGCTAGGCCTGCACAACATCTGGCACTATTGGAGCGACTGATGCTGGAGGTGCCCACTCGTCGTGTCTCTCTCTTCTATCATTAAGAATATTCCTCAAATCCCCATCCCTACTCCTTTGTTCGCTTGCGCCTAGTCGATCAAAGATGTTGGGTTGTCTAGGCTGCCCCCCCAGTGTTCTGGCTCGTCGCCCGATTCTCTCTTGGTGGGGGGTTCTGTTCTCCAGGCCTCTCTCCTTGCCACCAACCAACGTTTCCTCTGCCAAAATCTGCCTCATTATAGTCATGCCCATCCTTAAAGTGTGACCGACTATGGTGTGACCTATTTTTTGCACTGTTTCCTCCTCTTGTTGGCATGTCCTGACCGACAGGAGGAGGCCTGCGTTGATCAGTAGGTCCCCAGGAATTATTATGTCTTGGGGGACTCCCGGCCGCAGAGCCTGAATCAACCTGCCTTCTGCTCGCAGAAGGATGCTATCCCATGCTTGGTGGGTTTGGCTCCACAACAGTTTGGCATCTAGGACTTCGGGGAGGCTGTCCGGCCCTATTCTGCCTTCGTTGCTGGGGATTATCTCGACCAGCATAAGAAGGTGACTGCTGCTCAGGATCCTGAAACAACCTATCCTGTTGAGCAGCAGGGGGTTGCTTCGGCCTCTGAGGGTTTGCTGGTTGAGGCGGAGTGTGCTGATGTTGAGGATGATCTGAATGTTGACCTTGCTGCGGTGGAGTATTAGGTGGCTGATCTGTTTAGGAAGCCGGTGCAGGCTATCCTCAGGCCAACTAGGTGGCTGCCTCCAGAGCGGCATTGGCGTCCCTCTGTCGGCGGTCCATGTTGGCCTGCCATTCATTCAATTCTTGGCGTTGCCTATCGATCTCTCTCTGCTGCAACGCCATCGTTTCAGCCACATTTTCTTGATTGGCTAACTACTCCTGAGTTTCACCAGCTTTGGTTTGAATACAATTTTGGTGGATAAAAGCACTATAATTCTCTCACAATTCTAAAGTTCAAATGTCCAAAATGTAAAAGTCCCCTCTCTTGAGCCCTTTAAATCTTATTTATAGGCTCAATGAGTTCTATATGAGCCGATGGGCCTTAATTACACATTTAAAATAGGTGTATCTAAATAATAATGGATATCACAATTATTACATAAATGAGAGATTACATATCTATAGGAAATATCTGAAATATTGTGACCTGACTAGTTGCTCATGAAATATGTCGTTTGCTGAGTGAACTCTCCCCCTGGTCGATAGTCGAACAGATCGTACTCAACTAAACGGTCACGTGTACCCCACGTGCTTGTTAATTCTGCCACGTCATCAGGTAAATCTTTTTTGGGTAAACACTTATATATCTCCATTTGAAAATGTGTTACAACGATTTTCCAACCTCTCTTTATTCTTGGTAGAGGATCACTTTTTATAGGTGATAGCTTTTGTCTCTAGTACATTGTGGCCCCCAAGGGACAAAAAAAAAATGATACTATGAGGTACAATAAGAGATCATGGAGTAGGTGGTAGTGGTGTTGGAAAGGTGGATTTCAGGCCTGTTATTTGTTAGGGTGCTTGGTTTAGTGCTTCCACCATGTTTTAACATTGTATGATCACAACCCTTTTGACGAGTGTACCTAGTCTGTACTCTGGTGCCTTCACTCCTTCATCGTACAACTCTCTTTTGTACATACCTCTGTTGGAAAAACTCATTGCAGGATCTTTATATATTTTCATGCAATTTACATATTATCAAACAAACATACAAATTCCTAGAACATGCTCCTATGAAATTGATACAAATACAGAGTAAAGTAAAAACTTACATTACGCAGCGGAACTGGAACAATTCCATCCTTCAATCTCTCTAACCCTTAATTCCTTTCTGTAGCAGAGTATTATCAAGAGATTGAATAAGATCAGCAACACAGTCTTCCTCACCAAGCCTTTGATCAACCTAGAACTAGTGTGGGCTGGTTCTCAACACATGAGATAGAGATCTAGCAAAGAAGAAGAGAATGTGGCTAAGAAAGGATTAGAGTGTCTAGGTTTTCACTTACCCAAATCAACTGAGACTGACTTGCTTCCTTATGAAAACCCTAGATATCATATTCTTTATATAGGCAACTTAATGGGATTTATTTAAATTTAAATTAATTAAAAATAATAAACAAAAATAAAAGCATTGGGCTGCCATAAATGGACTTGGGCCCAATCTCTTTGTTTTAAATTTAAATCCCGACTGGGCCTAAATTCAAAACCTTTTTTTTTTAATTAATTAATTAAATCCTTATTCAAATTAACTAATTATAATTTGAAACTTGATTTAATATTATTTATTTATATTGATACCAATTTATCAATATTAATAAATTTACCCAAAGATTCTCTTTAATTTTCTAAATCTCATATCTTTGTAAATTTTCCAAAATTGACCTAGTCAACTTTTAAAATCCAAATTGATAATTAAATCAATTAATTGAGACATTATAGATGATTTACTCAAAGGTGATGTGGGGACCATGGATCCATGAAATCAAGCTCCAACAAGTTACCGTGAATTTATTTACGAATAATTTCACTACCTTATAATTCCTCGTGACTCCACTATAGACTCGGAATTGAACTCTTGAATTCATAAAACGTATTTTCAAAACCATAAATACGTTATCCATTGTTATAACCATTACAACAAATCAATCCTCTATCGATGACTTACTAACGAGTTGGGTGAAAATTACCGTGTTACCCCTCATCAGTATTTTATCCTTAACTCCCACTAAGTTCCTTATAAATGATATTTCCGTGAACTTAATCACAGAAATGAGATCTCAATCATTTAACCTTTTGAACAAAACAATTAAGGAAATCATCTTTTCATTTCTCATACATAAGTTATAGATTTCGTATCTATGAATAATACTCCCACTCAATTACACTAATAAATCTCCAAGATGTAAGTATGGGCTAGATCGTAGGGTAAGATGGTAACGAACAAGTCAAAAGATTTAAATAATATAATTAGCAGAATATTATCACTCATAATTAAGATCGGCTTAATATACGGTCAACGTTGTGACATTGATTAAATTTGATAACGACGATACTTATTTATCAATCAATAATCAATATCAGTCCTAGTCCGATGTAACTAAATACATCCGATCTTATCTACTTGGTCGATACCTTGGACAAGACATCACACCCTGAATGTGTAAGTAGATCATATCGTAGATTGCCTAATCAGTGAAAATCCAATGCACTGATCTAATCTTAGGACTCGTTCTTTTGAACATATAATTACAACTATAATCCACTGTGACCTAGTCACTATAATTGTAACTATCCATATGTTTGGGATTTTATTAATGTTTGTATTATATCAATAATCATGTAATAAAACAAGCAAGCAACACAGTTGTCAAACTAAATGGTTTCTACTACTTTTATTGATAATATGAAATTGTGCTACATGTCCGACATGGTTTTATAAGGGCATAAAACCCAACAACCTCATACTCTTAAATTCTTCGTCCATGATCGTTGTCTCATTGGTGGTACTCCAAGCTTGTACCCTGGGTATGTTGGGGTTTTAGATGATTTTTAGGCCATATTTTTTGCTTTGGAGAAGCCTAACCTCACCACAATCTCTGGGGAGGCTTGAGTTTGCCCCCGAGCTCTATGGAGGCTTTGACCTAACCCCTTAGTTCTACGTAAGGTTGAGCTCGCCCCCTGAGATCTAGGGATGCTTGACTAACCCTTCGAGCTTTAAGGAGGATTAAGCTCACCCCCAAGCTCTAGGGAGGTTTAAGCTTGCCTCTCAAGTTCTAAGGAGGCTTGGGTTGACCCCCAAGTACTAGGGAGGCTTTGAGCTCGCCCCTACACACTAGGGAGACTTTGAGCTCGCCTTTGAGGTCTTGGGAATTTTATGCTCACCCCAAGCCCAATGGAAACTTTGAGCTCTCTCCCCCAGATCAAGGGAGGCTTGAGCTCCCCCCACACCCCCCCCCCCCCCCCCTCAACCTGACCCAACTCTAAGGAGGTTTTGAGCTCACCCCCAGCTTTAGGGAAGCTTTGACCCTACCCCGTGAGCTTTAGGGAGGCTTGATCTCGATCCTCCAGGCTTTTCCTTTCTCTCGAGACTCCTCTTGGGTGCTTGTTTTGCACTCGACATCTCTTGATATTTTTCATCATCCACACCTAGCATTACCCTTGAGAAAGATGTAGGCCTGCCATATGAGACCATGAGGCCTAAGAGTGCGAGGTGGATGCTTCGCTGGTGAGGTGAGGCTTCATGACCTTTAGTGTCTTGGTTAGGTATGCGCTCGGACCTTTGCCATGATAAATTTTCTCTGCATTCACAAATTTGTAATTGATAACTACCCTATATCTCTCAATATGACCATTTATCCCTACTTTCACTAAGTTCTACCCTTGAAACAATTCGAAATATTCCACATCTTGATTTCATAGTTTGTAAGTATTTCGGCTACCCACACACGTTCTTATTTCTCGATTTCACACAACCTAAGTTGTTCTATCCGTTGATGGAATGTTTAAATGTTCCCCTATCACGTACTGATTTTCATAACTTAGATAAAGCCCTAATTATAAACATATAATGCATCACAATACATAAATCATAAATATATCATCAATAAACCATAGTAAAACACAAGAAAATAATCTACGAAATTAAACTTTGCATTAAATCATAATATTAAGAATCATAATAAGAGATCCATTTTCACCATAACAAAGAAAACTAAAAGAAAAGAAAAGATGAATAATATTAAAGAACTCTTGAATCTTGCTTTTTAGATGCAAAATAATGTATTTATCTACTATTTAATTATAGTCCCCCTCGTTCCCCATTCAAATTTGAAGTAACAAGCATTAAAAATATTGAGATTTGTCAGAATCGAGTGAGTGGTGACATGTTGCACAATTTCTCAAAATTTAGCTTCCTGGGAGGGGAGTGGCAACATGTTGCCTGGAGCATGAAATTGCAGTTCACTTTTTCTTCAAGTGGCGACATATTGCCACGTAATAGATGATATGTCACCTAACCTCTGTTCAAAATTTCCTCTTCATTTTTAGCGACATGTCACCTCATAAGCTACGATATATCGCTTCTCTTCTGTCTTTAGTTCTCCAAATCCACACTAAACTCAACAATTAAGCTCTTTCTTGCATACACAAGATAAACACATCAAATTAACATAAAAACTTGAGGAAAAAACATACTAAACCAAAGTAAAAGAGTTAAGAATGAGTGTATAAATTACACGCTCATCATCAACAGATATAAAAAACTTTTAGCTTTAGTTTATAACTTTCCCTGAAAGTGTTTTTTAGTAGTATTGTTTTAACAAATAATAACCTAACATATTTACCAAATATATTTTAGTTTAAACTATATTTATTTATGGTCGCATATTATGTTCATTCCCATAAAATATGTGCTTATGCACTTATCAGTAATGTAAGATTCTAATTGATCATCAAATGTCATTAACATTACTCTAGAGAACTCTCTGGGATAATATTCATCCAAATAATTAATTGTTGGTTGTCAAAAGATGAGAATAAGTCTTGTGTAGACAAACATGGCACACACAGGAGCAACTTATTATTTACCTCAGGAAAGTGATCGTATAACTCTAAAGTAATTATTGATCATTGATAGAATAAAAAAAAGATCAACTTAAAATTAATTTGTGGTTAATGAAAAATTATATGTCAGGAGGTGCTTTAAAGGAGCTTAGACTAGAGAAGGTACTCCACTAAGAAGAGAACCACCCTAGAAAAGGTGTTTTATGTACTAGAAAGGGTGCTCTACCAAGATGAGAACAATACTAAAGAAGGTGCTTCGCGAAGAGGAAGACCATACTAGAGAGAAGATGCTGTCCTCAGAGGAGAACTACACTAGAGAAGGTGCTCCATACTTGAGAAGACGCTTTATGAAAAGGAGGACCACCCTAAAAAAGCTCCTTTGCGAAGAGGAGGACCATATTAGAGATGGTACTTGTAATACCTAGTATACATTTTTTATTTAATTAATTATTTTAATTAAATAATGATATGATAAGTTATGTTATGAATTATGTTTATTAAGTGAGAATTAAAATACTTATGAAGAAAATTATTTTAATTATATGATAAGATGAAGGGTTTGCTTAGTTAGAATTGTTTTTGGAGACTTTAGTGTAAAAATAAATATTGAGAATAATATTTTTTTTTATATAAGAATATGTTCATGACAGGAAAAATTTCTATAGCCTTGGAATAATTTTGGTAAATTATTGGGTTATTCTAGAATTATTTTGGGGACTCTAGACTATGATTTCAAGTGTTGGAGATACACATTGATCATATAAATAATTTCGATTGTGATATATGGTGTATGCAGAAATACTTAATAGCATCATTGAGTTTAGACTATGATTTAAGCTTATAATTATTTAAATGGAGTACTAACTAATTATAGGAGATACTGAGTTGTTGCATGATGACCATGGATACCTAAAGTTATGATTAAGTTTATTAAGTGGGAATTAAGCACATATCATGCCATGACACTATAGGGTTCGGGCGGCCCTAGCTTTGGAGGGAATTCTTTCATTTTATTTATTTTAAATTAACTGGGTGGTTATCAAGTGATATAGGCTGGTATAAGACAGTTACCACCTCATTTTATCTTCATCCATTTTTTAAAATAAGAGGAGAAAGTAGAGAAAGGAAAAGATAAGAGGGAATGAAAGAAGAAGAGACTGTCACTCAACGGTATGGTTTTGATCAACAAACAGGCCATTACCGTCAGTGGCCCACTGTTAGTATGGTTTTGATCAACAAATGATCGTTGAACAACATCATCATGGCACTGACACAACTCCTTCGCTTAACACCATTAGTATACGTACTGACACAAACGCCCTTGCATTTGTTGCAGTGCCCAACTACTACAAATGCTAATTCTTGGTCAATAGTTGACTGACGCGTTTGACTGACACAAACGACATTTGTTTGCAGTAGAGTATAAATACCTTTAACTATGATCCAATGTGTTGGAAATACATGTAGATCATCTAAGATATATTTTGGACATTGGTATATAGGTATGCTAAAATATTGAAGAATTATTGAATTTTAAGCTTAAATTATTTAATGGACTACTTTTGACACATTATTGGACATAATGGGTATTTATTGTAGGTTATTTAAGGCTTGGGATCATAGATAGTGATTAATTTTGTGGTTTAGATAAAATTCTATTACATGATTCGTGATTAAACATCCGGGGTTCAACCTAAGTGAGAGTATATGGCAAGAAAGAAGATAAAGAGAATTTGTTCTCTAAAGATTTGGCTAGGCTTGGATCACCATTATGGGCAAGGTTTTTTTTTTATCTCTCTCCATCGTTATATGATTTTGGATGGTATCTTGAGGATTCTTCTATGTGTTTGTAGATATAGAAGCCGAAAAGGGAGGAGTTGAAGGTAGTAGTTTGGGCCTAGGCATAAATTTTCCCAGGGTAAGTGTTTCGTCTCTTCTTTGTTCATTTTCGGCCATGAATGGGTTCTTAGAATTCATTGTGATGATTGTAGATTTAGAACAAAGTAAGAGGAGAGAAGATCACCAAAGTACTTAGAGTTGAGACGAGCACTTGTTCTTGGATTTCTTAGTTTGGTTGTTTGATTAAAGTTGCTTGATGATGTTAATCTAAATTGATTATTACAACATGAATGACGTGTAGAACTTAGATGTTTGATTTTGGTTTCTAATGTACTTGATGGTATCAAGCACTAAGGATGATGGATCCATGATTTTTGAGGATGGTCTAGTGTTCTTGGGTTTGTTATTATTTTGAAAAAGGTGGTTGTTGTTTTGAAAACACCACCATCAGCTTTAATGGTGGGTTGCTAGTGGTGAGATGGTCCAAGAGAATGGGTCCGGGTGCAAGTACCAGAACCATGGTGTGTGCGTGTGTGTTTGATCTAGATAAGATGGAGCACCTACCGTTTGGGGATTTGGTACATGGTCATTGATAGTTACCAAAACTACCATGGGGTGGTGGCCGAGAGCCATGGGTCTGGTGTTGGTTGTCGTGGTCAAAGAGGATGATGATGGCGATGTTGGGGTGGTGATGGTTATGAGAAGATGATGATGGGGGTAAATAAGAGTTAAGGGCACGAGTGCACCATGGAAGGGTATGGCCAAAGGCCTTGTGGCCGACATGCATGGGCCATGCAAAGGCCATGGACGTAAGATGCATGCTAGGCTTAAGCCTATTTTTTAATGGTTCAGGAGTTAATGTAAAGCTCAAAATTGAGTATTTGTGCGATTGGGATATTATTTTCAAGAGATAGAAAATATATAAGTTATCATTCACATTTTATTAGAGGCGAGGCTTGAGATTTTGGGCTCGGGAATTGATATTAAGGTTTAGTTTTTGTGATTCGAGGTTATAGAAAGTATTTTCAAAGTCTATAAAATAATTTAATGAATAATTTATGTTAATTTAAGGTTTGAAGCACGATTTGATGTCGAGGCTCAAGAATTGGGTTGAGGGGCTCAAGATTTTGGTTATGGGTTGAGGGGTATTTTGGTAATTTTATCCCAAGGGCTCAGGTTTGGGTTAATAGTCAACAATGGGAATTTGGGATAGGTTTTCTTAAATTCTAAATCTAGAAACTTAGTAATATTATAAACTAAGTTATTTGTCTTGAATTTTTCATAGGATTTAGAAGCGATCGGAAACATTTACAAAACCAGTTTCAAGTAAAGCTAAAGACTTGATGTAATAAAGTATACACTAAGAGTAACATAGTTATGTGGAATTGTATGACTTAGTATGCTTTATATGCTCCTATAAAGTTATTAGGACTGTATGTGTGATTATATGGTCAAGAGAATGCATAATAGTACCCATAAGTTGGGGTTGAATGTAATAGCCAAGATTAGAATGTGAGTGCAATTTGTGTTTGTATTGTTCTTACTAATTAACTCTGTAGATGTGGGATACATTATAGTCGTACTTGGAACAACCACTAGACAAGGTTCGTCATTGTCGGAAGTGGAGTTTGATAATTGGATACGGTAAGTGGTATTTTCTTGACCATGGAGGTCTCGAGTCTAATCGCCTCACAGTACAACCCGATGACACAAAAGACAATTTGATGCCATATGTTTGCAATACTTGTAGCTATGTGATTTTTTTTAGAGGTATCGCCAATTAAAGTTAAAGTTATATTGCTATGTGATTAGTTGATATATCAGTTTGAGATTTTGTCAATCTTGTTTGTTTTGCTTAGCTTCCTTACTGAGTTTTATAGCTCATCAATTTTTCAGTGTGTAGGTAAGGGGAAAGCATGAGATGGATTTCGTTTGAAATATGATATGGTGATAAACTTGAATTGTAGGGTTGGAAAGGGGTTCAAGACTTTCGCATCAATTTTGTGTTGTTTTAACAATACTTATGTATGCCTTATTTTTAGCATTTAATGACCTGAGTCCAAGTGCATTCATTTTAAGCATTTTTTAAGTACTATACTATTTTATATTTTTAATGATTTGTGATCCCAACAACACGCATTAAATACTATTTATGATTTTCTAAAGTCATTTTAGCTTAGCTATAGCACTTTTTGCAACCTAACGACCTATTTTAAAAATAATTGACTTTTAGAGGTCGTTGACCACTAGGGTACGAAGTAGTATCCCTAGTGAGCCCAGAAGTAGGAAGACTGGTTCGTTACAATATTATCTCATTATAGAAGATAATGAGTGGTTGCATGATGATCGTAGATGCCTACAATTATGCATAAGTGGGAATTAAGAACATTAAATGCAATGAAATTGAACTTTAGGGTTCGACCAAGCCTAGTTTTCAAGGGAATTTTTTTATTTCATTTAGTTTAAATTAAAGGGGTCGCTCCAAAGTAATATAGAGAAGCTACAACCTCATTTTCCTGTCAACCATTTTAAAAAATAAGTAGAGAATGAAGAGAACAAAAAAGAGAAGAGTGTAGGAAAGTAGAAGAGATTTTTTCTCTCTAGGATTTGGGCTGGTAGTGCTTCTCACTCAAGGATAAGTTTTTAATCCTCTTCTCATGTTTGCTTCATATTTAGGATGGTGTTTCTAAGAACCATCATTTGTGTGTAGAAATAAGAAGTTAAATAGGAGTAGACCACCACAAAGTTTCAGCCTAGACATTCTAAGATCAAGGGTGAGTATTCTTGACTATTTCTTTTGGATTTTGGTCTTGATAGTGTTCTTAGAGGTCTCTTTATGATTATTGGACCTTAGAACTGAATGTTTAAATGGAAATGGCACCATAGGGCTCAAATTTGAGGTATGAGAATAACCTTAAGTTTTCTTATAGGTATTATGAATTTTAATGATTGTGATGTTTGGAATGGAGTCTTGATCTTGTTTATGTATAAGAGACTGGTAAGCTAGGTTTCTAAATGAGTAGATGAAGAACTTGATGGTGGTAATTACCACTTAGGCAGCATTTATGACGTTTGGAAACCACATTGCAAGCGTTATGGAGGGTGGTTGGCATTAATTATGTTGATGATGTTGTTGTGAGTATGGTAGGCTCGGGTGAGTTGTAAACCATCTAGCTTGAGGCTCTGAGTCATGCATGGGCCATACATGCGAATCACGTGAGGAATAACACTTAAGATTTTGGTTTTGGGTTTGGGGTCTTGAGATGAGGCTTGAGTGTTACAAATTAAGTTTGGGGAGAATAATTTCAAGAATAAAAAATGTTCTAGGCTATTTATGACATCAAAGAATTTCTTAGGGCTCAGGGTTAGAGGCTGGGCATGGGATTTGCGCTTGGTTGCACTACTTGGTTCAGGGCATCTATCTGGGCTTGCACGGCTTCAGGAATTGCCGGGGCCTCTGCTGCTGGGGGGATGTACTCATCGTGCCGTTCCCGGCGGTCATTGAGTACATCCCTTAAGTCTTCGTCTCTTCGCCGTTGCTCGCTTGCTCCGAGCTGGTTAAAGACGTTGTTTTTTCTGGGCTGCCACCCAGCATTACGTCTCTCTTGTTGGTCTTCTCTAGGTGGTGGGCTTCTACCTCCACCTCTCTCTTCATTCCTCCGACCAACGTTCCCTTTGCCTGAGTCAGCCTCATTGTAACCATGGCCATCTCTGAACCTAGATTGGCTATGGTGGGACCGACTGTCCCCTCGATCACCTCCTCGGGCTGGAACTTCCCGAGCGTTAGGGGGAGGCCTGCGCTGGTCAGTAGATCCCTGTGCATTATCATGCCGTGGGGGGCCCCTGACCGCAGAGCTTATCTCTGAGTTCCTTCTGTTTCCAGAAGGACGCTGTCCCCTGCTTGGTGGGTTCGGCTCTTCACCCCCATGGCGTCTAGAACTACGGGGCTGCTGCCCGGCCCTATTCTGCCTTGGCTGGGGGGGATTGCCGCGACCAGCCTGGGATGGAGGTTGCATCTCAGGATCCCTTGGTGGGACATCATCCTGAGGCATTGGTAGCTGCTCGGGCCTTTGAGGGCTCGTCGGCTAGATCAGAGGGCTAGGATTGGGACCCCTTTGGGGTGACCCATTTGAGGGTTGATCAGGGTGTGAGGCAGGTGCAGCCTGATTCCTAGCCAACTGCAGGGTTGCTTCGAGGGCTGCCATGGCCTCCCTCTGACGATGGTCCATCTTCGCCTGTCTTTCACTTAGCTCTTGGCGCTGACGCTCTATCTCTTTCTGCTGCCGCGCCATAATCTCCGCAGCACTTTCTTGACTGGCCAGTTCCTTTGCGTCTCGGAGTCCAGTTCCTCCTCATCAAATTCCAAGTGTGGCTCATTTTCATCCATGCTTGGAGGAGGAGGAGGTTGAGATGGTGCAGTGCCAACCGCCTGCCCAGTCTTCTTTGTTGTTTTTGCCATTAATGTTTTAACAATCTTGTCCCAAGGTCTCAATGAAAGCACCAGAATGTTGACCTTCGATTTGGTCAACTGACACGGAGTCAAATGCTTGATGTGATGTAAAGTGTTGAAATAGATCTAATGGAAAAAACAATAAACGACACACAAAGTTATAGTGGTTCGGCCCCAAGAACTGGTAATGACCTACGTCCACTTAAGCTATTATTGATATCAATTCTCAAAGGAGTGATCAAAGAACTAGGGTTCTCTGAGTTTCACAGACCTTAGAGAGATGAATAATACAATGGTAAGATAATAACTCTAATTCTCTTGTAAAACGTAAACTTAAATCAACCAAAAGTCCCTTCCTTGAGCTATTTCTCTTTATTTATAGGCTCAAGGAGGGTTACACAAATTAGTTATAGATATTCTTTCCTAAATAATTAGATCATCATAGATCATGGGAGATAATCCCGGATATGATCACATTTGTACAAAATCATCTCTAAATATATGGAGTATACGACCAGGCGGGTCGTATATAAGCTTCAAATGTTTCGTCAGGGGAATCTCATTGGTCGATGGTCGAAACAGACCTTCTGCCAGGTGTCAGCCACGTGTTAAAAATGTCTGCCACGTCACCCGTGCCTGTTTTTTGGATAACAGCAGGAAGCATTAATCAAGGAAGGGAGTGACATCAACTTCACTAAGACCAAGGGTGCATTATTGCGGTAGAAGGATCAAATTTGTGTGCCAGCAGATAAGGAACTCATAGAAAGCATCATGCCCAAGGCTCACACTACCCCTTATTCCCTCCATCCTGGTTCTACAAAGATGTACAATGACTTAAAATCATTGTAGTGTTGGCCAGGAATGAAGCGTGACATATCAGAGTATGTGATGCGGTGTCTCACTTGTCAGTATGTTAAAGTAGAGCACAAGAGGCCAGCAGGTTTGCTACAAACAATCAATAACCCAGAATGGAAATGGAAAGATATAGCCATGGACTTTTTTGTAGATTGCCAAGGACCTGAAAGCAATATGATTCAGCTTGGCCATTAATTGATACACTCACCAAGTCAGTTCACTTCCTACCAGTTAAGACAACTTATACAGTGGAGCAATATGTAGAGTCATATGTAAGTGAGATCGTCTGATTACATGGAGTGCCAAAACATATAATCTTTGATAGAGGGTGTGCGTTAACTTCAAAGTTTTGGAAGATTTTAAAGCAAGCTATGGGGACGAGGTTTAAACTTAGTATGACCTTCCATCCCCAAACAGATGGTCAATCAAAGCAAGCAATACATATTCTGTAGGACATGTTGAGGTCTTGTGCACTCGACTTTCGGGATCATAGAGTCGATACTTACCTCTAATAGAATTCTCTTAAAACAATATCTACTAGTCTACTATTGGGATGGCCCCATTCAAGATGCTACATGGATGCAAATGCAGGACACCCGTACATTGGGATGAGGTGGGGTAAAGACAGATTCTAGGTCTAGATGAAATGAGAGAGGCAGAGGATGCTCACTGGTCAGAGTAGATAGAAAAGTTATGCAGATCTTAAGAGAAGAGTGTTGGAATTCTCAGTAGGAGATCAGGTTTTTCTGAGAGTATCACTTGTGAAAGGGGTTATGCATTTTGGGAAAAGGGAAAGCTTCGCCCCAAGGTATATAGGTCCATTTGAGATCTTGAAGATAATTGGGAAAGTTGCCTATCGCTTGGCTTTACCACCAGCGCTCGTTCAGACACATAATGTGTTCCACATTTCCATGTTCAAGAAGTATGTGCCTGATCCCTCCCACCTATTGAATTATGAATTGTTGGAACTGAAGCAGGACCTGAGTTATGATGAGCAACCAGTGCAAATCTTAGAGACAGGATTCAAGGAACTAAGGTTCAAGAAGATTCCGCTAGTAAAGGTACTGTGGAAGAATTGTTCAGCTAGAGACGCAACCTGGGAGTTGGAGGAGGACATGAGGAAACACTACCTCGAGTTGTTTGGTAAAGAATAATTTCGAGGACGAAATTCCTTTTAAGGAGGGTATATTGTAGTGATCCAATTTTTTTTATCTATTTATTTAATTTTTATGTTGTAGTTTAATTGTTTGATTTTTATAAAATATTTGAATTATTTTTTTTGTGTGAATTAAGATTTATTGATTTATTGTGTAATGTTTTTTTTTATTATCAGTGTTACATTTTATTAGGTGTGACAAATTATGTGATTATAATAGATTATATTTTTTTATTTAAATGTTTGTGTGCCGAATTTGTGTGTGTGTGTGTGGATATTTTTTTTTTAAGAAATTAAAAAGGAAAAGGAAATAGGTTGTCATATTTTTTGGTATAAGATGACAAGGCTTATCTTTTTATTTAGTTAACATTGGGATAAGGGTTAGATGAGGTGTAAGGAAAGGGAATTATGGGATTTAGCTTAATTTGTGGATTAGGAATTGAACTTTTCACACTTAAGTTCTCTTCTTAGGGTTAGGTCACTAGAGGTTATAAATAGAAGAGAATGTGAGCCTTGGAGACCCTTTTTGTTGGCCGTTGAGACTTGGAGAGAAAGAAGGAGAATAAGGGTGGGGGTTCAAACTTTTCAGGTATGTGCTCTTGTTTTTGTTTTGGTTTTGAATCCCTAAGTCTAAGATTTCTTCTTCTAAATTGTAAGAAGATTGTTTCTCTTTTCTTTTGGTGGTGTATTTCGGAATCCCTAGGTGCCTAAGGATTGATTTGGTTTATGTTCTTGAACACTATCAATAAATATAATGGGAATTTCTAACCTCTTTGTTGATTTGATGTTGTTATATTTTGTTTATGAATTTTGACATGTTGACTTGAGAAAATTATTAGGATTACTGCCCTAAAAGCATGTAAAGACATTCTATTGAATTAAATAAAAACAACAATATTATTATATTTTAATATTATAATTATTGTTTGAATTAATTATTTGATAATATCAAGAAAATTCCTTATTCATTAATGAGAATATGATCTTGTATTAGTACGAGTGAATTAAGATCATATATAATGAATAAAATTGTCAGTAATATATATTAAAGTAAGGAATCTTTAATGAACGGTTACTAGTACAATTTACTAAGCGTACGGGATGCAAGTGATCTAGATTCGGATTACTGATGTTGATAGACATCTTAGTAATGGTTCTGTATACAGTAGATACTATATATGACTGGAGCGATATGAAATAATTATCTTTATAAACCTACCATTCGACATAAAGATTTGATTCTTATCATAATAGATGATCATTTGTAGATCAGTCTAAATCATGCGTATTTATGAACTCATGTTTATGTTTATGTTTATTGGATCTTTTGATTCACTCAGTAAGGTTTCTTAGTATAATGAGGCTAATGACTTTTGTTTTGGAGATTCAATATCATGAATGGCTGGGAACATGAATTACAATAATGGACTCTATACTTTCCTAATAGATCGAATATCGGTTCCCTTAAGGGTTAATTTTAGAACTGAATAGTTATTGAGCTCAAATCTATAATTTGAATGTAGATTAATTATTCACTAGTGAATTAATGGTACTGAAGGATCAAGAGGTAATTAGAAGGGTAACACGAAAATCTTGAACAACTCTAATTAACAAACCAATAAATGGAGGACATAACAACATTTATTGATTATATCAATAGACTACAAGAGAAAACTATGTATATATAATTCTTTAAATACTTAGAGTGCAATTCCATATTTAGTTGAGTTATCATGATTAAAGAGATTGATTAATAATCTGGGTTATTAGAGCTTTGTATTATAGGTCCATGATCCCTAGATCACCTCTATCCTACACTGTCAGGAGTAAGGTGTAATGACCCACTAATCTAGACTAATTAGACCATTATCGAAACTATACATAAAACTTACATTTTTACGAAAATACCATAATTTATTGAGTAACTTGAAAAATAAGAGTTATTTACAAATAAACAGAATACTAAGAAGGATTTTGGGATCCCATTGTCTTTAAAACAAAACAAGATTTAAAATAAAAGACATTACATAATAATGCGGAAAATACACATAAAAACCATAAAAACATAAAAGGAGACTATATCCTCGAATCGAATAACGTTCGGCCCCTTGACTCCATTCATCATCGATACACATTCTCCAAGCGCCACGAATCTTTCCGCCTCTAAACTTATTTTCCTGCACATAAACAGAAAGGAGTGAGCCTAATGCCCAGTAAGGAAAATCTAACACAAAGTCACATACATAATTTCATAAGAAAACATAAAGACTTAACATAATACATATAACATACACTTATTATAATGGCCATTATTACTTGGGGTCCCATAGACTAAACAAGCATATGCCCATGGGATTAGTGGGGTCCTACTAGCTAAGTAGGTCATATGCCCATAACCCATTTGGGGTCTTGTTAGTCATATGGGTCATATGCCCAAGCCTACAAACATACACATATATCATAACACTTTTAATAACATAAAACATATAGATAACATAATCACATAACATGTTGATTCTAGCCTATTTCCTTACCAAAGTTACCGAGATTATGGACTGAGTTGGGATTGTTGGAACACTTCTAAAACCATAAGAAAGAGTAAGTCTAAAGAAAGGAGATGAAATGAAAGAGATGGAAAGACTAAACCATAGAAAACATACTTACCGACTTATATGCTTAAAAGCTTGGATTCCGTAACCAAAATAAGAATAAGGTTAGGGGACTGAGTAGAAGGTTTTGAGAAAGGAAATAACATAAAAATACAGAAAAGAACTAAAGTTTTGGGTTTACCTCAAAGATTGCAAGATCAGTCTAACATCCACCGAAATACTATAGCACTCACTTACTTCCCAAAGTGTTTGATAAGCTTATGATGTTTAAGCTTATAGTTTTTCCCCAAACCAAGTGTTTACACTCTCACACTCACTTAACACTAGCAGCCTCTGAACTTAGAGCAAATGGTGAATAATGGCTGGGTACTAGGTCCTATTTATAGAGTTTGGGAATGAAAATATCTTGATTTTACTTGAATAAAAGTAATGGCTTTTTAAGTGAAAATCATTTGAATAATCGTTCAGCAGAGGCTGAAGACTCGTTCAGAAGATGCTGGACTGTTGAAGGAGTTTGAATGGCTGAAGGGAAAAGAATTCAAAAGTATTTGAATTCATGCTGGTGGAGGCGATATTTCGCCCCCTATAGGCGATATATCGCCTGGACCTTTGTTCCCGAGGCGACCGTGCATCGATTCGTGTTTTCCGTATCTACGTGCTGCGACATATCGCCCCCTATAGCTGCGATATATCGGCATACGCTGAATATTTAAACACGAATTTACACATTTTTAGCTGAGTTTGAATGGAGTAAACAGCCTTGACTAAGCCCTCAACGTGCTCAAAGCTGCTGACTGACCCTATACATTCAAACTTTTACCCTTATTTAATTTAATCCTCAAAAATACTTAATCCTTAATTACCATTCAAAACATGTGCTTAAAATCCTATTGGTTGATGTCTAAACCTTATAATATAATAATATAATCCTTAATATCAGACACATTAATCAAACCTTAGGTTATACTTAATATTCTTAAACTATAGGTTAAACTTAGAAAATCTATAAGTACTACTATGAGTGTCCAAATAACTCCCGGTCTGAACCAAAAATCCAAAGTAACAATGATAACACTAAACATACTATAATACTACTAAACAATTAGGTAAGTAAAGTTCTTGGACTCTACATAAGGATTGGAAAAGAAAGATTTGTAGAGAGGACTTAATGGTAAAGGAATTAATTTTCCAGGGTAATGAAATAATTATGTGATAGTTATGGGCAATTGATTAATTATGAATTAATCAATTATTCAACTATATAGTTTTTATTTTGAAAAACTATATGTTAAAATAAATATTAATCTTGTTTGGATTAATATATAAAGGGAGATTCATAATTATCTTATTTAGAATAAGATATTTATTTAATTATTTAAAACTGATATTTTAGTATGAAGTTAATTTCGAATAAATTGATATTTATTTTGGGATAAATATGTTGTCTTAAATATTAATTAAATAAATAAATGAGAAAATTAGGGAAAACCCTAATGTGTCGCACGCCAGTCACTGTACTGCACAGTGAGTGGCGCCACACAGAGGTATTTCCCATCCCTGGGATTTGAATTTTGAATTTCAAATAAGTTGTTTATTTAATTATTCAATTTTAAATATTATTTCAATTAAATAATTAAATAGGTTATAACTGATTAGTTTTATTTTAATAAAAATAAATATTAATGAAATTAGTTAATGAGCTTTATAAACCAAAAAAGAAATTATTGTTAGAAACAGACTGTCTCTCAGAAATAAAATAGATAGTTTTTCTTAAACCTGAAAAACTATTCAATTCTTCTTCTCTCTATCAAACCTCTCTAGATCTAATGTGGTTAGTACATCTAGAAAGTCATAAATCACCCTTTTAAATAATACATGCCCACACATGTCCATGTGTGTTGGAGGAATAGTCCGGAAGATCAAGGTGTGAGTCTTCAGAAATCGGATAGAAAGATTGTTGATTTTATACAAAAAGATTCAAGGATACTTGATAGGCTACAAGATGAAATCTCTAATATGATTGTATGTGATTTAATATATATATATATGTTTGATCTTGGCTGGTATTAATAATTACTAAAAAAAGGCCCATTCCCCACTGTGTATCTCTGATTTGCTCTTTTAATACCAACAAAAATGTGTTTATAATGTATGATGATGTTTTGATAATTTTAGTCTTGATGAGTATATGTTTTAGTGTTTGTTTATGCACTATTTCTATGATGAACATATGTATGGATATGGTATATTGATTTCAAACGTGTTAGGTTTTAATTAAAATACTGGAAACAAGGGTACATTTTTGGGATATAAGTTTTGGCCATAAGTTGTAAATGGGGTTTGATATTTTTCTTTTATGTGATTATGTGTGTAAGATGAATCATGAGGATAAATTATAATTATATAGGTTGTTAAATATTTTCATAGTTTTTGTTTTGAGATATGTTGGTGAATGTTAGGTTAGTTAATAATATGACGATAATTGTTGCCTTTCTTTGGTGTTTGTGTAGCAATGGGCTATGTATATATTTGTGATGCCTAATATTGTAAATTTGATAAGTATGATTGAAGAAGATGTAGTCAACTCTTTTGTTTGTTCTCCTTGAGGTTTCGGTCATGACATTGTTTTAGGCCTATGTATCTATTGTAAATTGATTCAAGGCATGATGAATATTTATGTACTAAAACTAATAGAAAAACATGCTGAGTTTTGTGTATTATTATTTAGTTTTATGATCATATTGTACTGTGATTCTTGTCTTGATGATTTGAATAAAGAAGCATGATGTGATTTTTTGGTAAACTTGGTTCTTAAGTCCTATATGTATTTTGGCCTAAGTTGGCATGGTGCGATATAGTTCTAAATGCGTAAATGAGATTAAGTATTATTAGAGACTTCCATAAGATGTTAGAAAGCATGTTAGACCTATCCATGTATAGTTGGTATATTTATAATGTTTTATTAGTCATTTTATAATTCTATGCTACTAGCTGAATTTTATTGCTAGTAAACTAGCAGTGAGTTCGATGTCATGATTTCATGACATTTGCTAAAGATTAAAATGATTAGTTTCATATATTTTCTTCTTTCATTTCATTAAGAAAACGTATGATTTTTTGTGAGCTTATATGCTTAACAGATAAAAGCAAATAAATGAATGACATGCTGAATTTTATTTTCAGGTTTACGAGATTAGCAAGCATGTGTATCTAAGGGTGGTTTTTGTACCATGATGATATTGTATTTATAACAATGAATTTTAAACAAATTTGAATAATTGTTAATGCCATGATTTTATGTGATTAGGTGCTCTAGAAAGAGAATTAAAAATAATTACATTTTTATTTTTAGAAAAGTGTTATTTCTTATTTTGTTGTTGGATTTGAAAGCATGTTGGAACTTGATTAATTATTTTGGTAATATTATTTCTAAAAATAAATTATGAATATTAAGCAAGTTGGTATATATGTTTGGATTAAAGTTTGGTATCCTTTGCCTATTGTTGATTTAGGCCATGTTTAGTTTGGGAGTTTTGGTTTTGATTTTTGGGACTAAGTCTTGATGGGTGATTTCAAATGGTTCTAAGATGTCAAAATGGTTGCAAGCATGCTAAAAAAATTACTAGGTAATTCGTTAAGTGTTAATAATGCTTGCTGAATTTTTGTTAAATTGTTAAGAAATAAGTGTATGATATCATAAACTTTTGCATTGTTTTCAAGAATGGTCCCACATATGCTTGTTACATGAAAATATATTTTTACACATAATTATATGTTAATTGAGTAAGTCTAAGGTCCTTGCCGGAAGACCTTTAAGGTTGATATGTGTATCGACATTGTTTTTCATGATGTTATGTGTGACATGCAAGCATGATTTTGTGTATGAGTTATGCTAGAATCGAGGAAGTGGCGCAACTTTTATGAGATAGCTGTCACGAGTGCATGGCCCATGCACACGTGGAAAATATTTAGACACGTTCATGCGTGTTTTACATATATGTTTATGTTCATGAATGAAATGATATTATGGTTATCATTACGATCTTATGATGTATTGTTATGCTTATGCCGCAAATAGTCTCATGCTTATGATGATAGTGATTGCTAAAAGAAAAGTATGTTAAGAATGTATCAGATATGTCGCTTATGCTTGTATGTCTTGTTTGTACTTCCTTACTCAGATTTTAGCTCACCCCCTTACTTTTCCCCCTTACACCTTGCAAGTAGAAAATAGATAGACTTGTTTGGCATGCTTGGTGAGCTGAGTCAGTTTTCCGTAAGTGTATGTATCAGTGGGATGTGTCTTTAGTTATTTTTAAGATTGAATTAAACTCTCTTTTGTTTTGAACATTGGGTCCCAAATCTACATGTATTTCCAATAAAGTCCCACTGTGTTTTCAGAAAAAGATATGAAATCTTTTGAACTATTATTAAAACTAGTATTTTAATAAAGAAAGGCAATTAGGGGCATTGTACAAGGACCCTCCACATACATGATAAATACTAGAAAATCTCACCTCAATGTGTCATAAGTATTTGATTTAATTGTTATTGGTTTTATTTTCTTTTCAGTAGACTAGTTTTGTGACTGCATCATAGAAAGGATGCCTCCCATTATTAGGACCACCAAGAAATAGTTACTTATGGAGATTCAAGAGATAATAAAGGTCGAGTTTGACACCAGCTATGGAGACTAAAGGATTACGGTGTTGAAAAAGACCCAAGTGGTCTTTGAACGCATTCAGGGAGTAATCAACAAAAGAGGGGCACTGCTATGGCCCATTGGGCAGTATTGCGTATTGAGGGAAACACTAGCAACCTCCTCTGGCACATCACGGCATGGCACAACGTCAGTGAGGATGATTTTGACTTTACAACTCTCGAGTACACCATGTATGGGTTTATGGAGAACTTTGATTTCCACCGTTTGGAGTCAGTCCTTGTTGGGAACAAACACAGGGAGTTGGAAGAGATCTATGAGACCGTTCATGACTTGGAGGGAGAAATGGTGCGTCAGGAAGTACTGCATGCCATCTCAGAGGTAGATAAGAAGAGGAGGACTCTAGAAAATTCCCCCAATTACTTCCACATTTCAGAGGAAATTTTCGATTAAGATTCAGGGGACGAGTCCACAGTGGAGGACCAGAGTCCTTTCCCAAGTTTCCAACCTAGTAGTATTACTCAAATAATTGGGACTTCAATTAAGACCCTTGGATACTTTTGAGTCTTTTTGTTATTTTTGGATGTTTTAGACACATTTTGGATATTACGATTATGTGGATACTTTTGGGTGATTTTGGATATTTTTAAGTTCTATCTTTTACTCTTTCTTTTTGAAAACTGTGGATGTTGTATAAATAAGAGCATGCATGACAACCCTACTATTAAGTAGTTAAACACTATATGATTTATCCTCTCTTATGATGATTTCTTTTGATGCCTTACAATATCATCATGTCAACACAAGGAAGAGGTGCAAGAGGTGGCAGAGGCACCCTTGCAAGCCCTAATGTCGCTAAAATCACTGGCATGGAAATGCCACCAGCTCAGCCAGCAGCTCTAGCTACACCAACTGCGGACCTAGATGCATAAATAGCAAGGCTAAGGGATCAATTGAGGCAAAGAGAGGAAGAGTTGGCCAATGCCCAGTAAGTGCCTGATGAGAACTCAGGGCACAACTTAAGCCTCCCGTACAACTAGTACCTCGACCTACTCCAATGCCAATGGGTTATGGATTCGAGTCG
Source organism: Humulus lupulus (assembly GCF_963169125.1). NCBI lineage: Eukaryota > Viridiplantae > Streptophyta > Magnoliopsida > Rosales > Cannabaceae > Humulus > Humulus lupulus. The sequence goes on from NC_084794.1 coordinate 135,898,606, forward strand.
GTCTATGAGCGCTAAAGGAAATAATCTCCACCAAATTTTGAAGGAAAACCCAACCCTATGGTGGTTGACGATTGGTTGAAGCCAGTCGAGGCCATCTTTGATCACATGGAGTTGGATGATCATCAAAGGGTTTCCTGTGTTGCGCATTTACTCAAGATGGATCCCAGAATCTGGTGGGATGTGGTGAAGAAAACACGTGACCTGAACAACATGACTTGGGTAGACTTCATTCAATTGTTCAGTAAAAAGTACTACAATGTGGTTGTACTAGCAACCAAGGTCGACAAGTTTGTAACATTGACACAGGGCAGCCTTTCTATTGCAGAGTATGCCCAAAAGTTTGATAGGTTGGCAAGGTTTGCTCCTAATATGGTACCAATTTAGGCCATGAGAGTCTAAACATTTGTGAGAGGATTAAAGCCCATGGTTGGTAGGGAGGTAAAGATAACTAATGCTGAGGTGGTTAGTTACACTGAGATTTTGGATAAGCCTATTGACGCGGAGTGCTTAGAGGACCGCATATGGAAACATAATGCGGCTAGAAGGGAGGCCAAAAAGAACAAGGGTTTCCATGAGGGAAATAAGAGGAAGGCCCATGAGGGATAGAGCATTGGCATTGACAAGAGATCCACAACAACAACTCCAAATGGTAAAAACCATAACAATCATAAAAACCACAACAACCCTAACAGTCACAACAATTGTTATAACCGTAGAAACAATCAGAACACCAAAGTTGAGTACCCCAGCTGTCCTAAATGCTCACGTCGACATTTAGGGGATTGTCAGTTAGGCACAAACATGTGTTGAAGGCAGGGACTGTCCAGCGGACCTCATAGAATTAGAGATGTAAAATTGTGATGTAATCCTTGGCATGGGATGGTCAACTAAGTTTGGAGCTACTATAGACTGTAGAAGGAAAATAGTATGGTTCAAACAAAATGAAAGTGAATCTTTCTCTTTTAAGAGAGAATTGACGGAACGTTGAATACCCGTCATTTCAGCATTGGTAGCTCGGAACATGATGTAGCATGGTTGCTCAGCATACTTGGCAAGTGTGTTAGATAAGCCCAGAGAGACCAAAATGAAACAAGAAGAAGTTCACATAGTCTGTGAGTTTCCAGAAGTGTTTCCCGAGGACTTACCAGGTTTACCCCTAGACAGAGAAATCAAATTTGCAATCGAACTTGAACACTGATATCTAAGGCACCTTACCGAATGGCACCTGTAGAGTTGAAAGAACTTAAGAACCAATTACAGGAGTTATTAGACAAATATTTCATTCGACATAGTCATTCGCCATGGGGACACCGGTACTATTTGTGAAGAAGAAGAATGGATGCATGAGGATGTGCATGGAATACCGAGACCTCAAAAAGGTCACAATCAAGAACAAGTATCCATTACCTAGGACAGATGACCTTTTTGACCAACTGCAAGGGGCAGCAGTGTTCTCTAAGATTGATCTGCGATCCGGGTATCATCACATAAAGGTGAAGGAGGGAGATATTCCCAAAACAATATTCATAACCCGCTATGGGCACTATGAGTTCTTAGTAATGTGTTTTGGACTAACTAATGCCCCAACTACATTCATGGACATGATGAATAGAGTGTTTAAGGACTACTTGGATAAATTCATAGTGGTGTCTATGGACGATATCCTTTTCTACTCAAAGACTAAGGAGGAGCATTTGAGGTTAACGCTCAATAGACTACGAGAGCACCAACTTTATGTTCGAACTAAAATTATGGAAACATAATTTTAGTTCGAACAAGTGACTTTCCCATGGCATATAGTATCCAAGAATGGAATAGAAGTGGACCTAGTAAAAATTGAGGCCATTAGAGACTGGCCCCAACCCAAGAATGCCTCAGAGGTTCAAAACTTCTTAAGATGGGTGGGTTATTATCAGAAAATGTCAAGGGTTTCTCTAAGTTTGCCACACCCTTTACCAACCTGATAAAAGGGTCAGTATTTACGTCAGTCTTTTGGAAAGGATTATAGAAAGTTAAGGGGACTAGATTGAAATTCAGAACTATTTTCCACCCCAGACTGATGGGCACCTTGAGAGCACTATTCAGATTTTGGAGGATATGTTGAGATTTTGTGCATTAGGCTTCTCAAAGTCTTGGAGTCGATACTTACCCCTAATGGAGTTCTCCAATAACAATAATTATCAGTCCAGTAGTGGGATGGCTCCCTATGAGACGCTTTACAAGCTCAAATATAGATCTCCCTTGCCTTAGGATGAGGTTGGGGAGAAGCATATTTTAGGTCATGAGGCTATCACAGAAGCCAGTGAGGCAATTAAGGAAATTCTCCAAAGGTTGCTTATCGCTCAGAGTAGGGAAAAGAGCTACGCAAACCTCAAGAGAAGGGACATTGAATTTTTAGTAGGCGAGTCTGTGTTTGTAAGAGTCTCGCGGAAGAAAGGAGTTATGTGCTTCGGTAAGAAAGGGAAGTTTAGCCCGAGATATATAGGTCCATTTGGGATTTTGGACAGATTTTGGCAAGTTGCTTATAGATTAGCATTGCACCAGCACTTGTTGAAACGTATAACATCTTTCATATTTCAATGTTGTGTAAGTACATGTCAGACCCCTCCCATGTTTTGAGTTACGAGCCCTTCCAAATGAAACAATACCTAAATTACGATGAACTGCCTTAACGTATCATCGAAAAAGGAATCAAGGAGCTGAGGTCCAAGAAGACTCTACTAGTTAAGGTCCTGTGGAAGAATAGTGCGGAAAGAGAAGCACCATGGGAGCTAGAGGAATACATGAGAGAAAGATACCTGGTAAGAAAGAATTTTAGGAATAAATTCCTTTTAAGGAGGGTAAAATGTAGTGCACCAAGTTTTTATTTATTTAAATTGTGTGCTTTAATTGAATTAATATTTGTTGAGTGTTAACTTTTTTATTTGAATTGTTTGGTAGAAAATATGTGATTTGATTTATTAATTTATTATAAAATGTGAGTTCTTGGGTTTTTGTTGTATGCACTAAGGTGCATGGTTTGTAGGAATGCACTTTAGCACTTGATTGTGTGCATGTGCATGATTTCATGGTGAGCATGCAATAGTTTTTCTCATGCACTATCTAAATTATTCTTTTATTTATTAGTGTTATTATTTATCTAAGGAAAAGGGAAATAATAGGAGAATATTCTAGGACTTAACCAATGTTTTTCCTTTGTGCAGAAAGCATGGGCCTATCTGAATTAGTCAGGTTGAAGCGTCAAAGCGTGTTGGGTCCCTCTTAGATAGATCTCCCGGTGGCACCAACCATGGTACCCACACCCCTGACAGCTGCAGCCCCATTCCGATGGCCCCTATTATTCCCGTAACTGCTCCACATGTTCCCACACAGGGGACAGTGTCCCTAGGTGAGGTGATTGACCTCGAGGTTTTCTCCCCTCAAGATCAGGAATCCTCTGGGAAGGGTAAGGAAATCCCTTCTGAGGTGTCTGACTCCCCACCAGTCAAGGCACCTTAGTTGCTAATCTTCCCAGAACACTATGACAAGGAAGATTTTGAGAAGCGCAAGTGGATCATTGAGTACTACAACACCTGTATTGATAAGGATGATAAGGACATTAAATTCCTTGCCGAGTTCCTGGGTGAGGGCTAGCTGAAGGATCTTGCTGCTCTTCCTAGTCAAGAGGAGTTGGAGCCTCTCCTCATAGGGAGAATAGTAGCTAGGTCAGTTTCGCTTGCTGTGGAGCTTCTCCACGGGTTAGCGGGGTCCATGTGCGAGTTTCCATCTCGCAACCTCACCTGTTGTGGCAACAACAACAAGGTTTTGCTGGTAGCCACCAGCTGCCATTCCTCTATAAGGGTAAGTCTTCTAATGTTTTCCTCAATTCAGTATCTATTTCTCCATCTTTTTACTGATTTGATATTCATATTTGGTAGACTGCGACCCTCAACCAATGACTCAGAGACATTGTGCTAATGCAGTCCTTTAAGCTGAAGGGGGCTCGAGAGGAGTTGGCTCAGGCTCGGGAAGAGTTGGCATGGTTCCAAGAAATCACTATTACTTTGGAGGAGCACTCGCGACTCTAGAAGGAAGTGGATGACTCGAGGGCCCACTTCCGCAAGGTGGACGGTCTATTGACCAATGAGCGGACAAGGCTATCCACTCTGGAGGACACTTCCTCTAAGTTGCTAGAGGATGCTGCAAGTCGCACCCAGGCCGTGGAGGAGGAGTTGACTAAAGCTCGCGAAGAGCTCCGGTTGAGCTAGGCAGAGTCTTTGGCCTACGCAGAGGAGTTGAAGAAAACCAGGGACGACGTTGCACAAGCCACCCATGTTAAGGGCCCCAGTAATTTTGTCATGTATAACATTTTAGCTAAGTAGGCCTACGTTCCATAATTTATTGGGGTATAGACAATCATTGCTCGAGCCGCCGAGCACTGTTGTAACTATTCTTCCATTAAACGTATGCAGTATGCACTACTTTATTGCCATGATCACACTATTATTATCAAATCAGGATTTAATAAATAGGCACCATGGACTTTGCTAATTGAACTCATTTTACTCGCGAGAGTCCTAAGTCGCCAAGTCAGGTCTTCTGCTCGAGACTCGAAGACTTGAGTTTTTATCGACATCTCTTAGTACTTAGGAAATTTTTAGGCATTTAGTGTTTCTCTGTAGGCTCACGATCCTCGAGAGTAACTTTAATGCACAGTCAATTGAAACTTGACATGGCCCTACGTACCCGAGTTCCAATGACTTAGGACGGGACCTCCATGTGGTACTTAGAGCTTGATAATCTTCCTGCTACTGTTTAAACACTTGTGCATTTATTGTTTCATCTTACGCTCCACGTCATAAGAGTAACTTTGATGCAGTGTCAAGTGAGGGAACTCGACTATCCTACGCCTTCAAGGTTCAATGACTCAGGCTTTAGGATTCTGCCTTAGTGCTCGACACTTAAGACATTTAGTGTTTTCATCCAGGCTCATAATGTCATCCCACATCCCCGAGTCCTGATGACTTAGGACTTTAGGGGGTCATTCACTTTAAGCTATCTCGCCCCCAGAAACATGGCCACGAGTGGGTCAGCTTGGGACCCAATCAAGTGGACATCATGAACTCATTATCCCAGGCTCAGGAGGTTGAGTTCCCTGCCCTTTCACTAGGTATTTTGTGACTCGAGCTTTAGCACTCAAGGTCTGGCTCTGAGTTCAAATGACTCAAGCCTTTATTTGCATCTCGAGATCATAGGACAGAGTTACTGCTCCTCGGGCACGGTGTCCTTGGGAGGTAACATCAGTCCATGCTCGCACTACATGGGCTTTATTTACTCTTAGGTTCAATATTCCACTGAATATTTTGCTTAAGTCTTAGGCGACATAAGATCGTGCCTGAGTACCAATGAATTAGGCTTCCGTTCACATCTCAAGGATTTGAATTTTTTTATTACTACTTAGGTGTGCGCTGTCCTTGGGAGAATGCGCCAATTCCAATCTTGCGTTACTTGGATATTTTCGGCCCCGCCTTTTATCAAGACACTTAGCTATGGGGTCTCATGTCATGGAATTTTCGATGCTGCTTTTGCTCGAGGCATATGGAGGACTTGGTTAGAACTCCTCAGGCGCGATGTCCACAAGAGGTGTCCCAAGTCTGCCCCGGGACCAAGTATAGAGTACTTAGTTTTCTGTTCGCATCTCGAGATTAAGGGACTTCATTAGAACTCCCCGGACGCAATTTCCACGGGAGGTAACGCAGGTCCATACTCACGCAACTAAGATTCTTAGTTTAGTCTCTAGATGTTAAGCCTTACTCTGCTTTGAACAAGCTTAGTTTCATAGGTCACGGACTTAAGACTCGCTTCCTAGGATTTTCTATTCTCAGGGTAGTGACACTAGGCTTACTCCACTTTTGACAAGCTTAGTATCCTAGGTCGTTCCACGTGAGGCTTGACGCTGCCCTAACTTCATGCCTCCCAAGTGATCGGAGACTAGTCTGCATTCACTTGTCCAGGCCAGCGAGCGGGTACTCTCCACATAGCACTAATAGAATAAAGGACACTAAAAAATATAAGAAGACAAACATATTTATCGTGTTTTATATACACAGTTTCCATTAAATGTGCCCAGAAGCTACAAGGGAGACTACACAAATTAATAAAGTTTACTACTCATATCACTGGTAATACCGGCAAAGATGCTCGACATTCCAGGCATGGGGTATCAATTCCCCATTTAGTCGAGCAAATTTTTATGTCCCCACACATACAACGCTCTCGACATGGTATGGGCCCTCCCAGTTAGGTCCCAGTACTCCTTCACCGGGGTCTCGGGTGGCTAAGAAGACTCTTCGCAACACCAGATCTTTGACCCCAAACTTTTTATCATTCACTTTAGAGTTGAAATACATGGCCACCTTCTACTGGTAAGACGCCCCTCGAAGCTTAGAAGCTTCACGGAGCTCCTCCACGAGGTCCAAGGATTCTCAGAGTAAAGTGTGGTTTGTCGTCGGGTCATACGTGTCCCGTCGGTGTGTGGAGATTGCTGCCTCAACTACGAGCATGATCTCTTACCATAGGCCATTGAGAATGGCAAGTGACTAGTGGAGGTCCTGCCAGTGGTGTAGTAGCTCCACAATTGTCTAGGCAATTTCTCGGGTCAAGAACCTTTCGCTTGCTCAAGCCTTTTCTTTAAGGTGGCTTGGAGCGTCTTGTTGACTGCTTTAACCTGCCCATTTTCTTGCTGGTAGGCGATGGAGGAAAAAATTTTCATAACCCTGTGTCACTGAGAGAAATCCGTAAACACATCACTGTCAAACTACAGACCGTTTTCGGAGACTATCTTCCTAGGGAGCCTGTAGCGGCAAATGATGTTCTTGATGAAGAAATCTAGAGCCTTCTTGGACATGATAGTACCGAGTGGCTCAGCATTAGATCACTTCGTGAAGTATTCGACCACCACTATCGCATACTTCACTCCTCCTTTTCCCGTGGGTAGTGACCCAATAAGGTCAACGCCCAGACCGTAAAGGGCCAAGGACTCTTCATCTAAGTGAGCTCGTTCGGAGGAGCTCAAGGTATGTTGGAAAAGCGTTGGCACTTGTTACACTTCTTGACATAGTCCATTGTATATATGTTCTTAGTGGCCAAAAGTATCCTTGCCTAAAGATGTTCTTAGCGAGGCTCTGTCCCCTGGCATGGTCTCCGCAAAAACCCACATGCACTTCTCAGAGTACCATATGGCTTCTTGCTTGGACACGCATCGCAGTAGGGGAAATGAATACCCCCACATGTAAAACTTATCATCCATGATAATATACCGAGGAGCCTGGTAAAGTAGCTTCCGAGCTATTTTTTTGTCTAGCGACAACTCCCCTTAGGCGAGATATTTCACTATTGGCTCCATCCATCCATCCATCCATCCTGTGGCTGGATTGCCTCCACTTCCTCGGGAGTTGAAATGCTTGGAGAAGACAAGTAGTGGATGGGAACTAAATTGATCAGTTCAGTGCTGTTGCTAGTTGCAAGCATAGGCAGGGCGTCAGTGTTCGATTTCTGTTCCCGTGGCACTTTTCGAATTGTGAATTATTTGAAGATATGTAGCATTTCTTGGGTCTTCGCTAGGTAAGTGGCCATTTTCGTTCCCCGGGCCTGATACTCCCTGAGTACCTAATTAACTATCAGCTGTGTCATTAAAAATCTTGAAGCCCTCGACCTTAAGGTCGAGCGCAACTTGAAGTCCACCAATCAGCACCTTATAATCTTCTTGAACCCAAATCTTAGGGCGTTGTGGACCCTGTGGCCTTTGGGGGATATGACAATGAGACGTGCCCGGACACCATTTTCATTCGACGACCCATCTACATACAACTTCACCGTGGCCCCATCTATTGGGGCGCTCATAGGTCGGTTATGCATGCGACGACTCTGGCTTTTAGAGGACTTATCGCAATGGATGATTCGTGAGGACTTTGATGGGTTGCACCAGTAAGTAGGGCCTAACCTTCAAACAAGCTACCAACAGGAAAAAGGTCTATTTTTCCATGAGCGGGTCGAGGAGCCTTTTGCTCACATAGTATACGGGTGTGCTGGATGTTATATTATTTTATAATATAATGTAATATTATATTATATTATAATATAATGTTTTAGATTAAATAAATGTGACAAAGTGTGTCACATATTGTAACATATAATAGAGAGTTACAATATTTAGATATATGAGATATATCCAAATAATGTAACATATTTGGTGTTACAAATTTGTAACTTCCAAATATTACCCTTTATTGTGTAAAATTGTTGTTACACAATATTGAGATGAATTTCATAAAGCCATATGTGATATGGCTGTTAGAGATATGATTTTAACCCCAATAATGTGTTTTGGGAGTTACAAAATCATTTGGGAGGGTTTGGAACCGTTTGGAAAACAACACATTTTTTAGTGCTGAAAATGGTTGGTGGCCGCGGCCACTGAATGTTGTGGCCACGGCCTGTGGGACAGAGGCTAGTGTCCGCGGCCACTAATGTCTCTGGTCGCGGCCATAGGCCAAAAACTGACCATTTTTTTTCTTCAGTTTTTTCAATCTTTGTTGAACGGCTCAAAAAACCCAAATAACTCCCAAATCTCATTTTTAATTCCATAATAATCCAATTAAATATTGGTAACAACCATGGGGGTTGGTGGAATTTGAAATTCAAAGGGTGTCTCTAAACTCTATAAATAGGAGCCTATAGCTCACTTCTAAGACACAACATTTCTATCCATTAGAGCACTTGGCTAGAAACACCTTGAGGCTTGATAATTCCAGAAAGTTTTCCAATATCTGAGAGAGATCCCTTAGTGCTTGAGTTAGGGGGAAATAAGCTTTTGGACAAAGGTTTTAAACCTTGTTCAAGTTGGTGATCCCCAACCCTCTTCACTTAGGTTGTGTAAGTGAGAGTTTTCTTGTATTTCTGTTTTCCATTCCATTGTATTGTTTTCTTCTTATTCTCTTGTTCTTTTTACTTGTATTTCTTGTTCAAGAGTTGTAATCTTTTCTTTTCTTTTGTTTCAAACACTTTACTTTATTTTTAACCTTTTGCTTAGAGTTGTATTTTACTATTCTCTTCTTCTTCATCATATTCTTCATTTTCTTTGTTTATTTGTAATTTTTAGTTATAGAGTTGTAACTCCTTTTAATCAATTATTATTATTTGTAATATATTGCATATAGTTGTAATTTCTTACTATTTCCATTGAGGCGAATTTATATTTTGCCTAACATTCAAAAGCTTATCCCTTTTTGTTTCAATGGAAGGGGAGACCATCAAGATCATGAACCAAGACCTAGTGAGGTTGGATAGGATTGATGGATCAAATTTTACTAGGTGGCAAGACAAGGTGAGGTTTCTTTTAACCACTCTCAAAATCACCTACATCCTTGAGTCATCCTTGGCACCTCTAGCCGAGCCATCCGACAAAGACACTCCCGAGGAGGTGGAGAAAAGAAGGAAGAGGGAGGAGGACAATCTCCTTTGTAGGGGTCATATCCTCAAAGCCCTATCCGATAGGCTCTATGACCTCTACACCGAGACCAAATCGGCCAAGGAGATATGGGATGCGCTTGAGAAAAATTTTAAGGCGGAAGAGGAAGGTACCAAAAAGTTTTTGATATCTCAATACTTCGATTTCAAATTTTTTGGTGATAAACCTATTCTTCCTCAAATTCATGAATCGCAAAATATTGCTAGTAAATTGAAAGTGTTAAAATTTGAGCTTCCCGAGGCCTTTCAAGTTGGTGCTATAGTGGCTAAATTACCACCAACTTGGAAGAGCTATAGGAAAAGAATCATTCATAAAAATGAGGATTATTCTTTGGAGGAGATCCAAAAGCATATTCGAATCGAAGAGGAATCGATATGTAGAGATAAACTTGCGGGGGGGTCTAATGGAGAGACTTCCAAAGCAAATGCGGTGTCACAACCAAAATATCCCAAAAACAAAGGGAAAAAGGGTAATGAGAAATCTTTGGGTCCAAAAACCAACCCAAACAAGTTTAAGGGCGAGAAAGGTCCTTGCTTTGTGTGTGGGAAAAAGGGTCACTATGCTAGAGAGTGTAGACATAGAAAAGACCAACAAGGACCTAAGGTGAACGTAACTCAAGAGGAAAACATAATTGCTACCCTTAGTGAGGTGAATGCGGTCCAAGGCAAGGTGAAAGGGTGGTGGTATGATACATGTGCCACCGTCCATGTCACCTATGACAAATCATTGTTCAAGACCTTTGAAGAGTCAAAGGGCAACCATGAGATACAAATTGGCAATGAGGGAAAATCCAAGGTACTTGGCAAAGGTACTATTGAAGTCTACTTCACCTCCGGCAAGAAAGTTACATTAGTGAATGTACTTTATGTTCTCGAAATAAGTAGAAACTTGGTAAGTGGTGATTTGCTTGGCAAGCCCGGCATTAAAGCTGTTTTTGAGTCTGGTAAACTTATACTTACCAAATCAAATGTATTCTTGGGAAAATGGTACTCTTGTGAGGGAATGGTTAAATTGTGCACCAATGATGTAACTTTGAATGTTATCAATAAAAATGCTAATTCCACCTATATTGTTGAGTATGATTCTTTATTTTTGTGGCATCTTAGACTATCGCATATAGGTTTTTCAACCATGAAAAGAGTAGTAAAATGTGGTATGATTGCATGCAATATTAAAAACTATGGTAAATGTAAAACATGTGTTAAGGCGAAAATAATTAAGAAACCATTTCCTAGTGTAGAAAGATCATCTAATTTACTAGATTTAATCCATAGTGATCTTTGTGAATTAAATGGTGTTTTAACTAGAGGTGGTAAAAGGTATTTTCTTACTTTTATAGATGATTTTAGTAGATATACCTATGTGTTCCTTTTAAAGCATAAAGATGAAACTTTTGATTCTTTTAAATTGTATAAATTAGAAGTTGAAAATCAACTAAATAAAAAGATTAAAGTGCTAAGAAGTGATAGAGGAGGAGAGTACTTCTCTAATGAATTCAATACATTTTGTGAAGAAAATGGTATAATTCATGAGTGCACTGCACCTTATACACCACAACACAATGGTGTTGCCGAAAGGAAAAATAGGATTTATCTAGAGATGATAAATTCTATGTTGGTGTTTTCTAAGTTGAACTTCAACTTATGGGGTGAAGTGCTTTTAACCGCTTGTCACATTCTTAATCAAATACCAATGAAGAAAAATGAGATATCTCCATATAAGTTATGCAATGGAAGAAAACCCAACATAGGGTACTTTAAAGTGTGGGGGCGTCTTGCATATTGCAACAAAAATGAACGTAATAGAACAAAGTTAGGTTCAAGAGCCCTAAAATGTGCTTTTGTTGGTTATGCCAACAATAGTAAAGCTTATAGGCTATTAGACTTAGAGTCTAATATTGTGATTGAATCTAGAGAAGTTGAATTTTTTGAGAATATGTTATGTGACAACAATTCTCAAGCTTCAACATCTCTAAAGGAGAATTTGTTATATGAGAACAATTCTCAAGCTTCTACATCCAAAGTTGATTCTGAAGAGGAGAATCCTCAAAAGGATGTAAAGCAACCCTTTGAATCTAGAAGAAGTCAAAGGCTTAAAAATCATAAAAGTCTAGTAGTGGATGAGATAGATTCTCAACGAATTTCATTCTACATGGTAGAAGGAAATAGAGAGGAAGTCATTAGGAAAATTCCTATTGTACTTCTCGTTGACGATGATCCTAAGACTTATAGAGAAGTTATGCAATTGAGAGATAGTGCATTTTGAAAAGAAGCCATCAATGATGAGATGGATTCCATTCTTTGCAATAACACTTGGGAATTGGTAGACCTCCCACCGAGGTCTAAGCCAATTGGGTGTAAGTGGGTATTTAGGAGAAAATACCACACTGACGACACTATCCAAACTTTTAAAGCTAGATTAGTAGCAAAAGGGTTTAGGCAAAAAGAGGGTATCGATTATTTCGATACTTATGCGTCTGTTGCAAGAACAACTTCTATAAGAATTTTGTTCGCTTTAGCTTCTATACACAACTTGTATGTTCATCAAATGGATGTCAAAACGGCATTCCTTAATGGTGACCTCAATGAGGAGGTCTATATGGAACAACCCAAAGGGTTTGTCCTACCAAAATATGAACATAAAGTTTGTAGACTTGTAAAATCCTTATATGGATTGAAACAAGCTCCTAAGCAATGGCATGAGAAATTTGATCAAGCCATCATGTCTAATGGGTTTAGACATAACATTGGAGACAAGTGTTTGTATTCCAAAACTTGTAAGGGATATGTGATCATTGTTTGCTTATATGTGGATGACATGCTTATTCTAAGTAATAGCATGAAAGGGATAGAATAAACGAAGAGGTTTCTATCATCAACCTTCAAGATGAAAGATCTTGGAGAAGTTGATACCATACTCAGTATCAAAGTAAAGAAACATAGTGGGGGTTTTGCTTTAGGGCAAGCCCACTATGTTGAGAAAGTATTGAACAAATTTAACCATCTCAAGGTTCAAGATGCCAATACTCCATTCGATCATAGTGAAAAACTAGAGAAGAATGAAGGAATAGTGGTGGCTCAATTGGAGTACGCTAGTGCTATAGGGAGTCTAAGGAAATTGGAAGAGTCCTAGGTTATCTAAAGAAAACCAAAGGACTAAGCCTTCACTACTCCAAATTTCCTTCGATATTAGAAGGATATACAGATGCAAGTTTGATATCCAATCTTGGGGACAACTTGTCCACAACTGGTTGGGTATTTACACTTGGTGGAGGAGCAATTTCTTGGGGTTCCAAGAAACAAACCTATATATCTCATTCCACTATGGAAGTAGAGTTCATAGCTCTAGCTACTACCGGCAAAGAGGCAGAATGGTTAAGGGATCTGTTGATAGAGATTCCCCTAATCAAAGAGAATGTATATACTATATCGATACATTGTGATAGCCAAGCGACATTGGCTAGAGCATACAACGGAGTGTATAATGGGAAGTCTAGACACATTAGTCTAAGACATGGATATGTAAGAGAATTGATTCAAAAAGGAGTCATCTCAATATCCTATGTGAGAACAAGTGAAAATTTGGCGCATCCTTTCACTAAGCCACTAACGAGGGATTTAGTGGCTACATCATCTCGAGGGATGGGACTTAAACTCCCTAAAGAGATTCACGATTGATGGTAACCTATTAGGTTCAATAGGTAACAACAAGTCAATCAAGTGAATATTAGTTGTACTCAAAACAAGTCTCATCTGAGATATTGAGTACTTGTGTGTTACCAAGTGGAGGGTTAAAACCGAAAGGTTTTTTAATAGAATTCAGTCTTGTAAAGACAAGTATTTTTGGTAACGAAATACTGTAAGAATTCTACCTATATGGACCTAGGGGTGGTGTCGCCTCTCATGAGAATTGGGAGTATTCTCAAGAACGTCCATGAATGGAAAGTGCACATTGCCATTAACGGTGCAAAGCGAGACATAGAGGTTTCAAGTGAACATCGCAAAGGTGTGTGTGTTATCACCGATTTGTTATCATGAAAAGATGGTTCAATGCCTAGTGCAACCTAATTTTCGACAAATTTTGTGATAATTACACTATAGTAAAGTTAAAGTTGAAAAACACTTTTCTTTATGCACTAATGCAAAGATTCCTATAAGAGAGAGTTTTTATTTAATCAAGTGGGGGATATGTTATATTTCCAAATATAATGATTGATTAAATAAGTGTTACAATAGATAACTATTTAATCTGGTGGGGGAATGTTATATTATTTTATAATATAATGTAATATTATATTATATTATATTATAATATAATGTTTTAGATTAAATAAATGTGACAAAGTGTATCACATATTGTAACATATAATAGAGAGTTACAATATTTAGACATATAAGATATATCCAAATAATGTAATATATTTGGTGTTACAAATTTGTAACTTCCAAATATTACCCTTTATTGTGTAAAATTGTTGTTACACAATATTCAGATGAATTTCATAAATCCATATTTGATATGGCTGTTAGAGATATGATTTTAACCCCAATAATGTGTTTTGGGAGTTACAAAATCATTTGGGAGGGTTTGGAACTGTTTGGAAAACAACACATTTTTTAGTGCTGAAAATGGTCGGTGGCCGCGGCCACTGAATGTTGGTGGCCGTGTCCTGTGGGACAGAGGCTAGTGGCCAGGGCCACTAATGTCTCTAGCCGCGGCCACAGGCCAAAAACTGACAATTTTTTCAGTTTTTTCAATCTTTGTAGAACGGCTCAAAAAACCCCAATAACTCCCAAATCTCATTTTTAATTCCATAATAATCCAATTAAACATTGGTAACAACCATGGGGGTTGGTGGAATTTGAAATTCAAAGGGTGTCTCTAAACTCTATAAATAGGAGCCTATAGCTCACATGTAAGACACAACATTTCTATCCATTAGAGCACTTGGCTAGAAACACCTTGAGGCTTGATAATTCCAGAAAGTTTTCCAATATCTGAGAGAGATCCCTTAGTGCTTGAGTTAGGGGGAAATAAGCTTTTGGACAAAGGTTTTAAACCTTGTTCAAGTTGGTGATCCCCAACCCTCTTCACTTAGGTTGTGTAAGTGAGAGTTTTCTTGTATTTCTGTTCTCCATTCTATTGTATTGTTTTCTTCTTATTCTCTTGTTCTTTTTACTTGGATTTCTTGTTCAAGAGTTGTAATCTTTTCCTTTCTTTTGTTTCAAATACTTTACTTTATTTGTAACCTTTTGCTTAGAGTTATATTTTACTATTCTCTTCTTTTGCATCATATTCTTCATTTTCTTTGTTTATTTGTAATTTTCAGTTATAGAGTTGTAACTCCTTTTAATCAATCATTATTATTTGTAATATATTGCATAGAGTTGTAATTTCTTACTATTTCCATTGAGGCAAATTTATATTTTCCAAACACTGGATACGGACTTCCTCACGAACTAAGGCAACACTGATGGCATTCTCAAAGACAGCCATGTACAGTAAAAGGGATTCCTTGTCCATGGGTCTTGATAGGATAAGTGGGTTTTCCATATGAGCCTTCAACTACTAGAATGTGGGCTCACATTCCTCCGTCCATTCAAACCTCTGTCCTCCTCGGAGGATGTTGAAGAATGGGATACGCTTGTCCATCTCCTTTGAAACGAAGTGACTTAAGGCCACGATCCTCCCAATGAGGCTCTGGATGTCTGTATGCCTTCGGGGAGATGGCGTGTTGATCAGGGCTTTAGTTTTCTTTGGATTGGCCTCTATTCCTCGAGCAGTGACGATGAAGCCCAAAAATTTTCCAAAGGCGACGCCAAATGTGCACTTTTGGGGGTTCAACTTCATTCCAAACCTGCAAAGAACCAAGAACACCTCCGCGATGTCCCTCACATGATTAGGGGTCGTCCTAGAATTTACTAGCACGTCGTTTACATACACCTCCATGTTTCATCCGAACTGTTCTTTGAACATACGGTTCACTAGCTTCTGGTAGGTGGTCCCAGCGTTCTTCAGTCCGAAGGGCATAACCTTGGAGCTGTAGACTCCTTTGTCTGTCGAGAAGGTGGTATGCTCTTGATCCGTGACATGCATGGAAATTTGGTTGTATCTCGATTATGCATCCATGAAAGACAAGAGTTCGTACTCAGAATTCACTTGGTCATACTGAACTTCGTGGAGGAGTTCGCCCTCCGAGAACTTCATGGCTTGTCGCTAATTACTTCTAATTACGACGTGTCGGGTGGAGAAAATACGAACAATAGTAATAAAGAGAATTAATGTTTGTAAATGACAGCTAAAATAAAATAACTCATTTTATTAATATTTTGAGAAAATTTTTAATGTAGCATTGTGGTATAAATCAAGTTGGTAAAATAAATTTGTTTAATAAAATCTTATGCAATTACTAAGAATTAAAGGGACTAAAATCTACCAACTTCTACGCGCGTTTTAAGAAAATTTTCACGTACGCATATCGCATGCAAGTTTAGTTTTATGTTCAAAATACGCCTTTTAATTAAATGTACGTTTGATGTTTGGCATTCGTTGATATTATGTTGGTAGGTCTTGAAAAGGTTAATAGAGGGCGATGAGTATAAGATTGAGATTTGGAATTATTGGTTACCTTCAGATAGACTGACAACTTGAAGGAACAACTCAGACTCTAAGCATTTTACTTCGAATGTGTAAGTTTTTGAGATCCTAAGGTAGATACGATCCCTGGAGTGGATTGCCACGATGATGAATACAGGTCGATGGCTAGAGTGACTCTGAATAAGATATTGTGAGATAGAGGATGAGGAGTACTCATTCCAGGAACTGAAATGAGTGACAGAAAGTGTCCCTGTTCAAAGTCGGTTCGGAAGGTCAATGAAGTTATTAAGGAATATTAGGGTAGGAGTTTCTGCTTTACTGAAAGGTCATAAGAGTTTGCAAATTCAAACTTGGGAACGTGAAGTTCTAGGATAGAAGAGTTTGTATTTCTCTGAGTATTGTGGACAAAAAAAGGTAATGTAGTTTGGGAAAGAAAGGGGAGTTTTAACTCTAGATTTGATAGACTTGTGAGATCCTAATTAGGATTAGGCTAGGGTTTGAGGCTCATAAGGTGTTACTGGTGCCTATGTTAACGGAAGGGTGTTGAGTACTACCCTGATTGGTCGAAGAGACCCTGGAATTTCAGTGGAATTTATTTTGCATGGAAAAGCAGTGGAATTCTTGATAAATGAGATAAATTCTTACGCACTAACATTGTTACTCTAGCAAGGGTGTTACAAAGAGATAGCAAGGTAAATGATTAGACTATGAAGCTATAGTCAGGGTTGCGGGATTACTGTACCAGGAGGGCATAATCGAGTTTATATGTTGAATTAATTTAATATATGTGTGATTATGCGGTATAAATAATTATGTGGTAATGTGACTAAATATGCATGTTTATGTGTATTAAATATGCATGAGGGCCCATTTCTCTAAATTTGGGCATATCTGTAATTTTTGACCCATTGAGGTTATATTTGCATTATGTATGTGTTGTGAGTGAGACCCGAGTGTTACAAGGATATATTTGATTTGTGTGGTTTGAGACAAACCTAGTGAGAAGAATAGCAAAATAGTCACAACGGGGTCAAATACCCCACTCGGGGTGAGCCGAGGAGTATTTTGGGAATGTAGTAGGTATTCTAGGTTGATCGGATAATGAGTAATTATTTAGTGATTATTTGGGTATGTCGGGATTAATTGGGAATCGATAGGGCTACTCGAGGATTAGCGGGAAATGTGATTTAAAGAAGATTTCCCGCTTGGGAGCATTAGGGAGTAAGTTTTGGATCAAGCGACATTTTGGTCTTTTGGCCAAGGGATAGACCAAACCTTGGAGTGACTAAGCCACTTAGAGACTTGAGGAAACTTTCATAAAGAAGCAACACAAAATAAACACTCAGCCTCTGTTCTCCCTCTCATTTTCTCTCTCTCTCACCCTCTTAGTTAGGGTTTTGGAAAAATTGAAGGGAAAGGCTAGGAATTTCTTGAGTTCTTAAGGTTGTGATTGAAGATTGGAGGTTAAGATTGGTGTAGGAGCAGCTCAGGGGTCGTGATCCTTGTTGAGGTAAGCTTTAATTCTGTTTTGATTAAGTTTCATTTGGTCTTTAGGGTGCTCTCGAGTCTTGAGTTCAATGATTGGGATTCAAAGTTGTGCTGGAGTTTTAGCTTAGTTCCTAATGGTTATATGAAGGTTATCTGGTGCTTTTATTTGATTAAGATTTAATTATGAGTTCGGTTGAAACTTGGGATTTGACTTGAGGGGTCTTGGCTTGGGAAAAACTCAGGAAAAACCTAGAATTTCTTGGTTCACACAGTCGCACCGCGGCGCTGTTCATGAGCGTCATGGCCCGCATGAACCCAAAAGGCCTAAAAGGGTTGCTAAAATGCCCAGGCGTCGCGACGCAAGTTGGGGCACGCCGCTGCCCTTGTCCCCTAGGAGAGAGCCTTAGGCTTTCTAACTTGTAGCACGCCACGTCCCTAGGGGCTGGGCCGCAGCTCAAATAAAGGAAAATGGCTAAAACAAATTTTTTAAGCTCGGGAACCCAAACATAAGGGCTTGGGAGGGATTTTACTACCCAGTTTAGTAAAATTCGAGGTACTGGAGGCTAGTATATTATTATGAAGGCTTTTAATTGATTTAGATTCTAATGGCTATTTATTATTACATTGTAACTAGCTTTTACCACTAAGGCTCAGGATTAGGGAACGTGCTTGGGATCGCCTTGTACTGTCAGCTTGGGATGCAAGGTAAGAAAATTGGCTATGCCTGTAAAGTTGTATTGTGTTTAGTGTTATGTGTATTGTTTGTAACTATTATGCCATACATGTGTTTGTGAAGGAACGACAAAGGTTGGGATCAACAAAGGTCAGGAATGGCAAAGGCCAGGAGTGGCAAAGCCCGGGATCAGCAGAGGTCGAGAACGACAACAGCTAGGAATGGTAAAGGTCGGGAGTAGCAAAGGACGAGATTGACATTTAGCATGCTGAATGCAGGCCGCCAGGGCAAGACCCTCTTAGGGTGTTGTACTCACCAGCTTGGTTAAGACCGTGAACTTGGTGCCTGGTAACCCACCCTGATCGGCATAGGGCGCTGTTATGAATTTTGATAGAAAATTGTAGATTATCTATTGTGTTTGATTAGTTATGCAATTGTTGAAATAAATTATTATATGTTGTGCTGTGAAGTTTTCTTGCTGGGCTTCAACTCACGTGTGCTCTATGGTGCATGTAAGGGAAAGGAAAAGGTCGATCAGCCATGAGTTGGAGGGCATGAAGTGGTGCATACATATTTTGCCCACTTAGCCGCCGCGGCTGGGGTAGTATTGAGGAATTTGTTATAAAGTTTAATTTTGTCACCTTGGTCGACTGTAAAGTAAATTTTGAGTTGTAAATATGTTTTAGACAATATTTTGGGAACCCAATGTAACACTTTTATGATTTAAATGAATGTCCAACCTTTTCTACTAAAATCTTATTTAAATGAGTCTTTACTTTAATTAATCACACTTTTTGATCTAATATCGATTAGCGAGTTAATCGCAAGTTTTAAAATCACATGGTAACGACTCTAGGGTTGTAGGGCGTTACAAGATCACTCTCTCTAACCTCTCTCTTTCTCTCTCTCTCTCTAACTTTCAAGAATCTCTAGTTTTCTCCAAGAAACCCATACAGAAAGTGCTTGACTTTGTGAGTTTAAGGCTTTTCAATCCCAATCCTCATTTCCTCAAGCATCAATGGTTGCTAGGAAATAGAGAAATAGGGCAGCGTTACAAATGGTGTATATTCCATGAAAAAGGAAAATGTCAATGTGGTGGTTCTACAAGGGTTTTGGAGGATATTCAAAGTTGAAGAAGATTGTTCTAGAACTAGGTTTTGCATCATCTTTCTCAATATTTCTTTGGTCTCTGTCAACCATTATTTTGTAAAGATTCTAGATTTTGCAGTCGTGTAATCTCACTCTCCCCCACTAACGGAAAGCAAAGAAACAGTCCACCATATCTTGTTCTTCTCTTGAAGCCGAATATCGCGCCACGACTAATGCAACATGTGAGCTGCTATGGCTTACTGCCATCCTAAAAGATTTCAATAGTCGTCATCATCATCTACCTGCCATTCTATACTGTGACAACAAAGTCGCGATACACATCTCAGAAAAAACTGTCTTTCACAAAAGAACGAAGCTAGTGGAGATAAATTGTCATATAGTCAGAGAGAAAGTTTCTGATGGTACTTTGAAGATGATTCATGTCTCATCTCAGTACAATTAGGTTATGTTCTCACAAAAGTATTATTCCCAACTCAGTTCAATACCATCATTTCCAAGATGGGTGTTCAAAATTTTTACACCCCATCTTGAGGGGGTGCATTAAGTATGGTCATATCATTGGGTTGTTACACTACAACCAAATGGGGGTCTTATGACTCTATTTGGGAGACAATAAAAGTCTACAATGAGGGGAGACGGTGTAGGGGGAGTCATTTTCAGTGTACACTTAACGTCTCCCATATGGAGACATATGAGACTTTTAATGTCTCTACATGGGAGACGTTGTAGGGTGTCAAAACAATGAGGGACTATAGCATCTCCCTTAGGGAGGCATGAGATGTAGCAATTCTCCTTAAGGGAGACGTTGTAGGTGTTATTATTATTATTTTTGTACCAACTTTAATTAAATTTTTTTTTTTGTGCGTGAACGTTAATTAAGAACAAAAACAACCCAGCTAAAACTTACACAACCAATCCCAGATACATGCACAACAAGAAAAATTAAATGTATACATATATATGAGATAAAAACATGTGGGTATATTTATGAATATAATAAAAATAGAGCAAAGTTTGTTGTGACAGTCAGAATCCCGTGATCCGCAGGGGGAAAGACCGGGTAAAAGTTGTGCAGTCCCACACCGCTTGGGGAAGGTCAAGTGTGATGATTATAAGACTGTTTAGGTATGGGACTACACAGTTGAAGATGGTTTATATGGATTGATGGGTACTACCTATTCCAACAAGATTCATATTCTTTTCGGTAGCCCATCACTTGAGAACTCCAAAGTTAAGAGTGCTTTACGTGGAGTAGTCTCATGATGGGTGACCTCCTGGGAAGTTTTCCAAGAAACATGAAAGTGAGGACAAAGCACGCTTAAAAGACTCGTGTTGGTTGACAGAGCCAGTCATCATTCCAGGAAGCAACCATAGTGACATGGGGTGTTACAAATGGTATCAAAGCCTTGACCACACCGGAAGTGTGACCGACGGGGACGTCGGATCCCTAAGAGGAAGTGATTGTGATAGTCAGAATTCTGTGATCCATAGGGAGAAAGATCCTGTAAAAGTTGTGCATTCCCACACCGCCTGGGGAAAGGTCAAGTGTGATGATTCAAAGACTATCTAGTATGGGATTACACAGTTGAAGAGGGCTTAAATGGATTGATGGGTACTAACTATGCCAACAAGATGCATCTTCTTTTCGGTAGCCCATCTCTTGCGAACTCCAATATTAAGCGTGCTTGACCTGGAGTAGTCTCATGATGGGTGATCTCCTTGGAAGATTTCCCACGAAGCGTGCAAGTGAGGACAAAGCACACTGGAAAGACTAGTGTTGGTTTACAAGGCCATTCATCATTTTAGGAAGCAACCATAGTGACGTGAGGTGCTACATTTGTATTCCCAATTAATACTTCCTTTACATATAATAGAGGGAAATATACACAACAATATAAACTTCGTTGCATATTTGATATAAATACATATTATAGAAACACAAAGAATTCCTTTACAGCTGAATAATTTCCAAAAATTTAATTTTCATATTTTTGTCACTATCATTCTCGTGTGAATAGAACATGAAGCTTGGGAATGTTGTGGTGATGTTCTCTGCTGATAAAGATTCAAAAATTATCATTTTTGTACCCTGTGTTTACAATAATGCTCATTTGGTACCATGTATTTTGAAATCATACATATTTGGTGCCCTGTATTTGGAAATCATACATATTTGACACCCTAAACTCAAATTTAATTGAATTTTTTTTGTCAATTTAATCAAACTGCTCTCAATTTTATGAGTTCTAAACACAAATTTAATTACGTAATTACATATAACTAATGGAAATTTGATCATATTGATAAAATTTTATTTATCAAATTTGAGTTTAGGGTACCAAATTTGTATGATTTTAATATACAGGGTACCATATAAGCATTATTGAAAAATGAGGGTACCAAAATGATACTTTGCAAAAACACAGGGTACGAAATGAGTGAATTCCGTACAAAGATTATATAAAAAAAAGATTCAAATGCACACAAAGAAAATAAAAAAAAAAACTACACGAATAGGATTAATGAAAATCACCTCCATGAGATGTTGTCCTTTCGAACACGAGCACATCGACCTCCGCAAACGACAAAAATCAGCCGCTGCTGCAAGTCCAATACTCTGCCGTCCACTTCTTTATTTTCTTTGCATGACCCCCAATCAGCACTCGACCCCACTACCCTCGCCGACCCTCGACTTCATGGTGACCCTGTCCCTCCAAAAAAAATTGATTGAGGAAGAGAGATGAAGAGAGTTTGGGAGAGAAAGTGAGGGATTAAGGGGGGTGGCTGAGAGAGAGTTGGAGAGAATCTTATGTCATTAGGGATTTTAGGTTTAATATGTGGATTTGGGCCCATTTGGGACTTATGCGTGAAATTTTATTTTTTAATATATCCACATGGCCTACAATGTCTTCCCATGACACACGTGAAAAGTCTCACTGTACAATCCACTTTCAGTGTCTCTCACTAGTTTTTATGTCTTACACTGATAGTCATAAACAAAAGCTTTATATGTCTCCAAAACTAAGACGTAAAAGACCCCGTCAAACTTTTAATGTGAGACATAGTGTAAGACATTAAAGTGGGTCATAGAAAGTGTATTTTGTAGTAGTGTTATTTAGTTTGTTAGTGTGTTATTCACTTGTAACTAATCACTAATTTTGTTAATAATTGTTGGTTTACGAAACTAAGTGCCTACTGAAGGCCTGGTTTTCTTTTATTTGTACTGACATCTTCATTCAATAAAAAAGACTGTTTTGCTCTCTGTCTTTGGCTTATAATTGAAAGAAATTGAATCTATGATTATTTTCATTCCATTGATATGCTAATATACAAGACTTGCCAATGTAATGCCAGGCTACAAATTTGGCTTTACAACTGCTAACAATAATTTAGCTATAATTAGGGGATTGCCACAATAAAGGGATTTTACATAGCTAACAAATATAAAAGATTATTGTCAAAGATTATATACTTATGATACATATATTCTAACACTCCCCCGCAGTCAAAGTGGGAGGTTCACGGATGCTTAGACTGTCGAAAATCATCAAAGTGTACGTGCAGAAGTCCTTTAGTAAAAATATCGCCTATTTGATAGCGAGAAGGAGCATGTACGACGTGCACCTCACCATGTTTGACTTTCTCTTTAACAAAATGGATGTCCATTTCTATGTGTTTAGTGCGTTGGTGTTGAACTAGATTTCCCAAAAGATAAACTACTATTGCCTTATGGATTAGACAATGTAGTTCAAGGAGGTGGTTTCGAATCCAACAAGACTCGGAGACAACATTTGCAACTCCCTTGTATTCAGCTTCGGCACTAGATCGAGATAGGGTGGGTTTGCATTTTGAGGACCAAGATATCAGGTTGTCTCCAAGGAAAACACAATAACCTGAGGTGGATCGTCGAGTGTCCGAGCATCCACCCCAATCTGTATCTTTATAGGATATAATCGATTGAACTGTAGATTTATACAAATGCATACCATAATAAAGTGTACCTTTGACATAGCATAAAGTACGCTTCAATGGATCCATGTGTTCAACCTTATAAGCATGCATAAAGAGACATACTTGTTGAACGACATATTGTATATCCAACCTTATGAGTGTGAGATACAGAAGTGCACTCGCTAACTGTTGGGAAAACTTATACATGATCTTAATTATTTTCATGTAAATCATATATTAATCACATTAATATAAGACAACCTAGAACATGTTTCTACAATTGAATTTAAGCAGAGATAATAATAATAACACTTACATTATATGCAGCGAAATTTCTAAGTCCTTCCTTCAGTTTCTCTAACCATTGAGTCCTTTCTGTCATAGGGTATAAAAAAAAACTGAACCGATCTTCAAATTTCTTCACAGTCTTCCAAAGTATCATTAGAATCACCTAGACTAGAGTTGGAAATTCTTAACACGTGAGATAGATACAAAGAGAAGAACAAGAGAAGAGAATATTGAGGCTTAGAAAAGGACTTATGTTGTACAGAGAATATAAAACCTAGGGCATCAAGAATAGATCTTCTGATGTTCTGTCAGATAGTCTTTCCAAATTCTAATTTCAACTCTCACTTAGCATTCCTTTTATACCCTCAATTAGGTCATTTTTTAATTAAATAATCAATAAAATAATAGATAATATCAGCATAATGGTCGAAATTCTCATGGGCTTTAGGCCCGTGAAATTTCTCATTTAATTATAAGCCCATTGGACTTAAAATCAAGACTTATATAATTTTCTATTGATTAATTAATTAAATAATTATTTAAATCATTTATCAAATTAATTACTTATGATTTCAAACTTGATTTAAACTTATTTATTAATTTAGACACCAATTTGTCTTAGTTAATAAATCTTCCCTAAAATCTCTTTTCTTCTGTAAATTGTATAACTTTGTGAAACTACACAAAATTTATCTGGTCAACTTTGATAATTCTAATTGATAATTAAATAAATTAATTGAAACTATCTAGATGATTTTATCCAAGGTACAGTTGGGACCATGGACCTATAAAATCAAGCTCCAATAAGTTATCATAAATTTACTAACTTAATAATTCCTCGTGACTCCACTAGAGACTCAGAATTGCACTCTTGAATTCATAGAACGCTCAATAACCAATATAGATACATTATTAATTATCTATTTTTACAACCATAATTGTCACTAAATCCTCTATAGACGGTCTACGATGAGATGGGACTAAAAATACTATTTTACCCCTCATTGTATTTTGTCCTTAAAACACTTAGTTCCTTGTAAATGATACTTAAGTAAACTAATATTAATTACTGATATGAGATCTCTATCATTTAACACCTTGAACCAAACTAAAAGGAAACAATAGCTTTACTTCTTCATCAGAAGCTATAGATGTTCATATCTATGATTAACACTTCCACTCAATTATACTACCGAGTTCCCAAGATGTAAGTATGGGCTAGTCTTTAGGGTAAGCTGGTAACGAACAAGTGAAAGAACTCAAATAATACAATTAGTTAGAATACTAACCACTCAGAATTGAGATCGAATTGACATATGGTCAACTATATGATATGAATAGAATAGCTAATAACGTTATATTTAATTATCCTATCTACTGTCAATATCGGCCCAGTCCGATGTAACAAGTACATCCCATCTTATCTACTTTGCTAATGTTCTGCAAAAAACATAACACTACAATGTGTAAGTAGATCATATCGTAGATTGGCAAGTCAGTGTAAATCATGTGCACTGACTAACCTTAGGACTAACTTATTTTGAACATATAATCATATTTATATTCCACTGTGATTACGTCACTATAAATATGGTTAGCTATATGCTCGGGATTTAATAGAAGTTTATATTAAACACATAATCGTGAAAATAAAATATGTCAGCAAAGTGATTGACCAAGTCAAAAAATGATTTCTACTCTTTTATTGATAATTAAAATGAGATTACAAAGAAATTGGATTTTAATTAGGGCATAAAACCCCAACACCAACTGATGAGAATGGGTAGGATCATCATATGGATCCCCAACCGAGGAACTTAACTTTCCTTTTGTGTCGATTGGTGTGGGGAAAGGCTTGCAATTGGACATTCTGTTCCTCTCAATTATCTCTTCTACATATTTCTTTTGAGAAAGAGAGAGTCCATTCTTGTTTTGGGTCACAACAATACCCAAGAAATAACTAAGAGGTCCCCAATCCTTCATATCGAATGATGTGCAAAGCAGAGCCATAATAGATCGACGAAGAGCATCTGATGAAGCAGTGAGAATGATATCATCAACATAAAGTAAGATATATGCAATGTTAGTGCCATGACAATAAATTAATAGAGAATGATCAAATTTGATATGAGTAAAACCAATAGTGGCAATATAGTATGCAAATTGTTGCTACCAAGCATGAGGGGCTTGTTTACGACCATAAAGAGACTTCTATAGTATACAAACATAATCTGGATGTGTGGGATCTCTGAACCCTAAAGGTTGATGCATATAAACTATTTCATTTAGATTTCCATGGAGAAATGCATTTTTGACATCCAACTGATGAATTGGCCAAGATTTTGACAAGGTAATGCTGAGTACAGTCTAAATAGTATCTGATTTGACTACCGGGCTAAAAGTTTCATCACAGTCAATTCCAGCTTTTTGAGACCTGCCATCACCGACAAGACGAGCTTTGTGTCAAACAAAAGAACTGTCAAATTTCTTTTTATGCCAAAAAATCCACATTGAACGAATAATATTAAAATTATAAGGACAAGGTACTAACTCCCACGTCATATTTTTAATTAGAGCATTATATTCATCCAACATAGGAGATTTACAATTTGGGTCATTAAGTGCACTCACGAGACTACGAGGTAAGGGTGAGATAGACATAGTAGTGGTGGCACTTAAGGCTCGATATTTAAGGTTCGGCTTACAAATTCCATGTTGGATCTGTGTAGTCATTCTTTGGCCTAGCTGAGGAGCATTCTGACGTGTGGGCTGAGGAAGGTTTACCGGAAGTTTGCGAGCGGGGGCTGTGACGATGCTAGAGTTGTGGGTTATGGAGAAGGGGTCATGTGGACTGGACTTGGATGGGCATTTTCTTGTTCATTTGTTGTGTATGGTGAAGGAGGCCGGACAAGGGAGATAGGAGTGCGTCGAGACTGATCAGTTGGGCTGGAGTGATGTTATGGGGCACACTGAGGGGAGATGGGTTTTGCGCTTTTACCTGGGGACTAGGTCGTAGGTTATTGGGGTTGTGGAGTGGCTTGGTGATGCATATGATGAATGAACCAAGGTGACAAGCCATCATCTAAGAAATCATAACTTGTAGAATTTGTTGAAAAATAATTTTGTAAAAGGAAATTGTGTTTCATCAAATTGTACATGATGTGAACTTTTGTTTTTTCAACTCGATAAATCATGGCATTTTTATCCCCAATGGTTAGATGGGTACCCTAAGAAGACACAAAGTGTGGAGTGTGCGTTAAGTTTGTGAATTGTGGTAGAAGGGAATAATGGATAACATAACAACCAAAAACTGAAAGATGAGAAAAAGAGGGATTGTTTTGATAGAGAATTTGTGTTGGAGATTTGTATCCTAAGACTTTTGTGGGAAGAATATTGAGGAGGTATGTTGACATTCAAGAGGGTGATGCCAAAATGACGGTGGCATCGAAGAGTAAACTAGAAACGTTCGAACAATATTATTAATGGGTTTTATTTTTCGTTTTGAGGAGATGTGTGGGGGCCAGAAAACGGAAATGTATGCCATTAAGGTCAGAAAATTGATGAAATAGACCATTATCAAATTCTCGACCATTATCACATTGAATGTTTTTTATTTCCCATTCAAATTGTGTTTTAATGAATTCCTTAAATTTAAGAAAGAGATAAAATACTTGTGATTTCTTAGCAACTGGCAATGTCCATAGAAAATTGGTGTAGTTGTCAAGAAAAAGAACATAATATCTATGGCCCGAAGAGCTAACAATTTGGGAGGTCCATAAATCACTGTGAACAATATCAAATGGTATAGTAGGCAAAGAAATAGAATCATAAAATGGCAACTTAACAGATTTCCCAAGTGGGAAAGAATGACAAAAAGAGCTTTGGGCTTTATTACATGCAATTAAATTGTTACGACGAAATGAATTAAAAACTACATTTCTTGGAGGGCCTAAACGAGAAAGCCACACATTTGGAGAAATAACTAAAAATTGGAAGGAAAACTAGTTGATGGAATGGCCCAATTTGGTGAATGGATAGAGATTTCCCTAGCTTTCACACCTCATTATGGAACTCCTCGTCCATAAATCCTTCACAGAGAACCCAAATGGATCAAATTCAACATAAACCATATTACCAATAGTAAATTTGCGAACTAAAATAAGATTTTTGAAGAGTTGAAGAGCATGCAACACATTTTTTAGAATTAATTTAGGGGTTATTTTGGTTAGTGAGGTATTACCACAACCACGAATAGGAATTGTGCTACCATTAGCAAAAATTATTGCATGATTTTTGCTCAAATTAAAATAAGGTGAGAGTGTACCTTGATTTTCCATCATGTGGGAGGTTGCCCTAGTATCCATGTACCAATTATCATTTGGTTGGTTGAGCAAGAGAGTATGCATTATCGCCTCAATGTTGGTGCCACACTAGGAAGTGTTGTGGCATTATAGAATGACTGTGAGAGACGGGATCGAGAACACCTTGCTGCTTTGCCGCTAGTGGACACTGGCACTGAGTGGTGGGATACGGACAAGGTGGAGTTGGGCATGGCTACTATGGGATCCACGCACCCCATGGCGGGTCGGTCCATTGAGGGAGGCCTTTTTGTGGACATGGCTGCCCTTGCTATGGTTGCTAGTTGTCACCTTCGCGAATTTTTGTTATTCCTTCCTCGACCTTGTCCAAGGGAATTGTTCTTTTGCAATGATTATTATTATTATTGCTTGCATTTTTATTATTATTATCCTACTTTCCAGAAGAAATCGAATTAACAGTGGAAGAATTCACAAGCAAGGATAAGGTCGGACCTGAGTCACTTTGGGCACGTTGCTACATGGTTTTATCCTCCAAACAAAGCATTGAACGAGCCTTGGAAAAGGAAAGAAGAGGGTCACATTGTTGAATAACAATGACAAAGCCATTGTAGGCTTTGGTGAGTCCTGCATTAAGTTTCAGCACCATTCTTTGATCCGAGATATTTGTACAGACGTTCGCCAATTGATCCGCCAATACCTTCAATCAGTTAGAGTAGGCTGAGACATTAGGAAAGTCACTAAGGTAAGTATTATTGAAATGAATCTCGAGAAATACGGCACAAGAATTTTTATTTTCTTGGAATATGTCAGCCAAGAAATTCCATGCATCTTTGGCCTTATCATTCAGATCAATGACAAAGTTGATTAGATCATAAGATATTGTGCTATATAAGCTTGTATTAAATGATCAAATCAAAGGTACGCGACGGAATGTATGGACCCATTTTAATAAATATTAATACTAGCCAGGATCATACACATATATAAATATTAAATCACATAGAAATAGATTAGGGATAACCTCTTGTAACCTATCAAGTGTCCTTGAACTTTTTGTATAAATCAACGATCTTCCTATCCAATGTTCTTAGATCTCACACCCTGATCTTCCTGACCAATCCTCAAACATACAAGGATGTGTGTGAGCACGTAGGATTCAAAAGGTTGATTTATGTGACTCCTTAGATGTACTCAGCACATGAGATCTAGAGTGTTTTGACAGAGAGAAGGTTTAGAATAATTTTCAGGTTTAGAGAAAACTATCACTTTTGAGATAGAGTTTGATTGTCCATCTTTTTTCTAAATATCACGTATATCAGATTTATTAAGATATTTAATCTAATTAAATAACCTTTATTTAATTAAAATACAATTCAAATTAAAACAGATTAGATATTTTCATTTAATTATCTATTTAAATCATATTTAAAAATAATAATTAAATAATTGATTAACCAAATTTATTGAAATTCAAAATTCAAATCACAGGGATAAAATCCTTGATACTAGGCGCCACACATTGTACTATATAGTGTGTGTCTCCCAGCCTTATGATGGTTGCCCTAATTTTCTCATTTGTTTATTTAATCAACTTTTAAGACAAGATATTTATTCCAACATAAATATGAGTTAATTCAAAATTAATTTTATCTTAAAATATTTGTTTTAAATTAAAAATATATATATCATATTATAAACAAGATATTTATTATAGTATCACTTTAGATTAATCCAAAAAAAGTTTAATATTAATTTTAATCTATTGTTTTTCAAAATAAAAACTATATAGTTAAAAAAATTAATTAATTCACAGTTAATCAATCACTCGTATTTATTAAATAATTATTTCCTTGCCCTGAAAAATTAATTCATTTGCAATTTATTCATTGCACTTAACAAATCTATCTTTTGACATCCTTACCCTTGAGAGTGTAGGACAAAGGTGATATGGGGACTGTGGACCTATAATACGAAGCTCCAATAAACTGTATTATTAATTAAACTCTTTAATCTAATAATATTATTTATTAATTCCATGATTACTCCACTATTAATGTGAAATTTCACTCTAAGTATTTATATAATTATATTTATAGAGTTTTCTCTCGTAGTCCATTGATATAATCAATATATGTAGTTCTGTCCTCCATTATTGGTTCGTTAATTAAAGATGGTCAAAATTATCGTTTTTCCCTTCTAATTACTTCTTGATCCTTAAGTACCATTAATTCACTCAGAAATAATTAATCTATAATCTCATTATAGATTTGAGCTCAATAACTATTCATGTCCAGAATCAACCCTTAAGGGAACCAATAATCGATCTTTTAGGAAAGCATGGATTCCAATATTGTAATTCATGTTCCTAGCCATCCATGATATTGAATCTTCGAAACAAAAGTTATTAGCCTCATTATTCTAAAAGACCTTAACAAGTGAATCAAAAGATCCAATAAACATGAATAGGAGTTCATGAATACTCAGGATTTACACTAATCTACAAATGATTATCTATTATGACAAGAATTAAATATTTTTGTCAAACGACAAGTTTATAAAGATAATTAATTTTCATTGATCCTGTCATATATAATCTCTATTATATACAACACATTTACTAAGATGTCTATCCACATCAGTAATCTGAATCTAGATTACTTGCATCTTGTATGCTTAGGAAACCGTACTAGTAACTATTCATTAAAGATTTCATACTTTAATATGTTACTGATTATTTTGTTCATTATATATGGTCTTAATTCTCTCGTATTAATAAAAGATCATATTCTCTTGAATGAATAGGGAATTTTCTCGATATTATTATATAATTAATTCATACAATAATTATAACATTCAAATATAATAAAATTGTACTTTTATTTAAAACCAATAAAATGTGTTGACGCAGTTTTTTGCCAATTGTAGATTAAGAAATCAAATAGGTAAATTAGTGCTAAATTATAAACTGTAATGAAATTATAAAAACCCTCTCGAACACACAAAACTTTTAGGTGGTTCAGTGATTAAAATCCACCTAGTCCACGAGACAATGTTATTGCTTTTCTCTCTCAATTTCTGCAGAGTTTTAGTAATACAAAAATGGTTGTCCCCTTCCCTGTCCATGATCCCAGGTATTTATAGGGGAATTTCCTGGACAGGTTTGGGTAATCTCGTGAATGAATAAGATATACATTTAATACAGATTATTCTCATTTACATTGGGATATGATTTGATAACATAATAGAATATACTCCTCCTTTCTCGGATAATTAATGATAGATATGCGATACAGCCTAGGCATTAATAAGCATATCAGCAGCCTCTGAATCGCTTGGGCTCCTTCAGTATACATTCTGTTTAGGTTTCCAGGAGCTGAATATCTCACCCGAGCTCGTGTTCAAGGAATATTTGAACCCTAGCTCATAGTAAAAGCTCAGAGCGACCAAAGTTGGATCTGTCCATTATAAATCTTGAACTTGAATATTATCTTGAGAGGTGGTCTGATAACAACCTATATACCGTGTACGAACTGGATTGAGTCTCACGATGCTCACATCATTGCTAACGAGATATCCTACTTGGCTATTTTCCACATACTCAACTCCCAGCTATACCTGAGCTGAGTAATTAAACTCGTGTTAATTTTAGGGTACAACATTTGGCCCCTAAGCTCCTGCTTGTGCTGGATGTCGTCACTTTCTGAGATGCACAGTAGGGGCTTTTAGGGTTATGCCATGTAAAATCGTGCCTGCCCACAACTCGAGTACTGGACACGTAGCTGCCTGCAATTGGTGTTCGTTCGGCTTATAAGGACTATGACAAACGTCCTGTCAAATTTTTGCCGCTGTATCGTTAATTTATTCTTGGCTTTCGAATCTCGAGGCAACTCAATGGGATGGCTTGAATTAATTCCTATAGTATACATATAAATAGGGTGATCAGACTTGACTCCTCACCACCATTTCATTCAAAAAGTTTCCATTTCAAAAACAAAGTTTCCCTTTTTCGTCTCCAACTTCTCTCAAAAACCCTCCATCGCCTTTTAGATTCTCAAAAGCTTTTAGGGAGTTTCCTGTGGATGTATCGACATTTTTTCTGAATCGATCATATCAACTGTAAGTATTTCCTCTTCTGGTTCGAATTTTTCAAGTCTTTGTTTTCCAGTGAGTTTTTTTTTACTGTGAAAAACATCATTTGCTCAATGTCGTTTAGGTTACGCCTATTTGTGAATAGGTTATAGGATTTGATTTAGGCTAAATGAACAATATTAGGCTTATTTAGAAATAAGGTTTTTATAAAACTGGGCAAATTTTCTGGGCTTTTCAAATAAAATTCTAATGGTAAATCGGTTTGAATACCTGTTTGGGGTGTAGAAGCGAAAGGGGTTTTAGGCTTGGTTCTAGGTATCGTAAAGGTTATGATTCCTTAGGCGGTTTTGCATTAAACCGCTTTCAAAAGAAAAGTAGTGGGTCTAACAGATCTGACACATAAATCTCGAAGTATCTGGGAATTTTAAGAAATCGAAGTGCGTGGCCTAGGATCACGCGTTGAGGGTAGGACACTGCTCAGCTCGTATAATTTTTCAAATCCCGAAAGTAAACCACTTAAACCTTTGGACTTCCGTACCTCCACAATCGTAGCTAGAAATCATCTTAGGTCGCCTACTAATAGGCCGCTTTGTCGTTAGGCGATCTAAATTATGGCACCTGCAAAGAAGAACACCACAAGCAAATCGCCTCTGACTCCTCCATCACTCATTTCAGTCTTGTGGTGGAGAGAGAAATTGTGGTTGACCCTGACGCATTCTTTGAGGCCAAGCACATAGTGTCTCGGATAACGACTCAGGGAAAAGTTAACAAGATCCTGCTAAGTCATAGGATAGAGATGGGAGTTGATGGCCTTATTGCCCGACCTGTGCTGGAGGGAGAGCGGGGTTACGACCCTCTCCATGATGACTACGGGGCTTGGAGTGATGAGAACTTGAAGGCTAGTGTCTTCCTCCCACTGGACCAGTATTTCATAGACTTTCTTAACTACGTCAAACTGGCTCCATTCTAGCTCCCCCCAAACTCATACAGGCTTTTGGCATGGTTAAAGTATTTGTTTGTGAGGCATGAGTGGGAGGTCCCCACCCCGGCAGACATCGTGTACTTCTTCTGCCTCAAGGCCAGTCCTGACTAGAAGGGGCGAGGTGATGGCTTTTACTACCTCACTCATTTTCCCAACTCTTCCTCTATCATTAACCTCCCCAGCCACCCAAATGAATATAAAGATTTGTTTTTTATGTCAGAAGGGTTTAAGAACTGCGACCATCGATATTTCATCTGCCCTCGTAAGTCTTCTATCTTTAGGAATTCAGCACATGAAATTTTCATCACTCTTATGCTATATTTTTTTTTGTTTAAGGATTTTGACTGAGTTCGTTCTTTGTGCAGCTATATTCGCAAGGAAAAAAATGGTGTGTGACCCTTGGGGTTCAGGACGAGATCTATTCAAGTCTTCCTCCAAGGGAGAAAGACTATCAACAGATCGTGAATGACGCCACCATGGTGGCATGCAATCTGATCAGCAAGGGCCAAACGGTAGCTCTCAGGACCCAAGCTCCTCTTCTTGTCACCCCCAAGCTCCCTCCTCCTCAAGAGGCCTTGCCAACCAATGAGGACGTCGAGGAGGAAGAAGACGTGGCACCACTGGTTGGAAAAAGGCGAGCTCCTAAAGATAATTAGTAGATCGATTGAGAGCAAGCTGCATCCGGGGCAGCAGTCGGCCCATTCGGCCAAGGTAACCCATACCCCTACAGAAAATTAGATCGTGCTGTTGACAGTTATAGGCTAATTCGATTCAACCCTAACTAGCTTGTTAGCCACCACCCCACTGACCCGAACCTAAACACAACCCTCCTCCAGTGTGTGGACCATTTGTTGCTATGCTATGACCACAGCTACCACAAAGGTGCCATCATAGTTGACAACACACTCCATTTTAGGTCCACAATTTTTTAGGAGTATGTGACAAACTATAGGTCTTGGCCTTCCTTGCGTCAGGGTGCAGATGCCTCTGGTTTTAGGCAATGCGTAGATGAGTCCAGCCCCGAGGAAGAACCTAAACCCCCTAGGACTCAAGAGGTCATAATCATAGATTCTCCTCTTCCTCCGTTAATCCAAGAATTAGAGGTTGTGCCTAGCCCGGTCAATAACCTTGAGCTAATTGTAATAGATTCATCCCCTAGCCCAGGCGATAGGGTTCTTGCTCTTCTTCTTGTGTTTATAATACTTTTGAATAATTACTTCTTTAAACTGAATCCTCTGCTTGCTCTTTTTTTGGTAGAGAGATGGAGCTGTCAGGAGCCTCGGATTTGAGGGGTGCTTTGAAGGTTGGCGGGACCGGAGCTGGTCTCGCGGTGAAGAGGCCCAGAGTGACAAAGAAAACAGCTCCGAAGACGGAGGGTACCACCAAGTCTCCGACTAATGACAAGGATGCCAGCTCCACTCGGGAGAAGCCACAAAAGGAACGTTCCCCAGCTCCAGTAACAACAATTACGGTTCAACAAGCTCATCTTCTTTCTCCTTGACACATACCTCCCTCAAATCCTCAAGTGATGCAAGACAAGGCTCCCACTTTTCCAATCTAGG
The DNA here is from genome assembly GCF_963169125.1 of Humulus lupulus. Taxonomy (NCBI): domain Eukaryota; kingdom Viridiplantae; phylum Streptophyta; class Magnoliopsida; order Rosales; family Cannabaceae; genus Humulus; species Humulus lupulus. Next base: position 135,933,173 of record NC_084794.1, read on the forward strand.
TCAAGCCACACGACATGGACAAGATCCCCGAGACTTTTCATGGTATTGTGTACGAGACGGCAAGCCACATGGTCGGCCACACCTATAGAGAAAATGCCAGAGATTTAAAGGCTATAGAAGAGTGCACTCCTCAGGACATCCTCGAATCTGCCATGGGGATAAACCTCACTATAAGTCCTTCCCACTCTCCTAACTTTTCCTTTCTCTTTAGTTTTTTTTTCTTTATAAACTATTCTTGACTTGCTTCCTTATTTTGCAGTCTATCCTGTCTTAGTTTTGAGGAATTGCTTGAGTTAAAGCCAAGGACGAGGAACTCTGAGTTGCCTTGGGCGCCGCCCAAGAGAGCAAACAGGTCGTTAAAGTCGCCCCTGGTTTCTACTCAGGAGAGCGAGAGGACCACAGAAGCCACCCTATTTGTCTTCCAGGATCAAGTCATGGAGGTGATCCGTCGTGTGGATCAGCTTGAGGCCGGAAATGAAGAACTCAAGAAGAAGCTGATTGAGGTCGAGGCTAAGGCCGAGGAGGAAGTTTTAGAGTCATCGAATGAAATGGAGGAGATTCTTTACCGTTGTTGGGCCTTCAACCAGAACAGGAACTTCTCTTTCATGCAGCCCAAGCTGTGGGACCCATATCTTTCTTGGTTCAAGATTCAGTTCTAACAGGAACCATCGGAGACCGCCGAAGCCTCTGAAGCTATTGACGGAGATGGCGAGGAGGTGGCTTCTCTGGAGCGAGCTGACAGACCTCAGTGGTTTTTTATTTTCACTTTTTTTTATTATTTTTTTAACTTTTGTAACTAAGTCCCTTGGAACCAAAACAATTGCCTCCAAGCTTAGGTCGAGGTGGGATCAAAACAATTGCCTGCAGGCATAGGTCAAGGTGGGACCAAAATAATTGCCTCCGGGCATAGGTCGAGGTTTTTCCTCCTCGAGATGATAATATATTTTTTAATATACATCTAACTTGTGATCTATTTGTGTTTTGTTTTAGTCTATTATTTTCTCATGTTTATGAATCCTTAGATTCTTGTACATTCAAAATCTCAGGGGTTGAATTTTAGATCGAGATAGATTTTATTGATATTTTAGTTGTATCCAAGATTTTTCTTGCTTATTTGTGCCATACCTATTAAGAATCAGGCCTTGAGCCTAGTTATGTCCAAGGTTTTTTTTTTATATATAAGCTTAATAGCATTGTACTTGTTAGGAATCAGGCCCCGGACCTGGTTATATCCAAGGTTTTGGTGATTTCTCAAACTTATTTTGCGTTAGGTTTATTGAAGATTCGATCTTTAAAAATTCATTGAATAATCAACTTCTCCAAACACTATGTTTTTTAGTCCTTATCTAAATAAGTTGAACTCTCTTGGGAATTCTTTGGTAATGTGCCCACCAAGCAACCAGAACGTATAAACGTTCTTGGTTGCTTTTACAAGGAAATATCGTGATAAAAAATACGATAAAATTGGATATTTAATAATCCAACTGTTATTAAACTGAAGTGCCTTTTATAAATAAGCCTTACATAAATGGTAACTCTGAAAACATTAAAGACAATAAAACTATTGATAATACTTTTTTAAGTGTAGGGCATTCCAGGTCCGTGGGACTATTTCCCCACTTAGCCGGGCAGGACCTCTACGATCTAATATGGTGCTTCCCAATTCGGTCCTAACACATCGTCCTTGGGATATTTACTTGCCAAAAAGACCCTTCGGAGAACCAGATCGCGTAATCCGAGTCTATGTACCTTAACTTGTGAGTCATTACCTATACCTCAATTGGGAGCAGAGCCTCGCTTCCAAATGTTAGGGAAAAGGGGGTATATCCCGTGGAGGTTCTATGTGAGGTCCGGTAGACCCAGCGTACTTGTGGGAGCTACTCAGGCCACAATCCCGTGGCATCATCTAGTCTTTCCTTCAAGCTTGCCTTCAGGTTCTTATTTACATCTTCGACCTGCCCATTGGCTTGTGGGTATGCTACCAACGAGAAAATCTTGGTTATGCCATATTTTTCACAAAATTTTGTGAAGAGATCACTGTCGAACTGAGTTCCATTGTCTGACATGATCTTTTAAGGATGTCTAAATTGACATATGATATTCTTTACAACAAAATCCAAGACTCTCTTTGAGGTGATGGTTGCCAAAGGTTCAGCCTTTACCCACATCATGAAATAATCGATTGTGACTACTGGATAACGAACTCCTCATTTTCCTGTTGCCAGGGAACCAATTAAATCAATTCCCCATTCTATAAATTGCCAAGGGGATGAGATCATGGTTATCTCGACTGGAGCAGCTCGGGCAACTATGGCAAAGCGCTGGCATTTGTCACACTTTTGCACATATGAGATCAAGTCCTTTGTTAAAGTGGGCCAAAAATAGCCTTGTCTTAGTTGCTTTAGGGCTAGGTTCTGGCCCCCAGCATGGTCTCTACAGAAGCCTTCGTGTATTTCTTACAAAATAGTATGTGCTTCCTCAAGCAAAACACACCACAAGAGGGGCAATGAATGCCCTCGCCCATATAGGATCCCCTCAAAAATAACATACCGCGGAGCTTGATACAACAGCTTTCTCGCATCATTCCTATCATCAGGTAGCCTTCCGATTGTAAGTTATTCCACTATGGGAGTCATCCAGGTCAGTTTTATGTTAATCATTCCAACCTCCACCATTTCTACCGTTATACTCAGGCTTTCCAAGAACTCCACTAGGACTATATTCAATGTATCTGCCTCTTTGGTGGCAGCGAGTCGAGCCAGAGCATTAACGTTGTAATTCTACTCGCGGGGTACTTGCTCAATGGAGCTAAACTCGAACTTAGACAATTCTCCCTTTACCTTATCCTGGTAGTTGGCCATCTTGATGCCCCGAGCTTGGTACTCCCCCAATATCTGATTTACCACATGCTGAGAATCACTATAACATTGAATGGCTTTTTCCTTCAGCTCTTTCACCACCCATAGCCCTGCCAATAAGGCCTCATACTCCGCTTTGTTGTTGGAACCTGCCTTTTTGCATCTTCTGCTTGTCTTCCTTGAAGGTTATAGCAAACAAAGACGGAAAACATTGATCGAGTTTTCTTTCTATATATCCTCTTTCTCAAGATAGATAAGCGAGGTGTTTCTCACTATTGGCAAGAAACCTTAAGAAACTTTTTTTAGTTGGGACCTAGCCTTCTTGCTTTTATCTGTCTCCCTCATGTAGAAAGGAAAGGCATAGGTAGCTAGTCTGACTCATTGCATTCTTATCTCATCCATCCTGCCTTGCGCTACGCCTATATCTCCAGGTGCCAAGCGCCCCTACTCCTAAAAAAAAAAGGCAGGCTGCCCTGACGACCGACGCTCTACCTCGGGCTTTTGTTCTTGGCCGGAATCTCATTTCCTGGAGCGCTAAGAAGCAGCCCCTTCCTTACTCACCTCTTAATCTATAAAAAAAGCCCTATTAGTTAAGCTTTGAAGCAAGCTGCTAGAAGTAGCGCGCTAGCGCTTTACTAATAGAATATCAAGTCAAGTAAAGGCTCTTCTCATCAAGAGTAGCTTCGTTTCAGGTACTAAAAGAAAATCAACATTTGATACCTCTTCTGACTTTCCGTTTTCCAACATCAATTACAAATTCCCTCGGCCTCTGATTACAGTCGAAGTGCCATTGCCCATATATATATATATATGAAGAACCTAGTTCTTCAATCATATCTGCACCTTCAAATTCTTCCGAAAGGAAGAAAATATGATGTGAGGACCCGATCCTCCTCTTCTACTGCAGGGGATTCTCGAACAAAGGAAAGCCCGTATTTTTTTCCTACCTTCTTCTATCAAAAGGCAAGGTCTCTCGAGCCTTATCTTATCCTTATTGAAGCCTCTTCGTGCCTTACTTCTCTATTGATCTGACCCTCAAAAGGACTCGATTGAGACAGAGAGTAAAGGGAGAATGCCCTGCTAGTCTTTACTTACAAAGAAGAATAAGATGGATAGAATGGGATTTCAAGGGAAAATAGCCTATATAAGAGAAAGAGTTCCCCAGCTTGAAGTCAAGGCAAGTAACTTCTTCCACTAGTGGGACATGCCCAGAAGGAGCTGCTAGAGTAGGTTGCTCGAGAAGGCTGTTAGGGTAATCAAACCTGCAATTCTTCCTTCCCCTCTCACCCCCCCTTTTTCAATAAATAAGCCCCGCTCCCTAAGGGCCGGGCCCCTCTCTGATAAGGAAGCAAATGAAATAATCTCAATTTTATGACAAATCTGGTTCGATGGCTTCTTTTAAGTTCACCAGTTGGCGGGTTTTTTAAGACGTTTTCTAGGATCAGAAGGTACTAATTACCACGGGTCAAAATATTGTGATGAACGAAGGGTTTTTTTTTCTATTGTATCGTCGCAGTTTTCGGTTTATTCACTGATCTGAAACTGAGCACTTGCTTGGGCTTTCCCTTTCTTTCAGGCTTTTCCGCAGGTGTGACTGTTCGATAAAACCTATGATTTGGGATGGTTTCCACTGGAAGGCCTAATCTAATATGAAGATATGATGGCGATCGTTTTCTGTTGGCTAACTGGCTTTTCCCGTTTTTGATTGAGTTGAAGGAGATTTTTCCTGCAATTGGTATGACTAGTCCTGCTCCTATTCATAATCGATCTTTTTTGTAGCGCTTTCGGCCTTGGAGGTCAGGAAGAAAGCTTTCAATGGAGAAAGGGGAAAATGGATTGGCTTTCTATTACGGTTGTTCCTTTTTTTGCCCTAGTTCTTTAATAGGCGATTCTGATTCCTCCATACATCATTCTTACTAATTATCAGAGGGTAAAGTGACTAGCGGGCCTACGAGCAGACCTACTCAAAAACTATACGCGGACCTACTCGCTCTCTTAGAAGCTGTCTTTGATTAAAGCTCACTTGGAACTTGCTCGTTTGAAACCCTGTCCCTCTGAAACGAAACTCACTTTGCATCTTAGATGATAGGGCCCCGTGCATGGTGCCAGCGGGCAACACCCAACGGAGCTTTAGTATTATATTAGTAGCAGGGCCGTCAAAATCAAGGGATAAAGAAAGGCTGCGCTGATGACGATGCTATCATAAGAGAGGACCAGACAGTTCCCGGTTCCGAAAGCAATAATAGATTTTTTAACTGAGTTCTCGGATGTCAAGCCACCACAACTACCGAGAGCTCTTCCTCCCTGAAGGACTATTGATCACCAAATTGAGTTGGTTCCAGGTGCACCATCCCGGATAAAGCACCTTACCGGATGGCTCCCGTCGACCTAGAAGAACTTCGAAAGTAATTAGAAGAATTGCTCGAAGCGGGTGATATTAAACCCTCTAAAGCGCCGCTTTGAAACCCATCCTCTTTCACAAAGAAATCCCTTAATGGCTTGCGCCAAACAAGCAAGGGTGGTCGTAGATCCGCTTTCATGCTTTGAACGTCCCTGAATGGGTGCACGAACTGATCGGTGATGGTAAGAAGACCCCCAGGAGCGATGGTAATGGTCCATGGTTCCGTAAATTCCACTCAATCCTTCCCAAGAGGATCAATAATGAGGGTTTCGACCCCGAATAGATACATCTACGCCCAGCCTTGGGAAAGCCCTTCTTAGGCCTTATTCAACGCTTGAATGTGCAAGACCGAAACTCAAGGCGAGGCGGATAACCTTCTAACTAAGGCCAGGAGGTATTCGATTTCTCGTATTTTGAGCTAGCTCCCAATCATGCCTTCCCAGATAAAGATTCATTCGGTCTTGTTCTGGTCCGGAAGAAGAAGCTTGGATCAGCAGAACTGACATCTGTCTGCCGAATCGATAATAGTGTGAGGGTGGTCGTAGATCAGAGCTCAGAAGAGCACGGAAATTTTCTTTCGTCAAATTCACTTCTCCCATGCCCAATCTTTACATTAGTGGACGGAAACCGCTCAATCCTAGAATCCCGTCTCTTGACCTACCTTGACTTTAGTGGGTCTACGAATCCGCGGAGGGACAAGTCTGCTAGTGACCAAGCATCGAGTCAAGATAGGAGCAACCCCCCATTCCAACCAACCTATAAAACAAGTTTTCACTAGGTTTTATCTGGAAGGCGGGAAGAGCTCTATTGGAGCATTTGGGTGATGCTTCAAACCCGAACCAGAGAGGTGTATGGAACCGATGTCCTACAGGTGAGATTAAAATTATCCCAGCTCCCGATCCGTTTTCGTTACATGATCCATCAACGAAGATTTTCGATAATTCTTGCACCGTCTCCCTAATCAGCTCGTCCTAAAAGCCTGTGCACTCGACAATAAAATCAGCAAGGGCTTGGCTCTTTATTGTAGTTCGTGGCATGTACAAAATTTTGAACTAGCTAAGTTCGATGCCTCATTTTAATAGATGACCCGATGCTTCTAGTTTTTGTAAAACCTGCCTTAAAGGTTGGTCATTTAAGACGTGAATAGAATGGGTCTGGAAGTACGACCTGAGCTTCCTTGAAGCCAAAATGTGGCAGAACACAAGCTTTTCTATCAACATGTACCATAATTTAGCTCTGAGAAGCCTCTTACTTATATAATATACTGGTTTTTGTGGCTTGTTTTCTTCTCAAACTAATATGGTACTGACTGCATTTTCTGTCACAGCCAGGTAAAGAAACAGACACTCCCCAGATGTCGATTTTGATAGTACGAGGGGTTCATCTAGATGCGTTATTAGGTCCCGAAATGCCTGTTCGCATTCTTCGGTCCATTCAAATTTATTGTTTCCCCTGAGCAAGTTGTAGAATGGTAGACACTTGTCAGTGGATTTTGAAATGAAACAGTTTAGAGCCGCCACCTTTCTAGTTAGGCTTTGTACTTCCTTACGAGACCTGAGCGAAGGCATTTCTAACAATGACCTAATTTTTTTCGGATTTGCCAGAAACTTTCCCGACACAACTTTGAAAGTGCACTTCTGAGGATTCAACTTAATGTCGTACTTCCTCAATATACCAAAACATTATTCATGGCCGGATACATGGTTATTGGTAGTCTTTGACTAGACGAGCATATCATCGACATACACCTCCATGTTTCTCCTAAACTAGTTAGCAAACATTTTTTTTTCCAACCGCTGGTGTGTAGCTCCGACATTTTTTAGCCCGAATGGCATAACTTTACAGCAATATACATTATGCTCGGTCATGAAACTAGTATGCTCTTTGTCTAAAGGGTTCATCACGATCTGGTTATATCCAGAATATGGATCCATGAAAGATATGAGCTCATGACCAGTTGTAGCATCTACCAACTGATCAATTCTTGGTAGTGGGAAACAATCCTTGGGACATGCCTTGTTGTGGTCGGAGAAATCGATACAAGTTCTCCACTTCCCGTTTGGCTTCAGGACCAGCACGGGATTAGCAATCTAAATCGGGTATTTTTCTTCCCTGATAAACTCGCATTTAAGTAGGCGAGCTACTTCTTCTTCTAATGCTTCAGATCGTATTGTCCCCAAGAGCCTCGATTTTTGGGACTTTACAGGCACATTCTTGTCCAAGTTTAAAGTGTGTATTATTATACTCGAGCTGATTCCCATCATATCCTTGTGCGATCAGGCAAAAACATCCAGGTTCTTCCTTAGAAACTTAACTAGCTCCTTCTTCCTTTCGACCTTAAGATTATTTCCAATTTTTATAATTCTTGAAGGTTCTTCTGGGTTGATGTTATTTCCTCAAGCTCTTCTACTGCTTTTAGCTTAGACCTGTCTTCACCTACCCACGGATCAACATCCCGTTGGGCAACCTCATCGTTTCCTTCTCTCATTTCTTCCGTCCTACGGGTAACTTCCATTTCCTAGGACTCCTCATCTCCTTCTCCTATAACCATCGCCTACTACCCGGGTTGTGATTTTCCCTTCATAGAAATGTTGTAGCATTATCTTGCGGAGAGCTAGTCTCCTATTACTGTGCATATTCCTGAGGTTGAGGGGAACTTCATTGCCAGGAGTCGGATCGAAGTGATGGCTTCAAAAGCCATCAGCGCAGGTCATCCCAAAATTGCATTATATGCGGCCGCACAATCAATTACCACGAACTCAAGTATTTTAGAGAAAGTTCATTACTCTTCTCCCAATGTCGCCACTAGTCCGAACGTCCATATGGTTGTTGTTCCTTCCCCCGAAAACTCGTATAGAGTCATTGCGGTCGCCACAAATCGGTTACGAACAATCCCATCCTTTATAGGGTGGACCGGAAAAGCACATTTACAGAAGTTTCATTATCCACCATTATGTGGGAATTGAACGTGGCTAGCATCCTCTTTCGGGAAAATGATTGGTTTTTTTTCCAACCGATGTTGTTTCGATAACCGTTGCTCTGAAACAAAATCCACACCATTATGAGTTTTCAACTCATTAATATACCTCTTTTGGGCCCCGCTGCTCGTGAGTGCCAAATGAGGTCCTCCGACAATAGTAGTCATATCTCCTCCTTCTATCGGGGGATGGTCGACCTGATTCATCCGAGCTCTAGGCTGTCCTGTTGTGGCTTCTTGAGTTGGTTGAGGATTCTGCCCTGTGTATTGATTGGGCACTACTCGATTTTGGGCGTACTGAGCTAATGGCCCAACTCGAATGAGAGTCCAATCTCATTCTTTAGCTGTCAACAGTCATCGGTGTTATGAACAATGTCATTGTGCAATCGGCAAAACTTTGAGGGGTCTCTTTTCGCCCTCTGATGCCTTAAAGGCTCTGGCTTCTTCCATGGGAGGCGATTATAATTTTCCAGGAAGATATGTTCCTGGGTGTTCATTAGGTCGGTGTAGGTGGCATAAATGGGCTCAAATTTCTCCATAAACTTGTTCTTCTTCGTGCCATTCTGGTCACCCTCACCATTCCCCAAATTAATTACTAGTTTATTATTAACCCTATGAATGTAATTAATTTCAAAGTCATAGTTATAAAAGAGTTTGTTTCTATAATTAATGTGATCTAAATAATTACCTGTTACTTTCATCTAAATTTACTAAAACGCTTTATACATAAAAGTTGGTTATCATAAAGGCCTATAAAAACTATTGTCTTTATTATGGGGTGAGTTACCAAGTTTTAACTAATTTAATAGTTCGTAGTTTACATGCAATTGATTTCACCAAAACAACTCATATAAACAAATAAGACAATCCAAGATAATCATGTTTCTAAAAGATGAATGATTAATGAGAAATTGTGTGGGGTTTCATGACTAGCATGTAATTGACTAATGCATGATCATGTTATCAATAAAAAATCAATGAACATTTATTTAAATAAATAAAATAAATAAACAATAAATGATAAACCTAGTACTAATGGGTATTTCTAAGATTTACAACCCTTTGAAAAAAAAATTAGAAATAAAATTGCAATCTAAGCCTATCTAGCTTTCAAGACTCTCCATGAATGCTCCTCATTTCCTTTAGGCTTTCTTGCTAATATTTAGGAACTTTGCTTTTGCCCAACTTATTAATTAGAAACTAATTTTCTAATTAATTTATTTAATTAAAACTAACTTTTAATTAAATAACCATTTTTGTCATCTTTTTAATTTAGTTGAATTTAAATAATTAAATTATATTTCATTTTCCAATAAAAAAAAAAGATAATTAAACTTTTAAATTCAAATATTTTAAAAATTAATTAAATAAAAGATATTTTATAACAACTCTAGGATCTAGGGTTTGGCACCAAGATTGGTGCCCTAGCCATCCTAGGGACGACGACAGCATAAAGCCTTAGGCTCGGGTGCATGGATGCAGCAAGGGCACGACACTACCTACACACACGGCAAGAGACCAAGGTGCAGGGGCACGGCTGGATGTGTGCACGCGGGAGCAGGGGCTCGTGAGCCTGGGTGTGCGCACAGGCGTGGCAGCCACGGGGCTGGTGCGTGCGGCTGCAGGAGATTTGGGCCTAGGCGTACGTGTGGGTGAGCAGAGGCTCGGGCCGTGTGCCTTTTATGTGCATGGATAGAGTTCCTCCTTATCTCTTGTGTACAGATTTTTTAAAATACATATTTCTCAAATAAATTTACAAAAGTCCTATGCCCTTTATAGCTTACACAAAATCTAGAAAAAAACAATAAAATTCCTAACCCAATAGCACCATATAATTAACGATCCATCATTCAACCATACATTCAAAGAACATATTCATTCATTCAATATACATATCAACATACATATAAAAAATGCAAGAAACCCACACAGTATTTAATATATATATATGTATAGACTACTCAGTACCAATTGTTAATATTAAATGATCAAATCAAAGGTACGCAGTGGAATATATGGACCCATTTTAATAAATATTAATACCAATCAGGATCATACACATATATAAATATTAAATCACATACAAATAGATCAAAGATTACCTCTTGTAGCCTATCAACTGTCCCTGAATCATTTTGTATAAATCAATGATCTTCCTATCCAGTGTTCTGAGATCTCACACCCTGATCTTCCAGACCAATATCCTCAAACACACAAGGACGTGTGTGGGCACGTAGAATTCCAAAAGTTGATTTATGTGACTCCCTAGATGTACTTAACATATGAGATCTAGAGAGTTTTGAAAGAGAGAACGTTTAGAATATTTTTCAAGTTTAGGGAAAACTATCACTTTTGACAGAGAGTCTGATTATCTATCTTTCTTCTGAATATCATGTATATTAGATTTATAAAGATATTTATTCTAATTAAATAATCTTTATTTAATTAAAATATAATTAATATTAAAATTGATTAGATATTTTTATTTGATTATCTATTTAAATCATATTTTAAAAGAATAATTAAATAACTGATTAAAGAAATTTTTGTGAAATTCAAAATTAAAATCCGAGAGATAAAATCCTTAATGCTAGGCGGCTGTATCGACCCAAAATCACTAATATGGCTTAAGGGCCTTGATTAGTGTGTCGGGAGGGCATAATTGGTTTATGTTTGAATTTATTGAATTAATGCATGATTGTATGATAAGCGTGCTTGTGTGATTATATGAATGTAAGTGTGGTTAAATGTTATATCTGTGAGAACCACATTATTATGTGGGTAGATCTGCGCGTGCGACTTGAGGCGATTTTAGGGAGCTAGATAGCAGGAAAGTCACAACGGGGCTTAATATTTGACTTTGGGCAAGTCAGGGGTATTTTAGGTATCGGGTAGTTATTTAGACTATCGGGTTATGGAAATAAATATATGGAGATATATTTGAGGTTAGGAGGCTTAGGCGGGAATATTGGGGAATTTTACCGTTTTTCCCTCGGGGACGTTTCCGGTACCCCGAGCCTCCGGATTGACTTCACTGGCTAAGATTAGACTAAGTTACTGGAAAACAGTAGATTAAAAGACACAACCGACCCTTTATCATATCTTCTCCTTCTCCTCTTCTCTCACTACAAAAAAAAAAAGTGTGTTAGCTGCCAAAAAACTGGTAGCAAACTATGTCTTTTTGGTAGCTAATACCCATTTTGCTACCAAAATTTTATGGTAGCTGGTTCGTAGCTAAAACCCCGTCGCTAAAGGTTTCTTGCTACCAAAAAATATTGTAACTAATTATTCTTATTTGCTACTAATTTTTTAGTAGCTAAAAATATTAAATCTAGTAGCTAAAACACTACTTTACGGGACTACTAGAGGTTTTTTGATACTATAATTTGGTAGCCAATTGCATTTAAATTGGTAGCTAAAGAATTTGTGTCATTAAAATTTATTTTATTTTCAATCCACCAAAATCATTTTACTACCATAATTTGGTAGCAAACAATCACAAAATTAGTAGCAAATTATTTGTTTTGTACTTGAAAATTCGATACTTTTGCTACTAAAATTTGGTAGCAAAATTAATAATAAATTAAATAATTTTTTTAATATATAATTTGATTAGTTTTTTAATTTAATTATTTTATCAATTCTATTTTTTATTATAATATTTACAAAAAAAACATTAATAAAATATCAAAAATAATTTTTATAAAATAGATAAACAAAATACAAACTAAAAAAAATATTTAGTACAAAATCAATATAAAACATAATACAAAAATCTATACAAATGTCAAAAATTGTACTTTTAGTTCATATTTACATATATAAAGAAGTTGGCAGCAATTCCACTTCATGCTCCCTCTTGAAGGCTCTTTTCATTTTATTGCTATTTTTAGTTCCAACAACAATCATTCCTGAAAATACTTCACAAGCATTCAGAATTCAAAAATATTAATTTTGTGGACAATTGCAAAGAATTGCAACATCCAATTAATATAAAGCATAAAGAAAAATAACAAACACTCAAGGCTTGGGGACACTGAATTTCATTCTCTCAGAACAAGGTGCATGAAGAAAAATAAAGGACGATGTTATGAGGTATAATTACTGGACTCTAACAAAAAAGGAAAGGAATGGTTATGAGGTATCCATTACTTCTCACAAATTGGTAAAATAAAAAATGTTACATTTGTACCAATACCACATCCAACCCCAATATAAGATACACATGCAACCACTAACCTAAGAAAAACATCTGAAATCTTTCCTTTTACTTTTGGTGCTTTGACTCATTTATAAAATATTTGCATGTCAGTTCAAATGATCTGTTTTGGTTATAACTAAGGACTACATCCACCTATAATTTTCAAATTGGTCTTGTAATCTCGTTTCAAGGTGCAAAATTTGTACACAAGATATTGAATTTGTTTAGAATCTTTATACAACTTTAAAGAGCTTAATCACAATACTTTAAACCAACATGCCAATGAGCAAAATTATGGATGACTGTATCAATCATAAATGCTTGAAGTATGGCAGTGGTGAGCTCAGTGACAGATATGAAGAGCTAAGAAAAAGAAAAAGTGAGTGGTTTTCATACCTGTTTGACATAGTTTGATGCTTCCATAGAACTACCAAACTCATTTTCCTTAACCTTTTAATTTATTTGGAAAGCTTCCAATGCATAAAAGAGAATATAGAAAGAGTGAGATGCTGATTGAAGAACAGAGGGCTTCATGTTTATCATTCTCTTCCTACTTCACACCTAAAATCAGCTTTCTTAAAGGCCAAGCTACCAAATACTCACTCACTTGTTCCATTACATAGATAGAAAGAAGAAGTAGAAAACAGATGAAGAAATATCAAATTAAAGTTTTAAGAAACTAATAGAATTGCCATCCAATTTCCCACAAAAGAACTGAATTTTGACACACAAAGAGAAAAAAACTCAAAACCACTCTTAAAGCAATTCTTCTGAGTAAGTGGCTCTCGGTTTTTCTCTTGAAAACAAACATGGATTATGCATATATATATACACACACTAAACTAAAAATATACAGTAAATTAGATGCCAAAAAGAAAAAAGACAATTAAAAAAGTAAAAGAAACAATATTATTGTCTTTTTTGCTATAGGATAATATAACTTTATATATTATATATATTTATGTTATATGTACTTCATTAGTTTAATTTATATATGATCTGATCTTATAATTTATTCAAACGTGGAAATCATATCGATCATTGATGACTAGATCACTTATATCTCTAGCTTCTATAAATAAATCAATTCTGATTATGTATAGCTATTAATGGTTGTGTTCATGATCATATAGCTATAGCTATTACACAAAGAAAATGTCAATTAAGTTAATCTATTGTCCAAGAATGTCACCTGAATCACAAAGAAAAATGTTTGAAGTTTGAAATTCTTGAAAATTCATCTCTTAAGGCAGTTTTTGTCAATATGTTTCTCTTGGTTTTGCACTTGAAAAAACAACATCAATTATGCATACATATACACATTTACATGTTGAGCATTATAATGATCCATGAAGATCTAATCCATATATAGATGATAATTCCCATATATATATTTATTTATATAACAAGTTCTTTCTTAACACCATAAACCAGACCCTCTACTGCTATAAGCATCAAACTTTGATCTACTGTCATCCATGCTTAATTATCTATACTTAAATAGGTTTACACATTCATGAGAATACACCAGAATTGAACAGAATCTCTACTAATCCTTGAATTAGAATTTAAAATAAAGCCTAATTGGCTAAAAATTATTATCCCAATAGTATAAAAACAGAACACATATAGCCTATTTTCTATCCAACTACTCAAGTTCATATGAAGAAAAATTGGACCTAAAAGACACCCCATAACTTAAAAAAATTCCAACATAAATGCACTCAATGCAGTCACTTTATTCTTGTCCGACCAAGTTTCAACAAAGTACACATAAACCACAACAGAACACCCAAATCAGCTTTCTTAAAAGCCAAGCTACCAAATACTCATTCACTTGTTCCATTACATAGATAGAAAGAAGAAGTAGAAAACAGATGAAGAAATTTGAGTGAGAGATAGAGAAAAAAAAGATAGAGCTTTAAATAAAATGGGAATTTGAGTTTAATGGCCTGGAGTTGGAGGGGAACTTTTGCATCTTCTGTGGAGCTTTAGAGATAAAAAAAATCAAACCCACCTACTAAAAACTATAAAGCAAAGAATATATTCTTTTTGAGAGAGAAACCATAGGGAGAGTGACTCTCTCCACAAACAAAGAAAGAGAGCTCAGTAAGAAGATGATCAAGAGAGAGAGAGAGTGGGCTAAAGCCTAAAGAGAGAGAGAGAGTGCGGACCCAAAGAGAGAGAGAGTGCATGATTTTTGTTTATGTTTCGATCAAGTTTTGCTTTGGTGGGTTAGAGCGATTACATCCAAATTCAAATATATGAGTCAGCAAAACTGATTCCTATGTATGGGTCAATAATACAAATATCTTTAACATAATTTAAAAAAACTAACCTATTATATATATGCATATTCAGTTTTTTAATAATTAAAAAATATTTTACTTAACTATAACCACATATTTAGGAAACAACAACCATTAATTATAAAATGTAAATTTAGTTTTAATTTTTCCCAACGGTGTAAAGTAGGAAATGTAATAAAAATTAATTATAAAAAAATATTTAATATTTTCAAATTTTTATTTCATAAAATATACATATCTCTCTATATATGTATAATCAGCCATAAATATAGGAAATAAAAGTATTAATTAAAAAAATTACAAATAACTAGTTTGAAATTTAAATTTTAGTTTTTTAAGGAAGATACTATCTAAGAAAATTAATATATATAGTAAGTATCTCTTTTTTTTTCACTAGTTCATCGACATTTTTTTGAGGTATGTATGGCATATACTGATTAAATATCATGGCTATATTGGTTAGATTGTTTAATTAAAAAAATTTCATTAGGTGCTTCAACTGGGTGTAAGGAGAAGGTAGTGACAAACAGGTTTTTATTCTCTGAACAATATTTCACTAAAACAATATGCATTGAAATTAACATGGAAATAAAAACATTGATCATAGACATATACATCTCTTTTTTCTTATGAATGTTGTTATACTTTCTTGAAGATTCATTAGGTGTTTTCTGACATTTTGATCACACAAATCAAACACTCTTTGATGGAAATCTATAATCAAAGAAAAAAAAATACAAGGAACAAGTAACTAGTTCACTTATCTTGTATGATATGCTTGTTTATTTAAAATTTATTTATTTCTCTCTATTTCAGGTGCTTCAACTGAGATATAGAGATAGAAGGAGAGTTTTTGGTGCTTCAATTACAACAAATATAGAAGGAACTAGTACCAAATATCAATTTCAGGTTTGAACTCCCTACTATATTTTTTGACTAAAACAATATCCATTGAAATATGATCATTATTAATAAAATATAGAGTGGTTCTGCATATATCTGTTATGGTATCACAGCCTTAAATTGATCCAAATATTTTTTTTTCTCTCATGGCCACCACCACTAATACCAGTCCAACCATTCTCAATACAACTGAACCCAACAAAACACTAATTAGCATCAACGTTGCTGCCCAAACTCCACTAAAACTAAACTCTACCAATTATCTCTCTTAGAAACTACCACTCAAATTTTGACCATTCATTTTGGATTCGCCAAGATCAATTAATTCTTAATGCCATTATAGGTTCCATCTCACCAACAATCAATTAATACTCTATGACTAGAACAGATCAGAAAAAAAAAATTAAAACCAAATTCAAGCCTACCCAAGAACAGAACACGAAAAAAAAACCATGCTTTACCTGTGTCAAGAGGACATTGCTGGGCTTCAGATTTCCCCATCGTAGTTTGAGAACTCTGTATAGAGGATCCCCTGGCGATTCCTTGGATTAGTTTAGAACGAGTATATTAACAAATTAATGACTGTGAAAGAATATGATTTTGTGTTTGTGTGTGTATGTGGAGATTTCTCTTACCATGCATAAAAGCTGCCTTTAGGAATGTACTCGGAGACTAACAGTTTCTCCACTCTCCACCGAACCGCCTTATCTCGACGTCGAACGCCATAGATAGCCCAAATGACCACAGCAACCTTAGAGGCTGACCCTAACCCGCCATTACCAAGCACCTCCGCCGCAGCCTTCATCAAATCCGACAACCCAAAAAACCCTATTCATCTAACAATTATCAAATCAGTCATGGACCCTCAACTTCGAATGAGAGAGACAGAGAGAGCTCGAGTGAGAGGGAGACAGGAATACGAGAGACAGGGGAAGAATAATGGGGTCTGGGTTTAATTTCAATTGAGTAAGAGGGAGCTAGGGATTTGAGAGTGTATAGGGGAATATGAAGAAGAAAATGAAATGGGGCTTTTCTTTTCAGCTTTATTGGCTATGGTAGCTGTGCAAAAGGGTGAGAGAGAGAGGGATTAGAAGAAAGAAACTTAGAATCAGAGACACAAAGAGAGCTAGAGTGAGAGGGAGACAGGAATACGAGAGAGAGAGGGGAAGAATAATGGGGCCTGGGGTTTGATTACAACTGAGAGATAGAGAGATTAGAGTGAGATGGAGCTAGGGCTTTGTGAGTGAGATGGAGCTACAGATACGAAGAAGAAAGAAGAAAACGAAATGGGCTTTTCGATCGGATGAGGTGTATTGGCTGAAGCCCTTCATTTTAATTTAGAAATAAAATTAAAAAGAAACATAAAATACTTAGAGAAAGGAAAATGACCACTTAATGATTTAATATTAATTTAATAAAATTACTTATTTGCCTAGATAACATAACACACTTCATATTCCATTGATAGAAATACCCCGTTTGAATTCGTAAAATTTCAAAGTTAATTATGTGGTGGTACATTTTTTCGATTGTGGAATGAGCTTCTTTATTATTAATTTTTCTAAAAAAGTATTTTATATTGTGTACAAACTTTATCAACTTTACTATTGTGAGACATTCTATTAATTTTTCCTTTCTTTTTGATAATTTTTTTTAATTAAAGTTGGAATTTAAGAAATCTTCTAGTGTTTGTAAAAAAAATTTGTAGCGAAATTACCCAATATTTTTTTATTAGTTTAAGTATTCAAGATTTTTTTCGTTGAAACTACTCACGTATCCGAAAACTGAGATAGTAGTCACTCATTCTAGAATTGAGATAGATTTAATAGTTGTTGACTGATTTTTTTGTCAATTACAAATAAACCAATAAAGCATAAAAAAAAATCAAACACGTGATATGTTCGGGATTTAGGTTATTAATTAGTCCTAGTGCACGAGTTAATTGTATTGAGAAATAAGAACTTGCAAAACGTAAGAGGGTGTTTGGCACCTTAGCTAAAAAACTGTGTTTTGATTTTAAAAGCTAAAAATTGTTTTTCGAAAACAAGGAAGTTCTTTAGAGATTTATTAGGTCGCATTTTTGCATGCACAAAACAAGTGATACTCTAACCTTATTTATAGGCAGTTGAGAGGATTAAGCTCATTAGTGTCTGATTAGAATAAAATTCCCTTAATGGGTTTAAGCTTATTATTTTAGTTTTGGTATCATTGAACCTTATAATTCTATATATTTAATTATTTTAAATTTGAATTTATAGTAGGATTTTCTAAAGTTTTTTGGTTTTTTTATTTTTATTTTAATTTAGTAATTAAATTTGTTTCATGAATAATAATTTTAGTATTTATTCCTTTAAAAAGAAAATTTTAAAATTTAATGCACATTATCAATCTTAACATTTATTGTTAATTTAATGCACAACGTTATCAATCTTAACATTTATTGTTAATCTAATGCACATTAAAGTGATGTGTGGCTGGAGTAACAAATCATTTGATTTGTTGCTCGACTTACTTTCGAAAGCATTTCCCAAAGACAATAAAATTCCATGATCTTATTATGACGCTAAGAAAATGTTGCGTGATCTTGGTTTACGGTACGAAACTATTCATGTATGTGAGTGTGATTGTGCTTTATTTTGGAAAGAGAATAAAAATGTTGAAAGATGTCCTATATGTGGTCATGAACGATACAAATTCCAAGGAACTAAAGGCAAGAAGATCCCACACAAAAAGATGCAATATTTTCCTATAACTCCACGACTACAGAGACTTTTTATGTCACGCCATACATCATCTGATATGAGGTGGCATAAGGAAGAACGTGTTGATACAGAAGGTGTACTTAGACACCCAGCAGATGCAGAGGTTTGGAAGGATTTTGATAGACAATATTCAGATTTTGCGAAAGAATCTAGAAATGTAAGGCTTGGATTTGCAACAGATGGGTTCAATCCATTTAGTGATTTATCAAACTCATACAGTATGTGGCCAGTGTTACTAATGCCATATAACATGCCGCCATGGAGATGCATGAAACGAGAATTCTTAATGATGGCATTATTGATTCCGAGACGTCGTGCTCCAGGAAAAGACATAGATGTCTATTTACAACCTCTGATCAATGAGCTAAAAGAACTATGGGAAAATGGTGTACGTACTTTTGATATTATTGATAAAGAATATTTTACAATGCATGTAGCAATATTGTGGACGATCCATGATTTTCCAGCATATGGTACTGTATATGGGTATATCACTCAAGGTTATAAAGCTTGTCCTGTTTATGAAGATGACACATTTTCATTTCGAATAAGAGGAAAAACATGTTTCATGGGTCATCGTCGATATTTGTGTCCGAACCACCAATGGCGCAATGCAACCAAGTTTTTTGGCTTGTACATATGCTGGTTGTATGGTTAATGGAGTTCGATACCATACAAAAAGTCGAGATGAAAGACTTTTAACTCAAAACTACGGTGTTCACGTTGAAGCAGAATATGATAGAAATATATGTGATTTTTATGGTGTCATCAATGAAATTTGGGAAGTACATTACCTCTATTTGAACAAAGTTATATTGTTCAAATGCTCTTGGTACAATAACAATGGAAGTGATAGAATGTATTCTGAATATAACTTTACTAGTATCAACATCAACTCAGAATGGTTTGAAGATGAACCATTTGTTCTTGCCAATCAAGTAAGTTTGGTTTTTTATTTGGATGACATTAAAAAAAGTAAAGATAATAAAGATTGGAAAGTGGTAAAAAAAGTAAGTCATCGTCACGTCAGGGATATACCATCAAAGCCAATGGATGGTGAAGTTGATGATGAAGATCCAACTATCAACAGTTCTGAAGCATATCAAGAAGAGTCTTCGAATGGCATTGGCGTGAATTTTGATTCAACGACAAATGATACTAATCTTATTCGGGATGATATTGAAGATATAGAATGTGATAATTATCAATTGTTCAATGAACTTCAAATAAATCATAATGATCAAGTTCAAAGTGATATAAACAGTGACGATACCGATGAAGAAGCTTTACTCGATGATTCTGAAGATATAACTTTGAGTGATGAAATTGATTAACTATAATGTGTGTTATTATTTTTATTTTTTGTAAAGTTTTGAATATGCAAATTTATTATATGCTAATAAAAAATTATATTTTTTAGATTTTTAATCATGACAAATGAGAAGTCTCTCGATCCACCAATAACTACTAGAAGGGTGTTTGGTCGTAAGAGGACGCATATTAACTCTTCATCATCTACACAGTCTCCTCCTCGTTTGCCATGTTCTTCCAATGATGATTCAATAACACCATTAAATGATGAAACACACAAGTCCTTAGAAGGTATAAATGGTTTATGTACAACTTATGATAATATGATAATATATACATTAAAAATTTATGAAAATAGTTATGATTATAAGTAATATAACAATTATTTGACAGAATCAAGGAAGAGAACTCGTGGCCCTACTCGTGGGGATGGTGTCAGATGCTTGTTAAAGGATGATGCAAGTAAGTTAAAGATTTACTATAAAAAAGGAGAACTTCGAGTTCATGGGACGCATGCCACTGCATTTGCGAACATTGTTGGTGTAAATGTACGCCATCATGCTCCACTTCAGTATAGTGGATGGGCTAAAGTTCCTCCAGAAGATAAGAAAGTCGTATATGCTCGTATCATGGTATGTTTAATTTACCATACTTATTTTATAATATTTTTTGCATGACAATTTATTTTTTGAAATTCTTTTTGCAGGATGTATTCGAGATGGATTTTAAAAAAGATCCATATCTTGAAACTATTTGCAATCACTATTGTTCAGAGCGCTATAAAGATTATCGTAATAATTGTCACAAAGAGTACAAGAATATCATCAAAGAAGGTAAGAATCCATTAGAAAATCGGCCTGTGAAATTGGTGCTAAGAGATGAAGATTGGCAATGGATGTGCAATAAATGTTTCTCTAACAAAGAATGAAAGGTATCCTACATTTCTTGAATTATTTGTACACATTTCATAATTTTTAATTCTTAAAACTCACATGAAAAGTATTTTGTAGAAAAAGTCAATTGCAGGGTCAAAAAATAGATCAAGTGTTTCTTTTATGCATTCTGGTGGAACTAAGTTATTTATTCAGTATTTACATGACGAGGTAAACATATATTTGGCATAATATCATTGTAATTTTATTATATTTAATGTTATTAATTATTTAAATGCATTACAGAAATCAAAACAAATAATGGATGACAAAGTACAACAAGAAACAATGAAGTTTGGAGAGATTGAAATGTTTCGAAAAACTCATTGTACAATTAAGAATGAGTGGACCCACAGAATAGCCGAGGACAAATATGTATGTTCGACTTTTAAAAATTATGAATTTTTACCTTCTAAATTTTGTAAAACTATTACACTATTATTTTGTTGTTATTGTAGAAGGAAATGGTAGAGTTACGAAAAGAGAAACTCATTCAATTTGAAGATGGATTGTTACTAGTAATGGATGAGGTTGTTATATACAGGCAAGTTTTAGGCAAAGAAAAATATGGTTGGTTACGAGGTTTTGGTCCTATACCCGGAAAGAAGATGTCAACCCAGTTATCATCCAAACGTGAAGAGATTGAAGATGAACGTTTGAAGAAATTAGAGAAAATCGTTGAAGATCTTAAAAACGAACAAAATAAAAACATTGCAAGAATTGTTCAAGAGAATATGGAGAAGTTCTACGAATCACAACAAAGTCGATTATTAGAACAAAGAGCATTAGAGTCACAAATCACACCTCCTCCATCAATGGTTTCATTAAATTTTAAATCCAATATTACATATAATTTATGATGTTTTTTTCTAATCAATTATTAATTTTATATTTTGTTTCAGAATAAACAACATAGTCTTTCACTGCAACTGGAGCCATGTAAAGGAAAAGATCAACATTCTTCTTCACAAACTCTCAATACATCCTCCACAAGTTTAAAGGAAGTGCAAAAATCTCCAATTCAATTTGAGATGCCCAAGGATGCTCCAAAGAGTGTAAAAGCTGTATTACTAGCTGTTCGACTTTATGAACCTTCACACACATTTCGTATTGCCATGGACCCATAAATTTTGGATAGTGATCAATACTTATTTATTTCACCTGAAGATGTGATTCACCTTGGCACCATGACAGAGATTGGAGCTTCTTGTATAAAATTTTGGATCAGGTAAAAAAGAAATACCTTTCACATAATTCTCATGCACAAAATAACATTATTTGTCTTACAAATTCAATTGTAATATTTAGGATCTTACATCGAAAGTTGGAAAAAGCAAATCGAGCACAATATTTTCGTTTCTTTCATCCAACTTTTGCTTTGGATTCGTGTCAAACACAAAATGTAATATCAATGGCAAATCGCTTGGAAGACACGGATCAGGAAAATTTTGGTTGCTTCCTATTCATATTGGGTAAGATTTATTTATTTATTTAACTAATTACATTATCAATATCTTAATTTATATACAATATCGTATTTTATGGTCAGCAGATATCATTGGATGCTAGTAATAATTGATCCATTGCGTGATATATGTTATTGGTTTTATCCAATTAGACTACCCCCACGAAATGAAATTAAAAGTCTAATGGCAATGTAAGTTAAATAGTGATATGGATTAGTCTTATTTAATTTTTACTTTAAATTTATTATTAAATATTTTATTTCTTTATTAGGGCTTTTGATTACTACAATACCTCCAAAAATAGGCAACCAAAAGAGATTACATGGAAATCTATAAAGGTAAGTTATAAAATAATATCACATAATATATATTACATTTGATAGTTACTAAAAAAATATTACAATATAATATTGTATTGAAAATTTAAATTATCAATATCTTTTAATCTTGTCATTTATATTTTATGAATTTGTGTAGTGTCCTCAACAACCATCAAATATTGAGTGTGGATATTATGTAATGACATATATGTGTGACTTTTGCATGAATTCTAGACCTATCAATTGGTTAACTACTCATGTAAGATGTATATAAATACTATTGAAATAGAATATTTTGTTATTATATTATACAATTGACTAATATTCATTATTACTTACATTTATTTATTACAGTGCAAAGAAAAGATGAAAGATTACACAAAACAAAACATTGATCAAATTCGAGTGGAGTGGGCTGAAGAATTCATAGAATTGGTTGACTAATTCCAATGAGCAATACTATAGTTCCTTCTCCAATTTTCATTTTCAAAACTTGTATCCAAAGAGTTTTGTGGTTCTAGTTTTTTATTTATTTTGAATAGTTTTATAGTCACTATGCTCTTTTTTCCCCCAAGAGGCTTTTTCCCATTGGATTTTCCATTTTGCGTTTTTTAACTGAGGCTTGCCATAGGTTCAATGCAATATCTTTGTTTTAGGAAAGTTATATGCATCCCTATACATGACTTATGTAGTTTCTTACTTCTATTTTCCTTCAAGTTTGTTATTGTACTTATGATATTTTTAATTTTATCTTTTGATTTTGTCCATATACATTTAGTTAGTTTTTTTTTATCTTGATCTTATTTTTTTAAAAATAAAATTATTTTACGAATTAAAATATTATTAATTTGTTGAGAGTCCATAGCACAAATCTAAATTTAATTACTTTATGTTTGGCATTCTTATATATTTTTTACATTATAATTTTTATTGTATACTTTCTCTACCAATACTTTTGTAGCAAAAATACTACTACTAGAAATATTTTATTTGCTAGTGCCAAAATATGATATAATTTAGTAGCAATAAATTTATTTCTACTACCAAAGAATTGATCACTAAATGGGAAAAAAACAAAGATAAAATCATATAAAATGCATCAATTTTATATTTGGTGCTAATATTTAATTTTAGCTACAAAAAAATATTTGTAGCTGACAATATAAATATGCTACCAAATATTTTGGTAGCAGATGTATTTAGTATCATTTAATTATAATTTGCTACTAAATCATTTTGCTACCAAAATTTAGTAGCAAATTTATTCATTGGTGCCAATAATATTAGCTACAAAATAACATTGGTAGTTGAAAATATAAATATGCTACCAAAATATTTGGTAGCAATAATATCTGGTATTGTATGATTAGAATTTACTACTAAATCATTTTGCTACCAAAATTTAGTAGCAAATGGTAATTAACTGCTACCAAAAATATTTGGTAGCTAAAACTTTTGTAGCTAAAAACCTGATTTCTTGTAGTGTCTCTCTTTTCTCTCTTAAGGAAACTACAAAAAACTAAGGAAAACTCAACTGGGAATTCTGTGTTTGAGCTGAATTTATGAAGGATTAGCCTAGCTCTGACTAAGGGACACTCAACTAGGATCAAGGTAAGGATTAATTCTCACTCTTGAACATTATAACTTTAAATCTTGACTGGGTATTAAAAGTGTTTCTGGTTTTGATATTAAAGATTGAATTAAAGCTGAGAAGTTTGGATTCTAGCTTAGGAGCCAGTTAAGGAAGTGGTTCAACAAAGAAGGTAAGCTTCAATTCGTAATTTAGAGGTTAAAATTTGAGTTTGCATGACTGGTTTTTGGTGTTTTGAGCTGTTGGGTTTCAGGGATCAAAATGGGATTTTATTAGGTTTTTAAGCTGGATTTCTGTTGGTTTATGCTGTTAGAATCATGTAAAAAGTTTTGTGATTAATGGGTTTTGAATTAGGGTGCTTTGGGGTGGTTTTAATTGAGGTTAGGATGTTAGATATGGTGGATTTTCTGGGCACGAAGGGTAGGGTCGTGGCTCTGTTCTAGAGTGCTGCGACCCTATGAAGAAAAGAAGTTAGGGAGGCTCGGCCAAAGGGGAGCGCCACGGCACCACAGGGTAGGGCCATGGCGCGTGTCTGTCTTCTGAAGGGCTTGTTTTCTGTTTTAGGGGCGGGCCGCAACTAGGTTTCAGGGGCCGCAACCCTTAGGTGCATTTAAGATCTTTTGGGGATTTTAAGCGCGGGAACTTAACCTAGGGTGCTTGGTATCAATTTCACCACTATGCTTGGTGGAATTTGATGTCCTGAAAGCTAGCATTGTACCCGGAAACCTTTATTTGAATATTAATGGAATCCATTACCTTGGTTGTGACTAGGTGATAAGCTAGGGCTCGGGAAAACAGATCGTGCTCGAGGGACGTTGCTTGTAGTCAGTGAACGTGGAAATTAAAGGTAAGAAAACTGCACCCGGTTGTGTAATTGTAATGGGACTAAGGGTTCCCTAATGTGTATGCTTTGAAAGGATGGTATTAAGCCATATAAACAGTAAACCAACAGCCTAAGAGTGTCGAGGTTACACTAGAGCACAGGGCGCAGCTCGGCCACTGGTAGCCGAGGACAGCTTATTATGCACTGAGATTGGTTTAAGCGGGCCGGAGTCAGTGGGGTAAACAGAGGGTGCGACCTAAGTTGTTGGCCCTGATATTCGTGAAACTTGATTGTTATTAACGTATAATCGCATCCGTGATTCTGAGTACATGATATATGACTACTATGAGTGTTAAGTGTTCGATCATGCTTAAAGGATTAATTATCTGCTATTGTTGTTTGTGATGTATATTATGTTTTCTTGCTAGGCCTTGGCTCACGGGTGCTACGTGGTGCAGGTAAAGACAAGGGCAAACTTGATCAGCCCTGACTTGGAGAGCTCTATGAGTTGAATGTACATGACCAGCTGCTCAGCCGCCACGGTTGAGGGGAAGGCAGGAACAGGGGAACCATAAATGTTTGTCTTGCCTTAGAATGGTTGATGGTTGTCTGTATTTTGTCGATTCTGTAAACCAACTTTTAAATACTATTTCTTTTTGGGATCCCATGTGTAAAACTGTTTAATTATATAAAATGTATCTTTTGATACCAAAACCCTTTCTAACCCTAGCACATTCATTGTTAGTGACACGTTTTAACTAAATGACTTGATTAGCAAGTCCTGCAACTTTATAAGTACACATTGTAGCGGTCTTGGCTATCCAGGGCGTTACAGCGGCACACACTGTACTGTACAGTGTGTTTCGCCCAGCTCTATTAAGGTTGCCCTAATTTTCTCATTTGTTTATTTAATCAACTTTTAAGACAAGATATTTATTCTAACATAAATATGAGTTAATTCAAAAATAACTTTATCATAAAATATCAATTTAACATTAAATAAATAAATATCATATAATAAATAAGATATTTATTATTTTCTCTCTTTATATTAATCCAAACAATATTAATATTAATTTTGACCTATAGTTTTTCAAAATAAAAACTATATAGTTAAATAATTAATTAATTAATTCACAATTGATCAATTACCCATAATTATCTAATAATTATTTTCTTGTCCTGGAAAATTAATTCATTTGCAATTTAGTCATTTCTCTTAACAAATCTTTCTTTTGACATACTTAGCCTTGATAGTGTAGGACAGATGTGATCTGAGGACCATGGACCTATAATACGAAGCTCCAATAAACAAGATTATTAATTAAACTATTTAATCTAATAATCATATTAATTAATTCCATGATTACTCTACTATAAATATGGAATTGCACTCTAAGTATTTATAGAATTATATTTACAGAGTTTTCTCTAATAGTCTATTGATATAATCAATATATGTAGGCTTGTCCTCCATTATTTGTTCGTTAATTAGGGCTGGTCAAACTTACTTTTTTACCCTTCTAATTACCTCTTGATTCTTAAGTTCCATCAATTCACCAGCGAATAATTAATCTACAATCTAATTATACATTTGTGCACAATAACTATTCAGTTCCAGAATCAACCCTTAAGGAAACCAATATTCGATCCGTTAGGAAAGCATGGATTCCAATATTGTAATTCATGTTCCCAGCCATGATATTGAATCTACAAAACAAAAGTCATTAGCCTCATTATTCTAAGAGCGACCTTAATGAGTCAATCAAATGATCCAATAAATATAAACAAGAGTTCATGAATACTCAGGATTTGGACAGATCTACAAATGATAATCTATTATGACAAGAATTAAATCTTTACGTCAAACGACAAGTTTATAACGATAATTAATTATCATCGGTTTTTTCATATATAATCTCTATTATATATAGCATATTTACTAAGATGTTTATCCACATCAGTAATCCGAATTTAGATTACTTGTATCTCGTACGCTTAGGAAACCATACTAGTTAGCATTCATTAAAGATTTCATACTTTAATATGTTACTGACTATTTTATTCATTATATATGATCTTAATTCTCCCATACTAATATATGATCATATTCTCATGAATGAATAGGGAATTTTCTTGATATTATTATATAATTAATTCAAATAATAATTATAACATTCAAATATAATAAAATTTTACTTTTATTTCAAACCAATAAAATGTATTTACATGTTTGTAGGGCATTAATCCTAATAATATATCCATTGAAGGTCTATAGCATCTAGCTTATCCCAAAGAGCCTTAGCAGCTGCTTTTTCAGCATCAGTGGATGAGATTGCCAGTGTCTCCATAGGCCTAGATGGTGGAATGATGTGTTCGTACACCATATTAGAACGTCAGTGCAGCTTGAATAGGGTAGACCAATTTATTTATTGGCTGTTTTCCATGTCAAGCACAACAAGGAGGGTTGTTTTGATATTGGTGACGGTGGTAGCGGGGTGAATTTCAGAGTCTGCCATTGAAAGGGAGAAAAAAAGAAGAAGAAGAGAAAGAGGACAATGGTGACGGTGGCTAGGGTAGCGGACGAAGGAGATGTTTCCTAAGCAATTGGTACATGAAATAAATTGAATCCGTGATTATTTTCATTTCATTGATTTGCAATGATACAAGACACTACAGGAAAAAGGGGTTTTAGCGACGACTTAAGTCGTTGCTAATTCCCAAAATGTCGTCGCTAATTCCTTTAGCGACCACTATGTCGTCGCTATTTGTCGTCGCTAAATGCCGGTCGCTAATTGTTTTTAATTAGCGACGAACTGGGACATGTCGTCGCTATTTCCCTCTAGCGACAACATGTTGTCGCTAAAAGGTTCTTCTTTTCGTCGCTGTTACTGTGCAATTTTGTCTGATTAGTGCCATAATGTTAAGTTTTAGCGACAACATTTTGTACTTTTAGCGACAATTTGTTGTTGCTAAAAATCCATATTTTTTTTTTTTTTAATTTTAATTTTTTTGGCAATTGTTAATGCACTATTATATATACTTAAAAAAAAGGCCATTATTCAATAAATATACTAATACATTTTTTTTTGCTAAAAGATTTGAAATAGAAGATAAATTTAACTATGCACAAAATTATATTTTTACTATAAATATTTTTATGACAAAGTTAGTATTATAGTAAAATTAAAATACATAAATATAAATGTTTTTAACTAGGTGTTGTAGGATCGACACCATGACCTTGCTGAGAAGATCCAGATCCCGAGACTCCACCAATCCTAGCCAAGTGCTCCTCTATGGCTCGGAGTCGCTCCCTCACCTCTTGCATGTCTTGTGCGGTAGGAGGTGGTTGGGCTGGTTGAGGTACATCAGCCGCTTCACAATTCGCCCTCGTGCGAATCCTACGACCAAGGCCCGGCTGATAGCCTCGACGACGTCCAAAGATCGTCTCAACAAGAATAATGTCATCATCTTCTCTCGGGATAGTACTCGAAGCAGAAGCGCTCGTAGATGATTGTGACTGCAGAGTGTCACGTATCTCCATCATCTTTTCCTGTATCACACAATTTTCAAGAATATTAGAATTTACAACACAATAAAGTAAGAAAATCATAAAATATAAATTTACTTACATAGTTATCCTTTGCTGCCTTGCTCACCCAACCTTCCCCGTCTATGTACTTAGTCGCCATCCAAATCTCTGGAACCCCAGCAAGACACCCAGTTTGTAAATCACGCTACAATACAAGAAGTTTGAAAAAAATTAAGAAAAAAAATCATTATAAAAAAACATAAATAAAAATTATGTAAAAAAGAAAGTACCTTCTTGTGATGAAGGGCTGGTGTAGACTGTGAGCCCTACACGCTTCTCTGTTTTTGTTTTGCACGGTTCGCAGAGTTAATCTCAGAACGCCTATGCAAAGAACTTGTGTTAACCATATGTTAAATTAACAAAAATAAATTAAAAAATAATATGTTTGTGAATACCTTCACTTCAGGGCGATCAAAATACTGGAGCGCCTTCTGCCATTTCTCCATGCCCAAACCATCAGGAGGATGTGCTCGACCATTCTTTTTTAAATGAGTGGACAAGTCATTCTTCCACTCCGAGTAACGATCAGCGCACGACCGTTGAATGCCCAAAAGAATGCCGGGGAGGTTCTCTGAGGCATATCGACTTCGACCAATGTCGAATAAATCATCCTGAATCAAAAAAATAAAATAAATTAGCTAGATTTAATATTAAAGTGAACCCAATAAAAAAATTATAGAAATAAATTACCTCTAGACGAGGAAGTATGCGATCCCTAACATCGCTGGGTAATTTATCCCATCGATCGTAGTCGGGATCGGCATATTGTCGAATGAGAATGCCGATCTCTCTAGAGAAATGTTGGGAATAATCACCAATTTCTTTGTAAGTCTTCCCTCGAACATCCCACTCCAGTGGTAGTGGTCTACCTAATGCAACTCTAGCTTCTCGAGTTGAAAACCCTTTGTTGATGCCACGCCTTTTCGTTTTAGTCGTCACTATTATTTCTCAAATACATATAATTATTATATACACATAAATAAATTAATTCAATATATTCATCCAAAAAAATAATAATTGCATTTGATACCTCTCTCACAATCAGCCTGCATCTGCATTGGATCTGGAGGAGGATTTGCCCCACCATCACCTTCGTGATGTTTCATAACCGCAGAAGACATATCTAAGCCTCTGATAAAAAACACAACTCCATAACATCACATACAACTCAAAGCCTAAGGAATGAAACACACAAATTGCCAAACTAGATATTCATCAAAGTCAAAAGTATAAATCATATACTAAAAAAAATGATCATAGGTACACATCTCATTTTCTCTTTCAATTCACTAATTTTAAACTCTAGTTACAGAGTCACTTGTTACATTAAGACATCAAATAGGTGGTGGCTTAAATCATCTATTACATAAGCAAATATGTCCAACTTTTGTATGAGGTTAAAGATTTTCAAACAAAATTATGTGCCATGTTACTTAGGCCAAAACATTACCCAAGTTGATAGTCCAAAGACCTCACCTAAAAAGATAAAAAATAAAAAACCCGCCTTAGAATCACTTTATTTCAGGAATAAAATTTGCAAGGGATCTTCTTGCATGATCTATCAAATCTGAGTAAACCCAGTTAACAATCATATATCTTTCGAAATAATATGTGTGTGTGTGTGCATTATATAAATATATATATATATATATGATCAAAGAACACCACCCAAACTATGATAATAAAAAAATCTCTTTCCACTCAAACAAAACTCGTTCTATTTCTACACATACCCACCAACTCAAATGGCTTTTCTCTGAAATTCATGATACCCAGAAAAGTATAAATAAATGCCATAAACTTAGTACCAAAACCAAGCAAAAGAAAGCAACTTTGACAACTTAGCAAAGAGAGAGAGAGAGAGAGAGAGAGAGAGAGAGAGAGAGAGAGAGAGATAATAGCTTACCTTGTTTTCTTTTACAGAGGTTTTTACATAAACCAAAAAAGTGCAAGCAAGAAATCACTGTTAATGTTTCAGACCAAGAAGAAGTTTTTTTTTCCTTGCTAAACAAGAAGAAAATGAAGAACAAGCAAGGCATTTTATATGAAGATTGTCCACTTAACTAAACAACTTTTAATGAAGATTGTCCACTTATTTTTTTTTTATATGGGAACAACATTTTAATTAACTAATGGCAATTGCATATATTTATATATAACATATATGTATATGTTAGGCATTAATGTTTCTTCTCAATCATACAAAAACAGAACATATATATACAACCTACCTTCTATCCAAATACTCCATAACTTAAAAATGGATCTAAAAGACACTCCATAACTAAAAAAGTTTCTAAGATAAATGCACTCAGTCCCAGATACTAAATATGACACCCAAAAGGAGATTTGAAGTGATCAGAAAGGAGATACCACCAAAAGAAGAGGCACCCACAAAATGGTTTCAAAGTCCCAGATACTAAATATGACACCCAAGTTAAAAAAAAAAACAGAATGTTCACTTAAAAAAAACAACTGTTTATGACAAGGCTTAACTTATATCAATGGCATTTCTTATTCAGCTGGCTCTCTACCTTTATGCCTTTGAAATAACTACAGCTATACAATCAGACATGAATTTTGCATCATAACATACCACATGCAGATCGCTAAAGTAAAATAGACACAATATTATCAGTCAATCAGATGAAAGTGAAAGTAGAATTATAGTCCAACAAACCTTATTTAACAATAGCATGATTCACAATGTTCTATCTTATTTAAATTCATAATTAACAATAATCAACTTACTTTAAAGTTCCTTAAAATTTTAATTGAAATATGCTCTCAATATTGGAGGTCAAAGCTAATTTTAATGTCATATTCTCATTTCCAGATAATCTTACTCAAACTGTTCGAATTCGTAACAAGAAGAGAGTGCAGGACAAATCACATATTGCATCTCCAGGACTAACTTTTGATCCTCATGCCTCAATAAATATTCAAAAGACCATTACATCATACAATAAACAACAGGTCCCAGAGACCCCAGGCTTTTGACTGTCGCAGTTAAGCACTAAAGCATTACTAATCTTAAAACCTTAGACAGAAAACTTTAACTGCACATAACCAAATAGAAATCGCAAAATCCGTTTGTTACCAGATAAATCCCAACCAAGAGACGATAAGACTAAAATCTAATCATCAACTACCACAAGAACAATAATTTAAGAATTAAATGGTATATGAATTTGAAAAGAAAAAATGCAGAACAGGGCTGCTAAACAAACATAAAAACAGGGGTATTCAACAAATGATCAACCAATAAACCCCATTATAAAAGAAAATCACTAAAAACCTTAAAAATAAAAAACCACTTCTGTTAATTGCAGCATCTAGCTGAAACAAAAGTATATTGTTTACTGCAACATCAATTTATAGCAAAAACCATATAGTGCATAATATAAAAAGAGGGTTTATATGTACCCAGTGGTCCTTGGAATCCAAAGAAATTTTTTAGCAAATGCCAGAGACTCTAGAGTGGTCCCTGAAATGCTACAAGGTTTATATATATATATATATAAATTAAATTAACAATATTACAATAAAATAAATAAATATATATTAACAATATTAACTATATATATATAAAGCTACCTGAATGCCGCCGCCTACGACGGAGCTTCCTGAGAGACGCCGCTGCACGAGACGAAGATAGGCCCGAGAGGATGATCGGAGGATGCTCGAGAGGATGGGGTTCAGTCGATTGGGGTTCTCATGGTTTGGGGTTTGGGTCTGAGAGGAGTTTGGGTTTGAGGTTTGGGGTCTGAGAGGAGTTTGGGTGAGAGGAGTTTGGGTGAGAGGTTTGGGGTCTGAGAGGAGAAGGGAGGAGAAGGGTTTCGGTTTGAGAAGAGAGAGAAAGGGGTTTGGGTATATATGGGTCTGGGAAAAAAAACAAGGGAAAATAAAAAATTGGTGGGTTTTTATTTGGGCGGCTATGTCTGAAAGGGGTTTGGGTATATATGGGCGGCTAAACAGGGGAGACGTGGGCGGCTATGTCTGAAAGTACCTCTAGCGACGAAAATTGGAATGTCGTCGCTAGATGTGTCGTCGCTAGAACCCAATTTTCTTGTAGTGAGACTTGCCTACGGAATGTGACGCTACAAATTTTGGATTACAACTGCTAACAATAATATAGCTATAATTAGGGGATTGCTACAATAAAGGGATTTTACATAGCTCACAAATATAAAAGATTACAGTAAAAGATTATATACTCGTGATACATATATATTCTAACAATAATCACTAATAAATAGCTTCTAAAAGAAAGTTAGAAATCTCAACTTCTAAAAAAAAAGTCATTATAAATTAAAAATGTAGTAGATATATTTTATCCAAACAATCAAATATAGTTTTTTTTTTAATCCTAAAAGATAAAAATATATTAAAATAAACTATGCCAAAAGGGGCCAAAGCTTTAGTGTAACAAAAATTTATTGGTAATAGAGAGATGTATGATTTGTTGTAGCTAATTATATTTTAAGTTACCACAAAGTGATCGGTTGTAATTTGTTTCATTAATGATAAATTATGGCTAAATAATATTTTATATTTGTCACAAAAAATTTTTTAGTCCTAACTAAAACTGATAGATAATAATAATAAAAAAAATATGTTGTGAGTATTTTCTTGTGTTTTTTTCCTTCTGTTTTCTTTCATATTGTGAAGATTGTGACTTCTTTCCTCAACCAATCAAAAGATTAGTAAAATGAAAGCTCACAGTATCTGGTGTTTTCAGTTGCATCTACGCTTTCTCTAGTTGCATCTGCGTGGACACCAGTAAGTTGTAACAGACTAACTAATTGTTGTTAGTTACAGTTAGTTTTTGTTTGTCTCTTTAGCTCTTGTATCTCGACCCTATATATAGTTTTAGGCCTGATCAACCTAAGTGTATTCAATTTCTGAGAGTTTTGGCTGAGAGCAAGAACTGTGTTGTAATACTCTAGTGAGAGAGTGTTTCAAGAGAAGTTGGATGAGTGTTGTTGTAATTTTGAGAGCTTGGAGGGTGTAATCTAGTTTCAGATATAGTGGATTTGACTTAGGCATTGCTGCCTAGCCTTGGATGTAGGATCAACCAAACTGGTTGTATCTGAACCAAGTATTCTTGGTGTTCTTTCTTTTGTGTTTTACTTTTGATTATTTTGGGTTTGTTTAAATTGTCTATTACTTGTTCTTCTTTGTTGCTATTCTTTGTACACTGTATTGGTTGTGTTGTGCATGTCCTAATCAACCCCAACACATATCATTTATATAGTTGCATATAATAATGCTCAATCTCTTTTGTTAATCTAATAATGAAAACAAATGAAGTCTCTCCACGTGAAACTTTTGTAGGCTTCCGAACTACAATATATACAAAATAAATGTTGACAAAAACTAGGTATGCAGCTTTCTACGCACATATGAAATTTACATGTATAAGTTTCATAAGATACATGGAACGTTTTTCTAGTCTTTACGATTGATCATAATTAATGATTGTCTTATTCTCTAAAAATCATACATTTCTGATGGGTCGAGCTTTAACCGATCGAATCTAAGGAAATGTGTGGATTCCCTTTTTAAGTGTTCCGATCTTTCTGGGTTTTCTCGGCTTTTTCATGTCAGCGAGGTCATCGGATTCAGAGTCATCACGATGATCACGACATCTATCTGGACGTTCGCAGCCACGATCGTAATGATTATGATGGGGAGATGGCGGTGGGCATGCCTTTGGAAACTTGGGATTACATATAGGATAATTTTTTCCCATTGCCCCATAACTAATGTAGTTTGCATCTAAAACTACCATATATTCAGCAAAAACAATGAAGACACAAAGAACAACTCCTTTGGACACAGAACTATTAGACATTTTTGTCTATAGTTTTTTGGTTTATATATAAATACAGTTTAATTCTCTCTATGAGTACATATATATGGTTCTTGTCTTGTGATCGCATATAGGATATATTGTAGAGTTATATAAGCAGTGATGTTTCATATATAGGAAAAACATAAGAGTACATTTCGCTTATACTTTTATGGTTTGTTTGTGTAGGCTATAAATATAGAAGTTTCAACTAAAATAGACAAGATATGTTTTAATAAACTTGAAGACTTATCCGATACTAGTTTTCAAGATTTGTTTTTAAAGTGAAGTTCAATAAAAGTAGGCTGCTTCACTTAATTCTCTTCTCTCAGCCTTTTTAATTACACCTCTCATCAAATTTAAAAATTGAAAATTTTATTTTCACAGCCCTAGCATGCTAATTTTTATTTGGTACAAAATTACCCTTTCATAAAGAATTTTAAAAAAGATCTTTCTACACCCATTAAAATAATAATAAAAAATTGATACATTTCAAAATTTTAAAATAAAAACTAATTGCAAAATTTAATTTTTATTATCTTAAACACAAAATAAAAGAAAATAATATTAAATAAAAATTTTCTCATAAAAAATTACTAAGTTACAAGATGTTTGTAAACAGAATTAAATAAGTATTGTTTATTAAAATAAATTTTAATATTTATAATTTTATTTTATACTTGTTATTTATTTTATGCATTAAAAGTGTGTGTGAAGAAATATAATTAATTTTATTGTTAAATAACTAGTTTAGATATTTGTGTAAATTTATAACAAAGTTATAATTGATAACATTTAATTATTTAAGATAGGATGTGGAGAGAAAAAAAAGTATCATACAGAAATTATTTTTTGTAAATGTTGATCTCATGATTGTTTTTTTTTTAATAATTCACATTTAATGTTTTAACCCATCTAATTAATCTTATTTGTTAATATTCGAAACCAACAAAGTGAAAAGAATAAAAGACTAAGACAAATTGACATCTTTGGTCTAACACTTTGTTTATAAGGAGTACACTACCAAAAAAAAAAAAAAGCTTCTACCGACAACACTAAAAATGGTTGTTGGTAAATGATTTTTCAGAAAAGCGCCAATAATTCGCGTTTTTTCTTTTAGGGATTAAATGATTCTACTGATCAACATGTTGTTGGTAGAAAATCTGAGGCATAATTAAAATGCCCCAAACCCTCCAGGTGCGAGAAAAGCCGCTTCCCTCTTTAGAAAACCTAATTTTTGCTCCGCTTTCCCTCTACAAATCCTCTAATCTCTAACTAAAAGACTCATTTATCCCCAATTTCACCTCTATCCTTGTTAGATTGTTAGTCTCCATCTCTGATTTTAAGGTATGTGTGGTTTTTCTATGAATTTTTTTAATTTTTTGCTTTTATATTAATTTGTAATTTATGTATAATTCTTTACATCATATCATTTATTTAAATTAAATTGAAATTCCTTAAAAACACAAATATAATTAAATTAACAAATATACAAATCTGAAATGAAAAATAAAATCCAACACTATCTAAAATAATCAATTACGCAATTAAAAATTTTATGTAACCATTAAACAATCACAAAAAAATTAAAAACAATAACCAAGGCTCGAATCCACTACAACAACTTGAAACAAAAACCAAAACAAAACAAAAAATTAAAAACTCATTTCTACCAAATACAAATAGACACATATATTAAGAAAAATATACATTTTAAAGGATATAATACAAAGAAAAATGGTTTAGATTACCAAAACTTGGAAGAAATGGGCAAAAATCGGACTGGGACACCCTTGGAACGGCACCTGCGGCGATTCCCTCAATTTTTCCATCTCTGGTTTTTGAGAAACTTTCAAAAGAATGAAGAAGAAGGATCAGGCTAGGGGGTTATGTCAACAGGTTCTGTTATCCCCAAAATTCCAGTTCGATGACGTGGCAATCAGAAATGACAAGTGGCAATGCATGGTCAGTAAATGACACATTAATAGTCAATAAATGTGTCAGCTTTTCGGAGTTATGATAAAGTGATCTGACCGATCTGATAGAATTTCTGTCCGACCGGTGAAGATTTTTGACTGACCAGTCAAGTGTCATGCTAGACTAGAGATGTGCCATGTTAGACCAGAGATGTGCCATGCTAGACCAGAGATGTGCCATGTTAGACCAGAGATGTGTCATGCTAGACCAGAGATGTGCCATGCTAGACCAGAGATGTGTCATGTTAGACCGGTGGAGTGCATGGCCGACCGGTGTGGTGTTTGGCCGACCAGTGGAGTGCATGGCCGACCAGTTAGGTGTTTGGTCGACCGGTGGAGTGCATGGCCGACCAGTTAGGTGTTTGGCCGACCGGTGGAGTGCATGGCCGACCAGTGAAGTATTTGGCCGACCGGTCGAGTGTTTTGGCCGACCAGTCTTTCT
This sequence comes from Humulus lupulus, assembly GCF_963169125.1. NCBI lineage: Eukaryota > Viridiplantae > Streptophyta > Magnoliopsida > Rosales > Cannabaceae > Humulus > Humulus lupulus. Next base: position 135,969,894 of record NC_084794.1, read on the forward strand.
TCAAGGGGTGAAGTTGGTCGACTAGACATATTATCGTTATGCAAGCGAAGTTCCAGTAACGGCTTCGGCTAGAATTAGTCATACCTACGTGGGAATCTCTCAGTTTATCCCAAAGAAGTTGCATATTGTTGTATTTTAAATATTATTATTAATTAAATATTGTGAGAGTAACAGAAATGACCCAGTGAAAGGGAATATCTGATGTACGATCCATGAGCCTATAAATAAATGGCTCATGGCATCATTTTCAGGGATCTGATCTTTTGAGACTGAAAGAAACTCTCTAGTTTGGGGACTTTAGGACTGTTACTTGGGGTATTCTTGGGGCATTTTCTAAAAGAGTTTAGCGAGAGAAACTATGTATTTTTCTACTTACATTTAAAAAACTCAGTTGGCTCAAGTTCATCTAATCTTATGTGTAGGATATATATCACAATTCCAAGTGGATTAGGCTATTACCAATAAATTGGGGTTGAACCACTATAAAATTATATGTGTCGTATTTTTCTCTTGAAGGTTTATTATAGTTTTGACGTCTACTCCTCGTTGGCCAAATCCGTGGTCAATATTTTGGTTCTTTCATTGAGAGCCTGAAGAGAAGAAACACACGACTATCGTATCAAGATGGCGCCCAAGAATACCAGTGTGGCATCCAAAAAGTCAGGCACGTCAAAAGAGCCTGCTAGATCAGAAGGTCCTAGACCATAGAACCCAGAGACTGAGCCCAGGGTCTTTCTTGAGGAGACCAATCCACAAGTTGAACAACTCTAGGAAGCAATAGGTGCTTTCCAAGAGGATATGGTGCAATTCAATGCTCGACAGAAGTCTTTCGCTGAAGAGATGGCTAGGCAGAGAGCTGCGTTAGAGCAACAAAGGTGCGATATGGAGACCAAAAGCGAAGAGCTCAGACAGCGACAGGAGGAAGTCGACTGGAGACATCGTGAAGCAGCACTTGCTCTAGAAGCGGCTACCCAATTTGCCCAAGCCAATGCTCAAGCCGCGGCAAAAGCAGCCACCCAGGGAGCAAGAAATAATAATGTTGGTCGGAGGACCACTGACAGAGCCAATTCTTGGGGACCGGACAGAAGCAGGAGTAAGAAGACTCTAGACAAGCAGGAGAAAAATAGAACTCATCGATGTAAAGAAACCTCACACTTCAAAGACGGGCATGGTCGTGATGAAGCTGATAGTCATCACACTGACCAGTCGAAAGACAAAATGACAACAACCAGCGAGGAGGAAAAGATCTCACTGCACAGACAAGAAGGCCACCACCGCATCCCAACAAGCAACGCAGTGGTAAGGAGCAAGTATCGCGTAGTAAGCCCTCTGAAAAATCGAAAAGTACGGTGTTCGATCATGCATGAGAGCATGCTTCCCGGAAGGATCTGAGGGACGTTATCACCCACAAGAAGAGGACCGTCCCGGTCGAAGGGCAAAATCTGAACCACCCTGCCAGTCAAGTGGAAATACTTGATGACAGTGCACCAGATGGTAATGACTAACCAGGTGGTCAAGACCTTGGAACTTCATCAGTTGCACCAGCCATCCAAGCCCAACTTGACGTGCTAACGGATGCAATGCAAGGTATGTCAAAACGACCTTCCGGGATGGATGCGATAGACCGCCATAGTGGCAGCCCATTTTGTGCTCGGATTAGAGCAGCCCAGCCTCCAGCAAAATATAAAGCACCGGTTCTGCTAGTATATACAGAAAAGGCAGATCCCATCAGACATGTTGGGAAGTTTGAGGACCAGTTGGAATTGCTCGGAGTAAGTGACGATTATCAGTGTAGAGTTTTCCCGACTACTTTGTCAGATACCGCCCAGGAATGGTATTGGAAGTTTAAGCTGAACTCCATAACCTCTTGGGAAGCATTCAGGAAGGAGTTTTGTAGAAAATTCAACACTGCCCGGACTCCACCAGTTTATGCCAACCACTTGGCAGATATCAAACAAGGAAAAGATGAGTCTTTAAAGAATTATATACAGAGATTCATGAGAGAAGCCAATAGAGCAACTTCTGTAGGAGACGAGGGGAAGATGGTTGCAATATCCGCTAGGATAACTTATCAGAGCCCTTTGTGGGATAGCATACATATAAATCCAATTTCAACACTTCAACAATTTCTTGACCGATCAGACAAGTATATGAAATTGGATGATGCAATTGAGAAAGAGGAGAATGGCATAAACAATCTGGACGGATCAATTGACCCTCCTAAGGATGGTGGAAAGAAACGTGGAAATAAAGGGTCTAACTACCATGAGGAAAAAGAAAGCAAAGTTGAGTTCAAATGAAAAGCCAACCAAGTATGAGCCTCAGTTCACTAATTACACCACTCTCTCGGCCGGCCGAGCGGAAATATATCTTGCTAGTCATGAAGAGGTTCCCTACAAGAAACCTCCACCCATCAGGTAAGAGATGAGGAAGAGAGATATGAATAAGTTTTGTCGTTTCCATGGAGATTATGGCCATGACACGAATGAATGCAATCACCTCAAGGACGAGATAGAATTTCTTCTCCGGTCGGGCAAGTTGAGAAAGTACCGCGCAGAGACACCCCAAGGAGAAGGAGGCAGCAGCAATCCTGGTTTCAAACGACAAAGATCTCCACCCTTGCAGCCCGGGCCTGTGGACTTTACCTTAGACACTATATGTGGAGGTCCACAGTTGGCTGAGGATAGCAACAAAGCAAGGGAGAGGTATGCCAAGACACTTCGACATGAGCGGGAGTGCTAGGATCAGGAGCCACTGGAACAACGAGCGTCTGTGAATATATTATTTCTAAATATTGCTTTCAGAGTGGTAGTTTAATTTCAAGTTGTTTAACTTGTTATTTAAATTTGGTTTATAAGCTGGTTATTTGCTGACCAGTCATCTATTTTTGAACAATTTTTGTTGTTTAAGACTCGTTATTAGACACGTTTTGTCCTTTTTAATTTATGAGTAATAAAAGAGACTACACGCAGCATGGTCGATTCTTGCTACAAATGTGCATGTGTGTTAATTATTCGAGTAGTGTTCAACTGGTCGGTAAAATCGGACAGTGTTCAACTGGTCGATACGTTCAAGCAGTGTTCAACTGCTCAAATATTTTCAATATATTCTATGTGTTTCACGAGCAATTAATTGCTCGAACAGATTCAGTCAAGTAGCAAGTGACCCAGGATCTTTCAACCCTCGATCGATTGGGGGGCACATGGGGTATGCTAGTATATAATTTAACATAGGAAATAAGAGCACAAGTAAACATATTTGTTTTTAGGCTGACTTGTAAAATTTTGAAGTCAAAAAAGGGCATTAAGCTAACTTGTTTGACAAAGCTTAAGTAACTTGGAATTTTTCAAAATTTCAAGTTAGAAGCAAATATTCGTGTGACAATAAATATTATGCTCATAAAATGTTAGAGCAATAAGAGTGTGAGAAAGTATACTTAGTATGGACTTATGAAATGTCTAGAATTTCAAAGTTAGAAAATTAAGTACTCATGCGAAAATATAAGGCATACATTAGAGTGGTATTTAGAAAAGACTTAGAATGTTTTAAGTTAACAAAGAAAAGTAAAGTATAAATGCCAACAGCTCGGGTGTACGATAAAAATATCAAAGTTGTTAAGCAACAATTGTCTTCACAAGAAAAAAGAGTAAACTACTGGCCAAGTGCAACGTTTAGCTGATCAGGTGCAAAGTTTTCCTAGTCGGAAGAGCAGATACAACTTCCCTGGTCGGCTGAGCATATATCACTGGTCAAGTAGGTAACTTTGTTTTTGAGCATGACTAACAAGGATGAGTCCCTGGAGTGAATCAAACAAACACGAACAAATGCATGCAAAGTAAATACTACATAGTGAAAAATGTCTTTGAGAAGAGAAGTCAATTTTTCCCCAAGATTGATTAAGAGAAATCAATCTCTAAAAATACTTTTATGAGATTCGAACAAGGCATTTTGAGGGATAAGTTTTAGGCATAGGCTTTAGTGGCAATGCCATATGCCCGATCGGTTGGGTGATGGCCGAGCGGATGCCGAGTGTGCCCAAGTAGGCCCGTGCGCGAGTCCGAAGGTTAGTGTCCAAGCAGTGGGGGCTGCGTCCGATCGGTTGGTTGCATGTGTCCGAGTAGTTAGATGCACGCCCGAGCGGTGGGGGTGCATGGCCGAGCGGCTGGAGGAGCTGCGTGTCCGAGCAGTGGGGTTGTGTCCGATTGGTTGGCTGCATGTGTCCGAGCAGCTAGATGCACACCTGAGCGGTTGGGGTGCATGGCCGAGAGGATGGAGGAGCTGCGTGTCAGAGCAGTGGGGCTACGTCCGATCGGTTGGCTGCATGTGTCCAAGCAGCTAGATGCGTGCCCGAACGGTTGAGGTGCATTACCGAGCAGCTGGAGGAGCCGCGTGTACGAGTGGTTCGAGGGGCACGCCGAAGGGCTGGGTGTCCGAATAGCTGGGAATCTGAGGAGAGGCTGGCATGCCCGAGGAGTAATGTCCAAGGAGCAAGGGCATGCATCCAAGTAGTGCGATCATCTAGGAATGGCTAACGCCATGGGTTTGATGGGCTTATGGAAAAGTTAAGTCATGGGTTTACTACAAAAGTGAAGGTTACTGACCGGATGGAAGCTTTTGGATGACCTCAAAAACATTTTGCTAGAAGAAAATTTTATCATACGAGTAAATCATATAATAAACTTGGGGGGCAAATGTTATCCCCAAAATTTCAGTTCGATGACGTGGCAATCAGAAGTGACAAGTGGCAATGCATGGTCAGTAAATGGCACATTAATAGTCAATAAATGTGTTGGCTCTTCGAAGTTGTGATAAAGTGATCTGACCGATCTAATAGAATTTTTGTCCGACCGGTGAAGATTTTTGAATGACCAGTCAAGTGTCATGCTAGACAAGAGTTGTGCCATGTTAGACCAGAGATGTGCCATGCTAGACCAGAGATGTGCCATGTTAGACTAGAGATGTGCCATGTTAGACCTGAGATGTGCCATGTTAGACCAGAGAAGTGTCATGTTAGACCAGAGATGTGCCATGTTAGACCAGAGATGTGTCATGTTAGACCGGTGGAGTGCATGGCTGACCGGTGTGGTGTTTGGGCGACCAGTGGAGTGCATGGCCGACCAGTTAGGTGTTTGGCCGACAGGTGGAGTGCATGGCTGACCAGTGAAGTATTTGGCCGACCGGTCGAGTGTTTTGGCTGACCAGTCTTTCTTCAAAGGGTGAAGTTGGCCGACTAGACAGATCATCGTTATGCAAGTGAAGTTTGAGTAATGGCTTCGGCTAGAATTAGTCATACCTACGCGGGAATCTCTCAATTTATCCCAAAGAAGTCGCATATTGTTGTATTTTAAATATTATTATTAATTAAATATTGTGAGGGTAACAGAAATGACCCAGTCAAAGGGAATATATGATGTACAATCCATGAGCCTATAAATAAATGGCTCATGGCATCATTTTGGGGGTTCTGATCTTTTGAGACTAAGAGAAATTCTCTAGTTTGGGGACTTTGGGACTGTTACTTGGGGTATTCTTGGGGCATTTTCTAAGAGAGTTTAGAGAGAGAAACTATGTATTTTTTTACTTACACTTAAGAAACTCAGTTGGCTCAAGTTCATTTGATCTTAAGTGTAGGATATATATCACAACTTCAAGTTGATTAGGCTATTACCAATAATTGGGGCTGAACAACTATAAAATTATCTGTGTCATATTTTTCTCTTGAAGGTTTATTGTAGTTTTGACGTCTACTTGTCGTTGGTCAAATCTGTGGTCAACAGGTTCTATAGCAATGACATTTCGTCGCTATAAACTATAAGCAAGTCGTCGATGTACAGTGCACACACCATTTCACTCAATGTTTTGGGATCCTATCGCGAAGACTTGTCGTTGCTATAGATAATTAAAATCTCACAGCTAATTTTTGGTTGTCAACTTTCCTTTTGTTTTTTTTGGTGTCTATAGCAACTACATAACTGGAAATTTTGGAAGGCCAATCAAGTTTTCCCTCTATTTTTTTCCTGATACTCTACTGCGATCGATGACATGTCGTCACAATAGAGTCAGTTTTTTTGTTTGGATTTTCATTTGCCCACCTTATGTTCCTCCATTTTCCTGGCACCCTACTATGACGACATGTCATCGCAGTAGAGTATCAGAAAATTGGAGGGACTAGCCATCTATTCGTTTATCCCTATAGCGACGAAATGTCATCGATGTAGCTCTATATTTTCAGTAAATTGAAAAAAAAATCCTTGGGATTCGCCTATATTCAAGGACAACTTATGTGTCGTCGCTGTAGAGTGCTTTTCTTTTAGTGAATGTGAGCTAAGCCCAGCAAGGAAAAATTTATAATGCTAGGAACTCAACATATATTAAGTGTTGAGATTGGTTAAATATAATGGTTACGATGTTTACACGTTGAGGTACAAAACATTTAACGGTTTTTCACTTAAAGAGAAGTTAAAACAATAGATTGTGTAGAAGACTTCTAAAAGTGACTTTTACGGGTCTAAAGTGAAACAATGAGATATCCAAACATTTCCAAAAAGTTTGGTGGCATTTGGAGCAATTTTAGGACCATTGTAGTGCTCAAAAGTCAGAGAGAATGGCGATACGCCACCCCTAAGTGGTGTAGCATCGCCTAAATGCGAAGTGCTTCAAAAGCCCTAACAAGAGATGCATCGCCTGGGCGGTCTTTTAGGGTCGTACAATTTATGTAAAATGATCCAAATGATGTGTTTTAAATTCTCTAATCATATTGGTTATACTAATGATGATGCCTACACTATATATATGGGTTATTAGAGTTGAAAAGCCTTGATAACACTTTCCAACTCTCTCTCTAGCTCTCTAAGACCAAAGTTTTCTCCAAGAAACTCATCAAGCTTGCTTGAATTGCATGAGTTTCAAGGCTTGTTCAATCCCAAATCTCATTCTACTTAGTTGAAGCTTCCAGCAATTGGGAAGGCTTGGAATAGAGATTTTGGACAACAATATTCATATTGTGTATAAGCCTTAGAAGTTCCCCAAGTTGAAGATTCAAGTTGCTCAATACAAGGTCGTATCTCTTTAACCCTAATCTTGTATTTTGTGATTATATTATGTTATTCATTGTTAGTATTGATGAGTAAATGTATCTAAATTCATCTTATCATCATTTGGTTCATTATATTCATGATTAACATTTATATCATGATCATGTTTTTTTGATTATTGAGAATCGCCTTCATACTTAGAATTTGAATCTTGATCAACATCTAGGGTTTGTAATTTAGAATTATTATCATAATTCATTGTTGATTTTCAAAGAGTAACGCCAAATATTCCCAAAAATCAAATTCTCTATTTCTAATTACTTTCATTATGTGTTTTGCATAATCAACAATAAGGGAAACTTGTTCATCTTCTACAATCTTCAAATCCTTGTTTCAAGATTTGGTTTGTGTTGGACACATAACCATGAAAGATCAAAGAGAGTACTATTTGGAAATGGTCTACATGAATGTGGATATGGATTAAAAGTCTTCATCAAGAAAGGATGAGATAACTCAATGGGATTACATGCTTAAAGAGATTGGTATCATCAAGTTCCTTATTTCTAAATGTGTAGATTTCAAGAATTTGAATGAAATGTGTTTGCTGCCATATTTTTGTGAGTTTGAGATTATTTTTTATATTAATAGTACAGTTGTGAATTTTAATGAACAACCCAGGGGTTATTGTTGTACTTGTTTTGTTTGTAAAGTTATTGATCATCGTGTGAGATATGGACATTGGAAAATTAACCATAATGAGATTAGGTCAATATAATTGATGATGAGATCTTTGTGACCTTAATTGAATTTAATGCATTCAATGAGGAATGTATGATAACCCTAGAGAGAATTGACATAGTTCAGGCATGTAGTGATGAGACTAATGCAATTGATGTTGAAATCATTGCAACCTTGATTGAAATTAATGCAATCCAAGGAAAGGTACAAGGATGGTGGTATGATACTTGTGCCACCATTCACGCAACTTATGATAAAACTCTTTTCAAAACCTTTGAAAGTGCAAAGGTGGGACTTGAAGTCCAAATTGGAAATGAAAAGAGATCCAAGGTACTTGGAAGGGGCTGCATTGATTTGTTCTTCACGAATGGACTAATTAATGTTTTCTATATTCCCGATATGACTAGAAACATGAGGAGTGGAATTTTATTGAGTAAATTCGATATCAAATGGAGTTTGAATTCAGTAAACTTACTTTGACTAAGTTGGGCACTTTTGTTGGAAAGGGTTATACATGTGATTGAATGATCAAACTTTGTGCTCTTGATAGTGACAATAATGATATGGCATATAAATCTTGCAATGTAACTAATTCTAATTCTATTACTTTGTGGCATAATAGACTTGCTCATATAGGTTATAACACAATTAAAATAGTTGTTAAATGTGGATTAATTAATTGTGATGTGAATGAGCATGATAAATGTTAATTATGTGTTAAATCTAAAATGGTAAAGAAACATTTTCCAAGTGTTGATAGATGTTCAAACTTTCTAGATTTAATACATAGTGATTTATGTAAATTGAATGGCATGTTGACTAGAGGAGGAAATAAATACTTCATAACTTTCATAGATGATTGCTTTAGGTATATTTATGTGTATTTACTTAAGTGTAACGATGAGGCATTTAATGCATTTAAAATAAAGATGAAGTAGAATATCAATTGGAAAGGAAAATAAAGACTCTTAGAAGTGATAGAGGTGGTGAATACTTTTCAAATGATTTCAATGTGTTTTGTGAACAACATGTCATTATACATGAATGCACTACAACATACACTCCACAACAAAATGAAATAGCTGAAAGGAAGAATAAGACTTATCTTGAGACGATTAACTCTATGTTTTACATGCTAAATTGTGTCATAATTTTTGGGGTGGAGCCTTGCTTGCTGCGTGTCATATATTGAATCGAATTCCTATGAAAAAGGACAATGTGTCTCCATATGAGTTATGGAGAGGAAAGAAGCCTAATTTAGGCTATCTTAAAGTATGGGGGTGCCTTGCTTATTGCAAGAGCACGAAGCCTAAAAAGACCAAGTTGGGTCCAAGGGTCGTAAAGTGTGCAATTATTTTCTTTGCCTCAAATAGCAAGGCCTATAAGCTATTAGACTTGGAGTCTAATGTGATAATTGAATCAAGAGAAGTGGAGTTCTTTGAAAATATGTTATATTGTGATAGCAGTTCTCAAGAACACACAAATGTTGGAGAATCTCTTAAAGAGACAGATCCAAAGGTTGATAAGCAACCTATATTTCCTCGGAGAAGCCAAAGGCTTAAATAATTGTGATCAAATGAGACATGTTCTCAAGTTAAGACACTCTACCTAGTAGAGGGAAACCTTGAAGAAGTCACATGGAAATTTCCTATGGCTCTTCATGTTGAGGATGATACAAAAACATTCCATTAAGCAATGTCTACGAGAGACTCCGCTTTTGGAAGGAGGCAATAAATGATGAGATGGATTTAATTATTTCAAACCACACATGGGAATTGGTAGACCTTCCACAAGGTTCAAAACCAATTGGGTGCAAGTGGGTATTTCAGAGAAAATATCACACCGATGGCACATTACAAACCTTCAAGGCAAGACTAGTAGCCAAAGGGTTTATAAAAAAGGAAGGAGTCATTTATTTTGACACGTATGCACCAGTTGCTAGGACAACCACTATAAGAGTAATATTTACCTTATCATCAATATATAACCTTTATGTTAATCAAATGGATGTCAAAACGACATTCCTAAATGGAGATCTCGATGAGGAGATTTATATGGAACAATTATAGGGTTTTGTTCTAAAGGAAAATTAACATAAAGTATGCATGCTTGTTAAATCATGATACAGTTTAAACCAAGCACCGAAAAATGGCATGAGAAATTTTATAAAGCCATAATTTCGGATGGGTTTAGACACAATAATGTAGACAACTGCTTATACTCTAAGACTTGTGATGACTTTGTCATCTTGGTGTGTCTATATGTTGATGATATGTTGACTTTGCGTAATGATATGAAAGGCATAGTGAAAACGAAGAGGTTTCTATCTTCCACTTTCAAGATGAAAGACCTTGGAGAGGTTGATACAATCTTAGGTATAAAAGTGAGAAGAAATAGTGGGGGTAATGCCTTAAGTCAAGAACACTATGTTGAGAAAGTGCTTAACAAGTTTAGTCATCTCAAAATCAAAGTGGCTCAACTTGATTATGCAAGTGCATTAGGGAGTCTAATGTATGCCACTCATTGTACAAGGGCAGATATTTCATATGCGGTTAGTAAACTAAGTAGGTTTACTAGCAATCCAAGTATGGAACATTGGAAAGCAATTGAGAGAGTTATAGGGTACCTTAAAAGGACCAAGCAGCTAGGCCTCCAATATTCAAAGTTCCCAAAGATACTTGAAGGATATTCCGATGCGAGTTGGACATCAAGTGTAGGAGATAATCTCTCCACAAGTGGTTCGGTGTTTATGTTCAACGGAGGAGCGGTTTCTTGGTGTTCTATGAAACAAACATGTATTTCACACTCAACCATGGAGGCCAAATTTATAGCTTTAGCGGCAACCAGCAAAGAGGTTAAGTGGCTTAGGGATCTTATGTTGGAGATCCCAATTTCTGTGGATGAGGTATCGACGATCTCCATACTTTGTGATAGTCAAGCCACATTGGCTAAAGCATATAATGACATATATAATGGGAAGTTTAGACATATAAGTCTAAGATATGAGTATGTGAGACAATTGATTCACGAAGGAATCATATCGATCAAATATGTTAAGACAAGTGAGAAGTTAGCAGATCCATTTACAAAACCTCTTGCAAAGAGGTTGGTAAGTTTTACTTCAAAAGGGATAGGACTAAAACTCCTAGAATAATATATCCACCAATGATGGAAATCCAACTCCAAACTTGTGAACATCAAGGGCAAGAGTTCAATGGGTAAGAACAAGTTATTGGGTGAATTGTTTCTACTCTAACAAAATCATGAGTTCCATCCACGGATGGTTAGTGTTGGTTGCTACCGAGTGAGGGTTAAGCCTAAGGCTTTTAATGAAGTTTAGTTGTGTGCAACAAGCATCTCTAAAGGTGGAAAATATTTTGTAAGAACTTAACCTCAGTGAACTTAGAGGTGGTGCTGCCTCTCAAGGGAGTTGGAGTTTCTCCCTGGAAAGTTCATGAAATGGATGAGAACATGGCCATATGAGTGCTAAGTGAAAAAAGTGGGAAAATGAATGGTTAAGTGGAGGTGTGTGTGGTGTTACCAGTTTTATCATAAAGGAGTACTTGGTTCAATGTATAAAACATCAATGATTTCGATAAGAGTTGACCCTGATTTTGGTCAACGACACAGAGTCTAGGAAACGACAAGAAAATGATATAGAGCTTGAAAATAATCTAATGTAAAGATAAAGAACACAGTAATTTATAGTGGTTCGGCCCCAAGAATTGGTAATGACCTACATCCACTTGATACTATTATTAATATTGAACTCCCAAGGTGTGATCAAAGAACAAGGGTTCCCGAGTTTCACGGACCTTCGAAGAAGAAAATAATACACTAATGGATAATAGTAATATAATTCTCCCAGAAAGAAGAGATCGATCCCCTTCCTTGAGCTATATCTTGTGTATTTATAGGCTCGGGAAGAGTTACATGAATTAGGAAATAATATCTATCCTTAATGATCGAATCTGCAAGTCATAATGAAGAGATATTCTCGGGTATCATCACAATTGTACATATTTTTACATAAATGAGTGAATATACGACCAGGCTAGTCGTACATAGAACTTGATCTCTTCGTGCAGAAATAATGTTGGTCGATAGGCGAGCCGTATCTCTGCTACGTGTCTGCCACGTGCCAAAAATCCTTGCCACGTCATCAGCAACTGATTTATGGATAAACATTTGCCCCCCAAGTTTATTTATTGCGAACAGCAATAAGTAAACTTAGGAAAATAACATTTCATATGCCCCACGAAATCTGTCAGAGCCCTCGTGCATTTTTTAAAACAGTGACCTAATCACATCTAATCATGCCTTTTTAGTTTTCAAGAAACCATTCTAACGGCTGTTACACTCCCCCATTCCTTGAAAAAGGTAACTCATGATTACCCATTTTCGGCACACGTCAGCTCTATAAATAATCCCCACAATCTTCTTTTAACTCTTTACACGCCATCTTTTTGCCGAGAACTCTCAAGAAATATATTTCAGAGCCCTGGACATTAAGGTTTTCAGACGCTTTGCCGAGGATCTCTCGCCTGCAAACTCAAAGTTCTTCCTTCTCAGAATCTCTAATCTTCACTCAGGTAAACTTTATTCGATGTTAAACCCTTTGAGATGCCATGCATACTGCTTTTGTGTTCTGAGACTTTTTGTGTTCTTGGGAAGAAATTTGTGAAGATTTTGCATATACTGTTTGATGCTTGATAGGGTAGTGTACTTTTGCTCTATATAAGTTAGGAATCAGTTTGATAGTCAGGATCATAGGTTTAAGGCGTAAAATCGAAGTAAAAATTTGATTTTTAGGCTAGCTAAAAACTGGGTTTTTCCCGCACCTTTAGAGTTGAAAAAGTTTTTTTCATAAATAACTTTTTACTTTCACTTTTTGAACCATTTCTCAAACTGCTCGCATAAAACTTAGTGTTTCGATTAGAATGCTACTGGTTGATAGACGCGAGCAACGTTATTCCAACTTTCAACATAAGCTCCCAGGATGTACGTCTTATCTCCCCCTTTGTTTGTTTGCAGTTTATATGCAAGACCCGTGGGGAGGAGAAAGACCCATTGACAATGATCTGTTGGCTCAACTGCTCGAGGATGAAGAACAATCCTCGATATTGATACCTGATATTCCTTTTTCTCATATTAATCCAAACACTTCCCTAATCTTGTCCCAGAACATGGCCCGCACCAAAACTAAGGCCCAGAAAAGAAAAACCTCCAACACTCCTCATCAGCCTGCTGCTGATGCTCCCTCGACTAGTGGTCGAGAGGAAAATTTTCCCGATCCAAATATCCAAAGACACCCGCCCTCAACACGCTACTCAGCCGGATGTTGACTAGCATGTAGTCTCTGAGAGTAGGGTGACGGTCAGCATGATTGCCAACTACTTAAGAAAATACAGTCTGACGGGGGTGACCCTAGTCAAGCCCAACCCAAACCAAAGGGCTATTATGCCTGGAGGTTCCTGGTCGTGGTTTCATGTTGAGGCAGGGGCCACCTTGCCTCTTCACCCATTCTTTCAAGGGGTGGACAACTATTTTGGAGTTGCCCCCTTCCAAATTACCCCAAACGGATATAGGATGCTTGTTGCACTCTATATCATGTACAGCCAGAAAAAATGGCCCGTGCCATCACCTCATGAGGTCAATTACTTGTTCGACCTCAAATCTAACCCCAATCATGAAGGCATGGGGTTCTTCCATCTTTGTCATCAGGAAACTAGGTGCACTTTCCTGACTGACACGACCCACATCTCAAACGTGGGGAGGTACTACCAAGAGTACTTCCTTAAGCCTGACCTGGTCGTAGACAACCTGGCTTTCGCATGAAGAGGTAAAAATTTTCGTATTGTTGGCTGGCTTTTTCACTTAGTGTTTTCCTCCACCATGTCTTAAACTTTTGATGTCTTCCAGGCCCGTGGCTGCGACCAAACCCAACTCCAGGAATGGAGTCGAGATCGGCACTCTTAGCCAACATGTCCGATGTTGAGAAGAGTGTAAAAAATCTGGTTACAGAGGCTAACCTTAGGTTGGCTGGCCTCTGGGCTCCTCAATCGAATACGAGGTGGCCTTCGGCAGGGAGTGCTCGCGCCGAAGAGGAACCCGAGCAGCAACCTCAAGCGTCTCCTCCGCGGAGGAGACCGACTGGGGCCACGATCAGGGAACCTGCTAGCACTTCTTGAGCAGAGAGGCCTTCGGCCCCCAAGGGGAAAGGAAAGCAGAAGGCCACCGAGCCTGCCGAATTCTCTGACGACGAAAATTTCGCTTTTAAACAATTTGCCAATTCCCTGTCATCTATTTGACGGGGGCAAAAATTTTAAATATGCTCCACACTTAGGGCCAAACTTCTTCGTGTCAAAGAATGAGTGTAAAACTAGTAGAGTCTGTAGTATAGCGACCAGTAATAATAGCTCGGGTATTGGACTTTGCAATCCTTTTTTGTTTCTTTTTCTGAAGTAATGTGTTTGGCTATTCATGCTATCTCATGGTTCAACTTTGTTCTTTCTTTTTAGGTATGGACTCCACCAATGTATTCGACCTTTACAGCACCCCAGAGGCTGCTGCTGCCCCTCCAAGCAAGAAGAAAGCCAGTAAGAGACACGATGGGGAGAGCAGCAAGGTGCCTCAGGCAAAGAAGGTCCGAAATGCAGGCCCTTCGGAGGACGGGCCCTCTGCCACCGCGACTCCGCCTTCCCCCTGTGAGCAGCAGACTCCATCTGCTGCGATCGAGTCAGCTCCTTCTCCTGCCACCCCATCTGACCAAACCCAGCAGGAAGGTCCTGCTTCAACTGGGAACCTGATGGTTGGCCACTCCTTTAGACTGATCAAGGAGAGGCTTACCAAAATAGCCAAGCACGATCGCTGCCGAGTGGCAATGGCGGCTATGAAGACAATGGACGTTGACCCAATTCTGAACCGAGCCCTGAACGAGTTCACCAGTGTAAGTTGTCTCCTTTGTGAAATCAGGTCTTTGGTAATTTACTGTTTGTTTAATATCTGTTCTGAATGCAGGCCATGCTAACCCTTACTGCTGGCCGCATCTGCCTAGGTGCTGTCACCGAGGAGGCCAGGACCTCAGATCAATGGCACAAGGACGAACTCAAAGCTGTCGAGGCCAGACATGCTGATCAGTTGGCGGTGGTGACTGCAGAAAAGGCCCAACTGGCTAAAGAATTGGAGGAGAAGCAGAAGTCTTTGGAAAAATCCCGCGAGCAAAGGGATCAATACAAGGAGTCCAACCACTCTAATTATAAAGTGGCTAAGCAACTTGAGCTAGACTTGATCGCGACCAAGCTAGAAACCAGGGACATGGAGGACTGAGTTAAGGACTTGGAGAAGACTAACGCTGCCAACTTAGAGAGGTACAAAAATGCCACTGTGAGGTGCTTCTATGATTTCTGAAAGCACAATCAGGGTGCCAATTTTGATTATCTTCCTAAGAACGCAAGGGAAGCTGAGCTGGCTCGTTGCGCGGCTCAACTGGCTAAAGAGGAATCGAGGGTTCCTTCTTCCCCCGAAATCTCGCTGGCCGCCGGGATGGAGGGTGCAGATGATGAAGCTATCGACCAGAACCCTCCCCAGGATCCTCCAGCTCCTCAAGCTCCTTAGTTTTTTCCTTTTATATTTCTTTTTTAATTACACGACCTACGGGTCGTGATGTAAAGATGATATAATTTTTTGGTTTGCTGCACGGGCAGCTTTTTATTTTAAACAATTACATCCAAGCAGTTACTGGTTGTGGTGTAAATGGATCGCTTTGATATTACAATATATTTGTATATTATTATAACATCTAATTGTTCGCATGACTGAACTTAGCATAGCACTTTGGTTTGATTTAACAAAATATTAAAATTTTGAAAAATACTCTAAGTGCCCTAGCATGCTTTCACTTATTTTGCTCATGTGTTTACATACCTTTTAACAATATGCTTTGCTTACTTGTACCTTGTATGCCCCCCAAGTGAACGGGGAGCTTTTAGGTCCTTGATCACTTGCCTTGACTAGAACCTGCCCGAACGTTACTGCTCGTAGCAATGCAATTAGAATTATAATATAGCAAAACAACACACGTAATGAGCAAATAATTGTAATAAATACAATAGTTGGCAAGAAATGACTGGCTGAGCACAGTCCTTTTTATTCTTGTAGTAAATGGACTAAACATGTCTTCACGAGTGATTAATAAGATCTTACACAAAACTGGTAAAAAGTAAAATTTATACAAGCTAATTCTTTAAGAAGAATTTTTCATTGATAATACTTGCACAGGTGTTCTCCATTCCAATATCGAGGAACGAGATCTCCGTTTAAGTGGGCAAGTTTATAAGTGTCTGGGTGAAGGACTTCATCAATCTGGTAAGGCCCTTCCCAATTTTTCCCGAGTACTCCAGCACCTTGGTCGCGGGTGTTAAGAAAAACTCTTCGGAGCACAAGGTCTCCAATATTGAACTTTCTTTCTTGAACTTTGGAGTTGAAATACCAGGCGACCTTTTGCTGGTATGCAGCTACTCGGAGCTGGGCTTGTTCTCGCCTTTCATTAATCGAGTCCAAGGATTCCATGAGTAACTGGCTGTTAGAATCCTGGTCGTATGTCAATTTGCGGTGAGAAGGCAGATCCAACTCAACAGGCAACATGGCCTCATACCCGTATGCCAAGGAAAATGGGGTATGACCTGTGGCTGTTCGGTGGGAAGTTCTGTATGACCAGAGGACTTCAGGCAACTATTCTGGCCATGCTCCCTTAGCTTCTTCAAGTCTTTTCTTCAGTGTATCCTTAAGCGTTTTGTTGACTGCCTCGACTTGTCCATTCGCCTGGGGATGAAAAACTGAAGAAAAGCTTTTAATAATGTCGTGGCATTTGCAGAAGTCTATGAATTAATCACTGTCGAACTGGGTGCCATTATCAGAGACTATCTTTTTTGGCAATCCATAGCGACAGATGGTTTTTTTGACCACGAAGTCAAGCACTTTCTTCGTCGTTATGGTCGCGAGTGGCTCGGCTTCGGCCCATTCGGTGAAGTAGTCGATGGCAACCACTGCGTACTTTACACCACCTTTCCCCATAGGCAAAGATCCGATTAGATTTAGTCCCTAAACCACAAAGGGCCATGGACTTTGCATCTGCTTTAACTCATTGGGAGCTACTCGCAGGATCTTAGAAAACCTTTGACACTTGTCACATTTTCACACGAACTCCATGGAGTCTTCATTCATTGTTGGCTAGAAATATCCTTGCCTAAGGATCTTTTTCAATAGGCTTTGCCCCCCAGTGTGGTCCCTGCAAAAACCTTCGTGTACCTCCTTCATCAACTCTTTGGCTTTCTCCTCTGTAATACACCTGAGAAATGGCAGTGAGTATCCCCTTCGGTACAGAATTCCATCGACCATGATATACCTAGCAGCCTGTCGCTGAAGGGTCCTAGCTTTGTTTCTGTCCGCTGGTAGCACGTTGCTTGATAGAGACTCTACATATGGCGCCATCCATGTATTCACCATTTGGATGACTAGAGAGGTTTCTATTGTTTGGATGCTGGGTGCGGGCAGTCGCTCGACTGGCACTATGTTAAGAGTATCAGCATCTTTTGCATTTGCCAACTTTGCCAAAGCGTCTGCATTGGAATTCTGATCACGAGGCACTTGTTGTAGAATGTATCTACCGAACTGGGCTAACAGATCCGTTGCTTTGTTCAGATAGGCAACCATTTTTAATCCTCGCACTTGATACTCTCCCAAGATTTGATTCACGACTAGCTGAGAATCACTAGAAATGTCAAGCGCTTTTATGTTCATATCCTTGGCTAATCGTAGTCCAAGTAGTGCTTCATATTCAGCCTCATTGTTAGAGGTAGTGAAGTCAAATCTTATTGCACAGTGAAATTGATGCCCTTCCGGCATTATCAATATCACTCCTGCTCCTGCGTGGGATTTGTTAGATGATCCGTCGGTGAACAATTTCCACGAGGGTGCTTTGGTTTGACATTCAGGCTAGCTAGGCTCCTCGATCTGCTCGCTACCTGCGGGCTCTGTGAACTCGGCCATGAAGTCAGCTAAGGCTTCTCCCTTTATCGCTGCTCGCAGTAGGTAAGATATGTCGAACTACCCGAGTTCGACTGCCCACGTTAGTAATCTTCCAGCAGTCTCTGGCTTTTGCAGAACTTGCCGAAGAGGCTGGTTGGTCAGTACCGTACTTGGATGGGTTTGGAAGTAAGGTCGCGGCTTCCTAGAGGCCAATACTAAGCAGTAGGCTAACCTTTCAATGGGGGGAATATCTTAATTCTGCTCCGATCAGCCTTTTCCTTATGTAATAGACAGCCTTCTGCACACCTTCTTCTTCTCTCACCAAAACAGCACTAGCAGCGTAATTTGTGACTGCCAGGTAGATGAACAAAGTTTCTTTATCGATTAGCTTCGACAGAATGGGTGGCTGTGCCATATGCGCTTTCAGTGCTTGAAACGCCTGTTTGCACTCATCTGTCCATTCAAATTTCTTGTTGCCTCTGAGTAGATTGAAAAATGGGACACACTTGTCCGTTGATTTTTAAATAAATCTACTAAGGGCGGCAATTCTTCCAGTAAGAGTTTGGACATCTTTAATCTTCACTGGCGACTTCATCTCGATCAGGGCTTTTATCTTCTCGGGATTAGCTTCAATTCCTCTTGAGTTAACTATGAATCCCAAGAACTTCCCTGATCCAACTCCGAAAGAACATTTGAGGGGATTCAACTTCATCCTATATTTATTAAGGACGTTGAAGCATTCCTGCAAGTCCCTTACACGTCCTTCTGCTTTCTTCGACATAACCAGCATGTCATCGACGTAAACCTCCATGTTTGCCCCGATCAGCTCCTTAAACATGTGGTTAACGAGTCTCTGGTCAGTTGCACCAGTGTTTTTCAAACCAAAGGGCATCACCTTGTAACACTAGAGCCCTGTATCAGTTCAAAAGCTAGTGTGATCCTCATTAGGGGGATGCATACTAATTTGGTTATACCCAGAGTATGCATCCATAAATGAGAGGATCTCGTGTCCTGCAGTGGCATCGACCAGCTGGTCGATACTCGGGAGTGGGAAACAATCTTTAGGGCAAGCTTTATTGAGGTCTGTAAAATCCACGCATGAACGCCACTTGCCATTTGGCTTGGGCACGAGTACGGGATTGGAGACCCATGATGGATAAAACGCCACCCTGATGAACCCATTCTCCTTCAGCTTCTCGACTTCTTCCTTCAAAGCTTTCGATTGGTCTTTGTCGAGCAGCCTTCTTTTCTGCTGCACAGGTGGGAAGTTTTTGTCAATGTTCAGGACATGGCTAATGATTGCAGGATCTATCCCCACCATGTTTTTATGCGACCAGGCAAACACGTCCTGGTTCCTTTTTAAGAACTCCACCAGTGCTTGTTTTGTTGTTGTTTCTAAGTTTTCACCAACTTTCACAACTCTGGTCGGATTTCCCTCATCGAGTTAGACTTCTTCAAGGTCCTTGATGGGGCCTACTTCTTCTTCGAAATCCCCAAAGTGAGGATCTAAGTCTTTATCCTCACTTTGGGCAACGCCCTATTTGGTGAGATTATCACCTGAGTGGGCTTGAACATAAGATGCCATTTGCAACTCTTTTCCGACGGCATCCCTCGATACACCCTTTTCTGCCTTGGTGATCGAGTCATTGTAGCACTCTCTTGCTTCTCGCTGGTCTCCCAGTACGCATCCTACTCCTGCATCTGTTGGGAATTTCATGGCGAGGTGCCATACAGAAGTGACGGCTCGAAGGTCAACCAGAATAGGTCTCCCTATCAAGGCATTATACGCCGAAGGATAATCAACCACTATAAAAGTGGTGAGTAATGTCCTGTTAGCAGGCGCGGTACCTGCTGTGACTGGGAGTCTAATTGACCCTATTGGGGTGAGCCCTTCTCCGGAAAAACCATAAATGGTTTGGTTGCATTGCTCTAGGTCCTTGATGGATAGTTTCATCCTTTCCAGCGAGGACTTATATAGGATGTTGACTGAACTTCCTGTATCGACCAACACCCTTTTCACCATCATATTTGCGACTTGAACATCCACGACCAATGGATCGGAGTGTGGGAATCGCACATGTTGGGCGTCGTCATCAGAGAAGGTGATCGGTTCCTCCTCTGTTTGAGCCCTTTCGGGTGCACGATCCTCGACACTCATCATCTCAATGTCCTGGTCGTGGCGTAGGGTTAGAGCGTATTGTTCCCTCACTTTTTCCACTATCTCCTGCAAGATGTGGGCCTTCGCAGATTGTGAGTAGGGTACCTACCATGGGAGCTCGCTGTAAAGGTGGTGAGATCTGGCATGCAGGCGCCGACTCGTTGCCACCTTGAGCTTCTAGGTGAGAACCTCTCATGGCTCGTACATATCTTCTTAGGTATCCCTGTCTTATCAGGAACTCAATCTCATCCTTCAGCTAGTTCCATTCATTGGTGTCATGCTCGTAGTCATTATGATAACTACAAAACTTTGTCAAGCTGGTCGCTTGGAACACCTCGGCTCGGCTATCGACAAGGGCGGTGTAATTGGTGAATTTCGGTTCATACCGATTATTTTTCGGGCGTTTACTCTCTGAGGTCGAGGGTTCGCCATTCGCTCGCTTTCCACCATTTTTACCATTGCCATTCCCGTTGCCTTTGTCGTTGCCATTGGGCTTAGACCCATTGGTGGCTTTGGTGGGTTCTTCTTTGGGCCCCTTTTCCTTTGCTGGCGATTTTCCTTCGTTGGAAATCGCGTCCTCGAGCTTGATGTACCGATCAGCTCGATCTAAAAACTCCTGGCTAGTGTTAACCCCATGCTTCCGGAGGCTACTCCAGAGAGGAGAATGGTGCCTAACCCCAGCGGTTAGGGCCATCATCTTGCCTTCATCGCCCACAGTCTTGGCTCCTGCTGCGACTCGCATGAAGCGCTGAACATACTCCTTCAAAGGCTCCCCTTCTTTCTGGCGTATCTGGACCAGCTGGTTTGCCTCAGTGGGGTGCACACGACCTGCATAGAACTGCCCGTAAAACTCCTTCATGAACATTTCCCAGTATATTACACTTGCAGAAGGGAACTTAAAGAACCACACCTGAGCGGCATCAGAAAGGGCCTGGGAAGATCCTGCAGCGAGCGTCTTCAGAGACTTTCTGAATGTCCATTTGTATCTCAAATTTGTTTACATGAGATACCGGGTCTCCGTACCCGTCAAAGTTTGGCAGAGTCGACATCTTGAACTTACTGGGGGTTTCTGCCATAGCAATCCTTTGTATGAAAGGGATACCTCTCCTCCAATCGTACTCGATATGCGATGTCCGCCCCTCGACCAGCTGCTGGACAACCTGGTTCAGGGCATCGATTTGAGCTTGAACGGCTTCAGGAATCGTTGGGGCCTCTGGTGCCGGGGGAATGTACTCATCGTGCCTTTCTCAGCGGTCGTTGAGTACATCCCTCAAGTCATCGTCTCTTCATCGTTGCTCGCTGGCTCCGAGCCGGCTAAAGACGTTGTTTTGTCTGGGATGCCCCCCAGCATTCTGTCCTGCTTGTCGGTCTTCTCTAGGTGGTGGGCTTCTGCCTCCACCTCTCTCCTCGTTTCTCTGACCAGCATTCCCCCTGCCTGAGTTGGCCTCATTTTAGCCATGGCCATCCCTGAACCTTGACTGGCTATGGTGGGACCGACTGTTTCCTTTGTTGCCTCCTTGGGCTGGAACTTCCCGAGCGTTAGGGGGAGGCCTGTGCTGGTCGGTGGGTCCCCATGCATTGTCATGCCATGGAGGGCCCCTGACCGCAGAGCCTGTCTCTGAATTCCTTTTGTTGGCAGAAAGACGTTGCCCCTTACTCGGTGGATGCGGCTCTTCACCCCCTGGGCGACTAGGGCTTCGGGGCTGTTGCCCGGCCCTATTCTGCCTTGAACGCGGGGGATTGCCTCGACCAGCCTAGGATGGAGGCTGCGTCTCGGGTCCCTAGGTGGGACATCATCCTGAGGCATTGGTGGCTGCTCCAGCCTTTGAGGGCTTCTCGGCTGGAGCGGAGGGCTAGGATTGGGACCTCTTTGAGGTGGTCCACTCGGGGGTTGATCAGGCTGTGAGGCAGGTGCAGCCTGATTCCTAGCCAATTGGAGGGATGCTTCGAGGGCTGCCATGGCATCCCTCTGACAACGGTCCATCTCCGCTTGTCTCTCGCTCAGCTCTTGGTGCTGGCGCTCTGTCTCCCTCTGCTGTGACTCCATTATCTCGGTGGCACTCTCTTGATTGGCCCTCAGAGCAGTTAGTTAATCTTGCAACACCCCCAGTGTTGTCTTTAGGGCCTCAGAGTCTACTTCCTCCTCATCGAACTCCAAATGAGGTTCGTCTTCAGCCATGTTTGGTGGAGGAGGCTGGGATGGAGTGGCAGCAGCCTGTGCAGTTTTCTTTGTAGTCTTTGCCATTAGTTTTTCTCGAATTCAAGTCTCTCAATGAAAGCACCAGAATGTTGACCCTGATTTTGGTCAATGACACGGAGTCTAGGAAACGACAAGAAAATGATATAGAGCTTGAAAATAATCTAATGGAAAGATAAAGAACACAGTAATTTATAGTGGTTCGGCCCCAAGAATTGGTAATGACCTACGTCCACTTGATACTATTATTAATATTGAACTCCCAAGGTGTGATCAAAGAATAAGGGTTCCTAAGTTTCACGAACCTTCGAAGAAGAAAACAATACACTGATGGATAATAGTAATATAATTCTCCCAGAAAGAAGAGATCGATGTATTTATAGGCTCAGGAAGAGTTACATGAATTAGGAAATAATATCTGTCCTTAATGATCGAATCTGCAAGTCATAATGAAGAGATATTCTCGGGTATCATCACAACTGTACAGACTTTTACATAAATGAGTGAATATACGACCAGGCTGGTCGTACATAGAACTTGATCTGTGCAGAAATAATGTTGGTCGATTGGCGAGCCCTATCTCTGCTATGTGTCTGCCACGTGCCAAAAATCCTTGCCACGTCATCAGCAACTGATTTATGGATAAACAATAAGGCTTTGTAATACTTTCACTAAGATAAAGTTCAAACTGAAAGATACTTTATTTTATGCACCCAAACAGTTAAGCTAAGAAGAGAATATTATATTTAACCAAGTGGGGGATTGTTGAGATTGGTTAAGATTTTTACACATTGAAGTGCAAAATACTTAACAGTTTTACACTTAAAGAGAAGTGAAAACATGTGATTGTTTAGAAGAAATCTAAAAGTGACTTTTGTGGGTCTAAAGTGATACAATGAGGTATCCAAACATTCCTAAAACCTTTGGTAGCATTTGGAGCAATTTTAGGACCATTGGAGTGGTCCAAAGTCAGAGAGGGTGGTGATACGTCGCCCCCTAAGTGGAGTAGCATCGCCTAAATGTGAAGGGCTTCAAAATCCCTAGCATGCAATGCATTGCCTACATGTAAGCGGTCTTTTAAGGTCATACAGTTTTCGTAAAATGCTCCAAATGATGTGTTTTAAATGCTCTAATCCTATTGGTTAGACTAATGATGATGGCTACACAATATATATGGGTTATTATAGTTGAAAAGCCTTGATCACACTTTCCAACTCTCTCTCTCTAAAACTCTTTCTCTCTCTAGCTCTCTAAGACCAAAGTTTTCTCCACGAAACCCATCAAGCTTGATTAACTTGCATGAGTTTTAAGTCTTGTTCAATCCCAAATCTCATTCTACATAGTTGAAGCTTCAAGCAATTGGAAAGGCTTGGAATAGAGATTTTGGACAACAATATTCAAATTGTGTTTAAGCTTTAGAAGTTCCCCAAGTTGAAGATTCAAGTTCCTCAATAAAAGGGTTGTATCTCTCTAACCCTAATCTTGTATTTTGTGTAACTATTATGTTATTCATTGTTAGTATTGATGATTAAATGTATCTAAATTAATCTTATCATCATTTAATCATTTAGTTCATTACTTTCATGATTAACATTCATATCATGAACATGTTTCTCTGATTATCAAGAACTGCCTTCATACTTAGAATTTGAATCTTGATCAACATCTAGGGTTTGGAATATTGCATTATTATCATAATTCATTGTTGATTTTCAAAGAGTAAAGCCATATATTCCCAACATTATGCTCAAGACCAAGCAATTAAATTTTAATAAAATATAGGAACTCAACATCGTCGAGTCTTATGTTGTGAACCTACTATTTCTATCATCGATCATTCGGGTCACAACCCCTTAAGGTGAAGCACTCTTACCTAAAAATATCAATATAGTCCTTGCGACCTCTTTTATTACGCTTTCCAATGCACGAAAATCAACAAGTCATTATGGCTTTTCACTATAAACTAAGAAATGGCGACCATATATGTAATGCCCCGAATTCTCCGATGTGGTTTAATGGCGGGATTAGTAGGCCGGGAGGGCCATACTTGCTTAATTAAGCCATTAATTGATATTATTCATGTATATGTGAATTATATTACAATATGATGTTAAATGCAAGCATGTGGGTCCACATTTTAATTATAGGGGTGTGATGGAAATTTGGCCCGATGAGGGTATAATTGTATATTTGTATGCATGTCGGTGATATATGTTGAGACCACATTATAATGTGGGTTTGTTCGAGCTATTCGGCATGAGACAACCATGGTATGTTAATTAGCGGTCTGGTCATAACAGGTTTAAGTTCGAGGCTCGGGAGGAGTCTCGGGGTGTTTTTGATGATTAGAGTGTTACCGGGCATTAAAGGGTAATGGGATATGAATTATTGGTGTTTGGGATTATTGGGAATAATGGGAATTGGAGAGCGATAATTATGATTAACGAGATAGGTTGGAAAGGACAAATATGCCCTTGGGAGCCTTTAAAAACCCTTAAATGACCTAGGGGTATAATGGTCTTTTTACCCCTAGGATAGATATAAACTCCTTTATGCTGTAAGTAGATGAGAAAAACAGAGCAAGTTCTTGGGCTTCCCGTACCTTCTCCTTCTTCCATTTCTCTTTGTGATTTTTGGTGATCTTGTTGAGGATTCAAGCTTGGGAAGTAGACCTTGGGAGTTTGGGAGAGTGCTCCACCATTGAAGAGCATCACAACCTGAGTTTGAGGTAAGTTTCCAGCCATTAGTTTACTAGTATACTCTGTTTTGGTGTTAGTTTTCAGCTTGTGTTTTTGTGGCTGATTGTTTGAATTGATGGAAGTTTTGGTTGGGGTTTCACTTGGGTTTTGATGAGGGAGTGATATAGGACAAGTTTAGGGGTTGTATTGGAGGTTTGAGTGGTTTTTAAGCTGGGTTTGAAAGGTTGGTTCCAAGAGAAATCGCAAGGGAAGAAAAATAGGGGTTATGGCTGAACTGGAGGTTGGGCCGCGGCAAAGGATGCTGAAGTTAGGCACCTTTGTTTGAAGGGTAGGCTGCGGCATGGCCAAGGAGGGCCGCGACCCTTAGTGGCTTTTTGGCCAGAAATGGCTTCTTGGCTTGGGGATGCTAGCCTTAGGCCTCGGGGTCGATCCTACTACCCGGTTTAGTAGTGTTTGATGTCTCGGAGGCTAGGTTTTGGTTTGGGAACCCTTTATTATTCATTTTATTGATGGAATCCCATAATTGGTTATGACCAGGTAATGGCTAAAGGACCAAAAGGTTGATCGTTCTCAAGGGTCGTTCTTATTATTAATTCTCGCTCGAACAGGAGGAAAGAAAACTGCACCCTGTGTATATGTGACATGCGTGATTATTATTAAGGCATGTTGATTGATAAATGTGGACATGGATTGCCTATTGAATACTAGTGAATATTGAATACTTGTATATGTACTGATTAGTCAGGGACACTGACCTAAAGAGTCAAAAATGGCATAGCATCATGAACGTCAAGCCAAATGAAGATTAGATCTAATCGATATCAGCGTTGAATGACTCGTATGGGGTATTACCACTGGACCGACCCTAAGGTCGATGAACTAATAAGCACTTGTCTGGTCTAAGACCAGTTATTCAGAGCCAGGGCATATGGCCCCGGTGACTGTTTGTCACATGGCTAGGGAACGTTGTTCCAGAGTTATGACTCTAAGGTCATGAGGAAGGTTATGTTGGTGACTATTCACCATACACCTATCCTGTTCAAACCTATGAAAGGCTCACTTATATGTTAAGCCCTGGTGACCCTATCGTCACATGGCTGGAGGGTGCTGTCCCCATATTAGTGACTCTTGCAATTGTCACCTATTTGTTTGGACTGATGGTCCTGAATGATTATTATGATCATTGTTGATATTATATCATGCTTTATTGTGTTTTCTTGTTGGGCCTTGGCTCATGGGTGCTATGTGGTGCAGGTAAAGGGAAAGAAAAGCTCACCCCGGCCTTGAGTGGAGAGCTTAGGTGGTGATGTGTACATATGCGGCCGCTTGACCACCACGGCCAAGGCGTTCTCAGAGGAACTAGGGGGTTTACCCTATTTTTGCCGCTTAGGTCGGCGGGAATGTAAATTTGAGACAGTAATAACCATTTTGTACTGAGAACAGCTTGTAATTGTTTTGATTAGCTCTGCAGAGCTGTTTGTAATGAAAATATCCATTTCCTTTTTATTAGTTTTTTTTCACCTTAACCTGTTAATTACACTTAGAGCACGATTTTGACCAAAGGACTCGGGTAGCGGGTCAAATTTTTGGTCCACCGTTCACCGTAACTATTCTGGGATAACCAGGGCATTACATTATATAACGTAATCACAACATCAAAACATGAACATGTAGTCATTCACGGAATAGAAACATAAAGTAACACTTATTTCAAAGAGAGCACCACGCAACAAATACCATTACATTTTATCATTCTAGTTACAAAATTGCTCTATAAAAAAAGTTGAACCATTTCATCTCTACTTGTATTTCTTAAACAAGATTACAATGTAATCATTATCCACAATACAACTCGTATATTGTTTTTAGAAATCGAATGCTACAACACACATTTTCCTTACTTGTGGTCTTGAAGGGGAAACTGGTTTTGCAGATGTTGTCTATGACTTATTTCACAACTTGTCCTAGATCATGTTAAAGGTAAAGAACTTCTAGATTTCTAGTTTCATTCTTCTTTGTTGATAATGACTCTAATTGCCACATATTTTTATGTTTTGCCACAACAAAAGTAAATGAGACAATTAGTTATTGGTCAACCAAACTATGATTAAAGCCTTGGTCAATACTGTAACATGGGTGTGGTTACTTTTTAGTCAGTCATTCTTTCTTTTGTTAGCATTGGGGCCATATATTTTATTTTAATCTATATTTCTCTTTACACTTGAGATTACATTTGAGAGAGTGAGATGTTGTACGAGAGAAAAACTGAAAGAACCAGAGAAAAACTTTCTTACGGAGTGTACTATCTTGTAAGCTACTATGATTGTAATTGAGGGTGAAGAAAAGACTTTCTAAGTGTCTCTTGTGGCTGTAATCATCTATTAAATAGTGGAATTGACTAAGGCCTGTGTTGCCTTGTCTTGGATGTAGGGTTAGCAATTTTTTTATGTTAATTCTAAACCAAGTAATCTTGTGTTCTTGTGGTTTTTGTTTTATTTCCTCTTAAAGATTTGTTCATTTTTAGGGTTTGCTATATTTTCTGTGTAATTTTAATCTGATTTTGTAGGAGATTAGTTTAGAACAACTTGTAGTAGAGCCAGGCTGTAGTCCATGGTACCGTGGGTGTACTTGAAACTTCCATTGAAGGGGTTTTCTCCAAGGCCGAATCATTTCTTTGAAGATCTTTACTATTACGATATTGTTTACTGGAAAGGAATAATACTCGTTGAAAATGTCTACTTAAAAGTTTAATGTGGAGAAATTTGACAAAGAAATGACTTCAATCTATGGTGAGAAAAGTGAAAACACACCTGGGCAATCTCGGTTTAGAAGATGATTTGTTAGGAGAAACTGAGATACCGACTACAATGGAGAATAAGGTTGATGTACTGAAGAAAGCCAAGAACACCATTATTTTGAGCCTAAGTGATCAAGTTCAGAGGAAATTTATCAAAGAGAAATCTGCTTGTGAGATGTGGAAGAAGCTCGAATAACTGTTCATGTGGAAAGCTTTACCGAATCAGATTTATCTCAAATATAAATTTTATGGGTTTAAGATGGATGAATCCAAAACTATAGACGAAAATATAGATGAGTTTACAAAGCTGGTCTCTGATTTAGAATCAATAGATGTCAAGATTGATGAAGAAGAATAAGCCATCTTCCTGTTGACCTCTCTTCCAAAGGCATATAAAAATCTCAAAGATACTCTCAAGAATTGTGACTGATTTAACTTTGGGTCAAGGCGCTAACTACTTGGTGTTTGTTTTTAGATGTCTGAGGAGCTTCATTAGCTCCACCAACAAGGGTTCTATGCCTTCGACAACGAAATCCTCTAGAGGGCCGGAGAGGCAGAACAATGCCCCGAGAAGGGGAAACAAGTGGCTAGCAGTAGCCAGGCTCTTGTCGTATAGGAGAGCTTCGAGCCACCATCGATGAGGCCTCGCAGAACTAGCCTCTCAAAGGAAGAGACCAACGCTGGTCTGACACCGTCAGATACCCCATATCCTACCATAGGATTCGAAGCAGAAGACATTTTGAGTAAGCTACGACATCGGAGTGCCTTGGCTAAAATACTCACCAACTATGGGGTAGATGACAGTGAATGTAACGTCCCAAAAATGCTAATAATGTTTAATTCTTTGATTAGCTTGCTGGGAGAGCATAATTGGATATATGTATGATTAATTGATTAAATGCGTGAATATGTGGCATGCATGATTTATACAATAATATGAATATATTTAGATGCATGTGTTTTAGTATTAAATATGCATGTGGACCCGTTCTTGGTTATAAGGGCATAATTGTATTTGACTCGTTAAGGGCACATATGTGATTATATGCGTTAAATGGTTGGGGCCACATTATTATGTGGATATATTTGCACTACTCGGCTCGAGGCAGATTAGGAGAATAGTCACAACGAGGTTTAATACCCGGCTCGTGGTGTGCCTAGTGGTATTTTGTAAATTTAGTGAATATTTGGGGATATATCGAGTAATAGGTAAGTATTTGGTAATGACTGGGGCATGATGGGACTAATTGGGAATTTGTAGGATGACTCAAGGAATTAGCGGGAATTAGGGCTAATGACTGTTTTGCCCTTATGGGCAACAAAGGGGGCTGAGTCAGTATAAGGGGCATTATATGTTTGAATTTTTAAATGAAATATAAATGCTTTATCTACAAGTTTATTAGGAAGCATGAGATATAGTGATAGGGTCGGGCCCTTGACTATTATATGGATATGATAAGGCGTGCTTATTAGCATTGCTACTGTATGTTAATGGTTGTTTGAATGCTTTCTTGCATTATAATGTGATTTTTGTTGAGTTTCGACAATGGACCATGGGTTGATTATAAACTTGTTATCATTGGCTGAGCAGCCGAGTCGTTGATTGCAAATAAACTTGGACAGTTATGTGTCCAAGGAGATGAATTCGACTAGCCAACGTCGGGATCGGGGCTAATGATGATGAGTAGGGCTAGAACCCTCTGCCAGTCCCTGAGAACTGGCAACAGTTGCTTGCTGGTATGCAAGCTAGACTTTAGAGCCAAGAAGAAGAGATTCACCTTCTGAGGCAGCAGGCTCCGTCACGGAGTGCTACACCTAACTTGCCACTTGTTGTGGCACTAGTTGTACAGCCGACTAATACTAGGAATAGGTGGGAGCAACTTTATGAAAGATTTAGGAGACAGCATCATCCAATCTTTGAGGGAGGACTATATCCACTTAAGGTAGAATAGTGGATGAGTATGATCACCTCCATCCTGGACTTTATGAGGGTGGAAGGTAATGACAGGGTGGCCTGTGCCACCTATACGCTTAGAGAGGATGCCCACAGTGAAATATTAGTGCGCCTGGATGGGGAGGATGAGAGGGCACACGGAAGTATTCACGGGCTCAGGCCCTTGAGTGCTTCACATCTCCAAGCAGGTGCAACCCTGCCTCTGCACCAATACTATGTCGACATCCTTAAATTCTTCGGCATAGCCCCATTTCAACTGTCTCCGAACGACTATTGTGTACTATCTCAGAGTGGGCCTAGAGGTATTTTAGTAATCTAGTGCATAGTCGAGATTTATTAGGAAATTATAAGTTATTTGGTGATTATTTTGGTATGTTAGGGTTAATTGGGAATTTATAGTATTTTCTTAGGATTAGTGGGAAATGTGGCAAAGGTCTGTTTTGCCCTTGATGGCATTAAAGGAAAAACACTTGGGTTAGGGGCATTAAGATGTTTTCCCTAGCCTTAGTCGGACTTAGTTAGGACTAGAAGTTTTCAAAAAAACCAAAGGAAACACTTAACACTCTGAAGCTTCCATTCTCTCTCGTTCATCTCTTTTTCTATTGGGCACTAGGGGAATCTTGAATTTTTTAGGAGCAAGGCTTGGAGACTGAAAGCTTGGAGCTAGGTATTGATTTAAGGTGTAGCTAGGAGGAAAAATCCCATCTGAGGTAACATTTTTGGTTCTGTAAACTCTAAGTTTCATTTTCCATTTTTTGTGTTCTTAAGCTTCAAAGCTCAAGGTGGGATTTATGGGTTTCTATGGCGATTTTGGGTATATTGTGGTGTTATAGTATTGTTCTGGATGAATTTCTTTGAGTTTAGAACTCAATTCTTGATTTATTTGTTCTTTTGGATGAATTTTGAGGAATTTGGCTTGGAAAAAATGTTGGAAAATATGGGTTTAAGGGGCCGCGCCGCGGTGTTGTTCTTGGATCTCAAGGGCTAGGAGTGGTTCTCTGAACCTCTTTAGCACTGAAATACTAGGTGGGCTATGTTGCGACGCATGTCTAGATGAGTAAGGGAATTCGCTCTCTGACTTGTAGAGGGTCACGACGCTTCTGTGGGGCGTCGTGACTCAAATCGAGGATTTTGACCAAATGGGGTTTCTAAGCACGGGAACTCAAACCTAAAGGCTCGAGAAGGATTCTACTACCTGAAGCTTTTAAATAGTCTAGTGCTTGATGGTTGTCCATTATTTTGTTGAGACTAGGTTATACGATTAGGGCTTGGAAGTAAGGATCGCGCTCGGGATCACCATACGTTATTGCTCGGGACTCGACGTAAGAAAACTTCACCTTGTTTTTTATTAGGGCTCAGGCCCCTGTTAATGAATATGACTATAATTATGCCAGTAATTACTTGATTATGCATGGTTGTTTACACTGTATCTGATTGTGTGATTAGGTAAACCGTATGTTTGATTATACTTAATCTGAAAGCTCGGCCTAAGAGAGTTGGAGTCCGCGATAAACGTTCAGAACACATGAGATTTTGGCTAGGGAAACCTGGTTGTGCAATATGCACTTGTCTGGCCCGAATGCCACCTAAATAATTAGAAGTGCGGTCTGCACTTGTCTAACTCATTGGCTGTTTAAATTTGACAATGTGTTTGTTTTAGCAGGGTTGTTACTGTTATGCTTGTTATTTATATTGTGTTGCTTATTTGAATCTACTGATTTAAGTTTTCTTGTTGAGCCTTGGCTCACGGGTGCTATATGGTGCAGGTAAGGGAAAGGGGAAGCTGGACCAACCATGAGTTGGAGAGCTTTTGGGGCGGCGTATACATTTGCAGCTGCTCGACTACCACAGCCGAGAATTCAAAAGGGCCTAGACTCAAACCCTAATTTTGCTGCTTAGGTCGGCTTATGTTGTAAATACCCTTTGGAGTTGTAAATGCCTTGTAAATATTTATTTTGGGATCCCATGTATAGACTCAAATTTTTATATGAAAGTAATTGTTCCTACAATCAAAACTTTTAAATCCTAATCCGTTAATTACTCTTACTAACACATTTATATCCACATCACTTGATTATCAAGTCCAACACTATTTAAAATACACAGTGTAATGGTCTTGGCTATCCAGGGCATTACAATTGTATAAGACATCATAAAACAACTAGAGTTAAAAAATATTTCATTTTTGTTGCTTTTCTTTGGTAAAAAAATTTGATCACCAAAGACAGGATTGAAGTTTTATATTATCACATAGTGATTTTTTTTTTAATTATTTTTAATCACAAAAAGCCTTAGACCCATTCGTAGAGGCTGAGTCAGTAAGGACTCTTAGCTATGCTTCTCTAAAATTTTCAAGACGGTATGTGTCTACATTGATAGTTTGGATTTGTTGTGTACCTATAATTTGATCTATTACTCATTTTTATTGTTTCGTTAGTAGAGATTTTAGTATGTGTCTCCTTATTTTTTCTCGTAAGTGGGCAGACTTAATTTTGGTCTGGGAACTTATGAGAACCATAGAAAGGTGCTGCTAAATTTTTACATAAATGAAACAATTTTAAGAGTGTAAATTAAATTTCACGTATAATACAAATCTGAATGGGATAGGATCTTTACCCTTTTAGAAGTGGAGTGAAAAGGGTGGATTAGGGCACACAAAGACATAGTGAGTAATATTTAATTGTTATTTATTCTTGTATCATAGATGCCGATCAATAAGAGTTGGATGACATTAAGGAATTGTAACTGTGATGCTTATTGGAACGGTCTCCAAGCCGTCTTGAAAATGGAAAAAGAACACGTAGACTATGACGAGATAATGAAATTTCTATGCGTGAGGTGCCTGAATGTTAAACTACAAACTATATATATGGTGGAGGCTCATGTCTTTGACAAGGGTTTTCAAAAGAATTATCAACGGTGGATTTATCATAGTTACATGGAAGCTAGTTTTGCCAATGAGGTAGTTGAGGAGAATGAAGATGTAGAAGAGATGGTTGACGTCGTTGATGATTTCATCTTACCGACAAATGCATTCGAAGCACCGACAAATGCATGCGTAGCAGATGGTGTGTTTAGCAGTCGAATGGGATAGTATTATGGCGAGTTGTTCAACAAGATTGAGGCTGATTTGTATCTAGATTGTGATTGGATATCACCCTTAAACTTTTTAGCGAAGTTGATGCATTTGACAATTATGGGGAAGTGGCCAAACAACTCTTTCGATGAATTGTTGAAGTTACTAAAGTTCGCGTTTCCAAAAGATAATAAAATTCCTCCAACACACTATGAGGCCAAAAAGAAGATAAGTAAGTTAGGGTTGGGATATCAATCAATCCATGTCGGTAAATATGATCTTGCTTATTTTATAATGATCATGTAATCAAAGATTCATGTATGGTGTGGGAGTAGCCAATGGGTCAGTGAAAAGAAGAAGGGGAAAAATGTTCCACATAAGGTGATAAGTTACTTTTCAATGACTCCCAAATTAAAGAGAATGTACATTTCAAGGCATACATCTAATGACATGTTATGGCATCATAATGGGAGATCAAAAGAAGATGGGGTAATGCATCATTCAGTTGATGCATCTGCATGGACAGACTTTGACGCCACACTTCCTGATTTTGCAAAATATCCCAGAGGTGTTCGTTTGGGCTTTGCTGCTGATTGGTTTAATCCTTTAGGAAACATGAGCTTATCATACAGTATGTGACCTATGATTTTGACGAACTACAATCTCCCATACTAGTTGTGCATGAAGGAGGAGTATTTTATGCTAACTCTCCTTATTTTTGGGCCAAAATCACCAGGTAAAGACATGGATGCATTTCTAATACCCTTCATGGAAGAGTTAAACAAATTGTTGATTAGCGAGGTTGATACGAGAGAAAGCAAAAAGGAATGAATTGTTCAAGATGTGTAGCCCTTCTATGGACAGTTAACGATTTCCCTGCTCGTAGTGGCTTGTCTGGTTGGAGAGAGCAGGGATACAAATCATGTCCAACGTGCAATAAAGATACCACTTCCTTCTGAGTGATTGGTAAGACGTCTTATGTTAGTCATAGGCAATTCTTGAGGAGTAATCATAGGTATAGAAAGGACAAAAAATTTGATGGCAAAGTTGAGAAAAGAAATCCTCCACAACATTTTACTTGTCAACAAATCTTAGATCAAGTCAATGCTTTACCACTTTAAGTGCCTCGTAAACATGACAGATTTGGGGGGGTGAAGCGCAAGCGAGGTGCAAAGGAAATAATTGGAGGAAAAAAAGTATTTTCTATGAACGTGAATACTAGAGTTCAAACTAGTTACAACATAACCTTGATGTGATGCATGTCGAGAAGAATGTGTGTGACAGTATCCTTGGGACATTGTTGGATAATGATAAGTCTAAAGACACCACTAACGCCAAGCATGATCTAAAGAATATGGGTGTTAGGAAATCATTGTAGATTTATGAGGATGCCAATAAAAGGTTAATGAAACTGCATGCTCCATATGTTTTCACTTTTGAACAGAGGCGAGACTTTTGTCAATTTTTGAAAGGAGTAAAGTTGCTCGATGATTTTTGTTCTAGTCTGAAAATAAAATTTATAGACAATGACTCAAACATTGTTGGGTTGAAGTCCCATGATTGTCATGTATAATGCAACGATTACTTGAAGTAGGTGTTCGGAATTTTTTACCACAATCTATTTCTACTACAATTGCAGAATTGTGTAATTTCTTCAAACAATTATGCTCTAGGACAATAAATGTTTCTGATATGGAGAAAGCTAAGTATGACTTGATTATATTTTTATGTAAGATGGAGTTGATTTTCCCTCCAGCATTCTTTGACATAATGAACCATCTGGGTTTTCACTTACGTGGTAAAGCTATATTTGGAGGACCCGTATTTATGAGGTGGATGTATCATTTTAAAAGAAACATGAAAAAATTAAAAAGCTATGTCATGAATAAAGCTTGTCCTGAAGGGTCTATAGCAGAAGGATATGTTGCAAATGAGGCTTTAACATTTTGTTTAATGTAGTTTGAAAGTGTGGAAACAAAATTTAATCAGCCTGATCGTAATATGCATCGTATGTGAATTGACACCTCACATTTGAATCTCAATGTAGTCCCCTTAGTAAGGGAATTCATGTGCCCCTCGAAACACCTAACTGAGGTGCAACAAAAAGATCTAGTTGCTAATCATAAATTGATACAAAAGAAAGAGTTTCGTTCATGGTTTTCATAAGAAGGTAACTTGTACTTAGCAATTTTTTTACTAAAAATTACATTCTCTGTAATGCCCTACTAAACTAGGACCGTTACACTGTGTGTTTAAAAATTTTCTTAACTCGTTAAGCGAGTCATTTGGACTAAAACTTGTAGTTGAGGTTAGTTAAAATTTGGTATAAAAGTTTTTGCTTAAACATTTGCTACTTTTCATTAAATTATTTAGAATATATTCACGGGATCCCAAAGAAAAGTGGAGTTTAAATATTTAATACAAATAAAAATAAACGAAGTACATACAACCGTACTAAGCAACAATACCACTAAACCCTAGCATTCCAAAAGAAGTCTCGACCGTGGTGGCCGAGTAAGCTGTCTATTTACACGTCACCTCTGAAGCTCTCAAACTCATTGCTGGTCCAACTTCCCCTTGCTCTTACCTGCACCACGTAGCACCCGTGAGCCAAGGACCAGCTAAAAAAGTCAGTCACGCATACAGAAAATCAATAGATTACCATTTTAAACAACTTGCTTAATAATTAATAACAATATTCAATTTATTCACGCAACCATAGGGCCACCCAAGTGCGCACCACACTTGTTTCGTTCAGATAAATATAGACCAATCTCTTTTTGAGCGGCCACAGTGTTGTACCAGTGAGTACCACACTTCGAGATATGAACAAACATACAATGCATACATAACTCAACTATGTAAGGCATAGTTATACACAGTCAAAAAAATAGTTCAAGACAGAGTCATAGCTAATTCAATCACATGTGCTCAAGCCCAAGTTTCAACCAGGGTGTAGTTTTCTTACCTTGAGTTTCATGCGGATGACGAAATGGCCTCATGTATGAACCTGATACTGAGCCTTGTGGTAATGTAGTCACAACATATTAACCGATAATCATCAAGAACTAAACCAATTAACAGCTTCAAGGTCGAGTCCTAGCCTCCGGGACCATGAATTGTACTAAACCTAGGAGTATAATCCTAGCCTCCGGCACAGCCCACCAAGCGTTGCGACGCCAAGGTGATTCAAAGAACTGCTCTAGCCTCTAAGTTCATGCAGGTCGCGACGCACCAAGAACAGCGCCGCGGCACAACCCTGCAAACCAAGAATTTCCAACATTTTCTCCGAGCCAAATCCCATAGAATTCACCCTAAATCATAATTAAACCCATAATTGTGTTCTAAACTCCTAACAACATATCACATGCATTATATAAACCCCAAAAGTCCAAGCCAAAACCTCACCCAATTCAACATCCCCACCTTGAGTTCCAAAACTTAAAAAAAACAAAGACAAACTAGAATTTCTTCAAAATAACAAAGTGTAAATCCTGACCTCAGTTGTGCAATCCAACACTATGCTGCTCCCAACCTAATTCTATCTCCATCCTCCTCCAATTTCAAGGCAATCTCCTCCCAAAATTCAAAGAACCCAATCAACAATACACGAGGGAGAGAAAACGATAGAGAGAGAATGAGAGTTGAGATTTTGTCTTTCTAGGTTCTTTCTGATAGCTTCTAAATGGTTAGGCTATTCCAAGGCTAGGGAAAAGACCAAATTAACCCGAGCCTTTACCTTAATTTTCTAATGCCCCTAAGGGCAAAATCATCTTTTGCCACCATTTTCTCGCTAAACCTCAAATTTCATTTAAAATTCCCAATTCATCTCACTAATCTTCCAAACACAGATATTTTCCCCCCAATTATAACTCATACATCAATACCCCTAGTAATTCACCAAGTTACTGAAACACCCCTAGGCTCACCCCGAGCCGGGTATTAATCCCCAACGTGACTTTTCCGCCAAATTACTCACTAGGATCGCCTCGTGCCAGACATCTCAAATATATCCACATAATAATGTGGTCCCACTCACAAAGCACATATATTATTACAATTATACCCTTAACGGGTCAATTTTTTTAAAACACCCTTTTTAACCAAAACGGGCCCACAATCACATTTAATACACATAAGCATGCATAAATAGACATATTATAATACAACTCATATATTTCACATAATCACACATATATTCAATCAAATTTGCATATAAATCTATTTATGCCCTCTCGGCACGCTAATCAAGGCATTAAGCCTTATTAGCAAATTTGCGACGTTACAGCTATCCCCTCTTAATGAAAATTTCGTCCTTAAATTTTTACCTAAATCGCTCGGGATGCTGATCCTGCATATCTCACTCTAGTTCCCAGGTCTCTTCCTCGACCTTATTGTTTCTCCATAGAAATTTAACTACAAGAATCATCTTGTTCCTTAGAACCTTGTCTTTTCTATCCAGGATCTGAACTGGTTGCTCTTCATAAGACAAGTCTGTCTGTATCTCCAGATACTCATAATCCAGCATATGGGTCGAGTCCGACACATACTTCCGAAGCATTGCGACGTGAAATTCATCATGGACACCTGATAATGATGGGAGCAAAGCCAATCTATAAGCTACCTGCCCGATCCTTTCTAGGATCTCTAAAGCTCTTACAAACTTAGTGCTTGACTTGCCTTACCTTCAAAACTTTTTTACTCCCCTCAGTGGTGAAACTCGCAGAAATACGTGGTCCCCTTCCTAGAACTCAACGTTCTTACACTTAGGGTCAATGTAGCTTTTCTGTCTACTCTGTGAGGCGAGCATTCCATCTCTGATCTTCTCAATACCCTCACTTGTCCTTTGAACCATCTCAGGACCAACCAAGTACTTGCACTCTCCCATTTCATCCCAATGAATGGGTGACCTACATTTCCTACCATACAATATCTCATATGGAGCTACTCAGATTGTTGATTGATAGTTGTTGTTGTATGAAAACTCAATCAACAGAAGATACTTGCTCCATGCCCCCTCAAAATCTAATACACATGCCCTAAGCATGTCCTCCAGTATATGAATCGTCCTCTTAGACTGTCCGTCTGTCTGAGGATGGTAAGCTGTACTGAATTTCAGCTGAGTTCCCATAGATTTCTACAGGCTTCCCCAAAACATGGAGGTAAAAATTAGATCCTGATCTGACACTATGGATTTCAGAACTGCATGGAGACGTACAATCTCTCTCTCATGTATAGTTCAACATATTGGTCCACAGTAAAGTTTTTTTTCACAGGAAGAAAATGATCTGACTTGGTATATCTGTCTACAATCACCCATATCGAGTCATGTTGCCCCACTGTCCTAGGCAAGCCCCCAACAAAATTCATATTGACATCTTCCCATTTCTACTCGAGAATAGTTAAAGGCTATAACAACCCCGATGGTTGTTGGTGTTCAGCCTTCACCTACAAATAGGTTAGACACCTCGCCAGATAATCAATCACATCTCTTTTCATCCTGGGCAACCAATACAAAGATTTTAGGTCTTGATACATCTTCGTGGTGTCTCGATGTAATGAATATGGTGTAGTATCAAGGATCTCTCATCTAATACCCACATCTATCGGAACACAAATCTGATCCTTGTATCTCAGCAAATCCATCTCTGTAATGAAATAACCCTTAGCTACTCTAGCCAGGACATCCTCTCTAAGGTTTATCAACTGAGAATCACTCATCTAGCCCTCCTTTATTGTAACGCCCCAACTCCAGGGACCGCTACAGTGCACATTGCAAACAGTGCTAAACTCGCTAATCGAGTTGTTTGGTCATAAACGTGTGACTAAGTATGATTAGCGGTTTAGGGGTTAAAAACTTTGGTTAAGATAAAATGTTTCACTAGAACGTTTACTGTATACATTGGGATCCCAAAAATATAATTTCAGGGTTTATCACAAGAAAGTGTTTACAACAGGCCGTTCTAAGCGGCAAAACAGGGTTCAGCCCTAGTTCCACTTTCAAACCTCGCCCAAGTATTGGTCGAGCAGCTGCATATGTACACGTCATCACCTAAGCTCTCCAACTCAAGGATGGTCCAGCTTTCCTTTTTCCTTTACCTGCACCACAAAGCACCCGTGACCCGAAGCCCAGCAAGAAAACTCATATGCTCATAAACAGTCATATCATGATTTCAAGTCATATCTGGCATGCCTAGCATTCATAGCTCTATTCAGCATGCAAATGTATTCAAATAGATGCTGAGGTATCCAGGATAAGAAATCCTGGCCTTCTGATTGGAGGACTATCAAGTCAATCCTAATCAGATGAGTGACTACCAAACAAGTCACTAACCAAATGGAAGAGTGGCTGCTAGGTAAGCCACTAGCCTTCAAGCGCTTATAATATTCATCAAGTGAGTGTCGCAACACTTGAGGTTCTGATAAACCATGCTGAGTGACCGACAAGCGAGTCACTAACTCAAGTGGAAGGGTGGCTGTTGGGTAAGCCTCTAACCTTCAATAGGTTCTGGTAAACCACACTGAGTGACAAGCAAGTCACTAATTCAAGTGGAAGGCTGGCTGTTGGGTAAGCCTCTAACCTTCAATAGGTTCTGGTAAACCACACTGAGTGACTGACAAGCACGTCACTGATTCAAATGGAAGGGTGGCTGTTGGGTAAGCCTCTAACCTTCAATAGGTTCTGGTAAACCATACTGAGTGACTGACAAGCACGTCACTAATTCAAATGGGAGAGTGGCTGCTAAGTAAGCCACTAGCCTCCAAGCGCTTATTTCATTCATCGACCCTCGAGGTCGGTCTGGCATTAATGCTCTTTGAGTCATTCAATGCTGATAGTCAAATAGACCTCATCTTTGATGGCTTGCGTGATACACGCTAAGACCATTCTAACTAATTAGTCAGTACCATGCACAGGTAAGCAATGCTATCAATGCGTATCATATGCCAAGTATCCAAGAATAGGGCATTCAGCATGCTTACTAAACAGTTGCTAGCATAATTATGATCATGCACAAACTCAGAGACTCAAGCTCTGACCAATCTCATACTCATCATTCGTGGCATGCCCTAATCACATGTTTCTCGTGCATCATATGCATCACATTTAATCATCCAGCATGCCTCAACAATAATCATATGCAAATGGGCAAGATTTCCAAGCATTCATTATGCTATCAATGTTTACATTTAAACATTCAACATGCATCAATCATAACCATGCATGTCACATATGGGGTGCAGCTTTCTTACCTTTGGTCCAAGCACAGGTTACCAACAAATGAGCCACAAGCACGATCCTGATCCAAGCCTCTAGTGTTAACCTAGTCACAACCACAAATGGTGATCCAATGAGTTCAAGTTCTAAAACTAACCCTTGAACTAACACTTAGCCTCCAAGACATCAATCCTCACTAATCCGGGTAGTAGGAATGATCCCGAGGCCCAAAACTATGTTTCTGGGGTCAAAACGAGCAAACGGCGTGAAAACAGGGCAAGGGCTGCGGCCCTAG
Source organism: Humulus lupulus (assembly GCF_963169125.1). Taxonomy (NCBI): domain Eukaryota; kingdom Viridiplantae; phylum Streptophyta; class Magnoliopsida; order Rosales; family Cannabaceae; genus Humulus; species Humulus lupulus. Next base: position 136,010,087 of record NC_084794.1, read on the forward strand.
CACCTTGGGCCACGGCCCCCAGGGTTCTCTGAGGCAAGGGCCGCGGCGCCCAGCAAGGCCAAATTCTGACACCTGCTTCTTCGAGCAAGGGCCGCGGCGCCCAAGAACAGGGCCGCGGCCCAACTTCGGGGCAACCATTTTTCCTTCGTTTTAACCTTTTAAAACCTCCCAAAAACATGTCTAAACATTCCCAATTCATTAAATCAAAGTTCCCAAACTCCCCAATGGTCCAAAACCACCAAAACCCGAGGTTCAAACAACCTAAAAACTCAACGATTCACAAAGCCCAATTCAAGCTTAAAAACTTTTAAAAACTTAAAACTTAAACTTGAATTACCTCCGATTGAGTTATTTCCAACTAAATCCTCCGGCTAATAAGCTTATAATTCTCCTTAGGATTGCTATGCCTCGATCCTCGCTCGATTCCGAGTCCTAGAACTCAAGTTATCTTCGAAAATGCGATCGGGAACGAAAAGGGAACTTTAGGGAGAGAGAACGTACAGAACGTTCTTTTTATTTTCTTAAAAGGTTACTTCAAGCTTAAGTAGCTTCCAATAAAACCTAATGCTCGGGGTCCCGAAAACACCCCCGGGGACATTATAGTCAAAACTTCCAGAATTTCCCCCTGGTCTTACTAACTCCCAATTTATTACCAAATGTTAATTCCCATTACCCAATAACCCGGTAATGCTCTAAATACCCCTTGACTTACTCCAAGTCAAGCTTAAATCCCATTGTGACTTTCCCACTAGCTTACCTCCTAGGATCGTCTTGTGCTGGGTAACCCTGGCATAACCAGATAATAACAAAGCACCACGCCCATTTAACATATGTGCTAAAAATGCCCGAAATGGCCAAAATATGAAAATCACCCAATTAATCACAAATGGGTTCACATGCATATTTAATACACCTAAACATGCATAATATCATTAAATAGCATAATAAAGCAATTATGGCCCTCCCGGCCTCCTAATCAAGGTCCTAGACCTTATTAGGAAATTTGAGGCATTACATTTATTCTCTCCAAAAGAGTGGACTGCAAGGTAACATTTCCCAAACAACCCACCACCAACTCTATCCCCACTCTAGTCATGTCTTTTGCCAATTCCTTCGATATCTACTTTGAACTAAACAGATGTCTTCGACCTCTCCTACTCAAAGCGTTCGCCACCACATTGGCTTTCCATGGATGGTAAAGAATCTCACATTCATAATCTTTTACCAACTCCATCCAATGTGTCTGTCTCATGTTTAAGTCTTTCTGAATGAAGAAATACATTTATGCCCTTCTCACACGCTAATTAAGGCACTAAGCTTTATTATAAAATTTGGGACATTAAATTCTCATTATAATATATTTCTTTATTATTAGATCTATGAGTTACACCAGCTGAGGTCATTAGAGCATGCTGATGAATTGCTAGCTTTAGCAACTGGGTCGGATCTATTGGCCTACTCCTATCAAGCATGTATAGTGAATGGAGTGTGTGTTGTTGGAACATATTATTTTAAATATTATAGGAAACTTGAAGAAATACTCCAACAATATTTTAGTGGTGCTTATTTGGTGGTATTATTTTGATGTAAATGGTTCAATAGAGATCCGAAAAAGAAGAAAACATCACTGCAAATAATATTACTAGTATCAATGTTAGCGATGAATGGTATAAAGATGAACCGTTCATACTAGATAACTAAGGGAAATAAGTACTATACATCAATGATCCCGTTAGAGGATGAGATTGGAAAGTTTTCCGAAAAGTGAATCATTGAAAAGTTTGGGACTTTCCAGACCCTTCAAATATGATTACTGATGTTGATTTTGTACATGACACCAACTCAACAATTTGATGCACTAGCGACACAAGTCAACGCTGCCCATCTACATTCTTCAATTTTTTAGGATGACGATGATTTTATTAGTGACGATGAAGATGATATGGCAGACAATGTAGAAGAAGAAAAAGATGAGGATGAATTGCATGTCGGCCTTAGTGATGATGATAATAATGATGAAGTGTGCCCGATAGATGTTGATGTAATTAGTGATGATAGTGACTATTTTACTTAGTTTTGTATCTCTATATCAGTATTATACATATTGAGAAATAAAAAGTTTTTTTCCAAATAGCATGTTTCAAAGTACCTAATCAATTAAAATAATACTCACTATAAAATTAATTATAAGTAGAATTAAATTTTCCAATAGATAGGTTAAATTACTATCGTGTTAGCAGATGTCAGATGTGGCTAGAGCTCCCGGTGGAGACACTGGCGGTGATCCTTCACCAGATCCTACTAGAATCCCGACTTCATGCGAGTCAGGTAATTTATTTTTGTTTTCTTTTATTCCATTAGATATGTTTATCCTGTATGTACTAATATTCTTTGTATTGTTATTAAAAAAATGATAGGAATACCAACCAAGATAAAGGGTTGTGGTGCTACTATTGGAAAAGATCTAGATGAGAGGTGACGTAAAAATGGAAAACCACTCGTAGTATCATTTTTTCTGCGAACATACAATGTTGTTGGGGGTGAACACGCTACTTTTTTCTACCTCGTAGGCACCCAAATTAAAATGAAGGTTCCCAGATATTTCGATTCATGGGGATCAGTGCCTCAACAATACAAGGACCAAGTCCTTGGCATGATCCATGTAAAAAAAATATTAAATGATTTCTTTAAATTTGTCTTTAAAATAGTATATATGTTATTAATATGTTTATTTTTCAATTTAGTTGTATTAACAAAATTGGGCAGCATGATTACTTAAAGTGTAAAGATGGTATCGATCGCGAGATGAAAGATTGATACTGTCATAGGAAAACATTAAGACACAAACACTTTGACGAATACTATAAAGGACTAGAGGATGAGACAAGTTTCTAAACAACCCGACCAATGATGTTTCCAAGGAGGATTGGAAGAAGATTTGCCAGTTATTTACAAGTCTGAATTTTGTTGCGCGCAGGGTACCAAATCACTGGCAGCTAACCGTCGCGAAATTTAAATGTTATCAAAATTATTTTCATTGAAATTATATGTTCTCTAACATTTGGGTTATATTTTTTAGGCGAACCCAATCCTTATTGAGTCGTGGAAGGAATACGATTGGAAGAAAACAACTCATGATTTTATGAACGATGATGCTCGCCAAGATTATGTAAGTTTAAATTATGTTTTATAATATTCATAGAGTTATATTTATTGTTAGTGTCTCTAAAATTTTTTGAAAATACGAAAAACTGAAGATTGATTTTGAGTTACAAACTCAGCAAGCATCCGTGCCGCTTCCAATGATGATTGTTCGGCAACAATGATCAGGTGGAGGTGCTACAAAAAGCACAGGAGCGAGGAGTGGGCCACAAATTGAAGGGGTCAGGTCATCATCTACCCAGCACTCTCACTTCAACGAGTCTCAAGCCCTTCCTCAGCATTCATTAGAACAGATAGAAAATTTTGAGTATAAGCTAAAGAATTTAACTGACCAAGTCAATTTCTTGTCTCGATTTCTTCCATTTTCATTTTCTCCACCAAACATTAAGATGTCGCCTATGCTTGATAGTGACAATATTTCTGAAGCTTTGTCTTTTCAACCTCCAGCTCCAGCCTATCCTACCATGTATGGGGCAGCGCCGTCTCAACATATGGCGCCTCCATACATGTACGGAGTGACACCATCTCCTTATTCGTGGTCGAATCCACAGTCATCACATCCGCCATATCCCTACATGTATGGAGTGTTGGGAATTGTGCCCTTAAAGCAATTGTAGTTGATAAAAGTTTTAATGAAATAAATGAATGAATTGAATTATTGTATATATGTAGCTTATGTACTATATTATTCTTAATAATATTATGTAAATATCATAAAATTCCCATGTTCATCTATGTGGTCTCAATCTCATATTGGTATAAGAGGATCGAGATTGAGATAATGAACTTAAATAGTTTGTAGTAAAATAAAGTTATGGAATATTTAGATTAATTACTGCTATTACGGTCCACTAGTATTATGAATACATGTGACCTTGATCTGAGTTACTAGTGTTGTAGGACACTTTAGTGGAGGTACTTTTCATGCTAAGAGAATGTAGAACTGGACTAGATTTAATTTAATAATACTTGTTTAAATACCATTTCGTAATATTATAAAACACATCAACTAATGATCATATAAAAACTGATCTTAATCCTAAAGTTACTATGAACTTCTATATATGTTATTTGATCATTTGATTCATGCGTTATTGTTTGTCAGAATGACCAGGCTAAGAACTATTGTTTTGGGGACTCAATGATGTATATGGTTGGGACATAGCTTACTAGGCATGGAATATATACCTTCTTATAGATTGAATGATTATTCCCTATTGGGATGGCTTTTGGAACTGAAAAAGTTATTGACGTCAAATTCATAATCAGATTATGAATTAACATTCACTAGTGAAGTCGATGGTACATTAGGAATCAAGAGATAATTAAAAGGGCAAAGCGGTAATTTTATTCCCATTTAATTATGAATCATCAATAGAGGATTAATTTGTATGTAATGATTATATCAATGGACACTTTATGGTTACAATAAAATACTCAGTAAATATGTCTTTAATTCTCAAGAGTTAAGTGTCATATTTGTAGTGGAATAATCATGAGATTAATAAATATGATTATTGAATCAAAGAGTTTTGGTTAATAATCTTTTATTTATTGGAGTTTGCATAGGTCCCCGGGGCAGCTCTATCAACACTAATCAAGGTAAGAGTTGATACAAGGGTCAAACTGTGATTGGGCTATTTAAGAGAATATTTATTTTTTGGGATAAATGTGCAAGTATATGATAATTGAAGTTGCACAATCTATTATTGCATTTATGCAATTTTCGAAATTGATTAGAAATAGAAGAAATTCATTTTAATAAATTATTTTATTTAAGTGTGTATAGATAAATAAGGAAAGTCAAAATTGGTTTTGATTATTATATTTATTTATTTAATAATAAGATGATAACAGAAATTCAAATTTTAAATTTTGAATTTTTAGTTGTTATCTTTTCCTTAAAATGATGATACCTTATTTGAATTTCTAATTATTAATTAATTAAAAAAAACATGAAAAATGAAATCTCATTTTCAGAGATAGTGCCACACTCATAGGGCTTGGACTGCTCTATGCGTGTAGCAGCACTACTGATGTGATGAGTTATTGGTTTTTTAATTAATTAATAAAACATTTTAAAATGAGTTATAAAATGGAATGTAAGACTTTGTCTTTTATCATTATCATTATTATTATTATTATTATTAAAGGTGATTATTATTTATTTATTATTATTATGATAATAATGTCTATATGTTCTATATGATAAAAAAAAATAGAAATAAGAAGTTTTTACAGAGAATAAAAAGTATCATCTTTTTCACAAAAGAAAAACATTTCTCTCTAGCCTATAATCAAGAGTCTCATGTGTTAAGAATACTTTTGATTCCCAAAATTGATTCTTATTCTCCATGTGCCCACCCACATCTTGAGGTGTAGAGAACGTCTTGGAAGATCTAGGTGTAAGTACTCTAGCGAGGATGGGAAGATCGAAATATATACAAAAAGATTCAAGCATTCTTGATAGGATACAAGAGGTAAATCATTTCGTATTATTTTTTACATATACATATTATATATTCATTAACATATTGCATATTAAAATATTCTCATATAAAGTTGTTTATATGAATTTTTTTTGTTATATACAATACTACCATTACCGCAGTTTTCGTTGCGCAATAGGAACTAATCCTAACATGGTGAAGGATCGTCCACATTACCTCTCCAGTATCCTTGGTCGACGCCGCCACTACAGCCACTGCAGTCACCACAACCGCAACTGGAAGACAATATTGAGGACGATGCAACTGATTTAGGAGACTAGATGTTGACTGGCTTTCTGGTCAACTAATGCGGAGTTAAATTAATTAATTAGATAGCTTCAAATTAGACAATCAATGAACCATATATAAGTCAAAAACCTAATATCTATGAGCAATAAATGACAAATAACACTAGAATTATAGAGGTTCGGCCCCAAGAAATGGCAATGATCTACTTCTTTTAGATTTTTATTGATCTTAAGGGTTCACACAAGATAACTAGTGAATACAGGTAGATTTCTAGGTATAAAAAACAATACAGAATGACAGAATCCATGCTAAGTACCATGCCAGGCTACTCGGTATGTTTCAGGTGCTAGTCGGTAGGCCAATTTCGTGAACCCCCTCCACTGTGGTGGAGGGTTTGTATTTATACTGTCCTTCTCGTCCGAGGGTTGCGCCTGAGCATAACTGATGGAGAAATATCCCTACATCCTCGCAAGTGGTTGTTGTCCTATTCTTCAGGAGCTTTGACCGAGTTTTAAGGACTGTTAGGGGAAGGGCGAGTGTAACTGTCTTTGTCCGTGCAGGTATGTCTGTATGCCATACCGACCAGCTACTCCCTGGCAGGCGTACCGAGCAGTGACTGTAATTCACTTGTCAAGTGTACTCCAACCAGCTTGTACCGACTATTGCATGCCAAGTGTCCACAATGTGATGCCACGCCATATGTGCATATTTTTGGGATAATACTAGGTTTATATTTTTGGTAGTTGTTGTTGCATTATATTAACAATATGGATATTTGTTAACTTAATGAAATTATTTGAATACTTAATATAATATTATTATTTTTAATATATTTGTTTTCAATGATTTAAATTTTAATTAATTATTTTTTAATTATTAAAATAATTTTTTATTTTTTTGAAAATAAAATTGTATTAAGGGCGACAACGTCAACCCTAATAATCAAGTATCAGGGGCGACATATCGACCAAAAGTTATGTCACATATGAAAAAATTTGGGGCGACATCTCAACTTTTAGGAGTGATGTAATCGACTCTGATATTGGACTATTAGGGGTGATCCATTAGTCATCCCTAATGTACATCACTAGGTACATTTTATTAGTGTCACCCCTAAAACTTTTATGGTTATTAGGGGCGATATTTGTTGCCCCTAAAACTGATTTTTGTTGTAGGGAGACTCATTCCACCACTGATTTTTGTTAGAGTCATATGGTGACATATAGGTTGTGGCCGTTAAAAACTTTAGTGGCAACGACAAGGGCCATGTCGCATGATAGGTAGCAGCATTGTAGTAGTACATTAAATTAATGTGTGTTTCGACTAAAAAATGTGTGTTTAAAATGTTGTTTCCTATTAGTTAAGCCTACTAACATTACCTACACTATGGCCTAAAACAAAACAAAAAAATGCAAACAAACCAAAATCTCGATCCTAATCTCAAACAAAATCCTAGAACACAACCAAGAACTCAGAGCATTTTCTCACCAAACACTGAAATATCAAACACAATGTTAACACCAAATATAAAATTAAATTCTTAAAAATTCATATTACAATTAATAAAAAAAATAATACACCATGTTCAATCAATAAACCACAACAAGAATAAACCAAACAAACCATTAAAATCAATTATTATATTTGTAGTCTTATATTAAATATTATTATAATAATGCTATATTATAATATTTAAATTTATATTAACATAATTAATAAATATTTGTTTTTATTAGTTTTAAAGGTATATCTCGTTAAATATTTATAATATCCCGTTAAAGTTAACAAAACAAATTGTTAAAATCAACAATTTTTATTATCTACACACTTTTTATATATAAGATATATATATATGTAGTTATTAGACACCGTAATGTGTCTAATACTTTATCAGGTGACACTTTATAATTGGTTAGCAATACTCCATAATTCTGATTAAAAGTAAATGCATATGTGATATTGGATTGCACAGGAATAGATGTGAGCTCCTCTAATCTTGGACACTTAGCGATTCTATATATAGTAATTAGATTGCTTCTGTGTTTTTGTTTACTAACATACATATGGCAATGGTGAGTGGTCCCTAAGGAAAGAAAAAAAAAGAGACCTAACAACAACAAACAATCAAACAAATGAGAAAATAAATATATAGAAATGCTTGTTCCGTTTTCCGATATCTCAATCCCAATCCCATTTGCATGTGTAATCCCATTTTTGGGCCAGTGTATGATGACTATAAAATAGTAAAAGTGGGTCCTTACACATCTGCCAAGAGATGAAACAAACACGGCTAATATAAGAATAAAGCATTGTTGGTGTGACTAATGATCAAACCACATCCCGGCCGACATTCTCTCTTCTGATCCTTCTAGTCTTGCCACCACGGATTTACTCAATATATACATACACGTATATATATATATTAATATTATGTAAGTGGATGGAATGTGTCCACATTACCAAATCTTTAAGAAATTAAGTTAAAGTATTTGCACTTAGTCGCATCGCCATTTCTGTACAAGGTCCGTATCCTTGAAAAAGAGAAAAGAAAAAAGAAAATAAATAAATAATGAGTCTTGATTAGTCTAATGTCCCAGTCTTGTGGTAATAGGGGTTTGATGCGCATATGCAAAACTGAATATTATATTATATTATTGATTGTTGGATATGATAGAATGAATTAATACTGAGCATATATTTTGTGATGAGATACTTTTTAAAATATATATATAAAAAAAAGGCAAATCAAATCAGCTATTAATATCGATCCAAATGTAAATAAATTACTTTGTAACATAACAAGGTTATTTCTCCAGTCGTAAGGTCATCCAAGTCAAGAATCAATTACTAACAAACTTTATAAGAACTGAATTTTCTGGTCCATACGGAAAACCAAGTTTTTTTTGACAAAGGAACAGTAAGTTTTTTTAACCGTAAATAAATTTGCATAACTTTCAAACGTGCAAGTACTTTAAAATGGCTTTATAAGATTTCATATAATATTCTGTTGTATCATGTAATGAATGGAACTTTGAAGAAGAAAGGAGGGTGAGAGTATATATGATCATATAAATATGGAATAGAGTAAGTAATTAACAAGCACCATGTCTACACGTGTCGTAAGAAGAAAAAGCCAGGTGTAGATTAAGTTTCCCTGCCCAAAATGGTAAAGCATATGCATTCTTTACTTTCAAAGAAAGATGTGCGGTTCTCCAAAATGGGTAAGTCTAAGGAATATATTTTAGTGCTGAATTAAGAATATAACCATTACCAATCATAGCCAACTTTCATTAATTGATTCTCCACAATGCTTTATATATATTTCGTCACACGATTTTGAGAAATATATATTTTCTAATTAGTATATACACTTCATTTCACCTTTTTTTTTTGTGACTAATTGCATTGGCACCATTTCTTTTTTTCTCTCTAGTCACTTTCAGTTGGGTTCGTTTCTACCATTCCATATAGATATTTACGATCGGTTCATAGAGAATGTACTTGATGATAATTTTTCAATTTGAGATAAGATATATTAATTATTATTGTAATTGATATGTTGAATAGGTAATTGGAATTACTAGCTGACAACCGCTTAGGCATGATACTAATTGGAATTTCTAAAGCACACACATATAATAGTTACTCAAAATAGGTGTGAATGTGATCATGACTAGTCAAATTTAGACATATTAAATCAAGATTATGAATGGCCGATAACGATCTTTGAAGCGTGCTGGGCCATAGGCAACTTAAAAAGAAAATGAAAATAAAATAAATGAAAAATCAATAGAAACAATTGTAATGCATGCACAGACGAAATGACGCAATTTCAAAAGCAGACAGATGGAATATGAGGGAAGCAACAGATGGAAGCTAAAAACTATATGGTGATGTATCATATATACACTATAAATGGAATGAGCTATCCACAACATGATACACATAAATTTATAAAAATATGGTGATGTATCATTTATATAAAAGTAAACAAGCTATCCACAACATGATACACATAAATTTATAAAAATATAACCACTTTTCCCTAGCTAGTTTGATGTAGGCTATTACACTAATGAGTGTTTCACTGTGTCAAACCCAAAAGTCACTTGTTTTATTTAGTAATGCATATATTTATACGAATTTTCAGAGAGGTACTGAAAATCATACGAAGTTAATGCAAATAAGTGAGAAAGGTCAGATCATGGTGCATAACCATTGATATTATTATTATTTGTTGTTGTTTTGTGTTTGTAGTGTACGAAAACGATCGCGAATGTTGTCGATATAAAAAAGATGAAACTTGATAAGACTTGTGTGGTGGGGGATTCTAGCTATGTATATATATATATATATATATCTTTTGAATTTGCTTTTTTTCCCTTTCTCCACGCTTCTTGGCAACTTGCAAGTGTGGCTTGCAGAATAACCTTATCCTTGACGCTACTATGAATGAGTCTGTCTTCCCCAGCCACCCAGCTTGATATTTACTTTCAATACGCAAATATATTTCTATACGTATATATCTATATATATATATATATTCTCAATCACTACCGACACAAAAATATTAAAATCAGGTTTCCCTTCTTTTTTTTTTTACCAAAAAAGCAGGTTTCCATTTACATTTCAAAACATGATAAAATTTAATTTAAATTTATTCATTAGGATAATAATGGTATAGATAGCACGTGCCAACTTATTATTTTGAATAATCTCTTGCTTTCTCAATCATTTTTTCATACGTATAAAAAGTATAAATTAATTAGTAAATATATATGGGAAATCAGTTTTGATAAGGACAAAGATAAAACAATTCAAATATATATATATAGCATTCCATATAAATAAAATAAAATATATCTATAGTATACATAATTGAATGAAATTTATTTTATGGTTATATATAAGCCTTTGTTCATGTTTATTTTCATCATCCAATATATATTTATTGACGAAATAATATTATATGGAGATATAAGGGATTACAATCTACTCATTATGCATTTTTCTGACTCCTTTTGTGATAGGATAAGAGGCACACATATTTATGCCTGGCGGTAATATTTGTATCCATGCTAATTAAAGATCTTGCCGATCGACAATATTTAAGATCATAGTTTTAAACATTATAGGTATAAATTACAAAGTATATATATATATATTTATAGTACAAGGGTTTCACTTTACGCCCTATCGATAAGACTCTTAGTGTTTTTCAACCCGTGAACAGTTTTTGGCGCAATTTTGTTTTATGACCGTATATATTGTAGCTATTTAGAACATCTGCAAATTTTCAAAAAATTCTGAATAGTTTACAGTACCGAAAACTAGATTCAAACATGTTGTTTTCTACGCGCATAAAAAAAATTAGTCATGCGTGCAACAACATGTTTGAACCTAGTTTTCGGTCCTGTAAACTATTCGGAATTTTCTGAAAATTTGTAGGATGCTCTAAATAGCTACAATATACATGGTTATTTAAAAAAATTGCACCGAAAACTATTCACTGGTTGAGAACACTGAGAGTCCTACCGGTAGGACTTAAAGTAAAACCCCTATAGAAAAATTCTCATATATATATATATATAAATTTTATAGTAGGGTCTAGTTTAGCCAGTTGAGACCTTTTCAGTTTTATGTATGTATATAAATTATTATTAATATTTTTATATAATGATTTATTTTATATTACTTTTCAAAAAATTTAAATATTTTTAAAATGCTCAAAGGTAGAATTCAAAATAGTTAGTTGTGCATGCATATAAAAAAATACGTATAATTGATTGTTTGAACACTATTTTGGACATCATAAATAATTTTGAATTTTCAAAAAATTAATGGAATGTCTGCTATAACTAAAATATAGAAAACATTATATAAAATAATTTGGACTATAATTTCTCTACATGCTAGAAACAGAAACCCTGGACTCGTAAAGGCTAAACTAGCACTCCTACTAAAGAATTTCTCATATAAATATATATATATTATTTCCTAATAATTTTTTAATCACAATTTAAATTATATATAATTTATAATTACAACAAAAAATTATCTTTGACCAAAAAGTAACTCACAAATTTTCTCTAATGCAGTTTCAATCTAATGATACATATTAATACAATTGATTGGATATAATTAGAAATATACATAATAATAATAATAATAAATTATAAAGTAATGATATGTATACACACAAATTATATACAAATAATGATGAATCCCACTAGGTAAAGGAGATTTACCAATGTTTGTAGTATTGGTATGTAATTTATATGTACACATTTCATTACTCTAAATTATAACATTTATGACTAATACTTTTACTGATATAAAAATATTTTTTTAGTCACAAATTTAGTTATGATTAACAGTTAAAATTTGTGTAATATACACATTAGTTTTCTTTGAATCAATTATATAAATATATATAATTTATTTGTTAATTTTTTTTAAATGAACATGTATATTGTTTTATTGATTTTAAAGCTATTGCTAGGTTTGTAAGTACTATTGATTATATATATATATAATATATATATATATAAACATATACTTTAGCCCTAACCATATGCTTCCATTTGGAGTTATTTTCTATCACTGTTCTTCTGCGATTTTTACCAGTTTATATAATTAATGTGACCAAAAAAATAAGTATTAAAAGATATCTATATATATAGTAACATTTCCTGTGTTATTTCTTTTTTGCTATTACTCTGTAGGAACTTTTAGAAGATAACACCCATGTTTAATTAAAGTAAAAACATAAAAGTTCCCCATAATCTAGTCAATCATAAAGAAAAGAAATTTGATTGGCACTTTCACGAAGAAAATGATTCGTTAAAGGCGGAAGAGTGGATGGATCAGTTAAACCACTGTACAGATTAAAGTCGGCCAGGGAAGCATTTTATCTAAAATTCAGTTTAACAATACCGTTCAATTATTATTTAATAATTTAATACGTATATAAATAATCTTATTATTATGCAATGTACATGTGATGGGCATCATGGCACAAACTTTACCTATAAATAGAGGCATGAGGGAGTCTGTCTTACACCATCCAAAACTAGATTCTTATCAATAGCTACTACATCCCAATCCCAATCCCAATCCCAATCCCAAATCCTATCACCATATATCTCTCTCTGGATTTCAAGATCAACTAGCTAGCTATAGCGCGTCTGAATTTGGTAACTTTTCTTATATATGTTATATAGAGAGAGAGATACGGTTTGGTTTTATATAAATATATGGTTGAGGAGGCACGCTGATGTTGTTGACAGAAGATAGAGAGCACAGATGACTAAATGCATAGCAGCATCTCACTCCTTTGTGCTCTCTATTCTTCTGTCATCACCTCTATCAGATATAAGGCATGCCCTCTCTCTCTCTCTCCCTCTCTTTCTCTCTTCATATTGGAAATTCTAACACATATTTATGTATATATATATATATATATATATCAATCGAAACTAGACTACTGAGAAATTCTTCTTTGGTTGATCTGATCTTCCCCCTCTTTTATCTCCATCATCTACCATATGACTTTTGGACAAAATTTGTTTGAATATATATATATATGTATATATATCTGTTTTAAAAGAATCAATTTTGCAATTTTCCAGTAATTTGATTCTCCTTTTGTTTTTTTTTAAACAAAAAATGTTTAACCTCTGACAGTACAAGTCGAAACAACAATATTGCTATAGAATTTGTTCTTTAATTTTGATTTACCGACGAATCAAAATTTAGTACTAAATAGGCGTTTAATTTTGATTTAACTATATTAATAGGCCTTTGATAGTACTAAATATACTAAGTCTATGTATCTAATTCAATTTTTTTTGTTCCTCCCATTAATTAGACTGTAATAATAAATTTTATTTGGTTGTTAGTTAAAGTTTGTTAAATTTTATAAAGAAAATGATATGATGAAAATGATCAATTAATTCACGCGATGGTTTAACTAGTTTCTGCTTGGTTGGGTATTGATACCTTACGAATTCATATCTATGAACATGAATGTAGATGTGGTACCTAAATATTACCTATAATCTAACCACGTATATGTTAATTTGTGTAGACATATATGCCACCACAAAGTATATTAAGCTTATAATAAATAATATTTTAAATAAAAACATAACTTAACAAAATGAAACGCGTCAATTTAAAGATGGTGAATTTCTTGGAAAAAATCAAATAATGCCATAATTAAATCATTTCAAGGTTTACAAGGAAATCGATTCTTTTATATGTTATGCTTTGTAGAATTTAAAATTAGAAGAAATAAAATAGAACTTTAGTTTTAGCTAAACCGATGATTCTTATAAATGACTCTATCTTTAGGAATTGGCAAGTAAAATTTATATATATAATTATATAAATATATATGTGTAAATTGAGGCTAAAATAATGTTTCCAAAGTGTATTTTTGGAAAATATAAAATTTTATTCTTAATCTTTTTTCTTTTTTGCAGTAAATATATTAAATATTTTATAATATTAAACTTTCATACCCAATTTATTTTTTGGTAACTATATCTAAAGTTTTCACAATGTTTTACTTTTATACCCAATCATTTTTTTTTTCCAGTAAATATACCCAGTGTCTTAATACAAAGTCGATCTATTTTTACCACATATAAAAATGGAACATTTTGAAAATATTATGTATATTTACCACTAAAAATATTTTGGGTATAAAAGTATAACACTTTCAAAACATTGAGTATTTTAGATAAAAAAAAAAGATTAGATATAAAAGTACAATATTTGAAAAAATTAAGTATTTTAACTACCATTTATTATATATAAAAAATAGTTTCTGAAATAAAAATTGAATCTTTATTTTCATAAAATCGTTAGTTTTACAAAAAAAAAAAAAAAAAAACATCTCAATAATGCTTAATTTTTATGTAAAATACTTTTTCTCGCATCGCCTTCATTCAATACACAATAATAGAGATATAGCTACATTATGTTATAAAAGAGAACAAGGAAACATGTACCTAGTGTATGATTGTCACATATTAAGACCAAGAAAATATATACCTTCAATCATTTATCCAAACTCATGGTCGCCATTTAGATATACACTGACAAGAATCATGAGATTCCATCTAAAAATTAATTAGTAATTAGTAGAGTTACTCATGTTCTTATTAATGACTCAATATTCTTACATTTATTCCATGTGGGAATATCTTCCCTCAATTTGGTGGCGAATTTTCGCTCACCAATCTTGAATAACTTGATCACAAGTGGTCCTTTTTCAACTCGCTTATCTTTTTGGATCTCAAGTGTTTTTTTGCACAATGCAGGTCTCGTGCGGCATAGCTTAGAATTTGGATCTCAAGTGTCCTCTTACACTATGAGATCTCGTGCGGCTTGACTCACTCTTTAGATCGATAAAGATCGAATGTCCGCTAGGGAATTGTCTCATGATACCATGACAATAATCATTGGGTTTCATCTAAAAATCAATTGGTGATTAGTGGAGCTACTCATATTCTTATTAATTGATCAATATTCTTACACTTATTCCATGTGGAATACCTTATTCCAATATAAAGAAAGAAAACCAAATAAATTAGTAGGCAATGATTTCAATAGCTCTTTGATATAATTTTCTCGGGGAATGGAGCCGCAAATTTGGAGATCAATACCATAAATACATAAAGGCTTTCTATTAAATTCTTTGCCATAATTTAATGCAAAGATATGAATTCGGGTAACAAAGTTTAATGTTGACATATTAAGAGGATTATGATTAATTAATATTAATATTGATCATATTTAGAATATTGGTTTTGGATTTTAACTTGGTCAACATTCAAACTTAATATATCATCCAAATCTATTGATTATCCTTGTTAAGTAGAAAATATATGAATCACTAGTCTTCACTTTATGACGAGTATTTCATGTATTAAAATGTGCATTTATTATTTAAATTTATACTTTATGTTATGTAACTTAAAGAATAAACTTTATGTTTATTTTTCGTCTGATGAAGATATTTTCTAACATGAAATTAAGCTACTCATAAATAGGAGAAAATATTAAAAATGAGATTTTCATTAATAACTTTAATTGTTTAATGAAAACTACATAAGGAACCTTGTCCCATATTCACTATATAACCAAGAATTGATATAGTGGCAAGCCTCTAGTCAAGAAATCAGTTATCATGCATCAATTCAACGCTTACATACTTAATAACCACTTTCTCTTTAACATGTTTCCTTATTGTTAATTACTTAATGTCGATATAAACACTTTTGTTGTTCTTAGGCTTATAAACAACTAAAGAAAAATATTGACCCAATAAAATAAGAAGAAGAGCTGATCAAAAGAAATAAATATCACAATAGATTTTTATGTGGTTCGACCGTTAACGACGCCTAGTCAATGAGTCGCTTGTATTATATGAAGCATGCCGAATTACAAGCTTTTTAAGGTTTACACCTTGGGCAGAGGATTGTCTTGATTCAAGGTAATTAGGAGTCCAAAAACTATTTATAGGCAGCATGAGGAGAGCTAGAGGGGTTGTCAACCTTTTTTACATTTCATTCTATTCTCACAGTCTTTGGGGAATATACATTACACAGTGGGCATATTACACGTATTGCCTAGCCATAGGCTTAACAGAGCGATTTCCTAGCTAGACTAAAAAGTAGGTTGTCTCGAAATCCTAACGGAAAGGACGCCTGGGACTACTCCCTGGAAAAGTGGTCCCCTGAATCTCCAAGAATATTTTGAAACTATTATGGAGACTTCTCGACCCTCCAAGGAGTCGCTACAGAGGGGTCTGACCTCGTTACTCGCCTGAGGGGTCATGCGTTAGGAGCCCACGAAGGGTCTCGATGCCTCTCCTCGGGGACTTGGAAAATAGTATGATGTTCAGATGTCGCCAGATAGTCTCCCCTTCGAGAACTTATAGGGATGCATATCCGGCGCATGTCCACGTGTCGTTAGGTTTTGACGTGAACGGTAGGTCAAAAAAGGCCCTGGAACAAAAAACATCATCAATGACCTAAAAAATAGAATCTACATTCTAAGGCCAAAAACAAAACACTTTAGTCATACATCATGCAATCTAGCCTAAAAGCAAGAAACAAATAACTTGACCTTTAGATTGAAAGTAGTCATCATTGTTTGTTTGGTTATCCTCCATCACCTAATTTTATGGAAAAACATAAACATGTAACATGATGTTGATTTACGTGAATAAGTACAACCAAAAAATTAAGTCTAAATCTGAAGCTAACTACTTCAAGATTTTCATTACGTCAAAGCACACAGGCATTTAATTCTTCATACCTCATCACATTCTTTATAGCAATCTAGTAGTCTAAACTAATTTTAATACTATATTGTCCAAACATTGTAATAGCAAAATCAATGTCAAGCCAAAAAATCTAAGCAAACATCAAGCTTCCAACAATAAAAGCATGAGGAATGTTCTTCATTTCTTCTTTTCCATATCATGTTTCAGAGGTTTAAATTGATTGAATCAACCTAAATGATAGGAACAATATTTGGTGGACAATCATTCATTTGAAACCTTTCCTAAACTTTGTTAACACTACAAGAATTTTATCTACTAGCGGCGGGCGACTCCGCCGCTAATAAGGTCTAAATCCGCCGCTAATAAGTATTAGCGGCGGGACTCCGCCGCGCCTAAATATTTGTCACTAATAATCATTATTAGCGGCGGACTGACACACCCGCCGCTAATAATACTACATCCGCTGCTAATAAATGTTAAAAAATAAAACCCCTTTGTTTCCCGGGCATTTCATTACTGTATTAGCGGCGGGGACTACCCGCCGCTAATAGTAGGACATCCGCCGTTAATATATAATAATATATATTTTAAACAAATCAATACTTTATTAGCGGTGCTAATATCTCCGCCTCAAATAGCATTTATTGTTGTAGTGTAATGTAGGCCTCTTAATACGGAACAAAAATAAGTAACCTCATAATCTATCTTGATGAATCTATAATCCAATTGACCTAAGATGTATGACCTATATCCACTTCAACAAATTATGAAATTCCGTTTTTAGTAATTACCAAATTAATTAAGCCAAGTAAATTAATTAAAGTGCGGAATGGTAATTAACTGTTTACACAGATTACAGTTCTGTCGGGACAGAAACCTAACTTGTCACGACAGAAACTGAACACAATAAAAAGACAGTGCAAAACAATAAAGAACACAGCGAATTTTTACAAGGTTCAGAAACCCTTTCGGATAACCTACTCCTTGGGGCCACGCCCAGAGAATAAAACCAATTAATAAAGAATCACAAGTACAAAAACATTGACTTAAACAAAACAAGACTCCCTCTTGAGATTTGCCGCAACTTGTTGTACTTCTCTTCACTAATCTGATATTGATTGAAATGCTCAACCACTTGAACTCCCTTCAATGGTCAGCGAGTGCTTGCATCCTCCCGAAGCAAGGCTTGTAAAAAAATCTTCTCCCGAAGACTACAAATGCTGTGTTCAAATTACAATGTGTATTCACTCATGAACATGGTATAAGCTCACCACTAAAATCTAGACACACATAATTCTACAAGATCACGTGAACACTTATGATCTTGAATACAAAGAGAAACTCTCACAAATATTACAATAAAGCTCACGAATAATGCACCAAAGAGATCACTTTTCTCACTGCCTTTAGAGCCCTATTTATAGAGTCTTTTTCGTGCTCACAAAGGCAGAAAACGAATTCTTCTAATAAAGGCAAGAATCGCAGAAGATATTCTTGATTGTCAAAGAGTTGCCTTATTTAGAAGATGCTGATCCAACAGATGCGATATCGGTGGGGACAGCTCAGACCTGTGTCGAATCAAAACAAGCTAAAAAAGGAAACAATAATTAATGATATTAAGAACCAGTTTCCTGATTGTAATTCTTGAGCTGCACGAAAATACATCAGCAAATAATCCAAAAATAACTTTGGGTAAGTACAGAATATTTGCAATAAACTTTTGTTTCCTTTATAAAACAAAATGAGACAATATATGCTAAATAAGGAAGCATATTATTGACCAAAAAACACACAAAAGGAAAGAGGGTTTCCGAAAATTGAAATAAAGGAAACCAAATATTTCCAAACAAATCCGAACAATATAATAAAGGAAAAACATCTATTTTGCGAAAATTATAATAAAAAGAAAACAAATATTTCCGAAAATTATAATAAATGGAAAACAAATATTTCCGAAAATTATAATAAAAGGAAACAATTAAATCAACCAATTTCTCTTTTAAGAAAAAAGATATTTCTATAAAAATGCCAATTATAGGATTTACAATCTCCCCCTTTGGAAATTTTATAGACAAGGAATATCTATTTTTAAAAGATCCCTGCAAAACACAAGAAAGTGCTTCAAGTCATAAGAGTCACAAAATAATCAAAAAATGACTCCCCCTGCGAAAGATAACCAAAGCACAGTTAACAAAGGAAACCAAAAATAACCAGCAGGTTAACATAATCAAAGTACGAAAAATAGAGTCACTCTCTCCCCCTCATTGTCTGAAAAAAATGCCAAAGAACAAGAAAATAAAACAAAGGAAAGACACAGTAAGTGTTCTTTTACAAATAACAAAAGAAAAATAGATCAAAGGAACTGAGATTATCATGGGGCAGGAGAGCTGGATGCATTGAGAGAGGCCAATGATGCAAGAATTTGGCGCTGAGTTTCCTCCATGAGAGAGAACCGGACAGAAAGACTGGTAATTCCTGTCTGGACAGCACCAAGATCAGTCGGGACAGTAGGAGTGTCAGTCACAACATTGCCAGAAGCAGAACTAGCCAGATTAATTCCTTTGACTTTTCGAGCTGTGGACGGAGCATGATCATCTTTGACAGTATAGGTGGGACCAATCAAAGGAGAAGTCAAGGTTTCATGAGACTTCTTCAAAGGACGTTGAGAGTCCAAAAGCTTGTAAATGACCTGAGGAAACATCAAGTGTTGCCCCTTACGTTTGGCACCACTTAGAGACATGATTTGGTCAAAAATAATAGCTCCAAGATCTATGGCGACTCCAGTCCCAATTTTGAACAACAGGAAGGCCATATCTTGTGTGATGGTGGAGGAATGAGTGGTAGGCATCCAATTAAACATAGGAAATTTGAAAAGAGCACCATAGAAATGAGTGAGATCGGTGACTCGAAGAGAGGTGCTAGGTTCCCACACCATAGCCTGACCAACCAGTTCAGAAAAAACTTGGTCCTTTGCAAATTCAATAGAATCATCAATCTCCACAGGGACGAGATTGAGAGCCTTAACAATTTCGGATGGGCTAAAGTTATACCAATGACCCCTAAACTTTATGGAACATGAAAGAAGATTGGTCTAATAACTCATCATTCAAATTTGCATAAAATTCTTTAACAACCCGAGGCACAAACCCATCAAACCCAGACAAGGATCGCAACCACCCTCTTTCCTCTAAAGTAAGCAATACCCCAAAAACACGATGAGGAGCAAAAAGAAAATTTCGCTCACTAATAAAATGGCGATGGTCATAGAATTGCATGTTCTTCTCATTATCATTAAAACAGAATGTAAGAGAGTGGGCTTTGAAAGAACCTGAGTTACGGGCAGGAGAACCTTTTTGTTGCGCAAGTTTGGATGACAATTCAGGAAATGCCAATGGAGTGGTGCCTTTTGGGTCCGATGCAACTGGAGAGACTTCAGATGGGTCTTCTTCAGAGTCAGTCTCCTCAGCCAAATCATCAAGTGGAACTTCAGGATTGGGTTCGGTCAAAGAAGGGTCCAACTCAGGCTGAGAGTCTTCCGTCTCGGGTGAGACATCCTCCGATGAGGTGCATGGGGGAGGATTGATTTTGGCCTTTAATTTAAAACGAGATAAAGGAGATGAATCAGAGATGGAGCTGGTACCTTTAGATTTAGTCACTTTGGCCTTTTTCCCTTTCTTTGACCCAACAGCTTTAGACTTATGTTTGCCCTTTGCCTTGGGTGTCAACACATCAGGTGATAGTGAGGATTCAGAGTCATGATCAGATGGAGCAGATACATCTTCAGTGGAAATTGATTTGGACTGACTAGTTCCCAAGGCCGGTTTGGCTTTTATTTGACCTTCGGGAGAGGCGAGTGAAACCGCTGAGGCAGGAATTTGCTCAGCATCCAAATTCGGGAACGTAACTCCTTTGCTAGAAGCACCAAGAACAGATGAACTGATAGGACCCGAAAGAGCAAGAACCTTCTTTCTTGTTGTGGTTTTAGAACGACGGCCTGGAGTAGGAGAGACAGCAGGAAGTGATGCTGGGACCGAGGGAGTGGTAGAGGGAACAGATTCAGGAAGTGTCTCCTGCTGAGACTTCACGGACTTGGAAGAGGAACCACGGCCTCGAGTCTTCATGGCTGCTAAGAGAGAAACAAGTGAAACACACAAAGAAAGAAACCCTAAACACTTCGGTTATATGTGAGAGATTTAACAAGAAAACACTGATCATAAAACAACCAAAGGGACTCCGAATATATAAAGAATTCGGAACACAAATGAGGCAAGTTCAAGATTGGGTAACCAAAAATGGGTAACCGGATTTTTAGTGATAAATGCCAAAATATCTCCCTTTTTAAAACAAATTCTGTCACACCTCAAAATTGGAAACTTTTGAATATTTTTAGAATATATTGAGATAAAACAAATAAATTGCATAAATTAATTTTTCAAACCCCCTTTTTTTTAAGTACACGGTAGATAACAGATTTTATTTTTTCAAAATTTTTATTATTTTTTAAAACAAAATTGCCGAAAATAAAGTGTAAATTTCCATACCATATGTGTCCATGTAAATCCCAAGTCCTGTTCAGAAGAAACAAGATAACCATATTTTTCACAAATTAGAGAAATGAGTTATACTTCAAATACTAAGAGACCATAATTCGAAAAACATACCACACACAAAACATATTTGAGTCAATTCATTATATGTATGAGTCTTACAACCATCTTACACAGTCTAGAACAGGCATATATGTGTGCAAGTGTAAGCAATTTGGCGTTTCTTTTTGGCCTTTTAAAGCTAGGGTCATTGCCCATATTTGGCGATTTTTAGCCTTTTTCCAATGGTAACCATAATGGAGGCTATAACTCTTATACTGATGGTAGCCCTTTACGCTGGTAGAGTATCCTCCAATATAATTGCTAATTACCTGGTACCAACTTACTCAGTGTCGGCTTTCACACATCAGTATAGGTAGCTCTTTTCCAAAATGGAGCCTGAAAAAGAAACTGGATTAGGAATGCTCATACAAAGATAATGATTTGATCAAATATAAATTGGATGATCTATAATTTTTCAAATATGGTTTTGTATTCCAACAAAGTATAGGACTTATAATGATCATTCTCTAAAATACAAAAAAAATATGCTCATCAAATTTCTTCCAATCAGGACAAGAGATTTACAAAAACACATATGCAAGGCAAGATAATCAATTTATTGGCAATTTCAAATAAAACAAACCCCCAAGGACTTCCTGAGGGAATCAAATCTGACCGTGTCTAAGGCTTTAGTAAAGATATTTGCAATTTGTTTGTTAGTCTCAACATATTCTAAAATCAATGTTTTGTTTTCAACAAGTTCCCTAATAAAATGATGACGAATGTCAATATGTTTGGTGCGAGAGTGCTGAACAGGATTTTTGGAGATATTAATAGCACTTGTATTATCACAAAAAATGGTTAAAGTTTTAACATCAAACCCATAGTCTGCCAACATTTGTTTCATCCACAAAAGTTGAGTACAACAGCTTCCAGCAGCAATGTACTCAGCTTCGGCTGTTGACAAGGAGATGGAGTTTTGTTTTTTACTATGCCAGGAGACCAAATTGTTTCCTAAGTAAAAACAACCACCACTTGTGCTTTTTCGATCATCAGTGTTTCCTGCCCAATCTGCATCACTATAACACACAAGGTTAGAATTTGTTTCTTTGGAGTACCAAATGCCTAAATCAATAGTATTATTGATGTAACGAATAATTCTTTTTACAGCAGTCACATGAGACTCCATGGGGTTCCCTTGGAAACGAGCACACACTCCAACACTGTAACTTATGTCAGGGCGACTTGCAGTTAAGTAAAGGAGACTCCCAATCATACTCCTGTAAAGAGTTGGATCAACTTTCTTCCCATTTTCATCTTTAGACAATTTGACCGTGGTACCCATGGGAGTTTTAGCAGGTTTAGATGCACGAGTACAAATCTTTTCACAAGACTTCTTGCATACTTGCTTTGTGAAATGAAAATTCCTTCATCAGACTGCTTCACTTGAAGTCCTAGGAAGAAATTGAGTTCTCCTACCATGCTCATCTCAAACTCTTCCTGCATTTGTTTCACAAATTCCTGCACTAGAGAATCATTAGTAGAACTGAACACTATATCATCAACATAGATTTGAGCTATCATAAAATTTTCATCAACATTTTTGATAAACAGTGTTTTGTCTACTCCCCCTCTCTTGTATCCCTTTGAGACCAAAAATTGAGTTAGTCTCTCATACCAAGCCCGTGGGGCTTGTTTCAGCCCATACAAAGCTTTTTGCAATTTAAAAACATGATTAGGATTGTAAGGATCCTCAAACCCTTTGGGCTATTCCACATAAGCTTCCTCATTCAAAAGACCATTTAGAAATGCTGATTTTACATCCATTTGGAACAATTTAAAACCAAGAACACATGAAATAGCTAGTAATAATCTTATGGATTCAAGTCTTGCAACAGGGGCAAATGTCTCATAAAAATCAATTCCTTCAACTTGAGTGTACCCCTGTGCAACTAATCTAGCTTTATTTCTTATTATGGTCCCAAATTCATCCGTTTTGTTTTTAAATATCCACTCTGTACCTATAACATTGGTATGACTCGGTCTAGGGACAAGAGTCCATACCTCATTCCTTGTGAATTGATCTAACTCTTCTTGCATAGCATTGATCCATGATTCATCATTTAAGGCCTCCTTCACATTTTTAGGTTCCAAAGTGGAAGTAAAACAAACAAATTTTTAGGTTCCAAATTGAACCTCTTTCGAGTGACCATACTCTCTTCAAGATTTTCCAGAATAAGGTCAGAAGGGTGATTCTTTTTTACTCTGGTTGATGGTTCTTTTTGAACGGAGTCAGAGGAAGTAACTGGATTTTCCTTCTCTGTTTGCCCAGTTGTTGTTTCGACAGACTTGTCATTTGATACGTCAGCAGTGGCTGTTGTCCCCTCCGAAAGCTGTGCTGTCGGATCCGCCACACCTATGAGCCTGTCAATTTCCTCCTCATGGGAGTACTCAGAAAAATCTTTAAAATCATCTACAACCACGTTAGCTGATTCCATAATAGTTTGGGTTCTCATATTATAGACACGATAAGCCCTACTATTAGTGGAATAACCAAGAAAAACTCCCATATCACTCTTAGCATCAAATTTGCCTAGATTCTCACGATCTCTAAGAATATAGCATAGACACCCAAAAACATGAAAGTAGTTACATTGGGTTTTCTACCTTTCCAGATTTCATAAGGACTTTTGTTTGTACCTGGGCGTAGAAAAACACGATTAATTGTGTAACAAGCTGTATTAATAGCTTCTGCCCACAATTTCTTTGTGAGTTTTTTGCTGTTAAGCATAACTCTGGCCATTTCCTGCAAGGTACGATTTTTCCGTTCCACTACCCCATTTTGTTCAGGGGTTTTGGGAGCAAAAAATTCATGCAAAATTCCAAATGTTTTACAATAATCATCATAAACAGAATTTTCGAACTCCTTACCATGATCACTCCTTATTCGAACAATCTTTCCAATGTTACAATTTTTTTCAACTCTCAATCTTGTACATAGAGTTTGAAAAGCTTCAAAAGTATCTGATTTCTCTCTTAAAAAATCTACCCAAGTAAATCTAGAAAAATCATCCACACAAACAAAAATGTATCTCTTGCCATTAATACTTTCAACTTGAATAGGACCCATAAGATCCATATGCAATAATTCTAACACATTTGAAGTATTAACATCAGACAATGCTTTATGGGAAATTTTCAACTGTTTTCCCAATTGGCATGATTCACACTTACCAAGCGATTCTTTACCCAACTTGGGTATACCACGGATGAGACCTGCATTAGCAATCTTTTTCAAGTTTTTGAAATTTATATGACCAAGTTTTTCATGCCACAAGTCAGTAGTATTAAAGCTTGATGAAGATGCATGACATGTGAATTTTTGTGTGAGAGTGTAGCAATTATCCAAAGAACGAGAGCCTTTGAGAATAATATCACCATTTTGATTTAAAACATTACACTCATCATGTGAAAAATTAACATAAAAACCTTGGTCACAAATTTTACTTATGCTAATTAAGTTGGCTTTCAGCCCATCAACAAGAAGCACATTTTTCAGTTTCGGTAACCCTTCAATGTTTAGAGTACCTTTACCCAGAATATTTCCTGTCATTCCATCCCCAAAAGTTACTACTCCACACATCAAGGATTTGAAGTTGGTAAGTATGTTGGCATTACCTGTCATATGTCTCGAACAACCGCTATCAAAGTACCATGAACTAGATGCATGCATTTTGTGACAGGTAAAAGTAGCCAAGCAAACAGAGTTAACTTTCTTGACCCATACTGTTTTTGATTTTGAATTTCTTTTGGTCAAGAATTGATTCATACCACCAAAGTGTTTATCATAATTCTTTTTGAACAAGTTTAACAGAGAAAAACACTTAGGTCTTATGTGACCTTTCATCCCACAAAAATGATAAACTGGTACAAAATGTTTAATGTTTCTTTTTGGAGAAATTTTCTTCAGTTGTAGATCTGTGGCAATAGATGGCAACTCTGTCCTCTCAGCATCGTGACTTGTTCCTGCAACACAGTTAGTTGACACAACAGACGGACAATTCATAGATTTTACAAAAACCGTTTTTCTTGAGGACTCAGATCCATTAGATCCTAATCCACTGTAGTCACCAACCTTTTTTCCTACAGAAAGAATATCATCCAAAATTCCAGATCTAGGATTAAGAATTTTGACACCTTTTTGTAAAAACTCAATTTCTTTATTCAAAGAAACAATTTCATCATTTTTGGAAGCAATAATCATCTCAAGATTTTCAATTTTTTTAACAAAATTTTTATTATTGCCAGCCATTAGACGATTCTCAGAACACACTTTCAGCCATTGATCATACATTATTTTATAAGACTCTTTTAATGACTCCTCATCTAAATCAGAATCATCAGAATCACTATCTGAATTCTCATTGTTCTGAACAGAATTATTAAGGCATAATACATCCTTGTAATAAAAAACAATACCTTTGTGAACAGAGGTTAAGGCAACACTATTTTCCTCCTCATCACTCTGTTCAGAGTCTTGATCACTCCATGTGGCTATCATGACTTTCTTTTTCTTTAAGGTATTTGCACACTCAGATTGAATATGTTCAAATCCTTCACATTCCCTGCACTGAATACCCTTTTTATTAGTCTCAAAGGGTTTAGAAAAATTACCTTTTGGGTTTTTGGATATGGCCTTTTTGTTTCCCAATTTCTTTATGTATTTTTGGAAATTTTTTGTCAACAGAGCCATCTCATCATCCTCATCATCCGAACTTTCCTTCTTTTCTTTAGAGGATTTCAAGGCAATAGATTTTTCCTTGATTTCCTCTGTCTTACCTTTTTGTCTAATTTTTTGGTTTAGCTCAAAAGTTCGAAGTGAACCCATCAGTTCCTCTACTTTCATTTTGTCCAAATCTTTTGCTTCTTCAATTGCAGTTAGCTTTGTCTGAAACCTGTCAGGGAGAACTCTAACAATTTTTCGAACCAAAACATTTTCTTCAAGTTTTTCACCAAGAGCAAAATATTCGTTAGCAATATCTGACAATTTCTCATAAAATTCAGTGAGGGTTTCATTTTCATTCATTTTCAAATTTTCAAATTTTGTTGTGAGCATAACAAGCCTAGAACGCTTGACATCAGCAGTTCCTTCAAATTGAGTTTGAAGAATTTGCCAAGCATCTTTGGCCGAAACACATGAAGAAATCAATTTAATGTAACCTTCACCAACACCATTAAAAATGGCATGTAATGCTTTATTGTTGTAACTGGACAGTTTATCTTCAGCATCAGTCCATTCAAGTTCAGATTTTACCTTAGTTATATCATCGCTTTCTGCTGGAGGAGTCCAACCACTTAAAACAGCTCTCCAAGCCTTTTCATCTTGAGATTTGATAAAGGCTCTCATTCGAACTTTCCAGTATGGATAGTTTGAATCGTTGAGTAAAGGGGGGCGAGTTATGGAACCTCCTTCTGTGAAAAAAGACATTGCAAGAACAAGAACAACAAACGGAATAAACCAAGATCACACTCAGAAATGAGTGACCCGCTCTGATACCAATTGAAATTCCGTTTTTAGTAATTACCAAATTAATTAAGCCAAGTAAATTAATTAAAGTGCGGAATGGTAATTAACTGTTTACACAGATTACAGTTCTGTCGGGACAGAAACCTAACTTGTCACGACAGAAACTGAACATAATAAAAAGACAGTGCAAAACAATAAAGAACACAGCGAATTTTTACAAGGTTCAGAAACCCTTTCGGATAACCTACTCCTTGGGGCCACGCCCAGAGAATAAAACCAATTAATAAAGAATCACAAGTACAAAAACATTGACTTAAACAAAACAAGACTCCCTCTTGAGATTTGCCGCAACTTGTTGTACTTCTCTTCACTAATCTGATCTTGATTGAAATGCTCAAACACTTGAACTCCCTTCAATGGTCAGTGAGTGCTTGCATCCTCCCGAAGCAAGGCTTGTAAAAAAATCTTCTCCCGAAGACTACAAATGCTGTGTTCAAATTACAATGTGTATTCACTCATGAACATGGTATAAGCTCACCACTAAAATCTAGACACACATAATTCTACAAGATCACGTGAACACTTATGATCTTGAATACAAAGAGAAACTCTCACAAATATTACAATAAAGCTCACGAATAATGCACCAAAGAGATCACTTTTTTCACTGCCTTTAGAGCCCTATTTATAGAGTCTTTTTCGTGCTCACAAAGGCAGAAAACGAATTCTTCTAATAAAGGCAAGAATCGCAGAAGATATTCTTGATTGTCAAAGAGTTGCCTTATTTAGAAGATGCTGATCCGACAGATGCGATATCGGTGGGGACAGCTCAGACCTGTGTCGAATCAAAACAAGCTAAAAAAGGAAACAATAATTAATGATATTAAGAACCAGTTTCCTGATTGTAATTCTTGAGCTGCACGAAAATACATCAGCAAATAATCCAAAAATAACTTTGGGTAAGTACAGAATATTTGCAATAAACTTTTGTTTCCTTTATAAAACAAAATGAGACAATATATGCTAAATAAGGAAGCATATTATTGACCAAAAAACACACAAAAGGAAAGAGGGTTTCCGAAAATTGAAATAAAGGAAACCAAATATTTCCAAACAAATCCGAACAATATAATAAAGGAAAAACATCTATTTTTCGAAAATTATAATAAAAAGAAAACAAATATTTCCGAAAATTATAATAAAAGGAAACAATTAAATCAACCAATTTCTCTTTTAAGAAAAAAGATATTTCTATAAAAATGCCAATTATAGGATTTACAAATTATACTTTTAATGACTCTATATAAAGTCTTACACTATTGGTGTCTTTAATGCAATATTTTGGGAGACATTGAAATTTTTATTTTAATGACTAAAATTGTAAGTCATTAAAACTGCAGGGAGACGTTGTAAATAGACTAGGCGGGCCCCACATTCGTATTTGGGCTTGCATACGATGTCTCCATCTAGGAGGTGAGGCAGGCATTTGACATCTCCTTATGGGAGCTGTCGTAGGTAATCCCTAATATATTAAGCTCAGGCTTGATCATTTTCCCCTCGACTTGGTAGACGAACTAAACGCAACGAACGATGATTTTGGGCGAGAAAGGGCTAAGGTTTGGGCAAATTTTTCCCTAAAAAACAAGATTTGAAGCAAATTTGAGGTAAGATTTAATGACTAAAGCCAGGGGTTATACAAAGGATGATATAAATACCATTCTATGAATTTTCTTTTATAGTTATGAGTTTCTTAATGTGTTTTTTAGGGTAGGGTGTTCTTGGAGTGGGTTTATAAAGATGGTGATGAAATTTATATTTTTTTAATAAAAATTTAGAGAAAGTTGATTTTATTTTTAATAAGATGGTTTAATCAATTCCTTTGAAAAATTAGGGTTTTGGACCCTTTTTAATTTCATTAAAAAAATTCATTAATTAATAAAAATATTTATTTATTTCTAGAATACAAATTAACCTTAATAATTAATTAGTGTGCTAAACATAAATCTATTATTATTAACATTAAATTTCATTTTCTAGCCAAACACTTAGAAAATTTCCCATTTTTCTTCTATGTAAAATCTTTGTTAATTTTAGTTCCAAGATGCCTACTTTAGAAACCTTTATTTTGAAAACCTTAACTCTAAAATTTTTCAAACTTTGCAGAATGAATCTTGACTTATTGAAAAAGAACCATGCCAAATTTTATACAAATATAACCATTTTCACTTGGTGAAAACTATTTTCAATAGTCCCCCTTTAAATTGTCCAAGGAAAAATTAGTATTTTTCTTAAATTTTGAAAATTCATAAAATCTATTTGGTTATTATTTAGGTCTGAAATTTCTTAGCCCCACACTAGGATAGGTAAATATTACCCATAATAAAAATTAGGTTATTTGAATCATTTTTTACTTAGTGAAAAATGCTCCTAAACATGGTTGTCCACAAGTTATTTTGAACTTCCAGAATTCTTTCCCTAACTTTGAAAAATCATATCTCTTAGCCCTTTTAATATTTTTCTTTGAAACATTAGCAATTGTTTTGCTAGTATCAAAATAGAGTTCATTCCAAAACTCAGCAAAAAATACATTAATTTACCCATGGAACTCGCTATCCAAAGTTGGTTGTTTACAGTTTTAAAAGTCATTTTCCAGATTGCACACTAAATTTGCCAAAATCATAACTTTGCCATTTTAAAACCTTTTTGAATGTTTCTACATACAATGAACATCTACTCTTCCCAATTTATACCATGAAACTAATAAAATCCATAAACAAGTTCACATAGTTTTGCTTGACCCATTGAACGCCAAAACTTAAATATTTTCCCACATAAAATCATAAATTGCCTATGGAATGTTGGGTTCCATCACTAAACAACAACCCAAACATCCATGACAAATTATTCAAAAAAAAAAAGCCAACATATAAGAATAATTAAAGTTTCCATAATGAATTTAAGAATTATTAAAAAATCAAGCCAACATGAACAACCAACATATAAGAATTATTAAAGTTTCCACAATGAATTTAAACACATGAAATTACACAAACATGACAGATTATTCAAAAATCAAGCATAAAAATAGTGGAGGTGACCATATACCTCTTCTAGACTACTTGATTGATTTTGGATGACCTCTAGCAATGATATTCCTTTCTCAAACCTTTAATCTACATATTTACACTCCTCACAAGCCAAAAATTCAGTTAATACGAGCCAATAATGAAACTAAAAGACGAAACATAACCAAACTTAAGAACTTTGACACGACAAAAGTCTAAGTATTTTACCTTTGAAGTTCTTGACTTTGGTGATCTTTCCTGTAGCTTCTACAAATGACTTGACTTAGGGCTATGCGTATATAAGGGAGTAAATGAGAGAATGGGAGTATTTGTGAGGAATTGTTTGAAAAAATTCAGAGGACACAAGTGGGTTGGTCGGCCAAGGATATAGAGAAATTGAGAGAAAACTTGGACACAAAGTTTTGCAAATGGATATTATGAAGACTTCTTTGACTTTTTCCTTTTTTATGAAGTGAAAATGAAACATGAAATGACCATTCTATCCTCTAAGCTTCCGCCCCTCCTAACCTTGTTTAAGCCTTAATTTTTTTTAATGAATCCCAAATTATCTAATTAAATCAATGTATAATGGTATATTTTCTAAAAAAAGTTACCATGTGGTAATTTTTTGCTTACCTCACCAAATTGAAATATTAATCTAGGGTAATTAGATTAAGTAGACCTTTCAATTTAATTTAAGTGGTCACACTCCTATATTTATAACTCATGTAATTTAATTAGCCAAACTTCCAATTTTTGCTAAGTGTGGATTTTTCACAAAAATGCAATTTTAGAGATTTTTCATACAAAAATCTTACTATTTGACCTTATTATAAATTATCCAATAATTTGACGACCAATAATATTTTTCCATAATTATACTTGTCAAATAATAATTTATCCGAGAATTTACCCGATTAGGGTTTACATTTCGATATGGGACTGAAATGCTCAGTTTGTTACCAAACCCACATTTGTCACTTTGGCTAACAATGACAAAATGAAATTTTCTTCTCAAGAATATATTATTACTCATAATAATATTCATACATAAATCAACACTCTGTTCTTAGATACTAGAAGTTGTTTGAAACGCGGGGCATTACATCAAAGTTTTTAGAGAGGAATTACTTCACCTGATGTAACGAACTACTATAATTGGTTTCAAGTAGAATATCATCCACATATTATGTAAGGAAATAAATCATACTCCCATCAACCTTCTAGTATATTGATCCATGAAATTTTCTTCAAATTCAAAGGAAGAGATGACGCCATAAAATTTTAAATACCATTAGGAAGATGCTTTGTTTTAATCTGTGGATGAACTTATTTCGATTGCATCCCAAATGTTCACTGTTACCAGAGGAGAATCCTTCTAGCTGTTTCATTTATACCTCAACCTAAAGTCACTGATACATTTAGGTATAGCAGTTTTCTCATCCCTTTATTGCGGTTCTAAATTAAAAATGAGCAACTAATACCAAGATTACTTCTAAGAAATCTTTCTTTGATATAAGAGAGAAAGTCTTCCTTTAATCGAATTCTTAATAGTAAATCACTTTGTAATTAGTCTTGATTTACACTTCTTGATATTTTATACTAAGTCCTTGTTAGTCCTAAAGACCAATGTACACCATTGGCCTTCACCAAGACTCCATTATTCATGGAATTCATTTCTTCATTTATGACATTCTACCACAATTTTTATTCTATTAAATCTATGGCTTGTAAAAATATTTCTATATCATTTTCAACTCCATTATTTTAGTTAGACTCATGTAGACACACAATGTAATCACTAGTTGTGATTGATTTTACTATTCTAGTAGATTTTCTCAAGGTTCTACCAACAGGCCCTTGCCGTTAAGAAGTAGGTCGTTCTACTAATTGTAAGCGACTATAGTAGTTACTAAACAACTTGAATTATTTAAAATCATTGGTGACTTATGAATGATCAATGATTTTTTGTGGTTGTTCAACATTTATTGGAACTTGAGGAGCATTGTGAATCATAATCAATCTATTATTATGATTGGTTGGATACATAGTGAAATTAGTTAGGCACGAAGAGGTTCAAAGACCATAACGATCTCCCTAAGGTCAACATGAGCAGGTTAAGTTTTGGTATAGGCTTCTATAAATCATTGTGTTTGGGTCTAAAGTGTTTCTTTGGAGTATATAAAAATACCCAAAAAGATTGGAGGCATTTGGAGATGTTTTGGGGACAATTTCGAGGGTGTCAAATCAGTTGTATCTGCGTTGTGTTGCCTGAAGGAGGGGACGCATCACTAGGGACTAAAACCCCCAGATTAGTGATGCATTGTTTGCATGGAGGTAATGCAATGCTTTCAAGGATATCCATTTCCTGGGTGCAGGGAACCCATCGCCTGGGTGGTCCGTACAAGACTGTATAATGATGTGTTTTTGGCTCCAAAACTTAGTTTAAAATTCTTTAATCTCATTGGTTGAAGACTAATGCGGGTTCATGTACTATTTAAAGGGTTCATTTGAGTTTTTTGTGAATTGATCACTCACTACTCTCTCTCTCTCTCTCTGTAAAACTCTCTCTCTTTCTAGTGCACAATATTACTAGTTTTCTCCAAGATCTTAATCTAGAAAGCTTGACTTGCATGAAGATTCAAGGATTGTAATTCTCAATCTCATTCCTACTTATAGTAGCTTCAAGCAATCTCTTAGGGGGGCTAGTGTAACGTCCCAAATTCTCTAATAAGGCTTATTGCC
Source organism: Humulus lupulus (assembly GCF_963169125.1). Classification (NCBI taxonomy): domain Eukaryota; kingdom Viridiplantae; phylum Streptophyta; class Magnoliopsida; order Rosales; family Cannabaceae; genus Humulus; species Humulus lupulus. The sequence continues at coordinate 136,043,212 of NC_084794.1, forward strand.
TTGATTAGGGAGCCAGTAGGGCAATAAGTGATTTAATTTCATTATTATGTGATTTGATGCATGAATAAATGAATTATGTGAATTATATTATAATATAACTGTATTGCATGCATGTGGGTCAGTTTCTTATTAGAAGGAAAATTTAGTAATTTTGGCCCGTGAGGGAATATTTGTATATATATATATGTGTTATATGTTGAGAGCACATTATTATGTGGATATATTTGGGTTATTCGGTATGAGACGATCCTAGCGAGCAAAGTAGCAGTTTAGTCATAACGGGGTCAAATACCCGGCTCGGGGCGAGCCTAGGGGTATTTTGGTAATTTAGTACATTACCAGGTAAAGGGAAAATTATTTGATGAGTATTTGGGATGTTGGAATTAATTGGAGAATTATGAGATAGTTTGGAGATTAGTGAGAATAGGTGGTTAATGACCACTTTTCCCTTGAGGGCATTAAAGAACCTAAGCTGAACTAAGGGGTATATTGGTAATTTTCGAGCCTAAGGAAGGATATACTCAGAACCTAGTAGAAGGAAAGCGTTCAGAAACTTTTAGAAGCTCTCTCTTAGCTCTCTATCACGTTTTCTCTCTCTCTCAAAGTCTTGGAGGTTTGATCTTTGTTTTGAGGAAAAGACTAGGGAATTGAAGATTCAAGTTGGGAATTAAAGTAGCAGGAAGATAAGGGACACAGTCATCACTGAGGTAATCCCTAACCTCTGCTTTGATTCAAGTTTGATTTGGTTTAAGGGTGTTCTTGAGGTGTTCTTGAGCTTCAAAGCTCAAGATGTCAGCTTTTGATTTTTATGGGATTTTGATCTAGTGTAAGCCTGGGTTTTTTTTATGTTTGTGTGATAATGATGTTCTGAGGCTGAATTTTGAGTTTGTGGTGTGATTAGATTGGATTTTTGGGGTTTGAATGCAGAGATCATGCAAGTGGAGAAACCCAGAATTCTTGGTTTGTAGGGGAGCGCCCCAGCACTGGAATTGGGCGCCGCATTGCTATGTAGGGGAAGCCCTAAGGGGGCTCTCTGACTTGGTTGGCGACCCAACACTACCATTGGGCACCCGAGCTCTATGCAGGGGAAGGCCTAAGGGGGCCCTCTAACTTGGTTGGCACCCAGCGCTACCCTTGAGCGCCCCAGTGCTAGACCAGTCTTAGTGAAACCCATTTTTAGAGCTTGGGAAGGCATGGGATTGGAAGTCCTGAGAGCACGGGATTGGTTTCAGAGTTTGTTTTTGGGGATTGAATCTAAATGAGGTTATTATTTATGGTTGTGACTAGGTTATCGCTAGTGCTCCGGACAGGATTGTGCTTGAGGGTTGTTTTTATTTAACTCGTTCTTGGACCAAAGTTGAGAAAATTGCATCCAATACGGGATGTATGTGATTAGAGATTGTTTCGATTGTTGAATATAGAATGGATTAGGGATTGGGCCCCAGTAAATGCACATGATTATTATTATGCTTGTGATTTTTTGATTAAGCATGTTGAACGCTTTGTATCTGGATAATTGTTATATAATGTATGTCTAGTTGCATTATTTGATCGAAAAAGGCTTGACTTATTAGCGAAGGATAGCAATAGCACTGAGCACTGGTCGAAAGCATTGACCTATAAGTCAAGGGCAGCAATAGCGCCCTGAGCGCTAGTCGTAATGGTTAGGTCTAATCAGGAGCACATTATACGCTTGCCCGACCCAATGGTCGTTGAAAATTAAAGTGGTAGGTACGCTGGGCAAGCTCCAAGGCTGGTTATACAAAGGATAGGGCAATGGTCCTTGGGGTGACTTATTAGTCCCATATCATAGGGCACTGGGCCCCAATATGACTTATTAGTCAGTTTATTATGGCAACTAGCCCCGACATGATATTGTAGTCATTTATATGAATATAATGTATGCTTAAGTAGGGTTATTACTGCTGGAAATGCTTATTATGATTTGGTGATATGCTATTAACTACTTATGAACATGTTTAAGCTTTCTTGCTGAGCATTGGCTCATGGGTGCTATGTGGTGCAGGTAAGGGGAAAGGGAAGCTTGACTAGCCATGAGTTGGAGAGCTTCGGTGGCGATGTGTACATATGCGGCTGCTCGATCACCACGGGCGAGGTTTCTTAGTGGAACTAGGGTTAAGCGCTATTTTGCCGCTTAGATTGGCTGTTTGTAACCTTTTAGTTGTAATTAACCTTTTGGAATTGTAAGTGACTTGTAAATGTTTATTTTGGGATCCCATGTACAAACTCAACGTTTTAATGAAATAACTATTCCTTTTGACCAAAAAATTTAACCCTAAACTATTAATCATGTTTAGTGGCACGTTTAAGGCCTAATGACCCGTTAGCGAGTCTAGCAATATTTAAATACATAGTGCAACGGTCTTGGCTATCCAGGGCGTTACAACTAAGATTAGAGATTTTTTGAAACCAAAATCAATTTGTGTTAAACGTTTGTTAAGTCCATTGATTTACATAAAATCATATGTAACTAAGGGTTTCTATTTCCAAAAGGTCAATTCTTATTTGTGTTATTTTCTTTAAGGTAATTACTCAGTTGTAAACTTGATTTTCTTGGGTTTGTTTATCAGAATTATAACATTCAATGTTTGTGTATAGCCATGTCCCCAACAATAAAAAATCCCGAACCCAAACCCCTGTTATATCTTCCAAGATTGTCTATTGACCCAAACCCTTGTTCTATCTTCCAAGATTGTCTATTTCTAAGGGTTTATACTAACCAAAACCATGGAGAAAATTGCACCAGTCTCAACCCTTAAGTTCATGTCCCAAGATCTAGTGAGACCAGATCAATTCGATGTCTCCAACTTTTTGCGGATGCAAGACAAGAACAAGTTTCTTCTCACAACATTGAAGGTTTATTACACACTTGACAAAGATTTGAAGGCTTTTGATGCTCCAACGAATGATGACTCCCAAGAAGTGATTAATGGAAGGAAGTAGCAGGAAGAAGATGAGCTCATATGTCGAGGCCATATACTCAGTGTTCTTTTAGATCACATTTATGATCTCTACACCAATACTACATAAACAAAGGAGATTTGAGAATCACTTGAGAAGAATGTACCAAGAAATTCCTCATAATAGATGGAATTTAAATTCTTTGATGGAAAACCCTTTGTCCCCCAAGTACATGAATTGTATGTTATTGTGAATAAATTATCTACTCTTAAGATAACATTGTCGGAGTCCTTCATGTGAATGGGATAATAGCCAAGTTGCCTTCATCTTTGAGGGGCTGTCGAAAGAAGATTCTCCATAAGAATGAATAGATATCATTGGAGGATATACTTAATCGCCTAAGGATTGTAGAGAAGTCTCATTCTAGAAACAAGTGTGTAGAAGAGTCCAATGGTGGGACATCCATGGCTAATACCATAGAGAAAACATCTCAATCTAAAAGAAGGCCCAAACTAAACCCCAATCGAAGAAGGACAATTACCTAGCCCTAAGGAATAATGAAGGGCAATTCAAGGGTGTGATAGTCCCTTGTTTTGTTTGTGGATAGAGTGGTCACATGGCTAGGGAATGCAAGTTCTGAAAACCTACCAACTTTGGATCCAAGGTTAACTTAACTGAATACGAGTTTGTTGCAACCTTAAGTGAGGTTAATTCTATCCAATACAGAGTGAAAGGATGGTGGTATGAAACTTATGCTACCATTCATGTAACTTATGATAAAGAGATCTTCAAGACTTGTAAAGAATCAAAGGATGACCATGAAAAACAAATGAGGAATGAACATAGATCCAAAGTAATGGGCAATGTGAATGTTGATCTCTACTTCACATCTGGAAAGAAAATTCTTCTAACTAATGTGTTGTATGTGTTGGGGTTTTATGCCCTAATTAAAACTCAATTTCTTTCTAATATCATTTTATTATCAATAAAATAATAGAAATCAATTTGACTTGGTCAATCACTTTGCTCACATGTTTTATTTTCATGATTCTTTGTTTATTATAAACTTCTATTAAATCCCGAGCATATAGCTAATCGTATCTATAGTGACGTAATCACACTGGAATATAAATATGATTATATGTTCAAACATAAGATAGTCCTAAGATTAGTCAGTGCACAGGATTTACACTGACTTGCCAATCTACGATATGATCTACTTACACATTGTAGTGTTATGTTCTTTCTAGAACATTAGCGAAGAAGATAAGATCGAATGTATTTGTTACATCGGACTGGACCGATACTAACAATAGATAGGATAAGTAAACATACCGTTATTATCTATTCTAGTCATATCATATAGCTGACCATATATGTTAATTCATTCTCAATTCTGAGTGGTTAGTATTCTAATTGATTGTATTATTTGAGTTCTTTAACTTGTTCATTACCAGCTTACCCTACGGACTAGCCTAAACATACATCTTGGAAACTCGGTAGTATAATTGAGTGGGAGTGTTATTCATGTATATGAACATCTATAGCTTCTGATGAAGAAGTAAAGGGATGGTTTCTTTTTAGTTTGGTTCAAGGTGCTAAATGATAGAGATCTCATTTCAGTAATTAATATTAGTTTACCGAAATATCATTTACAAGGAACTATGTGTTTTAAGCATAAAATACAATGAGGGGTAAAATAGTATTTTTAGTCCCATCTCATGGTAGATCGTCTATAGAGGATTGAGTGACAATTATGTTTGTAACAATGGATAATTAATAATTTATCTATATTGCTTATAAAGTGTTCTATGAATTCAAGAGTGCAATTCTGAGTCTTTAGTGGAGTCAAGAAAGGATGAGATGTCTAAATGAGATTACATAGTTAAGGAGATTGGTATCATCAAATTCCTTATTTTTAAATGTGTAGATTTCAAGAATTTGAATGAAATGTGATTGCTGCCATATTTTTTTGAGTTTGAATTTATTGTTTATGTTAAGAGTACAATGGTGAATGTTAATAAATAATTCAAGGGTTATTGTTACACTTGTTTTCTTTATAAAGTTATTGATCATCATGTAAGATATTGTGATTGCAAAGTTAACCATAATGCGATTAGGATCAACACAATTGATGATGAGATCTTTGTGACCTTAATTGAATTGAATGCATTCGATGAGGAAAGTATGATAAATCTAAAGAGAATTGACATAGTTCATGCATGTAGTGATGAGACTAATGCAACCTTAAGAGAAGGTGAACATGTCAATACAATTGATGATGAGATCATTGCAAAAGAAAGTGAAGATACTAAGGTCAATGAATTTCCTTTCGAGATCATTGCAAACGTAAGTAAAGATACCAGGGCCAATGCATTTGATGTTGAGATCATTGCAACCTTGAGTGAAGTTAATGCAACCCAAGGAAAGATGCAAGGGTGGTGGTATGATACTTGTGCGACCATTCATGAAACCTATGATAAAAATCCTTTCAAAACCTTTGAAAGTACAAAAGTGGGACTTCAAGTCAAAATTGGTTAAAAAAGAGATCCAATGTGCTTGGAAGGGGCTGCATTGATGTGTTCTTCAGTAATGGAAGGAAAGTGACCCTAACTAATGTTTTCTAAGTTCCCGATATGACTAGAAACATTATGAGTGGAAGCCTATTGAGTAAACCCATTATCAAAATTGAGTTTGAATCGAGTAAATTCACTTTCACTAAATTAGGCACTTTTGTGGGAAAGGGTTATACATGCGATGGAATGATCAAACTGTGTGCTCTTGATAGTAAAAATAATTATATGGCATCTAAATCTTGCAATGTGGTTATAGGTTACTAAATATTGCAATGTGGATATGGCATCCAAATCTTGCATAATAGACTTACTCATATAGGTTATAGCACAAATAAAAATGTTATTAAATGTGGATTGAATAATTGTGATGTGACTGAGCATGATAAATGTGAATTATGTAATTAAATCTAAAATGGTAAAGAAACATTTTCCAAGTGTTGATAAATGTTTAAACTTGCTAGATTTCGTACATAGTGATTTATGTGAATTGAATGTCATGTTGACTAGAGAAGGAAATAGATACTTTGTGAATTTTATAGATGCTTTCTCTGGTATACGTATGTGTATTTTCTTAAGAGTAAGGATGATGCATTTAATGCATTTAAAATCTAGAAAGTTGATGTAGAAATTCAATTGCAAAGGAAAATAAGGACTTTTAGAAGTGATAGAGGTGGTGAATACTTTTCAAATGATTTCAATATGTTTTGGAACAACATGACATTATACATTAATGTATTTCACCCTACACTCCTTAACAAAATGGAATATCCAAAAGAAAGAATAATACTTATCTTAAGATGATTAACTCTATGCTTTTACATGGTAAATTGTGTTATAATTTGTGGGGTGAATCTTTGTTTGTTGCATGTCATATATTGAATCGAATTCCTATGAAAAAGAATAATGTGTCTCCATATGAGTTACAGAGAGGAAAGAAGCCTAACCTAGGCTATCATAAAGTGTAGGGGTGTCTTGCTTATTGCGAGAGCACAAAACCTAAAATGACCAAGTTGGGTGCAAGGGTCGTAAGGCCTATAGGCTATTAGACTTGGATTCTATGTGATAATTGAATCAAGAGAAGTGGAGTTCTTTGAGAATATGTTATATTGTGATATCAATTCTCAAGAACCCACATGTGTTGGAGAATCTCTTAAGGAGAAAGATCCAAAGGTTGATGAGCAACCTATATTGTCTCGGACAAGCCAAAGTCTTAAATAATTAGGATCAAATGAGACATCTCAAGTGAAGACACTCTACCTAATAGAGGGAAAACTTGAAGAAGTCTCATGGAAATTTCCTATAGCTTTTCAAGTTGAGGATGATCCCAAAACATTCCAAGAAACAATGTCTTCAACAGAATCCACTTTTGGGAAGGAGGCAATAAATGATGAGATAGATTCAATTATTTCAAACCACATATGGGAATTGGTAGATCTTCCACACAATTCAAAACCAATTAGGTGCAAGTGGGTATTTCAGAGGAAATATCACACCAATGGCACATTAGGAACGTTTAAGGCGAGACTAGTAGCCAAAGGCTTTAAATAAAATGAAGGAATCAATTATGTTGACACGTATGCACTAGTTGCTAGGAAAACCACTATAAGAGTACTATTTTCCTTATCATCAATATATAACCTTTATGTTCATCAAATGGATGTCAAAATGGCATTCCTAAATGGAGATCTATATTGAACAACAAAAGGGTTTTTTTCCAAGGGGAAATGAACATAAAGTGTGTAGCCTTGTTAAATCATTATATGGTTTAAAGCAAGCATCGAGAAAAGGGCATGAGGAATTTGATAAAGCCATAATTTTATATGGGTTTAGACACAATAATGCGGACAAATGCTTATACTCTAAGACTTGTGATGACTGTGTCATCTTGGTGTCTCTATATATTGATGATGTGTTGATTTTTAGTAATGAGATGAAAGGCATAATATAAACGAAGAGATTTCTATCTTCCACATTCAAGATGAAATACCTTGGAAATGTTGATACCATCTTGGGTATAAAAGTGAGAAGAAATAGTGGGGGTTATGCCTTAAGTCAAGAACACTATGTTGAGAAAGTGCTAGAAATGCATCTCAAAATAAAAGAGGAAAATACACCATTTGATTCAAGGATAAATCTTGAAATGACTAATGGTAGAGCAGTGGCTCAATTTGCTTATGCAAGTGCATTATGGAGTCTAATGTACACCACTCATTGTACAAGAGTGGATATTACATATGTGGGTAGTAAACTAAGTAGGCTTACTATAAAACAAAGTATGGAACATTGGAGAGAAATTGAGGGAGTTCTAGGGTACCTTAAAAGAACCAAGAATCTAGGCCTCCAATATTCAAAGTTCCCAAAGATACTTGAAGGATATTTCGATGCAAGTTGGAGAACGAGTGTGGGAGATAATCTCTCTACAAGTGGTTGGGTGTTTATGCTCAGAGGAGGAGCGGTCTCTTGGGTTTCCAAGAAACAAAATGTATTTCTCACTCAACAATGGAGGTTGAGTTTATAGCTTTAGCGATAACTGACATAGTGGACGAGTGGCTTAGAGATCTCTTGTTTGATATCTCAATCTCCATGAATGAGGTATAGATGATCTCAATACATTGTGATAGTTAAGTCACACTAGCTATAGCTTATAATGGCATATATAATGGAAAGTCTAGACATATAAATCTATGGCATGAGTATGTGAGACAATTGATTCGAGGAGGAATCATATCGATCTCATATTTTAAGACAAGTGAGAACTTAGCGAATCCATTTACAAAACCACTTGCGAAGAAGTTAGTAAGTTCCACTTCAAAAGGGATAAGACTAAAACTCCTAGAATAATATATTCACCAATGATTGCAACCCAAATCCAAACATGTGAACATCAAGGACAAGAGTTCAATGGGTAAGAACAAGTGACTGGGTGAATAATTTCAACACTAACAAAGTTATGAGTTCCATCCAAGGATGGTTAGTGTTGATTGCTATCGAGTGAGGATTAAGCCTAGGGCTTTTAATGAAGTTGAGTTGTGTGCAACAAGCATCTCTAAAGGTAGCAAAGATGCAATAAGAACTTCACCTCTGTGAACTTAGAGGTGGTGCCGCCTCTCATGGGAGTTGGAGTTTCTCCTCGTATAATTGATGAAATAGATGAGCACATGACCATATGAGTGATAAGCGAGAAAAGTGGAGGTGTGTAAGGTGTAATCAGTTTTATCATTAAGGAGTACTTGGTTCAATCTTTAAGACACCAATGACTTCGATAAGACTTGTAACACTCTTACAAAGGTAAAGTTCAAATCGTAAGATAGTATATTTTGTATATTAATACCGTATGAGCTCAGAAGAGAGAATTATCTTTAACCAAGTGGGGGAATGTTGAGATTAGTTAAAATGTTTACACGTTGAGGTGAAAAATACTTAACATTTTTCACTTAAGGAGAAGTGAAAACAAGAGATTGTGTGGAAGACATCTAAAAGTGACTCTTATGGGTATAAAGTGATACAATGAGGTATCTGAAAATTCCCAAAACGTTTGGTATCATTTGGAGCAATTTTAGGACCATTGGAGGGGTCCAGAGTCAGAGGGGGTGGCCATGCGCCGCCCCCTAAGTGGCATATCATCGCCAAAAATCATAGGGCTTTAAAAGCCCCAGCAGGCGATGCATCGCCTGCATGGACAGTTTTTTAGGGTCGTACAGTTATGTAGAATGCTCCAATTGATGTGTTTGAAATGCTCATATCCTATTGGTTAGACTAATGACGATGGCTACACTATAAATATTGGTTATTAGAGTTGTAAAGCCTTGATCACACTTTCCAACTCTCTCTCTCTCTCTCTCTCTCTCTCTCTCTCTCTCTCTCTCTCTCTCTCTCTCTCTCTCTCTCTTAGCTCTCAAAGACCAAAGTTTTCTCTTAAAAACTCATCAAGATTTGCTTGACTTGAATTAGTTTTAAGGGTTGTTAAATCCCAAATCTCATTCTACTTAGTTGAAGCTTCAAGCAATAAGGGAAGGCTTGGAATAGAGATGTTGGACAACAATATTCTTATTGTGTATAAGCCTTGGAAGTTCCCCAAGTTTGATGATTCAAGTTTCTCTAAATCAAATGTTGTATTTATCTAACCCTAACTTTTCTCTATGCTACTATATTGTGATTTCATTGTTAGTACTAATGATTAAATGTTTCTAAGTTCATCTTATCATCATTTAATCACTTAGTTTCTTATATTAAAGATTGACATTCATATCATGAATCTGTTTCTTGATTATCAAGAATTGCATTCATACCTTAAATAATATTCTTGACTAGCATTTAGGGCTTCAAATATTAAACTATTCCCATTATTAAATTCTGGTTTTTAAAGAATAAAGCCATATATTCCCAACATGATGATGTTGAACATGATTGTTGACGTGGTTCTTCGCCAACAGGTAATTAAGAAAAGAAGAGAAAGGGATTAGTGCTTAGGTTGAACCGAAACAGATATATGATCTTAGGAAATGAAATGGTGACTCAAGACACGTTTTTTAAGTGGTTCAAAGGTTAAAATCCTTCTAATCCACTAGTCAATATTATTGCTATATTCTGGGTATACGATTACAGAGTATTTCTTATAAGAGAGAATCCAACCCTTATTTACTCCCAGGGTCTCCATATTTATAGGAGAAGGCACCTAGGAGTTGGTAAGAAAGTCATCCCGTGACCTTCTTACCTATCGTATCATCTCTGTGACATTCATGATTAATTCCTAAACCTGACACATAAGTGTGGTCAAATCAAAAGGTAAGGAGATAATGGGCCGCACGGCCCAACCCAGTCGTGGGTGTCTGAATACGCACGTTCCTGCTGCGTGTCCGAGAAGTCAGGGGCATATCAGACACGTGATGTCTGATATATGAACGTTTACCTTGCGTGTATTGACTTTACAAAGGATCATAGCCTCCAACTCTAGTTCGTACCACGAGCTGGATATTTAACTCGACCTTCGGCCTTCAGAGTCCGGACTCAGTTCTCAGGCGATCTTAGTGAATCCTGGGGTTACCTCAAGCTAAGGAGGTACGATCTTATGATGGCAGCTCTGGTTTTGGGGATGTCCACAAGATAACCATGATTAGGCCGCAGCTCAGCTCGCTAAGAAGCCCGTGGGAAAAACAGGGTGTACATCTGCCCCCCAAGCCCCTGCTCGTGGCAGACGACGTCGTATAAGGCCACAGTAGGGACTTTTAGGCCTCTCCATGAACTCTCCACATTCCACACTTTACGCAGGCGCCTGATACGTGGAACATTGTGGTTGGTGACGGTACGTCTTCCGAGAACTGCATTTAATGGCCTAGCCTATGCCCAGCCGTCGTTTCGTATTTCGAGTGGAGGGCCTTGGATCCCACATCAGGGCCATCCAACGGCCCCCCTTTACATGACCCTTCACGTATATAAAAGGGGTGGCCACCCTACGTATGGGCCACCCTTTCATTTGAAATTTCTCAGAACTCATCTCCTTCTTCTCTCTTCATCTCGGAAGAAAAACCCTCTTCTTGCCAACTGCCATTTTCAGAGTTCAAGAAGCTCAGGCGTGAGGATTCCTTCAAAGCTTTGGAAACAAATACTCCGACGAAGCCCCTACCTAGGCGACACCTTCATCCACCTCCCAACCAAACACTCTGTAAGTCTCCTGACCATGCGTGTTTTGAAAATATTTTTCACTGTAGCTTAGGTAAATATTTACTGTAGCCACATGCAAGGGTTTACTGGTTTTTGTGGGTATGAAGGGTGAAAGCCTTTTAGGTTAGGGTATTTTGGCTGTAGAAAATCGTTTAGGAGTGCGGTTTATAGGATGCATTTTTCGAGGCGGAGAGGATCGTCTCAAATATTATCGACCAGACGAAGATCAACAAGCTATTCCTCTCCCACAACATCAGTCTGGGGAGAGCGTCAGTGATTGCCCGACCTCCCGCGGAAGACGAGCGAAGCTGCGCGCCGCTCGACGAGGAATTCGTGGCCTGGAGCGGCGAGCATTTCAAGGCGGGGGCATTCCTCTCACTGGACCAGTATTTTGCTGACTTCCTAAATTATGTGAAGTTGGCCCCATTTCAGCTCCCCCCCAACTCTTATCGGTTGTTGGCGGGGCTGAGATATTTATTTTTGAAGCACGAGTGGGAGGTCCCCACTCCAGCGGACATTTTGTACTTCTTCTGCCTCAAGGCCAGCCCGGATCAGCGGGGGCGAGGCAACAGGTTTTACTACCTAACCCGATTTCCCAATACGGCTGCGGTCATCGAGCTGCCCAGCCACCCCAACGACTTCGAGGATCAATTATTCATGTCGACGGGGTTCAGGAACTGCGAGCTCCACTACTTCAATCGTCCTCGTAAGTGTTTTTTCATCCTTAGCTTGTAAGTTAAGTATCGTTTAGCTCCTCCTATATTCCTTTCTGACTTAGATTAATCCTACAGCCATCTTCGCGAGGACAGAGAAATCTGTGACCCTCGGGGCCCAATACGAGACACTGGCGGGCTTGCCCCCCAGTGAGAAGGATTATCGCGCGCTCGTAACTGACGAGACGATGGTAGCCTGCAAGCTGATTTTCCCAAATTAGACTTTGAACCTAAGGAGGCCCCGGGGGCTTCCCCCAGCACGCGACACCAGACCCATCATCGTGGAGGAGGTCGCGGGAGACGAAGACGAGGAGGACGAGGACAACGAAGTTCCGCTCGTGAGGAACAGGAAGCGGGATTTGGAGGTCGCCCAGAGGACGGGCGAGGAGAGGATCCAGTCCGGAGCAGCCACGGGTCTTTCTGGCCAAGGTAACCCTTACTTGTTTAGGAGTTTAGATAGGGCCACAGCAGACCCCCGGCTAGCTAGGTTCAACCCTAGGCAGCTCGTCCATCGTCACCGAAGTGATTCGGACCTGAACACAACCCTGCTCCACTATGTCGATCGGCTTGTGCTGGACTACCAAGATAGCCGGCCTAGGGGTACCGTAGTAGTAGATAACACCCTAGCCTTTAGGTCGATCCTATTTGAGGAGTATGGGGCCAACCTTCGGTCCTGGCCATCACTCCAGAGGGGTGCCATAGCTCCGGGGCTTAAGCAATATGTAGAAGAATCTAGCCCGGAACCGGAGTCAGATCCAGAACTTTCACCAGCTCGGGAGATAATCGACTTAGATTCTCCTGCGGGAGCTCCAGAGCCGATGGCCGTAACCATAGGTTCTTCTAGCCCGGGGGGTAGGATCCCTTTTAGTATACATATACTTTAATTTCTCTTTTTCCCCCTTGTTTTTGTTTCTGTGTGATTGCTAACTTGTACTAATCATGTCTTTGCTTTGACAGAAGAGATGTCTCAGCCCGAGGAGAGCCTACGAGGTGTGTTCGCTGGGGGGAACCCCGTAGCTGGGGCCGCTGGGCCAAGAATGAAAAGGCTCCGGACGTCCAAGCATGCCACCGGGACCCCCACCAAGTCTCCTACAAAGGAGAAGGAGCAAGCCCCAGCTGCCCAGGTTGTGGGAGCGGTCCCTTCCGCTGCAGGGGGAAGCAACATGCCCCCACCCCCTCCACGAGCTCCAACCGCCGCCAGGGACGCAGGAACGGAGCTCGAGGCTTCGGCGATTGTGCCCTCCGAGGTACGCATCCCAGTCAATCCCCAGGACCTGGAGAAGATCCCAGAGGCCTTCCGGGGAATGGTGTATGAGTCGGCGAACTATGCCGTCAGCCACATATACAAGTTCACCGAGAAGGAGCTTCGGGCCATCGAGACAGTGAGCCCGGTGGGCGTGATGGAGTCTTCAATGGGCATGACCCTGACGGTAAGCTGACTTACCCTTTTATGGCTTTTTATTATTACACTTTGCCCTATTTTTTCTTTCTTCTAAGGCAATTATCCCATATTTCTCGCAGGGCATCGTTGCTCTTTACCGAAGCATCGCCAGGACCAAAACTCAGCTCGAGGATATGAGGAGCGAGCACCAGACCTCTCAGCAGGTGGCCAAGGATGCCTTGGCGGCCTCGCAGGCCGAGTTGGAAAAGACCCGCTCGAAGGTCCAAGAGCTCGAGACCGCCCTCGCCGCCTCGCAAACAGATCTAGATGCCCCGAAGGTTGAGGCCAAGGCCGCCCTGAAGGCCAAGCAAACAGCTTCGGAAAAAGCCTTGGAAGACCTGTTCTACCATTGCTGGGCCTACAACCCGGACGCTGAATTTTCCTTCCTGCCAGCGAGCCTTTGGGAGCGCTTGCTGGTGAAGTTCCAAGCTCGCCTTGATAAAGAAGCACCCTCTGAGGCCGGGGAAGGCTCTGGCGCAGCTGAGCAAGGCGAGACGGCGACCTCCAAGGGGCAACCTGGCGGAGCTTAGGGCTTTCTTCTCTTGTGCCTTTCCTTCACTATTTTTAATATTTTTTGTGTAACCTTTGCATGAGGTGTTTCCACCTCGAGACAATTTGACTCAATTTTTCTTTTAATTGATCCTCTTTCTTGCCCTTACGCATTTTGGTTACAATCTTTGAATAACTTAGTTCGCGTTAACTTTTATCCGTATCTCAAGCTCTTTAGGAAGAACCACGATCAGTAGATTTAAATCAACTTCTAAGTTTTATGACCCGGTTATATCCAGGAACTTAATTTGAAAACTTAGTTCGCGTTAAATTTTATCCATATCTCGAGCTCTTTAGGAAGAACCACGATCAATAGATTTAAATCAACTTCTAAGTTTTATGACCCGGTTATATCCAGGAACTTAATTTGAAAACTTAGTTCGCGTTAACTTTTATCCATATCTCGAGCTCTTTAGGAAGAACCACGATCAATAGATTTAAATCAACTTCTATGTTTTATGACCCGGTTATATCCAGGAACTTAAATTGAAAACATAGTTCGCGTTAACTTTTATCCATATCTCGAGCTCTTTAGGAAGAACCACGATCAATAGATTTAAATCAACTTCTAAGTTTTATGACCCGGTTATATCCAGGAACTTAATTTGAAAACTTAGTTCGCGTTAACTTTTATCCATATCTCGAGCTCTTTAGGAAGAACCACGATCAATAGATTTAAATCAACTTCTATGTTTTATGACCCGGTTATATCCAGGATAGGACTTAGTTAGCGTTAATCCTTATCAATATCTCGCGTTTTTTTTAAGAAAAACAACGGTTAATCGATATGAATCAACTTCTAAGTCATTAAGGAGACCTGGTTATATCCAGGTACCATATGCCCCCTAAGTAACTGGGAAAGGGTCTTTCGTGGTTACTTTAGATTACACTTGAAAACATGTACAGATATAAACACAAAGCCGATTCTCATTGCTTAACACATAAAAAATGGCCTTCCAGACCTTACAAGTGAATCATTGATAGTATTTCTTTAAATGGATGGCGTTCCAAGCCCGCGGGACTGCCCCTCCATCAAGCCGAGCTAACTTATAAGTTCCCTCCTTAATGACCTCGAAGATTTGATATGGTCCTTCCCAGTTTGGTCCCAAGACTCCATCTTTGGGGTCCTTACCGGCTAAGAATACTCTCCTTAGGACCAGGTCGCCAACGCTGAAAGCGCGCTTTTCGAATTTGGAGTTGAAATAGCGAGTGACCTTCTGTTGATAATGGGCGAGCTGGAGTTGCGAATCTTCTCGCCTTTCATCAACTAAGTTGAGGGAATTGCACAGTAGCTCGTGGTTACGGTCCTGGTAGTAAGATTGGACCCTATGCGAAAGCACCTTAATCTCCACGGGGAGGACTGCCTCACTCCCAAAGGTTAGGGAAAAAGGAGTATGACCCGTAGGAGTCCGATGCGAGGTCCGGTATGCCCAAAGGACCTGGGGGAGCTGTTCCGGCCAGACCCCCTTCGTATCATCTAATCTCTTCTTGAGGCTCGCCTTTAGAGTCTTGTTGACAGCTTCGACTTGGCCATTCGCCTAAGGATAGGCCACAGATGAGAAACTTTTCACAATTCCGTACCTTTCACAAAACTCGGTGAACAGGTCGCTGTCAAACTCAGTGTCGTTATCGGAAACGATTTTCTTGGGCAGGCTGAATCGGCAAACAATGCTTTTAACCACGAAGTCAAGCACTTTTTTGGACGTTATCGTCGCCAGAGGTTCTGCTTCAGCCCACTTCGTAAAGTAGTCGATGGCCACCACGGCGTAACGGACCCCGCCCTTTCCAGTAGGGAGGGCGCCTACCAAGTCGATCCCCCAAACTGCGAACGGCCATGGGGATGAGATCATCTTCAGCTCGACTGGAGGAGCTCGGGCAACTGCAGCGAATCGCTGGCACTTGTCGCATTTCTTCACGTATGAGATCGAGTCTTTGGACAGAGTGGGCCAGTAGTATCCTTGCCTTAGGAACTTTAGGGCCAAGCTCTGCCCCCCAGTGTGATCTCCGCAAAAACCCTCATGCACTTCCTGCAGGATGGCCTTTGCTTCGCCTGGAAGAACACATCGGAGGAGAGGTAGGGAGTGCCCACGTCGGAATAGCACCCCGTCCACCATCGTATACCTTGGGGCTTGGTACAGGACTCGTCGTGCATCATTACGCCCCTCAGGCAGCTTTCCCTCGACGAGATACTCAAGGATGGGGGTCATCCAGGTCGGCCTGGCATCGATCATCTTGACCTCCATCCTAACATCTTCTATACTTGGTTTTTCCAGGAATTCTATTGGTACTAACCCCAAGGTCTCCGTTTCCCCAGAGGTGGCGAGCTTGGCAAGAGCATCTGTGTTAGTGTTCTGCTCCCGAGGTATCTGTTCGATCAAACCTCGCTCAAACGTGGACAGCTCAACTTTTACCTTTGCCAGATAGGCGGCCATCATTGGTCCCCGTGCTTGATATTCGCCCAGAACCTGAATTACCACGAGTTGGGAGTCACTGAAGCACTGGACGGAGCTCGCCTTCAACTCCTGGGCTATCCTCAGCCCAGCCAGCAAAGCTTCGTATTCGGCCTCGTTGTTGGAGGCCTTGAATCCGAATCTCAATGCCGAGTGGAATCTATGTCCCTCGGGGGATATCAAAATGATTCCATATCTGGAGCCATTCTCGTTGGATGAACCATCCACAAAGATCCTCCACGACGCCTGGGATGAGGTGACCTGGGGTGAGTCTTCTGCGGGATCCTCCTAGAATCCCGTGCACTCTGCCATAAAATCGGCCAGGGCCTGACTTTTTATAGCAGTTCGCAGAGTGTACAGAATCTCGAACTGACTGAGTTCGATGGCCCACTTTAACAAACATCTCGATCCTTCAGGTTTTTGCAAAACCTGCCTTAAAGGCTGATCGGTCATGACGTGTATCGAGTGGGACTGGAAGTACAGTCTGAGCTTTCGAGAGGCCGTGATGAGGCAGAACGGCAATTTCTCCATCAACGGGTACTGGGATTCAGCTCCGAGAAGTCTCTTGCTGATGTAGTAGACTGGTCTCTGAACTCGGTCTTCTTCTCGTACTAATACGGCACTAGCTGCATCCTCCGTGACATCTAGGTAGAGAAAAAGAGGATCTCCTGCCTTTGGTTTGGACAGTACGGGCGGCTCGGCCAGATGTGCCTTCAGGTTGAGGAATGCGCTTTCGCACTCTTCTATCCATTCGAACTTCTTGTTTCCTCAGAGCAGGTTGTAGAATGGCAAACACTTATCAGTGGACTTGGCAATAAACCGATTGAGGGCTGCCACTCTTCCTGTCAGGCCTTGGACATCTTTTCGCGACCTGGGCGAGGGAAGCTCGAGCAGTGATCTGATCTTGTCGGGGTTTGCTTCGATTCCTTGGGTATTGACGATGAACCCCAGGAATTTCCCTGACGCGACACCAAAAGTGCACTTCTGTGGATTAAGCCTCATGCCATACTCCCGTAGTATCTTAAAACACTCTTCCAGGTCGGAAACATGGTCGTCGGCAGTCTTTGACTTGACTAGCATGTCATCAACGTATACTTCCATGTTTTTCCCGATCTGGTCTACGAACATTCTATTGACTAACCTTTGGTAGGTAGCTCCGGCGTTCTTCAGCCCGAACGGCATGACCTTGTAACAATAAACATTAGTCGTGGTCATGAAACTGGTGTGCTCCTGATCCGTCGGATTCAGGGCGATCTGATTGTAGCTCGAGTATGCGTCCATAAATGACATGAGCTCGTGCCCTGCCGTGGCATCCACCAACTGGTCAATCCTAGGCAATGGAAAGCAATCCTTGGGGCAGGCTTTATTCAGGTCAGAGAAGTCGATGCAGGTCCGCCACTTCCCGTTAGGCTTTGGAACTAGCACGGGGTTGGCGACCCAGATCGAAAACTTGGCTTCACAGATAAAGCCGCATTTCTTGAGCCGGGCTACTTCTTCTTTTAGGGCTTCAGCCCGGGTTGTTCCTAGGCGTCTTTGCTTCTGGGACTTGGTGGGAACACTTTTATCCAGATGAAGCATATGCATGATGACACTCGGGCTGATTCCCACCATGTCCTCATGGGACCATGCAAATACGTCCAGGTTATTTCGCAGAAACTCAGTCAGGTCCGCCTTCCTCTTGCTGCAGAGGATTTTCCCGAGCTTGACCATCCGTGATGGATTCTGTGGATCAATGTTCACTTCCTCGAACTCCTCAATATCCTGGAGCTTGGATCTGTCCTCGCCTATTCGGGGGTCAATATCCTCACATAAGACGATATTTTCCCCTTCGTTGCTTTGAGGTTTTTCAATCTCAGGATCAGCTAAGGGTTCCTGAGATTCCTCTTCACCACTCTAGATGGCCATTGCCAGCTGCCCGGGTTTAGATTTTCCCTTCATAGAAATGCTGTAGCATTCCCTGGCAGCAAGCTGATCGCCATGTACAGTGCCTATTCCCATGGAAGTAGGGAATTTCATCGCGAGGTGGCGAATGGAAGTGACGGCCTCAAACGCCATGAGCGTAGGTCGTCCCAAGATTGCGTTGTACGCAGCGGTGCAGTCAATTACCACGAACTCGAGGAGTTTCGAGACTGTTCGAGGTCCTTCTCCCAGGGTGATCACCAGCTCGATCGTCCCTATGACCGTCGATCCTTCTCCCGAAAAACCATATAACATCAGGGAGGTCGCCTTCAGCTCGGCAACGGTCAAACCCATTTTCTGTAACATGGATCGGAATAGGAGGTTCACCGAGCTCCCGTTGTTGATCAGCACCCTCCTCACCCTCCGATTGGTGAGCTGCACTGCCACGACCAAAGGGTCATTGTGAGGGAACTGGACATGGCCCGCATCTTCCTCCGTAAAAATGATCGGTTGCTTTTCCAATCGCTGTTGTTTTGGCAGGCGCTGCTCCGGGACAAACTCTACTCTGTTATGAGCCTTTAGTTCGTTCACGTATCTTTTCTGGGCACCTCTGCTCGTGCCAGCCAAATGCAGTCCTCCAGAGATGGTGGATATCTCCCCTCCAACCAAGGGAGGAGGGACGTCCTGATCTACCCGAGGCCCGGGCTGACTGGCCAGGACTTCTGGAGCAGGTCGACTTGCTGGAACCCTGTTCCGTGCGTATTGAGCCAAGGGGTCGGCTTGGATGAAGGTCTCGATCTCATCTTTTAAATGCATACAATCGTCGGTATTGTGGCCAACATCGTTATGAAAACGGCAAAACTTGGAGGTGTCTCTCTTCCCCTTGTGGTGCTTTAATGGCTCCGGCCTCTTCCAGGGGACTCGAGCAGAGTTGGCTAGGAAGATATTCTCCCTAGACTGGGTGAGCTCTGTATAAGTCGCGTAGACGGGCTTGAATTTGTCTACGGACTTATTCTTCTTTTGGCCGTGCTGGCCGCCTTCACCATTCCCCTTTCTTTTGCCTCCACCGAGCTGGTTGTTCTGTGTGACGTTTTGGGTTGCTGCCACGACCTCCGTCCCTACTCCAGCGGGCTGATCAGGGACCTGGCTGGTTCCTGCAGCTGAGGCTTCGGCTTCCTCCAAGTTTATCCATTCCTGGGCCCTGTTAAGGAATTCGTTAACCGAGCTGACTCCCTTCTTTTGTATATCCTTCCAGAGATCTCCTTCGACGAGGATTCCAGTTCTCACGGCCATGATCTTGGAGCTATCATCTGCATCTCTGGCCCGAGCAGCGACGTTCGCAAATCTGCTCAGGTAGGTCTTTAGAGTTTCACCGGGCTGCTGCCTCACGTTAGCTAGAGTGTCGGCCTGAACGCGGGCAGCTTGGGAGGCTCGGAATGCCCTTTTGAAAACTGCCGAGAAAGTCTTCCAGGAGCTAATTGACTGTCTTTTACCTTGCTTGAACCATTGCCTGGAAGGTCCAGTCAGTGTGGAAGGAAAGATTAAACATCCTAGCTCGGGGCCAATGTTGTGGGCCATCATTAGGGTGTTGAACATCCCTAGATGGTCCGACGGGTCTCCGTCTCCATTGAACTTAGACAGGTGCGGCATACGAAAACCAGGTGGGTAAGCCGTTGCTGCTATGCTGGGAGCAAAGAGCTCCATCTCGTCCCCAGAATCATATTCATCTTTTTCTTTTTCTGACAGGAGCTTCCTCATCAGCTCCTCCATCTGGGCCAGGCGCTCGAGGGTTTGGTCCTAATGTCCTTGGTTATTCCGGGGCTGTTCAACAGCTCCGGATCCATTGTACATATTTGGTGGGTTATTGCCCCTCCTATCTTGAGATAGGTTATTTGGGGCATTCCCTCCGTTACGTACTTCGGACAGGGCCCCCCCTGAGCGAGCACGGCTATCTCCTCCTGCTGGCTCTCCTCTATGAGAGTTGAGGCGATCTCGCAGGTCACCTCCCTGGGTGGTTTGATGACTTTGAGCCGAACTCAAACGCTGACGTAGATCTCCCCCAGAGAGATCGCTCTGGCGACTGCCGGTCCAGTGGCTCCGGCTAGATAGGCTTGGAGTCCGCCCTTGGTGGTGATGATCTGGGCTTTCCCTTGGCGCCCTGCTACGCTGGGAAGGTCCAGCTGACGGCAGGTTTCTCCTGCTACTTCCGTAGGCTGGAATATCTCGGACGGGCCGAGGAGGAGATGGATATCTAATTGGAGACGGAGGATGCCTGACTGGAGAGGCGATCCTGGTTCCGTCTGGACGGATCAAGTTCGGCGGGGGCCTCTCGGCCCTGCCAACCTGTTGGTCCCGAGCCTGGCGATCTAGACAAGGCGCAGGACTGTTGTTGGGGACGGGCTGATGCTGCGAGCCCTCCCTGGATCTCCTTTGGGAAGTACCTCGAGCTCCCCTGGGTGCTCTCGAGGATGGTTGGGAGCTAGGAGTCGACGTCCTGACCGAACGGCTGTATTGCTGTTGCCTGGCTCCAGGCACTTCTTCGAAGCTTGCCTCTCGATGGTGTGATGAAGGAGTGGAGTTGGATGTCGGAAGTCTGTCTGAGCGGCTATGCCTGGACCGGTTACCCCGGCGAGACTTAGGAGCCTCGCCTTGCCTCTCTCCGACATTAGCGTCGGTTGTGAGAGGGGGTAGTCGGGCCAGCACATCCTTGATCTGCTGGTTAGCTATTGCTAGCTGGCTCCTTAGCTGAGCGTTCTCCATCTCCACCGCTGTGTAATAACACGGGTTTGGATTAGGTGGCCGGGGTGCTGAACTTCCGGTGTCATCTTGGCCCGCCGACTGCTTTCCTGGCCGCTGCCGGGCTTCAGGAACTTGTTCACCAGGGATGGCAGCATGATGAGCCTCCTGCCCATCATGCTGCTCTGCCTCGTTATCGTTCCTGGATCGAGTAGTCACCATAGTTGGATGTTTACGACAGCACTTAATCGAACTTGCTCTCAATGAAAGCACCAAACTGTTGACGCAGTTCTTTGCCAACATGTAATTAAGAAAAGAAGAGAAAGGGATTAATGCTTAGGTTGAACCGAAACAGATATATGATCTTAGGAAATGAAATGGTGACTCAAGACACGTTTTTTAAGTGGTTCAAAGGTTAAAATCCTTCTAATCCACTAGTCAATATTATTGCTATATTCTGGGTATACCATTACAGGGTATTTCTTATAAGAGAGAATCCAACCCTTATTTACTCCCAGGGTCTCCATATTTATAGGAGAAGGCACCTGGGAGTTGGTAAGAAAGTCATCCTGTGACCTTCTTACCTATCGTATCAACTCTGTGACATTCATGATTAATTTCTAAACCTGACACATAAGTGTGGTCAAATCAATAGGTAAGGAGATAATGGGCCGCACGGCCCAACCCATTCGTGGGTGTCTGAATACGCACATTCCTGCTGCGTGTCCGAGAAGTCAGGGGCATATTAGACACGTGATGTCTGATATAAGCACGTTTACCTTGCGTGTGTTGACTTTACAAAGGGTCATAGCCTCCAACTCTAGTTCGTACCACGAGCTGGATATTTAACTCGTCCTTCGGCCTTCAGATCCGGACTCAGTTCTCAGGCGATCTTAGTGAATCCTGGGGTTACCTCGAGCTAAGGAGGTACGATCTTATGATGGCAGCTCTGGTTTTGGGGATGTCCACGAGATAACCATGATTAGGCCGCAGCTCAGCTCGCTAAGAAGCCCGTGGGAAAAACAGGGCGTACAATGATAAATCTGAATTATGTATTAAATTTAAGATGATAAAAATTTATTTTCATTAAAATAAATTTTTGCTTCTCCCACTGCTCTACCTGAAACAAAAGCTTTTGTCCCCACTCCCAGTGTGAACTCCCCTTCTTGGAGATCTCTCCAAGCATTTGCAAATCAGAACAAACATGATTAATGGCTCCTAACTCAACAATCCACGTCTAATATTTATTTTCTGCTAAACAAGCCTTAATGTCTAACAAATCATATTTACTTTTCATTTTGATATTTAACTCCTCGAGGTTCATTTTACAGTTCCTCATACAATACACATCTATATGATAGTGGGAACAATTTCCATTATAGTTGGAGTGGGAAAATTCTTTGCCCTTGCCTTTGTTAATGCTTGACTTCTGAGTAATGTGCTCAGTCATTGGCAATAAATTCTTGTTTCTTTTTCCACTTTTTAATATTACCAGTTAATTTTTCATTAGCAAAAATGGACATATGTGAGTTTCCTCCAGTCAATTTATTACTGTAATCAAACAAAAGAAAAATAATAAATTAAACCATACACTCATACACCATAAAATCATAGTATTCGTACAATGAAATTGTAACGTCCTCCCAATCAAGGACTGTTACACTGTGTATTTTAAATAGTGCTAGACTCGCTAAACGAGTCATTTGGCTATAACTGTGTAACTAAACGTGATTAATGTATTTGGGTTAACAATTTTTGGTCAAAAGTATAACCATTTCACTAAAATGTTTACTTCCATACATGAGATCCCAACACAAACATTAAAAAAGGTTAATTACAATTGAAAAGTTACAACCAGCTGACCTAAGCAAGACAATAGGATTTGACCCTAGTTCCTCTGAGAAACCCTCGGCCTTGGAGGTCGAACAACCGCATATGTACACATTGTCACCGAAGCTCTCCAACTCATGGATGGTTCCTTACCTGCACCTAGAGCTGTAAATGTGGGCCGCCCGGTCCGGCCCGGCCCACATTTTTCGTGCCTCCGGTAAATTCAGGCCGGGCCCGGCCCATATTCAATTCGTGCCGTGCTTGTGCCGGCCCATTTTTGAAAGAGTAGGCCCAGCACGGCCCATGGGCCCGGCCCATGTCGTGCCGTGCTCGTGCCGTGTCGGGCCCAAGTCGGGCCGGCCCACTTTCCTTATTCGGGCCCACTTTTAGGCCCACTTTCTATATTCGGGCCCAAATTTGGGCCCACTTTTTTTTTGCTAAAAAATGTGAGGATGGAGAATTGAACCCTCCACCTCCTCTTTAACCATCAATGGACTTACCACCAAACCAAATAGATTTCTTTGTTTAAATTATAATTTTAGATATTTTTATATACTTTTTAACAATATTTTACACAAAATTATATCAAATATAATTATTAGAATTTTAATACCTACTAATAAATGCTAAAAATTTAACTAACAAATCTTAAAATAAATTAATATAATTATAAAAATATAAACATTGAAAAAAATAAGACATATATTATCATTTTAATTTATTAATTATTGACAAATAAAAATTTATTATGATTATTAATGTCAAAATATCGGGTTTTTTATCGTGTCGTGCTTTCGGGCTAGTTTGTTCGTGCTTTCGTGTCGTGCCTTCGGGCTTGTCGTGCCGTGCCGTGCCGTGCCTGGCCCAAGCCCTTATTTTTTCGTGCTGTGCCTAGCCCAAGCCCATATTTTTTTGTGTCATGTCGTGCTCGTGACTCCCGGGCTCGTGCCGGTTTCGTGCCGTGCTCAAAAGCCCGGCCCATATTTACAGCTCTACCTGCACCATATAGCACTTGTGAGCCAACACTCAACAAGAAAACTTAAACATGCTCATAAGCAGATAATAACAGGTTTCCAAATCATAATAAGCATGCCTAGCAGTAATAACCCTACTCATGCATGCATACCATTCATATAAATGACTGCAGTGTCATATGGGGACAAATTTGCTAGATAAATGATTAATAAATCACACCGGGACTCAGTGCCCTAGGATATGTAATTAATGAGTCACCCTGGGGTCCTTTGCCCTATCCTCTGTATAACTAGCCTTGGAGGTGGCCCACCATACCTGGCGCTGAATTTTCCACGACCATTGGGTCGGACAAGCGTATGATGCACTCCTAATTAGGCCTAACAATATCGATCAGCAGTCCACGCGCTATTGCCACCCTTGACTTATAAGTCAATGCTTTCGACTAGCGCTCAACGCACTATTTCTATTTTTGACTTACAAGTCAAGTGTCTTCAATCAGAAAATGCAGACAAGCATATATCATATAACAAATATCCAGATATAGAGCATTCAACATGCTTAATCAAAAATCACAGGCATAATCATAATCATGTTCATTCTCAGGGGCCCCAGCCTTATTCATATTCCTGTTTAACAATTCGGGCCAATCCCTAATCACATATATCAATACTGGGCGCAATTTTCACACCTCAGGTCTGAGTGCAATGTATGTTGAGAATTACCCTCAAGCACCATCCTGGTTTTCGAGCCCCTAGCAATAACCTAGTCACAAATAATTATAGAATTCCATCAATAACGAGCAAATAAAGGCTTTCGGACCGAGTCCTATCCCTTGGAACATCAAATTCTACTAAACCGGGTAGTAAGATCGGTCTCATGCCCTTAGGTTTGAGGTCCCGCACTCAAAACCCTTTGGAGGCTCAAAAACCATTCAAGTGTGTGACCTAAACAAAAGAATTGCGGCCCGCCCCAAGTCAGGGAACCCAAGCTCTCCCCTGTATCCACACATGCTGCGACGCACCTCTACATGCGTTGCGACTCAAAAGGGCTGACAACACCTGCTTCTCCCTGCGTCCATGAAAGCAGCAGAGCCCTAAGAACAGGGTTACAGCTTGTTAGGATTAGTTTTGGTATGTTTTTATGGCGTGTTTTAAGAAGAATTTTAGTCTTTTATTTGATTTTATGCGATATTAGGTGGTGTTTATTGTGTTTTCAAGATTAATTGTGGTTATTAAGGAAATATCTTGAAATTGGAGGAAAAGTGGTTAATTCTTGAAGAAGTGGTGTTAAACAGGCTAAGGAATGGAAACTGGCCGGGGGTCAAATTGGTGATTTAAAGAAACAACCAGAGAAAGGAAAAGAAACAACCAGAGTTAGCGCTTAGGCGTCGGGGATACAGAGCTGAGGCTTTATTAAAATTGGAATTAGAGTTGCGACACTACCAGATAGAGTTGCGGTGCTAAATACTCTAGAAATGAAATTAGAACTCGAAGCAACCTAGAGCTGCGATGCCATCAGATGGAGCCGCGACGCCATTCGTATAGAAGGAGAAGTTAGGGTTTTTTTTAGGGCAATTTTGTCCTTTCCGACAGAATTAATTAGGGACTATAGAGCTTTCTTACTGACATTTTTAAGTAGCGATTAACCCTAGCAGACGGAGACAATCACATTGTTGATGATTGCAAGTGGAATCAATGAACTCATCATAGTTTTTCTTTTTTTCTACTTTTAATTTCTGCAATTTGGATGTTTTTTAATTGTTCTATGGTTATTATGAATTATTTCATGAACGAAATTCTTTTTCTAGTGTGTTAATTGATTATTATGAAACTTTATTTTGAATTAATGCAAGTTTTATAATTTGTATTCTATCTTGTGATCCATTCAAATTTATGGTCAATACTTGTGAATGATTGACCATCTATTGCATGATTTATATGATTTTGATTCAAAATCTGAGAAGTGAGAATTGATTATGCTATAAATAATAGACATAGATTTCATTATAGGATGAGGGTGCCTATTTTGTCTGTGTAGTTTTAGGGTTTT
Organism: Humulus lupulus; assembly: GCF_963169125.1. Classification (NCBI taxonomy): domain Eukaryota; kingdom Viridiplantae; phylum Streptophyta; class Magnoliopsida; order Rosales; family Cannabaceae; genus Humulus; species Humulus lupulus. The sequence goes on from NC_084794.1 coordinate 136,069,013, forward strand.
CTTATTTAATGCCTGTCTTATGTTCATTTATTACAGATATGTAGAAAATTTACATAAGGTTGAGACTTGTATATCCTAGTACGAATATAAGTTACTTTTCTTGACCTACTTTCACGAGAGAGAATTGAATAGTATAATTTGTGTTAGTGAAATATAAAGTGGGTGGTAGATGAAGTTAGTTGCCCTAGTTCATTTAATTATTGAATTCTATTTCCTTTGCTATCTTTTATTCTTGCAATTACGTTCTTATTTCAATAGTTTTTCTTAATTCTTATAATCAAATTATTGTTAACTAAATAGAATATTAGAATTAATGATTGGTATTTGATAACAATCCTTGTGGGTTCCACCTTTCTTACATTATATTACTTGTTAAAAAAACGCATATACTTGCATGTAGAAAATCTATAACAAGTTTTTGGCGCCATTGTCAAGGAGAAACGAGATGCCTTTGACTGGGATTTTGGAGGTCGAACTTTTCGATGTGTGGGGAATTTATTTTATGGAGCCTTTTCTGTCGTCATACAACAAATTATACATATTGGTTTTTGTTGATTATGTGTCCAAGTGGGTGGAAGCAGTAACAACACCAGCTAACGATGGTAAAACGGTTCTCAATTTCCTTCAGAAATTTATTTTTACTCGGTTTGGGACTCCTACAGCTATTGTTAGTGATGAAGGGAGCCATTTCTACAATAAGAAATTATATGCATTGTTGTCTCGATATAGTGTGCGACATCGAATTGCTTTGCCTTATCACCCTCAAAGTAATGGCCAAGCATAAATCTTGAATAACGAAGTGAGGAGCATCTTGGTGAAAATGGTACAAAGCTCGAGGAAAGACTGGTCCAAAAGACTTGATGATGCACTATGGCCGTATAGGACAGCTTTCAAAACCCAATTGGTATGTCACCATATAGATTGGTTTTTAGTAAAGAGTGTCACCTACCAGTTGAGCTAGAGCACCGGGTCTATTGGGCGATGAAGAAACTGAACATGGACATGATTGCAGCGGGAGAGAAGAGAATGTTGTATTAGAATGAGTTGGAGGAGTTCCAGAATAAGGCATATGAAAACTCTAAGATCTAAGAGGAACGAACTAAAGCATGGCATGACAAGAACCTTGTACAAAAATAATTCCACCAGGGGCAGCATGTGTTATTATTTAATTCAAGGTTGAAGCTCTTTCCAGGAAAGCTATAGTCTCGATGGTCCAGGCTCTAAACAGTTGTTAAAGTATTCACATATGGAGCAGTTGATGTAAGCAGCGTGAAGAAAGAAAACTTTAAAGTGAATGGGCAAAGACTCAAGTCGTACTTGGGGGATCTTCATGACCAAGACAAGTCGGTCGTCCTCTTGAACCCTCTGTGATGAGGAATCCAACGTCCGATTAAATGACATTAATGACAGTGCCCTTGAGAGGCATCTAAAGTTTATGTTTTCGTTATTTTTTATTTTTATGCTATTTTTAGTTGAAAATTTTAATTTAATTTTTGTTTAGTTTTGTAAATATTTTACGTAATTAGAACCGTGAAAAAAAAGGGTAGCAAAATAACACAAAAGTAGAATTAGAGTTGCAACTCAAAAAAAATTAGAGTCACAGCTCTAATGTGATCAGAAAAGGACTAGCCATAAAATTGGAATTAGGGCTGCAGCTCAAGGAGGTAGAGCTACGGTGCTACCTAAGTCAGAGGCGTTGAGGATTTTGGGAGAAATTAGAGTAGCAACTCTATGGAGTAGAGCCGCAGCTCTAAGGAAGCCAGAGAGCAACTGCTGAGAATAGTCAGAATTAGAGTCGCAACTATATGGTTCAGAGTCGTGGCACTAGAAGAATCTGAGCCCAGTATTTGCCCAGCTCAGAATTAGAGTCGCGACTTTATAGACCAGTGTCGTGGCGCCAATGGGGACCAAAAACACATTTTAAGTGATTTTAATCAAAAAAAATTCACAACTCCAATTCCACTCGCCTCCCTCTTCTTTTCTCCCTACTCTCTGACCCATTCAATCCTAAACCCCCATAGCCACCAAAATAAACCACCAAACCACTCTAAAACTTCCATTAAAACCCTTTTTTATCCTTTCTCCTTCATTAGAAAGCCTCAATCCTCTCAAAACCATCGAAAACACACTCTTCTACAATTTTTTAAACACTTAACCCTAAATTCTGAATCAAGATGTAATCTTGAAAATTTCTTGGAGTTTTTGGGCATCTCTAATCAACAAGATCAACCTTCTCATCTTGAAGTAAGTGTGCTTTCTCAATTTTCTACGTTGCAAAGTGGATGGGTAGTGATTTGTGAATAGTAAAGAGGGTTTTATTTGTGAGAAAATGTTATAAATTTGGGAATTATTTATGTCGGTTGTGCTCTTCCATTTTGATTAAAGAAATTGGTGATTGTGAACATTTGGGAAGCTAGCAATTCTAGGGCAGGTGCTGCCCAAATTAATTCAGAATTTTTTTGGTATTTGTGAAAACTTTTGTGTGGAATGGCACTTATGACAAGAAATAAGATCAAGGACAAGGGTAAGGCTTCCACATCGAGGGCTCGGGATGACCCTCCACCACCAACCCCACCGGACTATGATGTTATGAGGTTTGTTAATAAAAAGGCTCCATATAGATATCTCAAGATATGCACATTCATTGGAGGGGTATAGAGTGTCGTGAAGAACCATATAAGAATGACCAACTCAATGCGCGCATCCGAGCCAATATAGCATCAAGGCAATGGCAGGGATTCGTAGACAAGGATATTGTCAGAGTGAATATCTCTATTTGCTATGAATTTTATGCCAATTATCCAGAAACGAGGGGAAGAAAGAAGTGCTTTGTTAGGGGTGTGTGGGTGCCCATTGCTGCAGACACATTGAATGCCCTCCATAGTACTCATAACTATGAGGGGATTAAAGAACAGTACAAGGTGTTAGTTGGTTGTGAAATTGACTATGATGAGATTATTAAAGCGATTTCATTTCCTGGAGCGAAGTGGACATGTAACGACCCAAAAATGCTAATAGGGTTAGATTTAGATGAATTGAGTTGGGAGAAAATGCAGGAATAACCCAGGGATTTATGGGTTCACGGTGGTGTGCCGCGACCCAGTTCATGGGAGTCGCGACTCGTGTGACCCAAAAGGCCCAAGGGGCTTGCCGCGACCCTTACGTCTAGGTCGCGGTTCGCCTAGGCAACTATAGCCAAAATAGATCTTTCGGGTATGTAACTTGAACCTAAGTGCTCGGGATGAATTCTACCAACCAGTTTAGTAGAATTCGAGGTCGCGTCCCAAGCATTTGATTGGATTATATTTTAATAGTTATCCATTGCCGATTGTGACTAGGGTTATCGTTAAGGCTCGGGAATTAGGATCGTGCTGGGGACCGCTCCACATTCTACGCTCAGGACTCGAGGTAAGAAAACTACACCCGAATTGTGGTTGGGGCTGAGATCCCCTATAAATGGATATATGTAAGATTATAAATGTAATTGTGGTTGGAAATAGCTGGATAGAAAGCCTAGCTTGTGCTGATTTCAATTGTCCGCTTCGCAACTTGTATGTCTGCTTTGTTTGATGTGAAAGTCCGGTCGGAGAGTGCATTTCCCGCACCACGAACCATTTGTAATGAAGAGCCAAATCTCCAACGAAATGGTGGCGCAGATTCTATTAGATAACGGGAGTTCGGTAAACATCCTGTTTAGGCCAGTCATCGAGAAAATAAGGCTAACAACGGCAGACTTGTCCCTGTGCGCCTCGACTCTCTACAAATTCTCGGGAGGGGCCCTCATCCTGATGGGATAGATAAAGCTCCTTGTAACGCTTGGAGAGGTGCCTCGCCAGGCCTTCAAATACCGCACCTTTGTGGTGGCACACAGTGCCTCGTCGTATAACACCATCTTGGGACGACCTACACTAGTGGAATTTAGAGTCGTCCCCTCCATCTGCCACTTGTGCATGAAGTTTCCCATGGATGCAAGAATCGATACCATTCTCAGTGACTAGAAAGAAGCGAGACAATGTTACAATGTCTCTCTCAAAAATCTCGTAATTGTAGTGGAGGAAGGCCTCAAGAAGCCCGAGGCGTCGGAAGTACAAGCTGTCCAAGAGACCAAGCCCAACAAATAGGACCCGAGGATTCAAGAGGAGAGGTCCATTGAAGAAATAAAGGAGGTGGAGGAGGTAGTTCTGGATACCTCCACCCCCGATAGAAAAATAAAGTTGGGAGAATCATTGGTGGGCTTCCTCCGAGAAAACCAAGATGTGTTCGCATAGTTGCATTTTGATAAGACTGGTATTGATCCAAACATCATATTCCACGCCTTGAATATCAATCCAAACTTTGCTCCCGTCCAATAGAAGCAAAGGATGTTTGATCAAACTCGAAAGGAGTCTCTCAAGGCCGAGGTAGACAAGCTCCTCTCCAACGGATTTATCCGAGAAGCCCAGTACCCTAAGTGGCTATCCAATCCTGTTCTCGTTCCAAAGCCAAACGGCACTTGGAGGACATGCATCGATTTCTCAGACCTTAATAAGGTTTGTCCGAAAGACTATTTTCCACTCCCCAAAATAGATCAGATGGCCGACGCCACCTCTAGCTATGAGTTGGTGTCGTTCGTGGACGCATACTTGGCATATAACCAAATATCCATGAATGTTGTGGACAAGGAGCATACTAGTTCTCGGACCGATAAGGGCACCCCTGTGCTATCCAGGGGAGGGCTTGTGAGGTCTCTGCCTAGTTGGGGCACCCGTGCCCTATGCCCATTTTAGCATGACTCTATTTTTTTAGGGCTTGGGAAGAACTTGGGGGCTCAAATGGGAGATTCCACCACCCTGTTTGGTGGAATTACAGGTTCTGGAGTAAGTGTTTTGGATTTAGTTCTTAACGAAAGTGTCGTTTATGGTTGTGACTAGGTTTACTATAAGGCTCGGGAAAGGATCGTGCTCGGGGTCGTACTATTTATTCGCTCAGAACCGGATGTAAGAAAACTGTACCCTGGTTGTGATTAGGGCTCGAACCCCAGTTATGGAATATGATTATAATCATCTCTCTAAATATCAGGTTAAGTAAATGTGTTATGTGAATTATCTGTTTGATTGTATTTGATTTTAAAGCTCGGCTTATAAGTCGTGATCGGCATTATGCGTGTGAAACCCAGGCCACTATGGATAGGCCACCCTGGGAGTGTGGTACACACTTGTTTGGATCGAATTCTACTTGACTAAATGGAAGTGCAATGTGCACTTGTGTGACTCCATGCTCGCATAACAGGATAATGTGTATGCTTGAGTACAGTTATTATTGTTGAGCATGTTGTTTATGTTCTATTGTCTATGTTAATCTATTTAATTAAGTTTTCTTGCTCAGTCTTGGCTCACGGGTGCTATGTGGTTCAGGTAAGGGTAAGGAGAAGTTGGATTAGCCATGAGTTGGACATCTTTAGGAGCGGCGTGTACATATGCAACCTACTCGACTGCCACGGTCGGGGTATCAGGTATGGACTAGGGTTGAACCTTATTTTGCGGCTTAGGCCACCTTATTTTGTAATCTATTGAGTTGTATTTAACTTTTAAACTTCTATTTTTTTATCCCATGTATAGACTGAAACTTCTATTTTGCCACTTAGGCGGGCGTGTAATGAAAATGTTTGCTTCTTTAACTAGAAATTTTAATACATGAACCATTACTTACTTTAATCACATGTTTAGGTCCAAATGACTCACTTAGCGAGTCCAGCATTATTTTAAACATACATTATAACAGTCCTAGATTTGAAGGGCGTTACAACTCCCGATGAAAATCTACGCCCTTGTCATTTTCTTGAATGCATTTGTCATTTTCTTTCCTTTTTTATTATTTCTCTATATTTCCTTCCCACCTAGTTCTAACCAGCTACTTTTCTTTTCCAGAAAACATGGGCATCTCTGACTTCATTCGGGCAAAACATAAGAGGTTCTCGGGGCCCTCGTAAATTGAATTCCTGACAACAACAACAGTGGAGCCTCTGCCCCCTGCAGCTGTTCCTCCAGCCCCGACAACCCCTGTGGGACTAGTGGTGTTCGAAGAGGTCATTAACCTAGTGGATTTCCCCTTACACGATGAGGGGCCTTCACAAGATGGAAAGGAGATCCCTTCCTCTGAGGTGCCTAGCAGTCCTCCAGCCAAGACACCTCACCTTGTCATCTTCCTTAAGCACTACAAAGGGGAAGATTTGGAGAAGCACAAGCAATTAGTTGAGTACTTCAACACTCAAATTGACAAAGGGAATGAGGACATCAAAGTCCTGGTGGAGTATCTATGCGAATACAAGTTGCAAACATCAATGTCGCCTCTTAGCCGCGACGAGCTGGAGCCTCTCCTAACCGCTAGCAGCGGAGCTTCTCCAGGGAAAAGCATGGTCCCTCTGGGAGATGTCATTTTGTAGCTACGCCTATTGTGGTCGTGATAACGAGATATCACTCCTCGCCATCTGTCGTTACACCACTCTACAGGTAAGTACCACTTGAACGTCTCACAAGTTTCCTTTTTCTTATCTAATTCCTTTCTTTGAGCTCAGTTTTTTTGTTGTGCAAGCCGCGACGTTTTGTCAAAGGCTTGGGGACGTTGTCACAATGAGTTACTTTGAGCACAATGAGCTCAAGGAGCTCAGGGAGACTTTGGTTCCTCTGGAGGAGCACTCACGGCTCTAGATGGCCATGGAGGATGAGAAGACTCCTGCCTCCAAACTGGAGACTCAATTGGCACTAGAGTGGTCCAAGCTGCAAACTCTCGAGGATACTTCCTCGAAGTTGCGGGAGGATCCGGCGAGCCGCACCCAAGCCATGGAGGAAACCGCCCAGAAAGTGTCGGAGGAGCTTGCGGCTGTTCGGGAGGATATTTGAATCGCCCGCGAGGAGTCCTCCAAGCCTTTTGCTGAGGTCACAAAGGCCCAAGAGGAAGTTGTACATGCGGCTTCGCGAGCTGAGGCAGCTGCCAAGGAGATAGAGGACATGAAGCTTCAAAATGAGGAGCTAAATCTTTGAAATGAGGAGCTAAAGAAGGAACTCGACGTGATGGTTGAGGACATTTTCTATGTTGCATGGAAAAGAAATATGGAGATAGACTTGGACTTCACGTGGGAGCCCAACATAAGTATGTTGCTGGAGGAGCGTATTCAGGCACACGAGGCCAGGGAAGACAAGGTGCGAGAGACCGTGGTAGCAGGTAAGACTCGTGAGGTCAATCCTGTGATCGAGCTCGTGACACAGGTTCCTCTGGGAGAGTAGGCCATACAATTTTTATATTTTTACTTTTGATAGGCATGAGTGCCATTTTCACTTTTGGGGTACAAATAATTTTATCGCTCGATCCCCTAAGCAGAGTTGTAATTACTTTGCCCTTTGTGAATGGTTTTTACTTGCACTATTCCTTTTCCTTCATTGCTTTATCACTCGACACATTTTTAGCGTTTAGTAATTGTGCAATTTAGTCTTACAAATTTGGCAAGGTTTTAACATCTAATTCAATGTAACTTAATGCCACGAGAATTTTACACCTTAATTTGTCCACTACTCGTGGGCCTTAGTCTTCGAGACTTAGGACTTTATTGCCCTAGTTGGTTTAACTAGGGACTTGTGCTTGAGTTCTGGCGACTTCAGTCTCGTTGACTCACCTAGTATATTGACGCTTTTAGGCACTTAGTGTTGCTTCCCAGGCTGTGGTCCTCGGAAGTAACTTGAGTGCGCTATCAAGTGGGAGGACTCGACATGTCCTTACACCCACAAGTTCCAACAACTCGAGTCTTAGGAGGTCAATTTTACTTAGGGTTCAAAGATAGAGTGTTACTCCTTAGGCGCGTAATCCACGTGAACGTACACTAGGTCATTATTACAGCTTCGCCCCCGAGTACAAATTACTCGATTTCTAATCAAAAACTCGTTGCCAGTCCTCAGGCTCATTGTCCCCAGGACGTGGGCCGAGTTCTCCGCCCTTCTAGGCCAGGCCTTGTGATCAAGTTTTTGGCAACGTGACGCTTGCGCTTTAGTACAGGGGACTCGTGGCTTGAGAACTAGTAACTACTCCTCGGGTGCACAATCCTCGATAGGTAACTCAAGTTCACCCATTAAGTAGGATTTTATGTTTTACCAACGCTAGGTTTTACTAGTTTTCCTAGGTTGTTCCTGTTGGGAAAACTTATACAAGATCTTGTTTATTTTAATGTAAATATTATATTATACAAATTAATATAAGACAACCTAGAATGTGTTTCTATAATTGAATTTAAACTGAGATAATGATAAGAACACTTACATTATACGCAGCGGAATGTATTAGTCCTTTCTTCAGTTTCTCTAACCCTTGAATCATTTCTGTCGTAGGTATCACAAAGAAATGGAACCAATCTTCAAATTTCTTCACAACCTTCCAAAGTATTCTTAGAATTACCTTGACTAGAGTGGGCGATTCTAAACACATGAGATAGATACAAAGAGAAGAATAATAGAAGAGAATATTGAGGCTTAGAAAAGGACTTATGTTGTAGAGAGAACCTAAAACCTAGAGCATCAAGAATAGATCTTATGATCTTCTCAAAACAAGTGATTCAAAAATCTCTGATTTCAACTCTCACTTAGCATTCCTTTTATAAGCTCAATTAGGTCATTTATTTTAATTAAAAAATCAATAAAATAATAGATAATATCAGTCATTGGGTCGAAATAATCAGGCCCGTGAAATTTCTCATTGAATTATAAGCCCGTTGGACTTAAAATAAAGGCATGTATTATTTTCTATTGATTTTTAATTAAATAATTGTTTAAATCCTTTATCAAATTAATTATATATAATTTGAACCTTTATTTAAACTTATTTATTAATTTAGACACCAATTTGTGTTAATTAATAAATCTGCCCTAAAATCTATTTTCTTCTCTGGATTGTATAACTCTGTGAAATTATCAAAAATTGACCTAGCTTACTTTGATAATTCTAATTGATAATTAAATCAACTAATTGAGACTATATAGATGATTTTATCCAAGGTACAGTGGGGACCATGGGCCTATGAAATCAAGCTCCAATAAGTTATCATAAATTTAACAAATAAATTTACTAACTTCTTAATTCCTTTGACTCCACTAAAGACTCAGAATTGCACTCTTGAATTCATAGAACGCTCTATAAGCAATACAGATGTGTTATTAATTATCCATTGTTACAACCTTAATTGTCACTCATTCCTCTATAGACGGTCTACAATGAGATGGGACTAAAATACTGTTTTACCCCTCATTGTATTTTATCTTTAAAACACTTAGTTCCATAAATGATATTTATGTAAACTAATATCAACTACTAAAATGAGATCTCTATCATTTAGCACCTTGAACCAAACTAAAAGGAAACCATCATTTTACTTGTTCATCAGAAGCTATAGATGTTCATATATATGATTAACACTCCCACTCAATTATACTATTGAGTTCCCAAGATGTGAGTATGGGCTAGTCCGTAGGGTAAGCTAGTAATGAACAAGTCAGAGAGCTCAAATAATATAATCAATTAGAATACTAACCACTCAGAATTGAGATTGAATTGACCTATGGTCAACAATAAGATATCACTACAATAGATAATAACAGTATGTTCACTTATCCTATCTATTGTCAATATTGGTCCAGTCCGATGTAACAAATACATCCGGTCTTATCTACTTTGCTAATGTTCTGGAAAGAACATACATTGCAATGTGTAAGTAGATCATATCGCAGATTGGCAAGTCAGTGTAAATCTTGTGCACTGACTAATCTTGGGGCTAACTTATTTTGAACATATAATCATATTTATACTCCACTGTGATTACGTCAATATAAATATGATTAGCTATATGATCGGGATTTAGTAGAAATTTATATTAAACAAATAACCATGAAAATAAAACATGTGAGCAAAGTGATTGACCTAGTCAAAAATTGATTTCTATTCTTTTATTGATAATAAATGAGATTACAAGAAAATTGGGTTTTAATTAGGGCATAAAACCCCAACAGTTATGTTCTTGTAAGTCTTGACACTAGGCTTACTCCACGCACGACAAGCCTAGTTTCCTAGGTCCTGCTCCACGAGTAAGGGTGGTCATGTTTTTGGTAACTTGAAGCTTGCACCTGAGTACTTCTGACTCAGGCTTCCGTTCAATTTTCAAGATTTAGGAAATGGTTAGTACTCCTCAAGCGCATGGTCCTTGGGAGATAGCCTTAAGTTCACTCTCATGTTACTTGGATTTTTTCAATGCCAAGGTTTGTTCCCCAAGATTTTTATCTTCGAGATCCTGTGACAGTTGGTCTACTCCTTTCATAACAAGCTTAGTTTCCTAGGTCATGGATATTCCGAAACTAGGGTTAACTCCCTAAGATTATGACACTAGGCTTGCTCCGCTCACATCAAGCTTAGCTACCTAGGCTACTTTCAGTGTTACTCTTGGGGCACGTGGTCTTGTAGAGGTTACACTAAGTAGAGTTTCCCCTGAGTATAAATGACTCGGGGGTCCGTTCGCATACTGGAAGTTAGGAACCTGCAGTTGGTCCTTGGTGCACAACTAAGTTCTTTGCCCATAAGTTACTTGTTATATTAGCCTACTTACGCCAGTTTTGACACTAGGCCTACTCCACTCATGATAAGATTAGCTTCCTAGCTCATGCTTCACGAGCCTGCTTACGCCAGATTTGACACTAGGCTTACTCCTCTCATGATAAGCTTAGATTCCTAGGTCACGCTCCGCGAGCCTGCTTACACCAATTTTGACACGAGGCGTGCTCCATTCATTATAAGCTTAGCTTCTTAGGTCACACTCTACGAGTGGCTATTCGAGGAGGAGACCCAACCATGCCCCCCAAGTGATCGGAGACTAGTCTGTGTTCACTTATCCAAGCCAGCAAGCGGGTACACCTCGAGAAGAAAAATTACTAAATTAAAATTTAATGTACAAGCAATTTCTCTGAATTTCTTCTATCATTTTTTCCCCACACGATTTCCATTACTTGTGCCCAAAGGCTACAAAATGACTACAAAACTTAGAAAATACATGTCTTATATTACTGGTAATACTGGCGAAGGTGTTCAGCATTCCAAGCGTGGGGCACTAACTCCCCAGCTAGTCGGGCTAGTTTGTGTGTCTCTGGACACACAATGCTCTCGACTTAATATAGGCCTTCCTAGTTAGGGCCCAATACTCTAGCACCAGGATCTTGGGTGGCTAAGAAGACTCTTCGCAACACCAAATCTCCGGCCTCAAATTTTCTATCAGTCACTTTAGAGTAGAAATATCTGGCCACCTTTTGCTGGTAGGACGCTACTTGAACCTGCAAAGCTTCACAGAGCTCCTCCACAAGGTCCAGAGATTCTCGGACTAAAGTGTGTTTTGTGGTCTAATTGTTCGTATCTCGTCGGTGCGTGAAGATTATTTCCTTGATTGGGTGCCTGACTTTATATGTGTAGGCCATGGAGAATGGCAAGTGACCGGTGGAGATCCTAGCAATGGTGCGATAACTCTACAATGCCTTAGGCAGCTCCACGGGCTAGGCACCCTTCACCTGTTCTAGCCTCTTCTTTAGGGTGGCTTTAAGTGTCTTGTTGACAACTTCCACCTGTCTGTTTGCTTGCGGGTGGGTTACAGAGAAAAATGTCTTCATAACTCCATGCCTTTGTGATAACTCTTGAATAAAGAGTTATTTCATGTGCTTTTGAGCTTATAATTGTGAAAAAATCTTGGGTGATGTTAGTTTATTTTTAGCTTTTGTAGCTAACTTTGGTGTTTTTATGAGCTTAGTTAAATCTAGTTATTTTTGTAGTTTTTAATAGCCAATGGGATGAAGATAATAGTTTCATGAATAGATATTTGTACAAATAATGAACTAACATGTGAAACTATCTAAATTGAATTTTTGATTGTTGAATTATCAGGTTTTGCTGCAACAAAGAAAATTTTGTTGAAACATTTTGATCTGGCAGCTTTTGGGCACCTAGAACACTTGGCAAGTCAATGGGTGAGCTGGAATAGTGGCTGAGGTTGCAAGTACAGAAAGCATGATTAAAAAATTGGGAGAAAATGACAAAAGAAAAGAGGAGACTCGTGTTTTTTATAAGGAGGGGCAATATTGTACTTTCGGGGGCTAAAGGTGGAAACCTAGAATACACTTATTGAAGTATCAGCCGAAAGAGGGAAGAATGCAGCCATTTTTGGAAAAGAAAAACCAGCAAGAAGAAGGAAAGAAACCCAAAAATTAGCAAGGAAGAAGGAGAACGAAAAAGAGAGCTCAAGCATCATTTTGGATTTGTTCTTTCTTCTATTCCTAAACTCCATTTTAATATTTTCTAAGTAATTTCTGAATCTGAATATTATGGGCTGTTTTGATTGTGGATTAATTTTTATTAACTCAACCATGAACTAATTTTTAGGTGGCTTGAATTGTTGATGAACCCTATGTTATAGTCTAGTAATTTCTTGCCCTTTATTTTAGTAAAATCTCTCTTGTTCATTCAAGTGTGCTTATATTAATTTCTTGTTGTTGTTTGGCTAGCAATGGCAAGATATTCAATTGTGTTTAATGCTGGAAAGATTAAATGTAATGGGAAGAACTTGGATGACACAAGTCATAATCTAGGTTAGATTATGTTAGTAAGTAACATAGGGATGTGTTATTTGCCTTGTGTAACTTTTGAGAATTAAACTTTAAATTTGCATTCTTAAATCTGGTTTTGCATAGGAATATGTTTAATTAGGTAAAAGAATTAATGTCATAAAATTTGGGAAAGTTTTATGAGTGTTTAATGAATTCTTGTTAACCTGGGAGTTTGGCTAGAATATTGCTGCCGCAATCTGTTCACAATTTGTTCAGGATGATTAATAAAGGGGAAATCAATAATTCAAGTCCATTTTGCAATCCATATATATCTTTCAATTTTCTTGTTTAGTTCAGTTGTAATTTCAGTATTTCCATCTCTTTTAATATTTTGTTTAGCCTATAAACAACTCATTTTATTTTTAGTACTTTTAAGTTGTGTAGTAATTTTTTTGCTTATTTTTCTAATTTTCAATTCCTATGGTGACGGTCTACTTATCATTATATTACTTGTGTAATTACGTGCACTTGCATATTTAAATCAAATATTAATTTTCATAACACTTTGACGGAACAGCTCGTCGTCAAATGGTAGGCCATTGTCGGAGACTATCTTTCTCGGGAGCCGGTAGCGGCCAATGATGTTCTTAATGATGAAGTCTTGCACCTTCTTGGAAGTGATTGTAATGAGAGGTTCAACTTTGACCCACTTCGTGAAGTAGTCAACTGCCACAATAGTGTACTTCACTTCCCATTTTCGGTGTGCAAAGACCTGATAAGGTTAATCCCCCAGACTATGAAGAGCCAAAGACTTGTCTTTTGGGTCAGCTCATTTGGAAGAGCTTGGGGTATGTTGGTAAAGCGTTGGCACTTATCGCACTTCTTGACATATTCCATTGCATCACTATTCATAGTGGGCCAGATGTATCCTTGACTTAAGATTTTATTGGCAAGGCTCTGCCCCCTAGTGTGGTCCGTGCAAAATCCCTCATGCACTTCTCAAAGTATAAGGCTGGCTTCTTGCATGGACACACAACAGAGGGGGGGCAACAAATATCCTTCCATGTACAGCTTGTTGAGCTTTTTTTTGAGATGCTTTCTTGTCCTACAGAAACTCTCCGGAGACTAGGTACTTCACAATAGGTTCCATCCAACTGTCCTGAGACTAGACTCCTTCTACCTGCTCGGGGGCTAAGATGCTTCGAGCAGCCAAGTAGTCAATTGGGACCACATTGATCAACTCAGTGTCCTTAGTGGTAGCAAGCTTGGCCAGGGCATCAATGTGAGAATTATGTTCCATTGGCACATGTGAATGGAAAACTTTTTAAAGTTGTGTAGCATTTTCTAGGCTTTGCCTAATTAAGTGGCTATCTTTGTCCCTCGGGCTTAGTACTCTCTGAGGACCTGATTCACAATGACCTAAAAATCACTGAAGATCTCAAGACCCTCGGCCTTGAGCTTTAGGGCCACTCGGAGTCCAGAAATGAGAGAATCATACTCAGCCTCATTTTTTGAGGCATCAAACCCAAACCTCAGGGCACTGTGAACCCTGTGCAATTCAGGGGATATAAACATCAAGCCCGCTCATGCCCCCATTCTCAGTTGAGGGCCCTTCTACATACAGATTCCATGTTGGCTCGACCACTGAGATGTTCCTAGGTCGTTCATGGGTTCCTATGCACTTAGCAAAGAAATTTGCTAGTGCTTGTCCCTTGATTGCAGCCCTCGAGTGATAAGTGACATCAAATTGACTTAGTTTGACAGCCCATTTGAGGAGTCTCCCGAAGGACTCCAGCTTTTGGAGGACTTACCGCAAAGGCTAGTTAGTAAGGTCCTTGATGGGATGCGCTTCGAAGTAGAGCCCTAGCTTCTGAGAAGCAACCATTAAGAAAAAAGTTAGCTTCTCCATGAGTGGATACCTGGATTCAAGCCCGAGGAATCTCTTACTAATATAGTATAGCGGGTGCTAAACGCAGCCTTCCTTATGAAGTAAGGCAGCACTGATGGCACTCTTCGAGACAGCCATGTAGAGGAGGAGGGGTTATCCGTCTATGGGCTTTGACAAAATCAGTGGATTAGCCATATGCGCTTCCAATTGCTGGAATGCTTGCTCGCACTCCTCCGTCCACTCAAATCTTTGACCTCCTCAAAGGATGTTGAAGAACAGGAGGCACTTATCAGTTGCCTTGGAGACAAAGCGACTCAGCGCTGCTATCCTCCCAGTGAGGCTTTATACGTCTTTATCCTTTTGGTGGGATAGAATTTTGGTCAAGGCCTTGATCTTCTTGGGATTTTTCTCTATTCCATGTGCGCTAACTGTGAAGCCTAGGAACTTCCCAAAGGTAACTCCAAAAGTTCACTTCTGGGGATTCAACTTCATACTGATTATGTGGAGGGCATAGAACACTTCCACCAGATCTCTCACGTGGTCGGGGAATGTTCTGGATTTTACCAACATGTCATCTATGTAAACCTCCATGTTCCAACCTAACTGGTTCTTGAACATCTGTTTTACCAATCTCTAATAGGTGGCACCAACATTCTTAAGCCCGAAGGGCATCACTTTGTAGCAATACACCCCTTTGTCAATCTAAAAGCTAGTGTACTCTTAATCCGCAACATGCATGGAAATATGTTACACCCCGAGTATGCATCCATAAAGGTAAAAGCTCGTACCTGGAGGTAGCGCCAACCATCTGATCGATCTTGGGAAAAGGAAAGCAATCCCTTGGGCAAGCTTTGTTGAGGTCAGAGAAATATATACATGTCCTCTAGGTGTCGTTCAGTTTGGGCACCAGGACTGGGTTGGACAACCCCCTAAGGTACTGAGCTTCTCAGATAAACCCGTTCGCGAGGAGCTTATCCACCTCCACCTTTAAAGCTAATGCTCAGGTCGGGTCGATCATTCTCCATTTTTGCTATATTGGAGCAAAGTTTGGATCGATGTTCAAGGTGTGGCATATGATGTTTGGGTCAATGCATGTCATGTTGGAGTGAGACCAGGAAAAGTCGTCTTGACTATCCTTGAGAAAGCTCACTAAGGCTTCTTGGAAATCTGCCTTGAGATCTTTCCTGACCTTCATTTTTCTATCTAGAATGGAGATGTCAAGGATCACCTCATCTATCTCTGCCATGGGCTCGATAGCCCTCTCTTCCTAAACTCTAGGGTCAAACTCATTGGACTACTTTCCCCTTGAACAGTCTGGACTTCCATATAATTAGTAGAAGATTGTTCAGGCATTGCTGCCCCAATTACCATTAATAGATGCTTAAGGGAGACATTGTAGCATTACCTGGCCCCCTTTCGGTGTCCACAGATTGTGCCTATTCTCACCTGAGTAGGGAACTTCATGCACAGGTAGGATATGGAGGTGACAGCTCCAAATTCCACTAAGGTCAGACACCCAAGGATGGTGTGGTAAGCGAAGGCATAGTCCACAACTACAAAGGTGGAGTACCTGAAGGCCTGGTGAGGCATTTCTCCAAAGGTCATTGACAGTTTAATTTTCCCCATCGGAATGAGACCTTCTCCCAAGAACCCGTAAAGAGTGGAGGTGCAAAGGGACAGGTCACCAGTGGTCAGCCCATTCATCTTGTAAGTTGGCTTAAATAGGATATTCACTAAACTATCATTGTCCATCAGGATCCAGGCCACCATCTTGTTGGAAATCTGGCTCTCGAACACCAAAGGATCGTAGGGAGTAAAATGCACCCTCCAAGCATCGTCCTTGGAGAAAGTGATGACTTGGTCAGTCATTCAGGAATCTATGTTGGTAAATGAGTTAGCGCTAGCACTTCATCTTCATGGTTTAGGGCCTGCGCATAACGATTCTATGAGCCCCTAGAGGGGTCCCACAAGTGGGGTCCTCTGGAGATAGTCCCTACCCTCCCGTTCACCAAGGGAGCTTCGTGGGCTATCTGTGGTTGTGGGGTCGCGGCCACCTGGCTCTGGGGCTGAGGGCCCGCTTGCTAAGGTGGAAGTCCTACGATCAAAGCCTAGGTTGGGTGGGCGTCGGCCCTAGCATATTGGTGGAGGTGCCCTAGTTTGATGAGACATTTGATCTCATCCATAAGTTTCCTGCACTCATTGGTGTGGTTCTCCACATCATTGTGAAATAAGCAAAACTTAGTGGAATCTCTTTTCTCTGCTCCCTCCACATAGGTGGCGGTTTTTTGGTAGTGGACCTAAAGCTCAGTGGCCAAGAAAGTATTCTCCCGAGTATCCACTAAGTCTGTGTACTCAGCGTACTGTGGAGCGTACTTCTCATCGGGAGCTGCTTTAGCTTCATTGGGATTCTTTCTGTTGCCTTTTTCCTCGCATTTACTCTCATTGGGGGTGTTGATGGGTGTTGCAAACTAGGCCGAAGTCGTAGTTCCAACAATGAATGTAGGCTGAAAAGTACTGTATCCAATGGGAGTTGCTCCATAGCCTATCGGGGGGCACCAAAACTGACATTCGACATAGTGTTGAAACCAACTGGTTGATTAACTATGGAGTGCTCATAACACTCGTTTGGGCTCGAGTGTATGGCCAGTACTGGGTTCCCGAAGCCACGGCATTTGGGAACAATGGTGCAGGGAAAGGGACTGGTACTCTGAATGCTCCAATCTGAGCCTCCTCCCAATTGATGTACTCTTGGGCTCGACATGTGAAGTTGTTAATCTGGTGGCATCCTCTTTGCTGGAGGTCATCCCATAGTGGGGAACCTGCTTGGATGTCAGCTTGTATGGCCATCAGTTGTTGGCCATCATCGACCATCTTGGTTCTGGCAGTTTCTTCCTTAAATCATTTGATGCAAGCTTTAAGGGTATCAAGTGGTCCCTGCTTTATGTTGACCAAAGCATTGACCTTAAAATTCACCTTCCACGCAACTATGAATTTTCTTTTGAAGGAGGAGGAGAGTTGATGCCAGGACTGAATGGAACCAAGCTTGTGCTTCTTGAACCATTCATTTGGTAATCCTATCATGGTCAACAAGATGATGTGGCATTTGGCGTCCTCAGAGACATGATGGATCGACATCAGTCTACTAAACTTTGAGAGATGGTCGGTGGGATCCATGCCTCCATTGTATGAATCGATGTTTGGAATTTTGAAGCGCCGAGGTAGTGGAGCCTCCACAATGTGGGGAGCACAAGGCTCCCCATCCCCTTCCTTGGATTCTGAGTCATGACCTTGTCTCCAGGCCATCTTCAACATTATCCTTTTCAAACTCTCCAATTCTGCGTGGAGAGGGTTGTAGTTTTGATTGGCACTCTATGTCGGGTGTTCTCTCCACCTAGCATTAGGTTCGGTTGTTTTTGTCTCCGAGGATTATCCTCAGAAGCTGCCCTACCCCTGCGATCGTTCAAGTCATCCCGTAGGTCAGGTTGTGCTCAGTGGTAACCACCATATTCGAGGTATCCTACCTCTATTTCTCCTTCGGATTCAACATAATCGTTATAGACCAAGACATTGATTCCTTTTCCTCGGTTGGCGGAGATATTTCTCCTATTGGCCCCCTGGCTAGGGTTTCAGTGATACTGGCATGGTGATGGTGAGACACCACCTCTAGGCCTAACAAGATATGTCATGGCATGCCTTGGCGGGATGCCCAGGCTCCGCGAATGCTAGCGGTGTCCTTGGGCTCCATGCCATTAGTTATCGTTGGCCCTCTTCGGGGGCTGAATGGGCTCTGAAACCCAACGAGCTATCTTCCGTCCCTGAGAAAGATCTTCACTACTTTTCCACGGTATTTTGGGGCTCTAGCTCCAGCTGGGTGCGCATGTGGGATGCTAGCTAGCGAATCTTCCACCAAGCCAATGGGTTGCTCATGAGGCATGCTCGCTGCATTGTCAGGTGGCACTCTGGCTGGGTGCGCAGGCGGCACGCGAGCTAGCTGCCTAGGTGGTACTTCACCATGAGGGTCCATTCGCAGCCCTTGACTTGCCAGAGTAGGCCTCAGGACATTAACCATCTCCTATAGGGAGGCGATATTCCCCTTCTGGGCTGTAAGTTTTTGCTGTTGGGAAGCCACCTAGCCGCGAAGCGCCACCACCTTAGGCAGTTCATTCGCGTCCATGGGATGAGGATAATCCTGCTCATAGAACCCGTCATCTTCATTATCATTGTTGGAATTCTCATTGTAATCCTCCTAGGACATCTCTAGGAGGTCGTGTGGAGGTGGTCGACTGGGCTCTCCCCCTTCGGCTTTGGTGGGAAGAGCAACGTTGTCTGGGGAATTTCTACGCATGGTCACCATGATTGTTTCTTCAAGCTCTCAATGAAAGCACCAAAATATTAACTACCTTTTCGCTATCAACTTAATAATTGAACTTAAAGAAAATAGAGAAGATAAATACCGAGATTTTACGTGGTTCAAGTTATAAAAAAAAAACCCTAGTCCATGAGTCTTTAGTATTAGTGTTCTTGAAGCTTGAGATGGCAAGCTTTAATGGAGGTTTTCTAAGGTCGAGTACAAAAGTTGCCAACCCTTTTACAATGGTACCCTATCCCTATTTATAGAGGCTGAGGGTCATTAATCTCATTTATTACAAATATTGGCCAATTATTTAGGGAGTTAATTACTATTTGATCCCTGAGAATGTTCTAATTAAGACTGTGGGCCCGTGCGTATCGTACAGGGCCCAATTCCTAGGTTCTAGCCCACCAACTTTATGGGAGACATGCCTTTGACACTGTCAGAATGCAGCTGGATGTTTTCCTGTGTCAGGCAGCGTTGTGGGAAATACCAATTGTCAAGTGTAAGAACTCGACACCATTACTCGAGGCACCCATAAAGTTGTCTAAAGATATTGTGGTGGCCCAAGGCTACAGTAATTGACACCTGACTTTCTCTCCAGATCCAAGGTCAAAACTTCTAGACCTGGAGGACTTTTAGGTTAACAAGACGGGAGGATTGCTAGAGTGGTTCTCAGGACATGGCCTCACTTGGAGACATCCACGCCTAAAAATGGAAACTCGGCTCATTGGGAGGATACTACACTCCGAGGAGCTTTGGACGAGCTCTACAGAGCTTTATTATCTCTCGAGAAGCCTAATTACTTCTCTAATTATTGCCACGTGTCCAACGATGAAATCATAGAAAACATATGCAATTAATTAATTCTGAATTGTTTAATTATTTGAATAATTAGTTTTTATTTGAAAAAAGTTATATTAGTTAAGAATAAAATTAATCATATTTGAGCTAATATTATTAGTGATTTAAATATTATCTTGATATAAGATATTTATTCAAATATGATAATATAAGATAAGGATAATTATGAATTAACTAATATTTATTTTTTAAAATAATATTTATATTACATTAAGTGAATAAATATATTGTCTTATTTTAATTAAATAAACAAATGAGAAAATTTGGGATCACCATAGGGCGGTGCACGCCACTCACGAGTGGTGCCCTACATGGTGGTTACCATGTGCCTAGAATTTGAATTGTTTAAATTCAATCTATTCAAATATGGACAAATTGTTTAATTGTAATTAAAATAATAATTAAATAAAAGATCCTAACTAATCATATTTTGAAATAGAGATAGAAATAGTTTATTTTCTCTAGTTTTTCATACGACGTAATTTTGATTAAGAAATTTCTAAGGCTGAAATTTGTGAAAAACTCTCTAAGCCTTCTCTCTTCTCCAAACTCTCTAGATCTCATGTGTTGAGAAATTCTAGAGAGCCTAAATCAAACACTATGCATCACATGTGCCCACACACGTCCTTGTGTGTTTGAGGTTAGACTCGGAAAACTACAATGTGAGTTTGAAACAGTTTGTATACTTGGATTGGATGATCGTTTTAATATACGAAAAGATAGTTAGGATACTTGGATTGGATGATCGTTTGAATATACGAAAAGATACTCATGGTTAATGTATTGATCCTAGCTTGGTATTATTATTTTTAAATCACCCCCACCTTCTGTTGTCACTCTGGTTTTCTATTTTAATTCCAACAATGCAAACTCGCTCCAAGTCGAGCATCGATAAACCATGAGTTTTTCTCACTTCTAATGAACCAACTTCCGTTAAGTCTACCATGGATCATGACAATTGGTTTTAAGCTATGCAAGATGATTACTTGGCTCTTTTACAGAATGGCATGTGGTCTCTCACTGAGTTACCTCATAATCGGACTGCCATTGGATGCAAATGGATTTTTAAAGTCAAGGAAAATCCTTATGGTTCTTTATCTAAGTATAAGGCTCGACTTTTTGCAAAAGGTTTTTATCAAGTTGAAGGTTTTGATTTCAGTGAGACCTTCAGCCTTGTCATTAAATTGACAACAATTTGAGTTGTTCTCACTCTTGCATTCATTTATGGTTGGTCCATTCATCAACTAGACGTCAATAATGTGTTCTTAAATAATGACTTAAAGGAAGAAGTATATATGGTGCAGCCTCTCAGTTTCGAAGACCCTAACTATCCTACACGAGTGTGTCGTCTCAACAAGGAAATTTATGGCTGTAAACAGGCCCTTCAGGCGTGCTTTGATAAAATCCATACTTATTTACGCAGTCTTGGTTTTGTTTCATCAAAATCAGATCAATCACTTTTCATTCGCCACACTGCTTCTCATTGCACTGTCTTTTTGGTGTATGTTGATGACATACTTGTCACGAGTAGTTCTTCTTATGTTGAGACTGAGTTCATTACAATCCTTAACACCTCTTTTGCTCTCAAGGATCTTGGTGATATTAACTATTTTCTTGGAATTCAAGTGACACATACTCAAGATGGCTTACATTTATCTTAGACCAAATACATTTCAGAGTTGTTATGCAATGCCAAAATGCAATATGCTCGCTCCATCATCATTCCCATGAACCGAGGCGATCGACTTACCACCTTTGGGAGTGATCACGTTCTTGATGTGCATTTGTATAGAAGCATTGTTGGGACCTTTCAATAAGCAACAATTACTATGCCTAAAATTGCTTTCACGGTGAGCAAGGTGTGTCAATTTCTTTAGCAACCACAAGAAGCTCATTGGAAAGTCGTTAAACAAGTTCTACAGTACTTGACTGGTGCACTGGACTGTGGTCTTCACCTTCATCATAGCCCTCACATTAACATTCATTACTTTTGTGATGCTGATTAGGCCACAGATTCCGACTATTGACGCTCCACTTCTCGTTTTTGCATCATCCTTTGCTTTAATATTATCACATGGTAGTCTAAGAAACAACACATTGTCTCAAGGTCTAGCACAGGAGAATAATATTGTAGCTTAGCTCACCTCGCTGCTCAAATTACATGGTTACGTTCTTTGTTCTTCGAGTTACAGGTTTTGCTTCCTACTCCTCCTACTTTTTGGTGTGATAATCAAAGTGTTGTGTCTCTCTTTGCCAATCCTATACAACACGCTCGTACTAAGAATATTGAGTTGGACATCTATTTTGTACGTGAGAAAGTAGTTAAGGGTGAGTTGATTTTCCAGCATGTCCCAAGTATTGATCAAGTTACATACATTTTTACTAAGGCCTTTGCAAGCACTCGATTCTATGAACTATGGAGCAAACTCCAAGTTGTGTCCTTAGTTACCCTGAGTTTGAGGGGGAATATTAGAGAAAGCAATCATCATTAACTTGTAATGAGTATTGATTTAATATGACGTACAGTAGTTGTCCTCACACCACTATTCTATTAGATAATGTGTTAGCATATTATCATTGTGTACGTTAGAATATACGTGGTCCCATACTGTTGCAGTGCTACTATAAATGGTCACACCATTATTGAATGAACAGTGAGATGATTGCATGATTTCTATCCAACGTTCCTTTTGTCTCTGATACTTTGAGATGCAGGGGTGGCGTAGATTTGGGGTTTTGGAATGGTTGTTAAGGCTAGGGTAGTATCCAAAACTTCTAATGAGGTTTAGTAACTTAATAGCATGTCGGGAGGGTATGAGTGGAATTATTAAGGAATTAAATTATTATATAATTGATTGCGTGCATTAATGTGTTTAAAGACCCGCTTTTGATGAAAATTGGCATTTTTTTTAATTTTGACACATTGAGGGTATATTTGTAAATTTTATGTGCTATGTGCATTGTGACCACATCATTAAGTGGATATAGTTATTTTCGACAAGAGTGGATCATTTCAAGCAAACATAGTGGAAATGTCAAAACAGAAAGAAAAAAATACCCGACTCGGGTCTGGCCTAGGGGTATTTTTGGAATTTTTTTTCCACTTTGAGGATAATGCATTACTACAAAAACAGGATTTCCTGACAGTTTTTAACTGTCGCTATTGAGCAACGACGACAGTCGACTAACTGTCGTATTTGCCTATGCCAGCGTAAGGATAGCTACGTCGACAGTTATTAGGTGTCGTCGTTGCTTGCTACACCAATAGTTATTAGGTGTCGTCGTCGCTGGCTACGCCGACAGTTATTAGGTATCGTCATTGCTGGCAATGTCGACAGTTATTAGGTGTCGTTGTTGCTTGCAAAAAATTTATTTATTTTTATTTTAAATTAAAAATTATGATTTAAATGAAACATTTATATACAAATGTAAAAAAGTATAGATTAAAATAACAAAACTTATACAGAGTATTTACAAATCTAATCAAACAAATTTTGGACAAATATAACACTACTACTTCACTCAAAAATTATATAGCCTTGTCTATAAACATAATCGTCTTGACCTTAAAAAATATATAACTAGATTTACAAAGTAAATAATTAACCACTCAAAAATAATCATTTTACTCTAATAAAAATTACAAATAAAATAAAACACTAAATTCACATATTTTTCTTCTTCTTGTCATTCTACTCACCCTCGTCATCAATAGTCTTTCCAAAGTAAGAATTGGCTGCCATGAATTTCTTTCTAAAATCATCCCTGAAACATGAAAAAATCACATTATAATACATCAAACATGAAAAATTATAACTAGATTTTTATTGTAGTGTAAATAAATAAATTTACTCACAATTGTTACACAACTCTCTTGCTACCAATGTCTCAGTCCAAGTCATAAGTTTACTCTCTTGTTCTTTTAATATTTTTCCATACTCAATAGTTTCAATGAACTAGTTTTATCTCTCTAATTCTTTATTTCATTCAAGGTATATTAAAACAAAATAAAAAAGGCAATATATACCAAAACATTATAGGACCCAAGTCTCCAATGCTTACAAAGACATCCACATCAAAAGCATAAAACACGTTTGGAATTGGAAAACAAAACAACAAACTTATCCACTCTTTTTACATTTACACAATAGACTAATCAAAAATTTTAATTAAAGCATAATATGTACAAATCCATTTTTATTAGTTTGTGGCTTGTTTTTTTTTTAAGTTTATTTCATTTGACGGTGGCTTCCACTCAAAACATGGGCACACAAAAATGAAAGAACAAAGAATAGGTACTAACCCAACAACTATAATTAAAGAGATGAAATGGTAACTAATCAGTGAAGCTTTGTCTATTTTGGTTCACAACTTGGAAACTATTCAGTGAAGCATTGCCTATTTTGCCTGTCCTGATAAAATGCCAAATACCATTTGAAAAAACTACAAAACATCACTCCAATCTTCATCTAAAAAGATACAACACAAAATTGTTCCAAATTGCATGCAAATGTACAATATTTGCATGAGTAAAAAATATGGTTAAAGAAAAATCAGACTTAAAAAAAAATCAGGCAGTCATTGAACGTTGGTTTGTGAAAACTCAGGGAAGTAATTCAAAAGAGGCTTGTGAATACCAACAGCAATTGTGGTTCAAACACATAAAACTCTTAAATTCAAAAACTAGTTATCTCTCCAAAAACAAAGGTCACCCTACAACAAAGTTCACTTTTTGTTATTTTCTTTTTAATGTATTCTTTAAACTTATGTCTCTACCCTCAATATCAAACCCAAAAGTCGAGACACAAGTTCACAATCACGACCAACAGTACAAACTAAGCCAAAACATATAATAAACCAAAACTTCTATACCTTATAATTAATATAGAATCTGAAACATGAATTAAAAAGTGTATCTTCAATTTGAATAAACATACCAATATCTTAAACAAATTCCTTAAGCAATTAAATATCTAAATATGAAACAAATATCAGAAACAAAGTACTCAACCAGTCAAACATCTAAATCTGAGTACATAAACAAAGAATCAGATTCACTAATGCAGTAAACTTATCAAATTAATCTACATCCTAAATCTGAATATCAATATCGAGAACAAAGTACATAAAGAAACTCCATATCTGAATATAGCAACAAACTAAAAATAACTTGAGCAATTATAGAGCAAAAATAGCACAAAAAACAGAGAATTGAATCATCAATCATTCATATTATAAACTAAATTAAGACACCATATAAAAATAACTAGAACACTTACAGAGCAAAAATAGCACAATTGTCAGTGCATTGAATCACCAATACTTCAGATTATAAAAACAATTATGACACCATATAAAAAAAAAATACAAACGAAATAACCCCATAGTTGAATCCCTAAATGAGGTATACCCAATGCACAAAGAAACCAACAAGCCACTGAGACCAAAAATCTGAAAGCCAATAAACCAAAATTTAGATTAACATATTCAAACTTAACCAAAAATATCATATTTGCATATTCAAAATCAATCAAATAAACGATAATAAAATCTAAAAATTATTAAAATAAAATCCAATCATCACACACAAATTTATATATATATATATATGAAATTGATTGAAGAGACATACCTCATAGATTTGAATACAGAGGGGCAACGAGAACAGCCATGGACAGCAGCGACTGAAAATGGAGGCGGTGGATCAAAACTACCAAGTTTCCAAGATGTAAGTATATGCTAGTCCATAGGGTAAGCTGGTAATGAACAAGTCAAAGAACTCAAATAATACAATCAGTTAGAATACTAACCACTCAAAATTGAGATTGAATTGACCTATGGTCAACTATATGATATGACTAGAATAGATAAGAACGGTATGTTTACTTATCCTATCTACTGTCAATATCGGTCCAGTCGGATGTAACAAATACACCTGATCTTATCTACTTTGCTAATATTCTGTAAAGAACATAACACTACAATGTGTAAGTAGATCATATCGTAGATTGGCAAGTCAGTGTAAATCTTGTGCACTGACTAATCTTAGGACTAACTTATGTTTGAAAATATAATCATATTTATATTCCATTGTGAATACGTCACTATAAAGACGATTAGCTATATGCTCGGGATTTAATAGAAGTTTATATTAAACAAATAATCATGAAAATAAAACATGTGAGCAAAGTGATTGGCCAAGTCAAAAAATAATTTCTATTCTTTTATTGATAATAAAATGAGATTACTTTATTGATTATAAAGTAATTGGATTTGAATTAGGGCATAAACCCCAACATTGGCAGCTACTAGTATCACTTTCCATCTTGGTTGTTAGATGGATTTTTGGGTAGTGAAATGTATTGATTAACAGTTTTAGGCTTAGAACATGAGCTTAAAACAATGAATTATATTAAATTTTAGATTTGGGGAAGAATTGGGGATTTTGACCTAAATGGTTGAATTGTGGTTTGACACTTGAAATTGGGCATTGGGATATTGTTATTGGGTGTCTTATGGGTTGTATGCTTGTTTTGGGTGCACAATTCTAAGCATTATGAAGTTTTGGGTCAGATTTGTCAAATTTGGGAATTCTGAAATCCCAGGGGAAACTTTGAGTTTTCTAAGCGCCATTTGCGGTACTAGGGTATTAACATGACTAGCCTAGTGCCCCAAAACCCTAAATTTTTGTGTGGGGGCGATCGTGCCCAAGGGCAGGCGCAACCGTGCCAGGTGCCCTAAAATGTCCTTTTTTTTCTTAGTTAGTTTCAAGTGAGATTTTTAGGGTCTTTCTTGGAGACTCGTTCAGGGCCCGGGGGATGATTTTTCCAGTGTGTTAAGCGGGTTAAAGGTCCCAAAAGTTAGAGTTTGATTCCCAAGTATGTAGTTAGATTTGGTCTCTAATTAGCTTATGGTAATTGTTGTGATTAGGGTTTCTCAGAGGCTGGAAAGAGGATCGCACTCGAGGTTGTCTCATTTCTATCACTGGACCTGAGGTTAGAAAACTGACATATTCACATAAGAGAGCATTTCCCCTGATATTAACATATAAACGATAATGACCGCGTATGTAATGCTCTGAAATCCCTAAGGCGGTTTAATGGTTGGATTAGTAGGTCGGGCGGGCCATAATTGCTTTATTATGCCATTAAACTATTACATGCATGTTTATGTGAATTATATTATAATATGATGTTAAATGCATGCATGTGAGTCCACATTTGATTATAAGGATATTTGGTAATTTGGCCCATTGAGGGCATATTTGTGTATTTTGGTGCATGTTGTGATTTATGGATGAGATCCCATTATTATGGGGATATATTCGATCTATTCAGCATGAGACATTCTTAGGTTGCAAGTTAGCGGTTTTGTCATAACGGGGTCAATTATTGGGATATTGGATAATGAGAATGTTTATTTGATGATATATTGGGAGTTATTGAGATCAGGAGGAAATTCTGGGAGTTTTGACTATTTTGCCCCCAACGATGTTTTTGGGACCCCGAGCATTAGGTTTTATTTGAGGTTACTTAAGCCTGAAGTAGTCTTTCAAAAGGAAATCTTACGTTAAAACACTTTCTCTCTTTCCCGTAAACCTTTGTGACCATTCGTGGCAATTTCGAAGAAATCTTGAGTTCTAGGAGTCGGAATCAAGCGAGGATTGAGGCATAGTGATCCTAGGAAAGATTAGAAGCTTCTTGACCAAAGGATTTAGCGAGAAACAACCCAATCAAAGGTAATTCAAGATTTAAGTTTTAGAGTTTTAGAGTTTTTAAGCTTTGATTTGGATTTTTTGTGTCGATGAGTTTTTTATTCGTTTGAGCCTAGGGATTTGATGATTTTGGATCATTAGGATGTTTGGGAACTTTTATTTTTTGATTTGGAGATGTTTAAGTAGGTTTTTGGAAGGTTTAAAATGTGAGAAATCGGAGTTATGGCAGGTTCCCAGGTGGGGGCCGCAGCCCTGTTCTTGGGCGTCGTGGCCCGAGCTCGATGCTGAAGATGGTAGGGTTTTGTGTGTGCTGGGGGCCGCGACACTGGGTAAGGGGCACTGCGGCGCTTGCCCCTGGTGTTTCTGTTTTGGCTGGGGGTCGTGGCTCAGGGTTTTGGGGTCGTGGCTCTTGAGGGTTTTTTAGGCCAAATGAGTGTTTTGATCATGGGGACTCAATCTTAGGCCTCGAGATCGTTCGTACTACCCGGTTTAGTGGGATTCGATGTCCCAGAGGCTAGGTCTTGGTTCGGGAACTTTTGTTATTCATTTTATTGATGGAATCCCATATTTTGTTATGACTAGGTGACCGCTAAGGAACTAAAAGTTAGATCGTTCTCAAGGGTCGTTCTTTTACTCATTCTCGCTCGAATCAGAGGTAAGAAAATTGCACCCTGTGTATATGACATGCGTGTTGTTATAAAGGCATGTTGGTTGTTAAATGTGTACATTGATTGCATATTAAATGCTTAGCAAATCTTGCTTACTTGTGTATGGCACTGACTATTCAGAATCGGCATTGGTCGCGTATTAATGACCTAGGAGTCAGGAACAGCATAAGTGTCATGAACGCAGAGCCGATAAAAGATTAGATCTAATCGATGTTAGCGTTGAATGACTCAATGAGCATTAATGCTGGACCGACCCTAAGGTCGATGAAAATTATAAGCGCTTGACTAGTCTAAGACTAGTTACTCAGAGCCAGGGCCAAAGGCCTAGATGATTGTTTTTGTCACATGGCTATGGAGTGGAATCCCATGGTTGTGACTCTATGGTCACTCGGTAGGTTATGATGGTGGTTATTTCATCAAATACCTATCTTGATAAGCTAGTGAAAGGATCACTTATTTGTAAAGCCCAGGTGACCCTATCGTCACATGGCTAATGGGAACGGAACCCACCTTAGTGACTCTTACAACTGCCACTCCTTTATTTTGGACTGAAAGTCATGAATGATTATTATGATCATTGTTGATATTATATTCATGCAATTTTGTGTTTTCTTGCTAGGCTTTGGCCCATGGGTGCTATGTGGTGCAGGTAAAGGGAAAGAAAAGTTCACCCAGCCTTGAGTGGAGAGCTTAGGTGGTGATGTGCACATATGCGGCCGCTTGACCACCACGGCCAAGGAGTTCTCAGGGGAACTAGGGGGCTTACCTTATTTTTTTCCGCTTAGATCAGCAGGTTGTAAATGTAATGCCCTACTGCCTTAGAGCCATTACTAAGTGAGTTTGAAAACGTGCTTTCAACTCGTTAATCGAGGTTTTAGGTCAAATAGTGTAATTAAGCCATAAACAGAGGAAAAACTTTAGAAATAACACCATAGCATTGAAAATCATAAAAGTTTGACACCTGGGATCCCAAAATACAGTTTAGAAATATTTACAACATAAAAATTGAACCAAGTCGACTAAGCAACAAAATCTAAGTTTATTTACAAGCAACTCCCAAAATCCTCTGGCTGTGGCAGCCAGGCTGGCCAAACATGTACACGCCGCCTCACGCCTGCTACACTCATGGTTGGTTGGCCTTCTCTTTACCTTTACCAGCACCATAGAGCATCTGTGAGCCGAAGCCCAGCAAGAAAACCCACAAACAGATAACATATGCAACACATATATCAAGCATATAAGCAGGCCACCAATGGGCTAAACACATACGGCCTAGCCGACCCAGGCGTTTACCAAGCCTTGGGTTCGCGGACCACGCCGTGAGGATATCCCAGGTATCCTTTTAGGGACTCGCCCTGGCAATTCGCACTCCACGTGCTCAACGCTGCTCCCGGCCCCTTGCCGTTCTCGGCCTTGCACTCAACATGCCCAACGCCGTTCCCGTCCCTTCGCCGTTCTCGGTCTACACTGTTCCCGATTCTTGCCGACCATTCACATCATAACATACATAGCATAGCAAACAAGTACAGAATTCTACCATATTCAGTTAAAGGGCTACACCCCACAGTTCAAACACATGAGCTCAACCCTGCATACCAGTTCTATTCTAACACATTGGGCTCAGCCCTGCATACAAGCTCTATGGGAACAAGGGTTTTATTACCTGAGTCCCGAGCTTTCCGAGCACCGATGCCCCGAGCACAGTCCTCTAACTTGAGCCTTGCCGAAACCCTAGTCACAACATATTAACAATATACATTCATCAAGTTATAATCCAATAAATAACTTTGAGCCATAACCCTAACCTCTGGGACCTTGAATTCTATCAATCCGGGTGATAAAATCCATCCCGAGCCTTAACCATTGAGTTTCCCAAGCCTAAACACCCTTAAAAACTCAAACTGGCACTAAGAGTCGCGGCCCCACCCTCAAGAGCCGCGGCTAGCCTCAAAACAGAGGCTAGCACACCCCTGCAACACACACAGGCCACGACGCGCACACCAAGCGTCGCGGGGCGCATGAACTCCTCGGCCACACTCAGCCGCGCACGCACAAGGGCCGCGGCACGCCCCTCCTAGGGCCGCAGCCCTCACCTCCGAACCCAGATTTTCTCACCTTCTTTCCACACCTTTCCTCAAGCCAATCCACCCAAAACCTGGCTAACAATCCTAGATAACCAACACAGTTATTTCAGCTCAATAACAACACCAAGATCCTATTAAAATATGCTCCAAAACTCAGCTAGAATACCCAAAGATAGATCAAGCTTAACTAACATGCAATCCCAAATAACCAGCAGAAATTCAAGACTAAACCTTAGTAATTAGAGCTTACCTTGCAGAGCTTAGTCCCTGAGTTTGATTCTCAATCCCCAAGCTTCAAGCTCCTAAGTTTTCTCAGCCCAATTCCTTGCTTGAGCTAGCTTACACCAAAGTTTCCTTGAGTTGTTTCTTAGAGAATGAAGGAGAGAGAGATAGGAATGGTGAGAAGCTATCCTTAGTTCAGAAGAAAGGTGTAAGCCGGTTCCCAAAGCTTCTAATTAATTCTTCCTTTTTGTTTTATTTAGCTTAAGTCTATGTGGTTACCTCAAGGCTCGGGGTACCAAAACGTCCCCGAGGGCAAAATGGTAAATTTCCCCAATATTCCCGCCTAGACATTCTATCTTCAAATATATCTCCAAATATTTATTTTCATGTCCCAATAATCTCATAACACACCTAGTACCCAAATTACCCCTCGACTCGCCCCGAGTCGAAATCTCAACCCCGTTGTGACTCTCTGGCTAACCGCTCCCCAGGATTGTCTCGGATCGTGCTGCGCATGACATATCACATAAATATAACATTTATCACATTTATGCCCCTAATATCCAGACGGGGCCCACATGCACATTTAACTCAACTAACATGCATCATTATCATATATACACATAAATCCACATATTAGCATATTAAATCATATATTGCCCTCCAGGCACACTAATCAAGGCCTTAAGCCCGATTAGCAAATTCGGGTCGTTACAGTAAATTTTATAATGCAGTGACCATTTTTCATTGTAAATAACTTGTAAACGTTTTTATGGGCCCATGAACAATTTTATGTTTTAAATAAAATATATCATTTCCTTTTGATTGGTTTTCAACCTTAACTTGTTAATAACACCTAGAAGCACGTTTTTAACCAAAGAACTCGGGTAGCGAGTTAAATTCACAGTTCAGCGTTCACCATAACGGTCTTGGGGTAACCAGGGCGTTACAGCATGTGCCCTTATTGCATATTTGTGTTTGTTGTGTTTGATTGTAAGGAATTTGATGTGATTACTTGGTATGGACCGTATTCGGCTATAAACATGTGGAATGTAAATCGTGAAGGCAGGACCATTATTGGAGTGTGGTATACACTCATTCGACATAGGCTATGTTAAATGTCTATAGGATTGGAATGAATTTATTTATGAACTATGAATCATGTTAATTGTTATTTATGTTTAATATGATTACTATTATGCCTTATTGGGTTTTCTTATTGGGTCTTGGCTCACGGGTGCTCTATGGTGCAGGTAAGGGCAAAGGGAAGATAGATTGGCCATGAGTTGGAGAGCTTGGCGGCAGTGTATACATGTTCAGTTTGCTCAACTTACCGAGTTGAGTCATTTAATGGACTTAGGTCAAAAGTCTGATTTTTTCGCATAGGTCAACTTATTTTGAGAGCAATGGTTGTAAATATGTTTTGTTTAAATGTTATGGGATCCCATGTAAACTTTTATAAATTTAATGAAGAAGTTTAAATCTTTTAATCAAATTTTAGCGTTTTAACTTTCTATTCAACTTTAAATCACACTTTTCAGTCCAAACCTCTCGCTTAGCTAGTTAAGTACTATTTTAAACACATAGGGTGACGGTCCTAGATTAGTATGGTGTCACAGATGGCGAAGGAGATGGGTGCACAATGACGGCATAGGTCTGCGACGCCAACAGGCTATGTGCGTGCAGGACAATCTGATGCAAGGCTTAGCTAGGTGGCTAACGACAACAACAACAACAATGTCATGGCTTAGATGATATGAAGATTCAGTCTCCTTAGATGGGCTAGGCACGACCAGATCTAAAGCTTCGGTCTTGCTGAGGTCGGGGTTGGGCCAGGTGCGTGATGACGAGATCGTGGAGGCGATTTGAACCTTGGGTTCGGGCTAGGCTAGGTGTGTTTGTTAGATATGGGATGAAGGAAACGTCTTGCAGAGAGAGTAATATAGCTCATATGAAGAAGATGGTGAAGAAGAAATGACAGATTGATTATTTATTTATTAATTTATTAAATCTGATTATGTTTGCCTTTAACTTAGTATATAATTTAGTTTTATATGCTTTTTTTTATAAAAAGTTTCTTATATTGATTTTACTTTTGGAATTAAAATATTCATTTTAATTAAGTAATATATTTTTTAATTATATATTCAATTCATAAATTTAAAAAATTGAAGGCATTTTGGTCAAATTATTTTTCAATATGATCAAAATGAAACTCATAGTACTATTTTTGATCGGTTTTTTAAAATGAGGTGTCGAAAATGTCATTTTACAAAATGAAAAAGTCCAATTAAGTAGTTTTACATAACACATTAGCGAAAATAGTATTTAGAGAAATTTGCAGCTAAAACCCCTTATGTTTGTTTTGTTAAACACTTAACCCCCTTTTCTTTAATTTTGGTGGGAAAACCCCCTTAAGTCCCGTTCCGTTTGCAATTCACTGTTCTGTGCATTGACCCCGTTATCCACACAATCCAACTCAGCCTTTCTACGAGAAATTTACAGCTAAAACCCCTTATGTTTGTTTTGTTGAACACTTAACCCCCTTTTCTTTAATTTTGGTGGGAAAACCCCCTTAAGTCTTGTTCCGTTTGCAATTCACTGTTCCGTGCATTGACCCCGTTATCCACACAATCCAACTCAGTCTATCTACCAACGTGGCTGCTTTAATACACAGGCGGCAAATTAAAACTATTTTTGTGCTTTGAAAATAATACATAATAAAATAAATCTAATAAATAAAATCTAAATCTACGATTTTTTTCCCATAATATGCCAACTGTGAGTATTGGGGTCAAAGCTTTGGATAGGGTTTACACACACCTGGTGCGATTTAGCTTCGACCCAATCAGAAAATCAACTCCTCCAATATCAAAAGATACTTACGCTCCAGATCTGGTCGATTTTAGGGCGATTAAAAGAAAAAAAAAACCGTTCGGGGTTGGAGAGTTTGTGGGTTGTTGTCGACTTCCATGGAGAATGTGCGAAATGTGAAATGTAGAAGTCGTACGCCGAAACAAGTGGTGGTGAAGATTTCTTGGAGAAACGCTAATCCTGGTCGAAGATTTATAACCTGCTGGAAGCATCCGGTGAGTTTTGTTCTTCTTTTCATGATTTTATTTTTCTTTGATGGTTCACAGTGTGTAACGAAAATGGTGGTTTTTGGCAGAGTCCGGGTTATTGTGATTTATGGCATTGGTTGGACCCTGAGATGTGTGAACGATCAAGAGAAGTGATACTGGGGCTGCTTAGGAAGATTCTACAGTTGGAGAGTGAAATTTCCTCCATTACAGCAATGGATGAAGAACCTACATATTCAGTGGACAAGATTCGTAACATGCCACAAAGGCTAGAGAGAGTTTAATCAATTTGTAGAAAGCTATGGTCAAATCAGCCACGTTAGTGAAGATTTTGAGAAGAAAAATATTAGAAGCTGCATAAAACATTTTCTATTTTGTATTGTAATAGTGATGGTATTGTTGTATCTGAATTTTTAAGTTGTAGAATTGATGAAAGTTTGGCCAGAAAATTTCTTATGTTTGTAGGTGTTATAACTGGTTTCTTAGGTCTGATTGTATTTATTGATTGAAATTTCTTGTTAGCATATCTGCAGAATCTTGCAGATCCTATATTTATCATGAGCACTAATTTTTGCTTTGTCAATTTAAACAAATATTGTATGGTAAATATTCTTTGATAGTTGCAATTGTGAATAAGCATCACGATGGACCTTTCGGATAGTCTTATTTTTTAAGTACCTATTACTTTGGGTCTTAATGGGAATCACATTTAAATACTCATGACTACCCTTGTTTAAGTATTGGCTACTTTCAATGATACATTCACAACAATCATTCGAGTTAGTGCTCAAAAAAATCATATATTTGGATTTTATTTATTAGATTTATTTTATTATGTATTATTTTCAAAACACAAAAATAGTTTTAATTTGCCACCTGTTTATTAAAGCAGCCACATTGGTAGATAGGCTGAGTTGGATTGTGTAGATAACGGGGTCAATACACGGAACCGTAAATTGCAAACGGAACGAGACTTAAGGGGTTTTCCCACCAAAATTAAAGAAAAAGGTTCAACAAAACAAACATAAGGGGGTTTGGCCGCAAATTTCTCTAATATTTATACATATTTAATATTATCTCACCGTTTTGTTAGTCTTCAATTATAATACCTGGAAGGTTATAAGGGATCTTATGAGACCATAAGTTGTACATATTTTGTACGAAGATATTTCTAACGTGGGTGCATAGTTTTACTATTAGAAGAGTTCAGAGTAGCGCGCACGTTAACACATAATAAAACATCGAAAATTTTATATATAAAATAAAATAAGGGCTTGTTTGTCGAGCTTCTAATCAAATTGATCATGTCATTTGATATTATTATATTAGTCATGGTAGTTACGGCCCGGGGTTCTTGTAATAAAGACAAACATAGATTCAATATAAAAAAATCGATCACTAATTGAAAACAAAAGTTTTTATGATATATGGTTTAATTACCGACGATCGAAATAGAAAGTAGTAATAAATAATGGAGGAGAATTTGGGAGAAGAGAAACAGTGTGAGATTTCAGGGCGATCATTGGTGGCGGAAATGAAGAGAGAAGGAGTGATAGCGGCGCCGATGGTGGGTGTGGCGGTGTTACAGTACCTACTCCAAGTGGCTTCCTTGGTGATGGTCGGACATCTTGGTCATCTCTCCATTGCTAGTGTTGCCATTGCCATCTCTCTTACCAACGTTACTGGTTTTAGTCTACTTGTAAGTATTACTTTGCATCATCTTTCTACCACACACATATTCATATATTCATTGCCATAGTTTTATTTACTTATAGTATTGGAAATGATCAAGATTCATTAATATTTCAGCAATTTAATATCAGCATAAAAATTATAAATCTTAATTTTTTTTTTTTTTTTGTGATAGCCAGAAGAAATGAGTGGAATATACGGTTTACCCATTTATTAACTAATTAAAAAAATCATCTATATACTTTAGAAAACTAGGAATCTAGAACCATCTAAAATATTGCCGGCCTTACGTTAACTATATATATGACACTCACATATCAAATCTGAACCAATCCAGAAAAGATTTTAACATACATATAAGTTTATCTTAAAAGCATATTTTCTAAGCAGTCAAAGTATGCATACATTATTTTCAGACATTTTTCTATTTCTTATTAAAAGAAGAAGAAATAAAAAATACTAAACTTATGGCAGACCTTCAATTTGACTAGTTTTATTTATGAATGGATCAAATGTGTCAGTCCTTGCCGGCGGAAACATTCATAAAAGAATAAATAAGATTTTTCACCTTTTAACTATTACTACGGCTAGATCGTGCTCCTTAAATTTGTTCACTTGTTAATTTTTTTTTTCCAAATTATGCCCATTATTAAAATATAGACTTTCGTTGATTTCCCATTTTGAACACTGCGATATATGTATAATTTTAATTAAAAAATTAAAAATTAAAAAAAATCTAAAAACTATCAAATTTATTTTCTTATTCAAAAAAATATTTTTTCCAATTTTCTTTGTTTCTTTAAATGATTTATTACTTAAAGAAAAAAATAAATAGGAATAAAAATTTTGCATAATAAAGTAGATTTTATAATTTATATTTTTTTAAATTAATTTTAAGGAGAATTTTTAACCACCGAAAAATTTCGAAGAATACGATCGGATACAAAAATCATATTTATTCTTGATAAAAAGAAAAAAATTGTGAGTGGTTGTTTGTCATATACTAAAAATTGGCCATTTGACTACTTTTGACTTTAATTTCGATTTTGCCCGGAGAAAATTGAATGTTGCAAATTAATAAGTATAACTATGGTTGAATATAATTTGAGTTTCATTCTAGTAGTGAACAACTGTTTCATTGTCTTTTCTATTTATTTGCTAGATTAGGCAAATCACACCTTTTTTAGTTTGAAAAATTACAAACAAATTCATCAAAAAAAATTAAACATGTATATTATTATATATATATTTTCGAATTCAAAATGTAAATTCTTCTTCCTTAAATTCTAAAATGTACATCCTGTTTTGTATCATAAATTTTTACTTAAATAGTCAAAATTTCAATTATTTAATCAAAAATCATTTATAGAGTTTCATATATGAATCATTTGATCAAAAAGATTGATTTCAAAGCTATTATTTTACATAATTAAAGTTATATTTTGAAAAATAATAATGATATAAATATGTTTTTTATTGGTTAAGGACTTGTAGAAATAATGTTTATGTTTTTTTTTAAAATAATAGAAAAAAAATTAGTATACTTTTGTTTCCAAACTTTTTATTTTATATAAAAAGAAAAAGAAAATTATATAGATTATTTTATAAATTTAATTATAGTAAATAGAATTTGTGGTAAGAATAATTTAATGAATTGTAATTTTTTTAACATATTATTTCAAATTAATAAAATAATAAAATGGATTAAATTGTTATTCATATTTTTAAAATAAAAAATTGATAATAAGAATAAAAATTATAAATTATTCAAAGAAATTAAACATGTATATTATGTGATTTCTTTTGTATTACATTATATTCTAAAATGTACATCATTATTATGTTTTATATCATAAATTTTTATTAGAAAAGTTTCACTTAAATATTTAAATTTTCAATTATTTAATTAAGAAAAAATTATACAGTGTCATATATATGAATCGTTTGTGAAATTCCGTTTTTAGTAATTACCAAATTAATTAAACCAAGTAAATTAATTAAAGTGCGGAATGGTAATTAACTGTTTACACAGATTACAGTTCTGTCGGGACAGAAACCAAACTTGTCACGACAGAAACTGAACACAATAAAAAGACAGTGCAAAACAATAAAGAACACAGCGAATTTTTACAAGGTTCAGAAATCCTTTCGGATAACCTAATCCTTGGGGCCACGCCCAGAGAATAAAACCAATTAATAAAGAATCACAAGTACAAAAACATTGACTTAAACAAAACAAGACTCCCTCTTGAGATTTGCCGCAACTTGTTGTACTTCTCTTCACTAATCTGATTTTGATTGAAACGCTCAACCACTTGAACTCCCTTCAATGATCAGCGAGTGCTTGCATCCTCCCGACGCAAGGCTTGTAAAAGATCTTCTCCCGAAGACTACAAACGCTGTGCTCAAATTACAATGTGTATTCACTCATGAACATGGTATAAGCTCACCACTTATAACTAAACACACATAATTCAACAAGATCACTTGAAAACTTATGATCTTGAATATAAATAAGAACTCTCAAATATTACAATAAAGCTCACGAATAATGCACCAAAGAGTTCATCTTTCTCACTGCCTTTAGAGCCCTATTTATAGAGTCTTTTTCGTGCTCACAAAGGCAGAAGCTCAAGAATTCATCTAATAAAGGCAAGAATCGCAGAAGATATTCTTGATTGTCAAAGAGTTGCCTTATTTAAAAGATTCTGATCCGACAGATGCGATATCGGAGGGGACAGCTCAGACCTGTGTCGGATCAAAACAAGCTCAAAAAGGAAACAATAATTAATGATATTAAAAACCAGTTTCCTGATTGTAATCCTTGAGCTGCACGAAAATACATCAGCAAATAATCCAATAATAACTTTGGGTAAGTACAGAATATTTGCAATAACCTTTGTTTCCTTTATAACCAAAAAGAGACAATATATGCTAAATAAGGAAGTATATTATTGACCAACCATTACACAAAAGGAAAGAGAGATTCCGAAAATTAAAATAAAGGAAACCAAATATTTTCCAATTAAATCCGAAAAATATAAGAAAGGAAAAACAAAATATTTCCGAAAATTATAATAAAAGGAAAACAAATATTTCCGAAAATTATAATAAAAGGAAACAATTCAATCAATCATTTTCTCTCTTTTTATAAAAAAGATATTTCTATAAAAATGCAAATTATAGGATTTACAGTTTGTATCAAAAAGATTAATTTCAAAGTTATTATTTTTTCTAATTAATTTTTTATTTTGAAAAATAATAATGGTAAATAATTTTTATTGTTTTCAATACATGAAGTGATTGGTTAAACATTTGTAGAAATAATGTTTATGTTTTTTTTTTTCAAAATAATAGAAAAATTAATTAGTATAGTATTGTTTTCCAAAATTGTATTTTCAATAAAGAGAATAGAATATTTTATAAATTTAATAATAGTAAATAGACTTTGTGGTGAGCACAATTTAATGATTTGTAATATTTTTTTAATAATAAAATTATTACATGTATATTAAGTGAAATAGTATTACATGTAGATATGCATTATGTCTTAATCAATCATACATTTTTAAAAAAATACACATTATATATTGAGTATTAATAATTTAATATATATGTTAAATATAATTGATGAATTATGTGTTGACGCCGTTTTTCATCAACTTAAAATGTAGAACACGTAAACAGTAAAAACTATGGCAAGAATAACACAATAAAACAATAAAAGTTTTTTACGTGATTCAGCAGTTAACTCTGCCTAGTCCACAAGTTTTTTTTATTAGAACTTAGGAAATTTCTGAAAATTCTTCAGGGATGAATTCTCCAGAGACTCTCAAGATTACAAAATTTATGTCATTTACAAAGGTACATGACCTCTCTATTTATAGAGGAGATCTCAGAATACAATCCCACACGTTTCGGGAAGTTATTCTGTTCATTAATAAATTTAATTAACTCCTATATACAAGGAAACGTCCCCTGAAGACCAGGGGGCGTATAACCGACTAGTTAATATCCCTTTATTGTAGGGAAGTTACAACAATAAATATCTCTTGAATACATGAACTGCGTCTCCTCAGGTGACTTACTAAACCGTTCGAGATCAGCAATCTGCATCATGCCAGTCTAGGTCTATGAGTAAATTACGAGTTGTATTACATTCCCCAAGACCAGCTCGGAGTGGGTAAATACCACCGAGGCCGCCTTATTCCGGGCTCACACCCATGCCAAGCTCGAACCACTTGATACGAGGCTACCCGACAATGGACATACTCCGATGTTCTGTCTTTCGACCTTATAAGGACTTCGAGGCTACCTATGTTCGAGGTTGCCACCTGCTTTGAAGATTTGGCGTCTAGATTACGAACATGTATTTTAGCTATCGTGAGCTCACACCTGACGAATCCAGCTTTCGAGGTCACAACCTCAAGTCTCGAAATTTGGTTGTAACATTTTGTCCCCTCAAAAGTATTAGTTCGAATCCTATGAAAAGGAAACTTTTAAACTACTTTCTTCGAGAACCGCACCGTTACACATACTCGAGTATGGACACGCGTCAGTTGAGTATTGCTTATTCAAGGTACTTGAGTACCTTGGAAACCTGCCCACGATCGTTCGCCTTCCACCTTTACAGTACCATCATGTCACTTATCCCTGACTGTCGGATTTGGCACGGAATCTAGCTAATGGCCTAGATTGGTTCGACTTTCAACATCTCCATGGGCCTATAAATAAGCTTCCGGTCGTCTTCTTCATTTTTCCCTTTCATTCAAAAAAAAATTAGAGAGAAAATACCAGAGCCATTCTTGTCTGATTCTTGCATGTTCTCCAAGCCGAGAAGACAAAACACGGTTGGACTTTTTGAATCGGTGAGATCGTACTTGCAACCGCTCGTTCAGTCATCCATTTCTCTGTTCCCACCGATTACATTGTGTAAGTATCTGATCTTGGCTTTATATATTTTTTCCTCTTTTACGTATGTTTCTGCCTCTATTGCATCTTAGTCGCTGGAACTGTGTTGGTTCATTCTTTAGTTTAATGCACTAGGATGCTTTGATCGATAGATATTAGGTTTAGGTTTCCACATTACTGGTTCTAAATCCAGTTCATATGTAGGAAGACCCAAATATAGTCTTTTTTCTGAGATTTTAAATTTTTGAGGACCTATCTTACACACCAAGATATCGGGTACGAAATCTGGGTTTTAAAGAATGCACAATTCTAAAAAATATCACCTTTTTAATAACCGCCATCTTTTTTCCCTGATGTTTCGGGATTTCCCACAACATGTCCACCTTCTTTCCTTTCGGTGGAAAACACGCTCTGAGATTGGCCTCATCCTTTGGATCGAGCTTGCCTTGTAGCCTCGATCATTCGAGCTTAGGTATTATTTCTCATTATTTCTTGCTCGCTTAGACCTCACCCTTTTGCTTTCTTGTTAGATGTCGCAGAATTTGGGAAAGTGGTGGGGGTCAAAGCTCGCAATTCCTTATTCACCAGTAGCTCTAAGTCTGGAGCCTCCTTTTACTCGGAACCAGCGTTTAATTCAGGAGCACGAACTGAGGCGTGAGCAAGAGGACACTCGAGATCACTTCCGACGTCAGATAGACGAGGTCGAAGAAGGGAAAAGGAAAAGACTAAGGGTCGCCCTTCACCCAGATCCTGACACCAAGCCTAGAGCGATTCCCCTCGACCCTAAGCTTAGAGTGACAGTTGCCTTCAAACCAGGTGATCTGCAGTTTTCACTAATGGGGGAACCCTCCACTTCGCAACCAAGGAGGGAATTCTTTGAGGTCGAACACTACTGGAGCTCGGTCACGTCGCTGGGATAGATATCTGATATTCAGGCCCTTCACGGCTTAGGGCTGTCGGGCTCGCTTAGGTGCCGAGCTCCGACTGCCCACGAGCAGAGCTGCCGTGCTCCGGGGGATGGAAACCCTAACAACAGGCTGAGGTATGCAGCTTGGAGCTAGGATCACATGAAGGCATGAGCTATCCTTCCCTTGAAGTCCTTCTTTAAAGGCTTCTTGGACTATGTTGGGCTGGCTCCCTTCCAACTCAATACCAACTCTTAGAGGGTTTTTTCGGCCCTATGGCCGCTTTACCACGAGCTGAAATGGGAAGGGCCTTTGCCTGTAGAGATCTTATATCTCTTTTGTTTGAAAAGTAATCCCTCCAGAGCTCGGTGAGGAGATGGCTTCTACTATCTCTCGAGCTATCCCAAGGAGAAGAAGATGTTCGAGGATCTTCCTAATCATCCTCCTGACTTCAAGAAGGCCTTATTCTGGACAGATGGCCTAGCCCCGTCTCGATACTACTCGTTCAGACGGATTCGTAAGTACCTCAACCTCCTTCTTTTCTGTGCTCGAACTTTGTTTTTAGGCCCGTACTTAGCTGAAATGCGTTTGATTTTCCTACCAACTATCATCGCCCTGCTCCCACTGATGAGATGAGGGAGCATAGAGAGACTCTACTCCAACTCCCTTACGGCAGGAGATCCCTCTCTTATCTCCTGCACGAAGACAAGCTCCGGACATGTGGGCTCTTAGGGGAAGATTAGTCTACATCGGATTGGTCCAATAAGAAACACATCCGATGGGAGCTCATTCCTTTACCAGCCGGCAACCTCCCCCCGAGAAGAGATGCGAGGGCCCCATCTCTAGCCCGCCATAGGAGTCCACAATCGGGGAATGAGGCCAACGATGAGGCCTCGAGCTCGGGCTCCGATGAGCAAGGTACAGTCATCCTTAGCTCGAATATGTGGTCTCCTTCACTGCTAAAACATAAACCCGCTAGGTTAGTATTATGTAAGGACGATAGGAACCATTTCTATGTATGGTCTTGGGTAGAAGATAAGGTTCATAGGTTTGATAGCTGGCTCGGGAAATACGACACCATGTATAGCTTGAATGAGGTGTGGGATGGAGTAGCCGTTCAGTATGGAACTAATGACTATAGGGACCTTTCGAGATTGACTTCCACCTATAGGGAAGGTACTCCCCCAGCCTCCTCTGAAGATAGAGGGATTTCTTGGTCGCCGAGCACGAGCTCGGGGGAGAGTTCCAGTTAGGTTTTTCTTGACTTGTTCTTTATTCTTTGTCTGTTAGCACCATGCTAAATCTTAATTGAAATTGTGCAGATGCCATGGATTCCGACCTTGATGCCGTGCTCGCTAGTGGCGAGGGGGCTCGAAAAAGTAAGCGCCCGAGAGGCTCGCGGAGGTCGGACCGACCCTCCAAAGTCCTCAAGTGCACTGAGAAGACTCCACCAGCTCCGACTACTGCGAGCATAGCCGAGGACCCGACTGCCCAGGTTGACGCATCCATCTCGGCCGCTTCTTCCGTGCTTCCCTCGGTCACAGTCCACCCAGTACTCGGCCCACCCCTGAAGAAGCCCTCAACTTCCTAGTCACATATGCTGTCAATCCGAACTCATGTTGATGAGTTCGTGATTGACAATGCTGCTGGTGCTCGCGGAGCTATACTCGGTTCGGAAATCTTGTCTCGGGTGGGTCGGGGCCTTGGTGGTTTTGACGCTGAGCATTGGGAGTTTTTTTAAGAAAGCTCGGGACTGCAATACTCTTTATGATAAAAGTATTGAGCTTACTGCCGCGGTAACTTTTCACAACTTACTTTTAATTGTTTATGTGCCTTATCATATGTTCTAATTCAATCTCTTTGTGTGCCAGGCTCTTGTTGTCTCAACTCAGCTTAATTATAAGTTGACCAACGAGGTGCACTTGAGCATGTCTTTAGCCCAAGAGTCGAAGGATCTTCAGCTTAAGATGGCTGATGAGCTCAAGGCTGCGAAGACAGAGGTCGATGCTAAGACAATCGAGCTTCAAAATGCGAATGCTCGGCTTGCGGAGCTGGAGAAGGCCAATGCCAAGCTTGAGGAAGAGAAGGCCGCCACTTTCGAGATAATATAGAATGAAAAGGCTCGTCTCCTCGCCAAGTTTAAAGAGAAGAAGGACAAGGCGGTTGAT
Organism: Humulus lupulus; assembly: GCF_963169125.1. Classification (NCBI taxonomy): domain Eukaryota; kingdom Viridiplantae; phylum Streptophyta; class Magnoliopsida; order Rosales; family Cannabaceae; genus Humulus; species Humulus lupulus. Next base: position 136,112,153 of record NC_084794.1, read on the forward strand.
TTAGCCATGTATAGGATCTGGGTCAGCAACGCCGACCTCGACACCAGATTCCTAGGCTCTTTCGAGGCAGGATTCGTGGCCAAATGGCATGCTCGGCTTGAAGCGGAGGAGGCTGCTCGGGAGGCTCAGAAGGGTAGTCATGCTATTCGTCCTGGAGAGTCTAGTGTTGCTGATGTTGAGAAGGCTAAGGAGATTTCTCCTTCATAAATCTTACCTCGGGGCTGCGTCCCTTTATTTTTGTAATTGTTTTAATTTATGCCCGTAGGGCTGATACAATTTCTCTTTCTTTTTGACTTTCTTTTAATATATATGCTTTACATTTCTCGGTTTGAAATATTTTGCACATTTTATATTAAAGAGTCGTATATGCTTGTTTAATCACACAAACATAGTTTGGATTTAAGCTCGAGGTTCAATGCATTCATGCACAGTTTGCTCGAATTATCCGCTTCTGATCTCGTTATTTGTCAAGGTCTGATATTACTTTAACCATGCACCCAAAAGTACTTGTATGGTGTGTAATAAAAACGGTTTAGTTATATCTTACTTTTTAGTTACTTTTTCTCGTCCTCGGTTATCTCTCCGAGGTTATGAGGTCGAAACTATTGTTTTGAGAGATACTCCAGCCTTGGTATCGGCTTATCCGAAGTGGGTTATGCTCTAACTTACTGCCGATTAGTTTTAGCTGGTTTGTTCCAAACCTATTAAGATTGTGTTAGGTTTGTAATCCATACACTTACATTTTAATCTAGTTTGGTTATATCCAAACTGTCTTAGCTCGCGTATTTGGTTATGTCCAAACACTTGTACGTTTTTTTATGTTTGATAGCTTGGTTACATCCAAACTATCTTAGCTCGCGCATTTGGTTATATCTAAACACTTGCATGTATTTTGTATATGTTATTTTATTTTTCAAGCTGATGGTATATATACCAATAATGCCCCATTAATATCCTATGAATGTGACCATAGGTTATTAAATTAAGAGAGATTGCAAAAAAAAAAAAAATACATAGCATATTAAACAAAATAAATCTTTATTTGACAAAATCCAAAAATAGAAAAAACAGTACAGATAAACAAGCATGGTTACAGGCAACATCCTTCCTATACTATTGATAGTAAGGGCGTAGGTGTTCGCCATTCCATGCTCGCGGTACTAGACTTCCATCCAATCTCACCAACTTGTAAACACCGGGTCGGATGACTGACTCTATCTGGTAGGGTCCTTCCCAATTTGGCCCGAGCACGCCAGCTGCTAGATCTCGCGTTGCCAAGAATACACGCCTTAGCACTAAATCTCCCACACCGAATTTTCGATCCCGAACCCTTTTGTTGAAGTACCTGGTAGCTCGCTGTTGGTATGCAGCATTTTTTAGCTGAGCTTCGTTCCTTCTTTCTTTGATCAAGTCAAGAGTTTCTTCGAGCTGAGTGTGGTTCGAGGCTTGATCGTAAGCGAGGGCTCGAATTGTGGGAATTTCGACCTCAACTGGCAACATAGCCTCACAACCGTACGCCAGAGAGAACGGGGTATGTCTTGTCGATGTTCGGGCCGTAGTCCTATATCCCCATAGGACTTGGGGCAATTCTTCAGGCCATCTTCCTTTTGCTTCTTCCAACTTTTTCTTCAGCGAACTCTTTAGAGTTTGTTTACAGCTTCAACCTGGCCATTCGCCTGGGGATGGGCTACTGACGAAAATATCTTTATTATTCCATTTTTTTCACAAAAGTTGGTAAACAGATCGCTGTCGAACTGGGTTCCGTTGTCGGATACAATTTTCCTCGGCATCCCATATCGACATATGATGTTCTTCACTACAAAGTCAAGGACTTTTTAGGAGGTTATAGTTACTAATGGTTCAGCTTCTGTCCACTTCGTGAAGTAATCTACGGCGACTACCGCGTACTTCACTCCGTCCTTGCCAGTTGGGAGAGAGCCTATGAGGTCGATTCCCCATACCGCAAATGGCCATGGCGAGGTCATCATAGTCAGCTCAGACGGTGGAGCTCAAGAAATTATGGTGAATCGCTGGCACTTATCACACTTCTTTACGTACTCAAAAGAATCTGACTTGATGGTAGGCCAGAAATAACCTTGGCATATGATTTTCTTGGACAAGCTATGCCCCCCAGTATGGTCTCCACAGAACCCTTCATGAATTTCTTCAATGATCTTCTTGGCTTCGGGTGGAGTCACACACCGAAGTAATGGCATGGAATATCTTCTTATATACAACCTTCCATCCATAATGGTGTAACGGGGGATTTGATACATCAACTTTTGAGCCTGGTTCCAATCTTTCGGAAGGACGTCGGTCTCGAGATATTCGACTATCGGAGTCATCCAGGTAGGCTCGAAATCAATCATACACACGTCTTCCTGCTCTGGCTTGTTAATACTAGGTGCCAAGAGATGTTCAATTGGTACGACATTTAGCTCATCATTCTCGGTGGAGGTAGCGAGCCGAGCTAAGGCATCCGCATTCGAGTTTTATTCTCGAGGGACCTGTTCTATCGCATAGAAATCGAAGTGTTCCAATGCTGATTTTGCCTTTTCTAAGTAGGCTGCCATTCTTGTACCATGAGCCTGGTATTCTCCCAAAATTTGGTTAACCACCAGCTGGGATTCGCTGTAGCAATGTATTGCTTTAGCATTGAGCTCCTTGGCTATACGAAGTCCCGCCAGTAAAGCCTCGTATTTGGCCTCGTTATTTGATGCGTTGAAGTCAAATCTCAAGGCAGAATGAAATCTGCTTCCTCCAGGAGTGATCAAAATTACTCCTGCCCCTGATCCATTTTCATTAGATGACCCATCAACATAAAGTTTCCACAGCTCGTGGGCCGGGGTTATAACTTCATCGTTGGTCATACCAGTACATTCCACTATGAAGTCTTCCAAGGCTTGTGCCCTAATGGTCATCCTTGGATGATAGGTGATCTCGAATTGACCGAGTTCAACTGCCTATTTAAGAAGTCGACCTGAAGCTTCTGGCTTAGACAAGACTTGTCTTAGTGGTTGATTAGTTAGTACATGGATGGGGTGCGCTTGAAAGTAGGGTCGAAGTTTCTGAGATGAGTGAATTAAGCTGAGAACTAGCTTTTCCATCAAGGGATATCTCGACTCTGCCCCCAGTAACCTTTTACTGATGTAATATACGGGCCTTTGCACCTTTTCTTCCTCTCGTACGAGCACTGCACTTATGGTGTGCTCGGTAGTGGCAATATATAAGTACAACACTTCTCCCGTAATAGGTTTGGATAAGATAGGGGGTACTGCGAAGTGTTTCTTGAGCTCCTGGAAGGCCAACTCACATTCTTCCGTCCATTCAAATTTCTTGCCTCCCCTTAACAGGTTGAAAAACGGAAGACAACGGTCTGTAGATTTCGAGATAAACCTACTTAGTGTCGCCATTCTGCTGGTCAAACTCTGGACATCTTTGTGTTTTCGAGGTGAGGGCATATCGATCAGGGCCTGGATCTTGTCTGGATTAGCTTCTATTCCTCGAGCATTTACAATAAAACCTAGGAATTTTCCTGAAGATACTCCAAAGGAGCATTTCTGAGGGTTAAGCTTCATGTTATATTTCTGGAGCACAACAAAGCATTCTTCGAGATCATCAACATGGTTATTGTTAAGTTGAGACTTGACGAACATGTCATGAACATAAACTTCCATGTTGTTCCCTATTTTCTCTGAGAACATCATGTTCACGAGCCGCTGGTATGTGGCCCCATCATTTTTTAGCCCGAATGGCATGATGTTATAACAATATAACCCTTTATCTGTTATGAAGCTCGTATGTTCCTGGTCGAGGGCATGCATGGCAATCTGGTTATATCAAGAATAGGCATCCATGAATGACATTAGTCCATGCCCTGCCATGGCATCCACGAGCTGGTCAATCCGTGGTAAAGGAAAGCAGTCCTTTGGACAGGCCTTGTTGAGTTCCGAGTAGTCAATGCAGGTTCACCATGTCCCATTGAGCTTCGGGACCAGTACCAGATTGGCTACCCAATCGGGGTAAAAAGCATCCCTAATGAATCAGTTTGCTTTTAACCTGTCGACTTCCTCTTTCAGTGCCTTTTTTCTATCGTCGTCTAGTTGTCTTCACTTTTGTTGCTTCGGTGGGAAGCTTTTATCGATATTTAGCGCGTGGCTCACTATATTCAGACTTATTCCTACCATGTCCGAATGTGACCACGCGAAGACATCCTGGTTTTTCTTCAAAAAACAAATTAATTGCTATTTAGTTTCTTCACGTAGATGTTTCCCAACCTTTACCATTTTCGAGGGATCTGACTCTTCAAGCTTGATTTCTTCGAGCTCTTCTAATGGTTCGAGATCAGCTTTTTCCTCCACTCTTGGATCGATCTCTTCATCTATCTCCAAGACCGTCCCGTCCTTATTCTGGATAACGATGAGTGCTTGTTCACTCGCCTGTTTCTTTCCTCTTACGAAAATGCTATAGCATTCCCTTCCGGCTAACTGGTCTCCCTTCAACGTCCCGATGCCACTAGAAGTCGAGAACTTGATGGCCAGATGCCTTACAGAAGAGACTGCCCCCAGCCCTACTAGGGCGGGTCTCCCAAGCAGCACGTTGTAGGCCGATGGCAGGTCCACTACTACAAACTCCATCATCTTGGTTACTGAGACTGGGTAGTCTCCCAAGGTTGCCAGGAGTTTGATGAACCCCATACAGGCAATCCCCTCTCCTGAAAAACCGTACAAGGTCATTGCACAGGCTTTTAGGTCTCGAGGCGCGAGTCCCATCTTTTATAAGGTGGCCTTACAGAGAATGTTCACTGAGCTCCCATTGTCTATGAGAACTCGGTGAACTCTCTTATTCGCGAGCTGGAGAGTGATGACCAGTAGATCATTGTGGGGAAATTGAACATGGGACGCATCGTCCTCTGTAAAGGTTATCGGCTGAGATTCAATCTTTTGGCATTTTGGAGCTCTAGGTTCGGGTTCTTAAGGAGACTTGTCCCCAGTTTTTAGCTCGTTCACATATCGCTTTTAGGCATTCCTGCCCATCCCTGCGAGATGAGGCCCGCCCGAGATGGTTATTACGTCTTCTCCATCAATTGGAGGGGGCCTATCTTCTTCCCTTGCTCGGGAATTATTGTTTTGAGCGGGTTATGGCACAGCTGCCCTCTGGCTAGTAGAAGCCTGATTATTACTCTGGTTTTTGACATACTGTCTGAAATAGCCTCTCGAGATCAATCCTTCGATCTCGTCCTTCAACTGCCTGCATTCATCAGTAGTGTGCCCAGTGTCTCTGTGAAATCGACAGTACTTGCTGGAGTCTCTCTTGGACTTCTGATTTCTCATGGGGTCTGGACGCCTGAAAGGGGCCTGGTTTTCATTAGCCAGGTATATATTCTCCCGAGACTCGTTGAGCTCGGTGTACACTTTGTACACAGAGAAATACCTTTCCCCCTTCTTCCTCGGGGTTACTCCCTTCGTTCTTCTTTCTTTTGGAAAGGTTTTCCGCAGGAGGCTTTGAAACTGGTGGGTCCGCCGAGGTTGAGGCAGAGTTTACGTTTATCATTGTAGTTACGGGCTGAGAAGTCGTATTCAGTGTTGACCTCGCCTCCTCTACATTGACAAACCTCTGGGCTCGCTTATTAAACTCGGTTAAGGACCTCACTGGTTTTCTCTACATATCGTCCCAGAGAGGACTTCCCGGCATTACTCCAGCTTGGACAGCCATTAGATGATCGCTGTCATCCACATTTTGAGCTCGGGCAACTTCCAAATTAAACCTCGTAAGGTAGCTTTTCAACGTCTCGCCTGGCTGTTGCCGAACATTGGTCAGAGTTGATGCCTCGGGTCTTACCCCGATCATGACTCTGAAGTATTTTTTGAAATCCTTTGATAGCTGATCCCAAGAAGTGATCGAATGTCTTTTATATTTCTCAAACCAGCTTTTTGCTGGTCCTGTAAGCGATGCTGGAAATAACATGCATCTGAGCTCGTAACCCACATTACTTGCTCTCATTATGGTATTAAATGTACTCAGATGGCTGTACGGGTTGGACTTCCCCTCAAAAGGCAGGACATGAGGGATCCGAAACCCTTGAGGAAACGGAGTGTTGGAAATATGGGGAGCGAATGGTTCGAGCTCCTCATCAGAATCCTCATCCCGACTCCGACCTCGCTCATTTTGCAAGAGCCTAAAGGCCTTTTCCAGTTGATCAATTCTTTCTTGAACCGGGTCCGCGGGGGGTCTTGCCTAAAATTGGCTATCATTGATCACAATTCCAGGCTCGCGCCTTCGCAGGGGATCTTTGCGCCCATTTAGGCGATCTCTCAGGTCCGAGTTCGGTGGATTGCCAATACCCCGATTCTGATTCAGATGTTCCAGCAGGTCGGAGCGGTTCCTATGGTTTCCAGTATTTCTTCGACCTTGATCATACACGCTGACTGATCTAGTGTCTCCTGAATCATCACTGGCGAGGCTTGTTGCATGATTATTCCGAGATGGATCTCTTTCATGCTGCCTCGTCTCTGCAGTGCAAGATCGAGACATTTGACTTCTTGTAGGCTGGGCGCCTCTCCGCTCCCTGAAGGCTTCTCTATTTTCTTGTTTCCTTCCTGCACGCCTTTCCTCACCATCTCGAACTGGTTGAGCGTTCCTGTGAGGCGGTGAAGGGTATCTTATAGGAGATGGAGGGAATCGTATGGGTGACGGTGGCTGCCACCCATTTCGAGGTCTGGACGGCCCTGAGTTCGCTCGAGTTGGGTCGGTAACATTCTGCGTGTTACCAGGAATCTGAGTCCGAGCCTCTGCAGGGGCTCGATTATTCCCAGTTTCTGCTGGTACCTCCGCAGTTGAATTAACCATAGCCCTAGCCCGAGTACTTCTTCAGGGTCTCGAGGGAGCGGATTGCTCTGCCGGTGGCGGAGGTTGCTCCGGTCTCCTTGTGGCAGCATTTTTTCGAGGTCGCCCACGAGGCCTGCAGGGAGGAACATGCACGTCCCTCGGAGGTGGGGCTTGGTTCTCACACTGAGGTGGGGATTGAGCAACCTGGGCCTCCGCGGATAACCTAGCCAATTCCTCGTTTCGCTTATTGGCCTCAGCCAACTGTTTTCTTAGCTGTCGGTTTTCAAGTTCCACAATGGGGACGTACCGTTCAGGATTATAGTACATGTCCTCATCATCCCTTGGGGCCGGAGGTGCTGGAGGTCTTCGAGAGTCAGAGGACTCACTTCTATCTTTGTTTTCCGGATTTACCATTGGCTGCTTCCCAGGGCGTCGTGGATAGTTTTCTTCAGGAATATTTTGATCATTCGCGACCATAGCTGTTCAGGGATCGTACTGCTTAAGGCTCTCAATGAAAGCACCTAACTGTTGACATCATTTTTCGTCAACTTAAAATGTAGAGCACGTAAGCAGTAAAAACTATGGCAAGAATACACAATAAAACAATTAGAGTTTTTTTACGTGGTTCAACAGTTATCTCTGCCTAGTCCACTAGTCTTTTTTATTAGAACTTAGGAAATTTTTGAAAATTCTTCAGGGATGAATTCTCCAGAGATTCTCTCAAGATCACAAAATTTCCGTCCTTTACAAAGGTACATGACCTCTCTATTTATAGAGGAGATCTCAGAATACAATCCCACACGTTTCGGGAAGTTATTCTGTTCATTAATAAATTTAATTACTTTAAAGTTTGTAACTCCTATATACAAGGAAACGTCCCCTGAAGACCAGGGGGCGTATAACCGACTAGTTAATATCCATTTATTGTAAGGAAGTTACAACAATAAATATCTCTTGAATACATGGACTGCGTCTCCTCAGGTGACTCACTAAGCCGTTCGAGATCAGCAATCAGCATCATGTCAGTCTAAGTCTCTGAGAAAATTACGAGTTGTATTACATTCCCCAAGACCAGCTCGGAGTGGGTAAATACCACCAAGGCCGCCTTATTCCGGGCTCACACCCATGCCAAGCTCGAACCACTTGATCCAAGGCTACCTGACAATGGACATACTCTGATGTTCTGTCTTTCGAGCTTATAAGGACTTCGAGGCTACCTATCTTCGAGGTTGCCACCTGCTTTGAAGATTTGGCGTCTAGATTACGAACATGTATTTTAGCTATCGCGAGCTCACACCTGACGAATCCAGCTTTCGAGGTCACAACCTCAAGTCTCGAAATCTGGGTGTAACATTATGTATATTTGAGTATACATTATTGTTAAATATATGTTGAAATTAGACACAAAATGTCAAAATATCTTCACCAACGAACAGTAACAAAAGGACAAAATAACCTACCGAAATTAGTTGCTTTCACCTCCCTTTTATATATGTTATAGATTATATTTGTTGCTCCCTTTTATATATGTTATAGATTATATATTGTTATTCGTTTCTTTAGTTGGAAACCAAATTATCTAATCACCAATAATATATATGACCTTGAATCAGGTTTCAAAATTTGGCCCTACTTGTCAACTTGGTTGTTTTATTGCCATATGTATAAATATACTGAAAATTTAGCTGTTGGACCAACCTATCTTATTACTACGAGAACGAGAAGATTATAAATTAATAGAATTATATCAATAAAATATTCGAAATATACATATTTAAATTTAAATTAAATAATAATTTATAAAACATATCAAATTCAATGTATTAATATTAATAAGCGAAATTTACATAAAATTATAGCTACAATTTACATATTTATATATATATAATATTAGAAATATATATAAAGTTATTTTACAAGTTTAAATTAATAATTAATTTTCTCATGAATTTTTAGTGCGTATAAGATAATATACATATAAAAATATTTATTATTAACACAATTATTACTATGTGGAGGCATATTTTCTAAAGCAGGACCAAGAAATGTTATAACTTATTACAATGCAGAGTTTATTCATATTTATAACTGGTCCCAAGTTGGTACTAAATTTTTTTACGACTATACGGGAGTTATTCTAATATAGCTAGAATAACACTTTATGGAGGTTATATATATATGTATATATATTTATATATAAAAATTCTACAATGCACCTCATATTTTAGGCGTACCGATACACTCCCTTCTGTTTTCGGTAACTTGATGATTTTTGGCGTAATTTTTTTTTATGATCATATACATTGTAGTTATTTAGAGTATCCTCCAGATTTTTAGGAAATTTCGAACAATTTATAGTGTCGAAAATAGAGTTCAAATTGTTTGTTGTACACATGACTGTTTTTTTTTATGCGAATGGAAAGTAACTTGTTTAAACTCTATTTTTGGCCTTATAAATTATTCAATTTTTTTAAAAAATTTAAAAAATCTTCTAAATAAGTACAATATATACGATTTTAAAGAAAAAATAAGCTAAACATTATCTAAATACCAAAAACAAAAGGTGGTGTACTAGTTATTCCAAAAAATAAAGATGCATCGAAGAAGCACCTTATATATATTTACTAGTAAAAAGACACGCGTGCCACTTGTTCTTAATATTTTGAGAGAAAATTATTTGTTTTATACAATAAATTGTTAAAAAAAATATAATAAGATATTTTCATACTAAAATGAAGACAAATGGAGAACAAGAATGAAGTAAAAAAGTCAAATCAAAACAAAAGAAGAAAAAAAAGTTACACATTTTTTTTTTAGTAAATCAGGAAATAAGGTGGAGAAAGACTTACCAAATATTTAACACTGAGAAGGTTAGAGGAGGCAAGTCTAAACAAAAATCAAATATTAAAGAAAAGATGAATAAGTAACGAAGCTGAAGTTATTAATAATATAAGTGAGTGAGAAAAATATAACAGTTAAAATAATAAAATAAAATAATTTCATAAATATATAAAAAAAAATAACTAACAGTGAAAAATATACGTGGCTGAATGGCAGTGTGAGGAAAAAATATGGATGATATAAGGCAAGTACGTGACTGTGTAAAGGAAAATTGAGGAAATACATAGATCTCGTATATTTTTAGAAGATAAAATGATTAAAAATTAGGATAGAGTCAGCAACATACATGGCTGTAAAATAAAGAGTTAAGCCCATAATGAGCATATTATGTGGCTTTGTCAGAAAAGAAGAGAGAAATATTAGAGGACTCATATCATATAATAACTAAACTAAAAGAAATCAAATGAAATAAAACAGATAAAAAGACAGGGAAAAAAAATTAAATATAACGAAATATATATTTAAAACTAATTAAAAATATATATTTATTAATTATATTAATATAAATTCAAATATTATAAAATATTATTATTATAATAATATTTAATATAAGACATCATATTTAATAATTATATTAATATAAATTTAAATTCAAATATTATAAAATATTATTATTATATTAATATAAATTTAAATATTATTAGGAAAATAATATATTATCCTAATTATATCAATAATTTAAATTCAAATAATAAAATAATATTATTATAATAATATTTAATACAATACTAGATACTAAATACTTATATTTATATAAATTTAAATATTACAAAATATTATAATAATAATATATAATATATAATTTTTTATTTTTATTAAAAAAATTATCATTTATATTTAAAATGTTATCATATTATATATATATATATTTTTAAATCATAAAAAAATATTTTGGTTTAATTTTTCATTTAATATATTTATATTATTTTTTTATATATAATAATATTTATTTATTTAAAATTTATATAATAATAGTACAAATTTAATAAAAATAATTAATAAATTCTATGAATAAAACTAAACAAACGTGCAGTGCACGTTATTTTGAGCAAATGTCGCCAAATAAGAAGAAAGAAAAATTAACAATCAAATATTGCTAATGCGTTTTTATATATGTTAGAAATAATATAGTGGAGAAGAACGAAACATATATATTAATATATATAATTGAAGAATGAAAATACAAAAATACAATATAAAGACTAAACCAAAGTCGATGCATGCAAAACGCGCTTTCCTTAAAGCAGATTTTCCCTCTTTACCTGAACAGTGCTAGAGGATTCGTGAGCAACCACTTCCCAGGATACAACAACTATCAAGCATAACGAAAGCACTACTGCGATTGCTTAGGCGAACTCGAAACAAATCATCCCTCTATCACCAGAAAATACTACAAAAACTGAAGAGAGAAAGAAACTAAGTGCATGATACTCTGTATTTGTGTGTCCTAGAATGAAATGAGAAGTCTCATTTTATAGGCTTCATGAAAAGTTGAAAATGTATAAGAATTAAGTGCATTAATACTCAAATATCCAACAAATCTAGAATCTTAATTTCTGAAAATCAATCGAAATTAATCATACTTAATCTGGTAATATCAGTTGTTACCCAAAGTGATTTTCTGACAATCAATCAGAATTAATTACACAATATTCTGATATCTCAATTTTGACCAAAGTGATTTGCCAAAATCAATCCGAATAAATGACACAATATTAAAAAAATCTCATCTTTAATCAAAGTAATTTGCTGAATCATTACCATTTTAGACATTAATTTCTCATTCACCCTATTTTTTTCCAACAATATATAATATAGTGGCCTACTGTATTACCCTATAACTAATTAAGTTGGTTATTCTAACTTCTTCAATCATTATTTTATGTTAGCTTATTCCTTAATCAGCTTATTTTGATATACGTGTTTATGCTCCAAGTGATTTTTTTACGTATAAAATGCTGATGACTTGATTGAGTTCACAAGTCACTACATGAATACTGAGGTCCCAACTGTACTGTTCACTGCTTTAGTCTAGCTGAAGCTCTCTACTTAATAATATGTATGTACAGACATTACATATTTATTAACATTAGTATTCCTAGACAAGATTCCACATCCATTCATTTAGTCCAACATTCAAATATCAGTAAAAATTTGCCTAAAATAATCATATTAAAATTCAGAAGTGTTAACAGAGTTTTTTTTATTATATTATTTTATTAGGCTGTTATTTGTCATAGAACAAACTTAGAATATGTAGCCTATATTGTATTATTTTAAGGTATATTTACAATTATATACATATAACATAAAATAATTACAAAAAACACCTACATAATTTTATTTACAAAAATATCTTGCCACATCATCAAAAAATACCAAATTTGAAAAATAATATACCTAAATTGGAAATATATCTAAAGTTATGAATTAATTTTCTATTTTTCTGGGTTTTCAAAAGTAACATTTTGGTTACTTATAATGATGATAAGTTACCAATTTGTTACTTTTTCTCAAACAAAATTTATTTTTAGAGCATATTATTTTATATACGTTTTGGTTACCTCCAAAATTTATTTGTTGAAACTTTTTTATCTTAAAATACTGATTAGTTTTTTATAGTTATATTATAGTTTCTTATTATTTAAGATACTTTTAAGTTATCTTCAAACTTGTTTTAGGCATTAATGAGTTACAATAAAATATAACAAGTTATTATATAACTTATCATCAAAATTATTTTTAAAATACTATATAGTAACTTTTTAAATTTAATGAAAAATGTTAATTCACTTTTTAGTCACTAATGTAATTTACATGTAAAAATCACTACAAGATTAAAGGCTATTAGCGGTGATGGACCAAAAACGGGTATGTTTTAAATATTTATAACTCGCAAGCGCACGAATCGTATATGAAGTATAGTGTTCGTGTAAGCACGAGATCGAACCCAAATGAGTTGTTTAAAATAAAAAAGAAAACTATTTTAAACCAAAATTAATAAATTATAACTTATCTCCAAAGATTGATGAGATTTAATGTCATGAACATAAAATAAAATATTTAAAATAAAGATATTTAAGAGAATAAAAATAAACCAATGATGATTTGAAAATAAGTGTTAAAAGGAAAGATTATTAAGATACTAGAATCCACAAAATATAAGTTTAATAATACTTATTAGCATATTGATTCCTTTTAGTGATAGTTAAAATAAGTCAAACTATCATTTTCCAAATAGATCTATACTTTTAAGAACAAATTAATTCTAAAAAGATAGGATTTTTCTTCACTTTTCAAAAAAATATAATTTTAAAGTATTTAATGTGAATCAACATAATGAAAAAAAAATCAAATAACATTATTTATAAGGCAAAACATAATATTTTTATTTTAAGCATTGGATGTGTATAATTTAATGACACATCTTACACAAATAATATTATGTTTTGCAAAATGAAGAACAAAGAAATATTATCTAACAATCCAAAATATAAGACATTAAAGATGAAAGACATATATGAATAAAAAAAATCTATAAAATTTGATGCATTACAAGGGAAATCAACATACAACATAAATATTATCTAGTCACAAGTTAATTCATCATGATCTTAATAATCTTATGAAAAAGATTAGAAGCACATAACTAGAATAGAAATTACAAACCAAAAATTACAAACATAAATAAGAAAATTTGGAGGAACCCCAAAATTTTTCCTTTAAAAACTCATAGAAAAAATGACCAAAAAGAATAAAAAGATAAAGAAAATGGAGTGATCTTGAAAGTGTAGAAATTTTTGTAGTGTAAAACCTCTCTCAAATTAATCACTCAAATCCCTTATTTATAGCAAAAAAAAAGTGTTTAAACTAATCAATTTAAATTAATTAAATTGATTAAATTAAATTTGAAATGAAGAGTAATATGACATATAAGGGTAAATTTTAGGGTGTAATGATGATTTTGTGGTGAAATATGTGGAAAATTTGGGTAAAAATGTGGCATTTTTGGGCATTACGGGACAAGGGGACAAGCAGACCATTGATGGGCTCAAGGAATTTTGCTCTCAAATGCATGCTGGGCTTGGCAGCTGCTAGCAGGTCACTGGGCTGAGAGGGCTGTGAGGGTGCAGGCCCACGGTGGCAGGAGAAGCTGGTTGAGGCAATGGTCAGGTGGCTGGGGAAGTTGGATGTTGACGTGGTGGGCTTGGCTGAGCAGGCAGCCCAGGCGAAGCAGTAGGCGCGGGCTTGGGAGCTGGGCTACAGGTGGGCCGGGCACACACGGCTGGAGGCATGGTGGCTGCTGAAGAATGGCCTAGAGGTTTCGGCTGGGCTTTGGGAGCTTGGGCCTATATGCTTTTCTTTTGGTATTTCAATAATGCCATTTTTTTTTCTTCATTTTTCTTGCTTTTCAAGCATAAAAAAATGCAACAAATTCTCTACAAAATAAACACAAATTAAATCATAATTAAATATTTTCAATTATAAAATAAATTATATTAATTCTTTGAAAATACTAATTAAAACTTAATTTAATTTCACATTTAAGATCAATAAAAATGCATTTTTTTAACTTCTAACTTAACAAAAATAATTCAAATAATTAAACTACAACAAAATAACTATAAAAACATGAAAAAATCTATAAATCATGATAAGACTAATAAATTAAAAATTACTTAAAAACTTAATAAATTGATAAAAAACTTAAGAACTTAACACTAATTATCTTATAAATAGTGGTAAAATAACTCTATTTTGTAAAGTTATTAAGCGGCGGGAAGGTCCGCCGCTAATAAGGTTCGTGTCCGCCGCTAATTATTGGTCGCTAATAACATATTATTCATGGTGGACAGTAGCGGCGGAGCCCACCGCTAATACATGTGTCAGAGACGACATTATTAACCGCAGGGTCCGTTGCTAATAATGTTTTCATTATGTAGTTTAAAAAATAATTTAAAATAAATTAATATTTATTAAATTTAAATATCTTTTAAAAATAATTTATAATAAATTTTAACAAATTAACCAACTAATTAATTTAAACATAACCCAACATTAAAATTAATATATAATTTTTAATATTTATCAAACTAGCTAATATTACTATTGTCATTAAAAATAAATACATTGTTAATTTAATCAAAATACATAAACTAATAACTAAATAAAATCATTAAGGTCAATATTGTAATTATTCTCATCTTCAACATTTTGCTGTGGTGGTGGCGGTGGCGGTGGCGGTGGGGGGCGGCAGCTGTGTCTGTGGCAGTAAAGGAATATACGACTGTTGTGAAGAACGTCCAAGTGTGAGGTCCCCAAATTGATCCCAAGGTTGTGGCTGTATCAGGGTGGATAAAAAAGTTTGCTTCGACCCACCCCCAAACTCACCATATCTAACATATGGTTGCTGCGAGGAACCCCCAAGTTCACCATACCGAGAAAATGGTTGCTTCTGCGACGAACCTCCAACCTCCCCATACCTAACATTAGGTTGCAGATGCTACATCGATCCTCCTTTAAAATCAGTAAAGTTAAAATATAGTGGAGGAGACTGGGAAGAGCGTCCAAACATGTACTGATTTTGATACTGCGGAGGTTGTTGCGACGGCACATGTGGCAGATACTGTAGAGGAGGTTGGTACTGCTCCTGTGGCGGTGTATGAAGGTCAGGATGGGAGGTGTTACTCTGAGAAGACGTACCACCTTCAGATTTTGATGGCAAATACCTCTGCAGAAAACTGTCAAACCATGGGTCATACAAATTACTGGGTTGCTGAGGTGCCACCATCTGAATCGTCCCATGCATTGCCTTCATCATCAGAGCCATAAAAGTCATATCTTCGTTAGGCGTCGGAGCAGTATATGATTGGGATTGACTTTGATTTGTAGAGCTGGAGGTTGACTTTCTCACTTTCTCTTTCACCCTATAACCCACTCCTCTTTGATAGTCAGATCTCTCCCCAGTACTTTACTTAGTATCTCATATTGATCGACCGGGGACGAATCAACGTCAGATACATTACCAGATCCCTCACTTTGTTGTTGAGACTGCCTATCAAGCTGTGACCTCTGAAGCTTCGCTACCATTTTTTCCTGTATAAAGAAAACATTAGAAACAAAAATTAAAAACATTAGAAATAAGAAAACAATAATATTCACTTACATAATATTGTTGAGCTGCCTCGGTGACAAAGAATTTTGTCGATTTTTTCATATGAACATCCCTCCAAGTATCAACAACATGCGCATATGGGTGCTTCTATACAAATGTAAACAAAATGTTTTAGAATATTTTATTTTAAAAAATTAAATTAACATTTTCACTTACATATTCGTGACGCTTAGCTGCCAACAAATTTTGTGCCTTGTGTTGTTACATACTTCATTTGTTTTCTGTTTGCTTGGTTTTTAGCGGAGCGAGCCAAAAATCTTTTGCTAAAAAATAACTCAAAAATATTCTTTCATGTCTCCTTAGTGCAATGGTCAGGTGGCTTAGAGAGGACATTCTCCCAATTTTCTGGTCCCGCGTAATGATTTTGAAGTGTTTATGTCTGATGTTCTTTCTCTCACGATATATTTTGCCCATCTCCTTATAGATAGTTGCCAGAACTGACTCACGTTGTGGATGACCGTCTATATTATAATAATACTGCATTAAGAAAAAAAATTAGATGACTTTGTAAATAATGCAAATAAATAATGTAGAGCATAAGATTTGTAATTTCTTACCCTCATACGATCAAGCACTTGATCCTTAAACTGTTGAGGTAAATCAACAAAATTCAATGTCCCGAACACAACATTGTAACTTGAGTTCCCAACATGCGAATAAAAGCTTGATCCTCCTGCCCAACCACTTTGTTCATCACAGGATCAAGCTCTAAATCAAATGGTTTACCGGCTTTTTTCCTTCCGTCTTCAAGAACATTATTACTAACAAGGCCTCGAACCTTTCTTCTCGTCAGCAGGGCATTAAAATTTATTAACAATAACCAATATTAGTATTGTTGTTATATTTCTCTAACAATATAATTTCCAAAAATAATTTTGATATAAAATATTTAACCTGACTCGCAAGATGATGGTACCCTAGAAGGATCTGGCGGGTCTCGACCACCACCATCTCTGTCGTGATAGGTTGCATTATTAGCTAACATTATACTTCAGTTTAAAATTTATTACTTAGTAATTAGCAACAAATTAAATTAGAACTATACTAGTTAATATCACATTCAATTTGTAGACATAATAATTACAAAAAAGTTTATCATATTTCAATATATAGTTCTATTACACAAATAGAAAGACTAAACAGAGTAATCACTATCATTTCCATCAGTAATTGGGGACACATTTTCATATTCACAAAGCTCAACTAGCAATTCATCCTCTGCATCTACGACTTCCTCATGTTCTGGCATATCACCTTCATCGTTACCCTCTTCATCAGCCTCAACATATGCAGCAGGTTGATCATATTGCATAATCAATTCTCCGAGGTCCAAAGTCAACACAAAAATTGATGAGCTTGTTTCATGTACAACATCAATAACATCATTTTCCTTGTGGATGCCAAAAATCCACCAAATAAAAACTCTTTAGTCCCAGGTTGGAACATAGGGACAAAGGTCACTTATTCATGCTATTAGGCCCGAGCCTGTAGGCCTTGTTGAATATAAGAGATCATCTCCTCAGAAACAACACATTATGAGCCACAAGGTTTGACCCTGCTAAGCTAAGGGGCCACATTGAATACTGCAAGAGGATAGGTGCACAAGGCCCTCACATAGTGAGGTCCGACGTGCCCGCGCAAGGCTGACATGCTCACGGGTCAAGATGCACTCATACGCGTAAACGCTGCCAAAGACGCCCAGGACATACACCCGTGGATGCTCAATATTCCATGCTCATAAAAGACCCAAAGAACGCACTTAGACCCCCATACGCCTACACTCTCATTGGGTCCTCGGGCCATCAGGCATGCACCTCCTAGTGAGGCCATCAGGCACGCGCCACCAGTGAGGCCCTCCATGGCCCCAAGGTGGCCTCGCCACTTAGACCCAAGGTGGCCTCACCACTTAGGCGCAAAGTGGCCTCGCCCATGGCCCCAAGGTGGCCTCACCACTTAGGCCCAAGGTGGCCTCGCCCATGGCCCCAAGGTGGCCTCGCCACTTAGGCCCAAAGTGGCCTCGCCCATGGCCCCAAGGTGGCCTCGCCACTTAGGCTCAAAGTGGCCTCCCCCATGGCCCCATGGTGGCCTCGCCACTTAGGCTCAAAGTGGCCTCGCCCATGGCCCCAAGGTGGCCTCGCCAGTTAGGCCCAAGGTGGCCTCGCCACTTAGGCTCAAAGTGGCCTCGCCCATGGCCCCAAGGTGGCCTCGCCACTTAGGCTCAAAGTGGCCTCGCCCATGGCCCCATGGTGGCCTCGCCACTTAGGCCCAAGGTGGCCTCGCCACTTAGACTCAAAGTGGCCTCGCCCATGGCCCCCAAGGTGGCCTCGCCACTTAGGCTCAAAGTGGCCTCGCCCATGCCCACGGAGTGGCCTCGCCAAATAGGCCCCATGGTGGCAGCCTCGCACATAGCCTCATGGGAGTCACATCCGCAACACATTTGGCCCCGTGAACAGCCAAGAGAGTCGCACCATCAATAAGCCTTCCGAGGGGGCCTCGCAAAGGAATGAGAGCTACGTCACCTAGTGGCCACATGAGTAAAGCCATGCACCAAGGGTCCCATTCCTTACACCTTGAGACCCCTATGCTTAGAGGCTCTAATAGGAGTCAAATGGGACGTACTTGTACGACCTAGTACTGAGTACGGACACCAGTACCAGTGGGACTGCTGGGGTAAGAGTTATGGCCCGTACGTCTACGGCCAAGGGTCAGAGTCGACACCACTACCACCTGCGCCACTACGCCTGCCGCCACTCATCAGACATGGGTACAGACAAGTAGTGGAGACATCCTCCTGACACCTGCTCCTATACTGATGTACGACCACAACCTCTGAAGCCACTCCCCTGACGTAGTACTTATGTACCATTTGGTCCCCTGGACCACCATGTATCTAAGGCCATTAGAGCCTACTATAAAATGGACTGGAACACCACCTGAAGGGGGGTTGGAAAATTCATTGTATGCAGAGGCTATTAAGCAATATACATTTTTCACTCCATTGTTCATCTGTGTTTATCCTCTCATAAGTTAATTCTAAGTTCTTATCTAAACATCGTTGTATTTACCTTTGAGTTTTCCGACCTAATTTTGTTGACGAGATTTCACCGTCAACAGTTTGGCGCCGTCTGTGGGAAGAACAAGCATCAAGCCAGTGTTCTTCCATCATTTCCAACAAAGAAAGATGCTAAGACGTTCAAAACGCCTACGGCAAATACAAGAGGTTGAGGTTCGCCGACACGAAGTAGAGCGGTGGCCTTCCAAGAAAGACCCCCCTCTGCCCGAGCATGGAGGTGGACCAGAAGAACCTCTTCCCCAGAGGAGGAGAGGGAAGCATTGTCCCCAGCTACCCAGCCCGACAGAGGTCGTTCAGAGCCACTAGTGTATCCACTTAACCGGCGCCGGTTGACCCCACGCTCAGGCCACCGGGACCCCGGTCCCTCGACGCACTGGCCAGGCAAGGGTCCCGGGGTACGCTTGGTAAGTTCCAGCTCAAGGACGCGCTTCTACAAGGATGAGATTCACGAGTTGCATAAAAAGACTAGGAGGCTGGAAGCCATGATAGAGAACACGCAAAAGGTTTTAAACAACCTACGGCAAGGGAAGTCAAGCATACCCCTCCCAAAGCGTAAAGGGAAGGAGCATGGAAAAGGGGAAAACACTGTCCCCATAGACGATGGGGGAACCCAACTTTCTGCCAGTAAAACCCCCCAGGCAAAGTACCATGGGGGACATAGGCCAACGAAGTGTCCCCAGGAGCATAGGCAGAGAGAAGATGATGGTCATAAGAACAAGGCCGAAGTCCCCCCAAAAGGGGCACCCCCTGGCCTAAGAAAAAGGCTCCATGGGGAGAGGTCAGAAGTAAGGGACATACCCCCCGCGGTTCCACCGAGGGACACAGCCAAGGCAAGGGATCAGCCCGAGAACCCGCAAAATTCCTTATGCAAAAAGAGGAGGGGACTAGACACCAAAATGCGAAGCCCTCGAGGCAAGATCACCACTGCACTTGGGGGGCACATGGATGACGGAGAATTCGACCGTGATTCACCCTTCACAAGGGAGATTCAGGCTGAACAAATGCCCACTGGCTTCAGAGAGCCTCACATGACTCCGTACGAGGGTACTACAGGCCCAAAATATCACTTAGACTCCTTCAATAAGTTGATGAGGTTAAGGGGGCTCAACAGCAGAGCAAAATGTCATTGCTTCGTCGTTACTCTTAAAGGAGTGGCGTACAAATGGTTCAGGAGGCTAAGGCCAGGAACAGTCAAGTCATGGCAACAATTCTCTGATGAATTTCTTCAGCAACACCATGCAGCGTGTGACTACGTCATGCCAACTACCAGCCTTGCTAACATCAAACAAGGCGAGAATGAAGGTTTGAAGGACTACATCCATAGGTTCAGTATAGAAGCAACAAAGGTGGGAGATTTAAACAAAGCGGAGCTCAAGATGGCTATTATAGCCGGAGTTCGTCCAGGAAGCAAGTTATGGAGTAACATGCACAAAAGAGAAGTTTCAAATTTGGACGACTTCTTCGAGAGAGCACAGAGGTACATACGTGTGGAAGAGGGCCATCAGAACTTCCAGGTCGAAGAAAGCGAACCTTCCTCCAATGGCCATACTACCAATATGTCTAGGGATTCCATATAGAAGGGGGGCATCGTACTAGAGGGGTCGCTGACCAAGTTGGAGATCGAACGAAGACCATCTAGCAATGAAATTCCCTACCCGAGGGGAGATCACCTCAAAAGCAGACGCTTGAGAAAAGGGTCTCCAAAGCAGACGCTTGCAAAAAGGGTCTCCAAAGTAGACGCATGCAAAAAGGGTTTCATAATTAGACGCCCGTAAGAAGGGTCTCCAAAGTAGACGCTTGCAAAAAGAGTCTCATAATTAGACGCCCGTAAAAAGGGTCTCCAAAGTAGACGCTAGCAAAAAGGGTCTCAAAGTAGACGCTTCCAAAAAGGGTCTCAAAGAAGACGCTTGCAAAAAGGGTCTCAAAGAAGACGCTTGTAAAAATAGTACTATGCCTAATGACGAGAAGGACGCTTCTAGCAACAAATAATAAGCGCGCGCGAAAATATATAAAAGGATAACTAGAACCCAAGGGGTCAATATATCCTTATAGGTGCAACCAAGGTGCACCAAAGAGAGACCTATCGAACCACCTTTCGCGTGGGTTCCAAAGGACCTCGAGCATGATGAATACCAAAAAAAAAAAAAAGAGAAAAAAAATGGATAATAAAAAAGAGAAGAGTCTACAAGAACGCCTAAAGGCCTCCCTATAGACTGGGGGGCAAGTGTGGATGCCAAAAATCCACCAAATAAAAACTCTTTAGTCCCAGGTTGGAACATAGGAACAAAGGTCACTTATTCATGCTATTGGGCCCGAGCCTATAGGCCTTGTTGAATATAAGAGATCATCTCCTGAGAAACAACACATTATGAGCCACAAGGTTTGGCCCTGCTAAGCTAAGGGGCCACATTGAATACTGCAAGAGGATAGGTGCACAAGGCCCTCACATAGTGAGGTCCGACGTGCCCGCGCAAGGCTGACATGCTCACGGGTCAAGATGCACTCATACACGTAAACGCTGCAAAAGACGCCCAGGATATACACCCGTGGATGCTCAATATTCCATGCTCATAAAAGACCCAAAGAACGCACTTAGACCCCCATACGCCTACACTCTCATTGGGTCCTCGGGCCATCAGGCATGCACCTCCTAGCGAGGCCATCAGGCACGCGCCACCAGCGAGGCCCTCCATGGCCCCAAGGTGGCCTCGCCACTTAGGCCCAAGGTGGCCTCGCCCATGGCCCCAAGGTGGCCTCGCCACTTAGGCCCAAGGTGGCCTCGCCCATGGCCCCATGGTGGCCTCGCCACTTAGGCCCAAGGTGGCCTCGCCCATGGCCCCAAGGTGGCCTCGCTAGTTAGGCCCAAGGTGGCCTCACCACTTAGGCTCAAAGTGGCCTCGCCCATGGCCCCAAGGTGGCCTCGCCACTTAGGCTCAAAGTGGCCTCGCCCATGGCCCCATGGTGGCCTCGCCACTTAGGCCCAAGGTGGCCTCGCCACTTAGACTCAAAGTGGCCTCGCCCATGGCCCCCAAGGTGGCCTCGCCACTTAGGCTCAAAGTGGCCTCGCCCATGCCCACGGAGTGGCCTTGCCAAATAGGCCCCATGGTGGCAGCCTCGCACATAGCCTCATGGGAGTCACATCCGCAACACATTTGGCCCCGTGAACAGCCAAGAGAGTCGCGCCATCAATAAGCCTTCCGAGGGGGCCTCGCAAAGGAATGAGAGCTACGTCACCTAGTGGCCACATGAGTAGAGCCATGCACCAAGGGTCCCATTCCTTACACCTTGAGACCCCTATGCTTAGAGGCTCTAATAGGAGTCGAATGGGACGTACTTGTACGACCTAGTACTGAGTACGGACACCAGTACCAGTGGGACTGCTGGGGTAAGAGTTATGGCCCGTACGTCTACGGCCAAGGGTCAGAGTCGACACCACTACCACCTGCGCCACTACGCCTGCCGCCACTCATCAGACATGGGTACAGACAAGTAGTGGAGACATCCTCCTGACACCTGCTCCTATACTGATGTACGACCACAACCTCTGAAGCCACTCCCCTGACGTAGTACTTATGTACCATTTGGTCCCCTGGACCACCATGTATCTAAGGCCATTAGAGCCTACTATAAAATGGACTGGAACACCACCTGAAGGGGGGTTGGAAAATTCATTGTATGCAGAGGCTATTAAGCAATATACATTTTTCACTCCATTGTTCATCTGTGTTTATCCTCTCATAAGTTAATTCTAAGTTCTTATCTAAACATCGTTGCATTTACCTTTGAGTTTTCCGACCTAATTTCGTTGATGAGATTTCACCGTCAACAATCCTCATCAGAATTGTCCTTAATTTCCCAATTTTGTCGATGATTCACATCTTCTACAACTTTCCAATCACGACCTCTAAGCAGATCATCGAGATAGAAAACTTTCTTAGCTTGGCTAGCAAGTATATACAACTCATCTTTGTATCATTCACCATTGACGTTTATACTGGTGATATTATTTTCAATGATTGTTTTCTTCCTTCTTGGATTTGTATTTAAACCATTTGCATCGAAAATAATGCCACTGAATATGCACCAGTGAAAGATAATGTCACTATTTCTTCAAGCGTGCCATAATAATTAAAACCTTATGTTCTCGTAACAGACACCCACCATTCTGTGTGGTGTGCTTTTTATCCCGGTCGTGTGCAATAAATAGAACACCATTGACTATATAACCTTGATAATAGGTTGCCAAATGATCTGACCTAGATGCTAAAGCTAACAATTCATCATCATTTTCCAAAGACCCAAGCTTGTGCAAGTCATATATCTAAATACATAAAACTGTATTAGATTCACAAAAGATGTCATTATTAAATGAAACTTCAAAGTTCAAAGCTACCTTCTTATGAAACCACGAACAAATTTTTTTCCTATGCAAACAATCACGATCACCATCCTGGTATTTTTGTCTAATCTCTTGTAGGTGTTCGCTGTTAATTAGAATATTGTTACGATTCTTGATAACAAAAAACTTATAATAACTACACATGTTCTAATTTAAAAGGGAAGAAAAAAGAGCAAATGTCTTAATCCGATCATTTTAGAAAATTTTATTATTTTAAATGTTTTATGATGTCTGATGAGAAGTGTTATTCCTAGACAAACTTGGTTTTTTATGATCTTTTATTACTTAATTAATTATTACTATAGTTAACAATAACTATTTTTTTTTATTCATGGTAAAATTTATTTAAATTTATCTCATGTTATTTTATGATAACTTATGTTATTTTATAATGACTTCCTTTTTTCGCAAATTATTTATGATAATAAACATATTTTATAATTAAATTATTTTTCTATTTATAATTACCAAATTAATAAATATAATTTAATAATTGTAAAGTAAGTTAAATTTATTTATAATAATTACATTTATATTAAACAACCATAATTTATTTATTTTTAAATTTTTTAATAAATACTAACATTTTAGTATTATTATTAATTTTATTACTAAAAAATCTGAAAAAAATAAATTATATTTTGGCATTGGACCTCTTATTTGATGGGCTTAAATGCATTCAAATAATATATGTGTTGTTTGGTAACACTTAAAAAAATAGTTTTTTATTTAATTAATTAAAATTTTGATAATTAAATATAAAACAATATTTGGTAACTCAATTTTTATATTTTATTTTTAAAGATTTTAATTAAAATTCATTAAATTTTGAAAATAGAATTTTTTCACTTTCAAAATTTTTTTAAATCGTTTTATACTTTTTGTTTTTTTTTCTTCTCTTCTTCAAATCAACACCTCATTTTATATTGTTAAACAAAAAAAATGTTATCAAACGTATTTATTTTTTTATTTAAAAAAACAAAAAACAAAAATAGTTACCAAACATATTTTTATTTTTTAAAAATAAAGAAACAAAAATAAAAAATAATATTTCTATTTTTGTGTTTAAAAAATTCAAAAATAAAAATTTTACCAAACACTACCGTAATTTTTAATATATCAGTAGAACTCTTGGTGCTTAAATAAATTGAGACTACATCCTAATACAACATGGAAACCCAGTTCCCAAGCATTCAAAATAATAAAAGAAAAACTACCAAGCAATGGAAGCAAAACAAAATCCCCACACAAAAACCGAAAAGAAAATAAATAACATATTTATATTTATGCATACACAATACAAACAACGCACATAAGAAGATAAATGAAAGCCAACAATTTTTTCAATTTACAAATTACACAAACACATTTAAAAAAAACAGATTACTTCAGAGTATTCCTTCTTTGCATACTTCTTTCAGTTCATAAATAGTTCTTCAAAACAATGCAATATTAAGATCCAACATATATTAAATAGTTGACAAACAAACTTTAAAAGATGTTGACAAACCACAAGCTCTAGCTTACCTCTAATTTATCAAATAAAATAGAAAATAATTCGAAATTGGATTGTATTAAGAAATAAGATATGACATGCATTCCTCTAGTATTTTCCCTTCTTAAAATATGCTTTATAGAAATGCTCCACTAAGATCCCTTGCTTCACTGAACCTTACAAACATACAAACAAATCTTGAACACAAGAACATAAATAGGAAAACAAGTTACAAAAAAAAGACAAAGACAAATTAACCCCACCTATCTGAGACTGAGCCGAGACAGAAGCCACCGTAGCCGAGAGAGAAGAAGCGAGGTCGAAGGGAGAGTGACAAAAGGAGGATTGGGGGGTATGAGAGAGATGGGGCAAAGGGTACAGACATGAGACTGAGATTGGGAAAGCGAGAGAATGAGAAGGAGGATGCTTGCCGTTGCCTGAGAGAGAAGAGAAGATGCGAGAGAGGAGAAGAGAACTACGGAGAGGAGAAATGAAGAGGGCTGCAAAAATTTTAAATTGTAAAAGTATTAGCGGTGGGCCCCGCGCTATTAAAAATGTTCGCCGCTAATAAAAACGATTACCGGCCGCTAATACTATTAGCGGCGGATAGTTCGCATCTAATAAAGGTGATTATGCGTCGCTAATAAATCTTAAAAAAACTTGCCCGCACATTTTATTTGGTATATTAGCGGCGTGAGTCCGCCGCTAATAGATATTATTATATATATATTTTAAAATAATCACCCATTATTAGCGCGCGGTCCTAATAACCTGTACAATACAGGCAGACTGGGTCCGCCGCTAATAGTGACGCCGCAAATAGCTTTAATTCTTGTAGTGAATATTGTTTCTTTTATTAATCAAACAAAAATTAAACTTAGAAGTTAATTTCTTATTATAAAAATAAATACAAATTTTGGTTTTTTATTATACATTTTTGTTTAACCAAAATAGAAAACAACTACTTAGTTACTTTTTAAATACCACAAAACAGAAAAGAAACTTTTTGGTTAATCAAATATAACATAAACTAAAATATTATTTTTAATTCTGGTCATCTTCTCTAGTAACCGTGAAAAAACATATACTTACCACATATCAAAATGACCACAATGAAAAATAAGTCACAATAGTACCACCTATGAGTCAAATCCACTAGAGTACATAATAGATTCACTAAATTACATTATTAATAATAATAATTTTGTTCATCTGATGTTAAAACAATAATTATGTTCATATAATGTTAAAACAGAATAAAAGAGTGGGTAGCAATAATAATGCACTTTTTGTTAGTGATAATTAAGAGTTGTTGCCAATAGTAATGTATATTTTTTTGGTCATGGACTTGGACTCATGGTCACATATTGATAATAAAAGTGCTGATAAGTTGCTTGTGAAAATGCTTCAGTCTGGAATGGCTGGAGGATTGGAAACTCTATGTGGGCAAGCATTTGGAGCAGAGCAATTCCACAAACTGGGAACATATACCTACACTGCCATAATCTCCCTCACATTGATTTGTCTCCCAGTTTGTGTGCTTTGGAATTTCATGGATAAATTTTTGTCTCTTGTAGGCCAAGACCCTCTAATATCTACTGGAGTTCGCTGTTTTTCGATGTGGCTTATCCCTGCTCTGTTCGCTTCTGCTATCCTCAAGCCTTTAACTCGCTATTGCCAAACTCAGAGCTCAATAGTTCCAATGCTTTTGACTACCGTTGTCGTTTTAGCTTTTCATATCGCCACATGTTGGATTCTTATTTACAAGCTGGAAATAGGTAAAAATGGAGCGGCTATAGCAATCAGTCTGTCTACTTGGTTGAATGTTGTGTTATTGGGGTTTTATGTTATGTGTTCTTCTGTCTTTGAGAAAACTCGGATTGCCTTCTCTAAAGAAGCTTTTCTAAGTGTTGGGGAGTTCTATCGCTATGCAGTCCCTTCTGCTGTAATGGTTTGGTAAATTTTTCTCTTTTCAAATTTTGTTTTAATATATTGTATCTGCTTTTGGCATCACTTTTTTATTTTTATTTTTTTTACTTATTAACCTTGCACACTTGTGAAAATAGTCTTAAATGGTGGTCATGTGAGCTGCTTATACTGCTCTCTGGTCTTCTACCGAATCCAAAGCTGGAGACTTCAGTGCTATCGATATGGTATGTTACAAATTCACCATCTATGCTCTGTGCTGTTGAGAAAATACAATGCAAGGATAAAATTGGTAAATTTGAAGTGTTAAGGGCAGGGGCTGATACAATGTTAGTCACAGTCAAAATATATAGAAAGAACGTCTCTGGGCCTATCATAGCTATGACAACTTAAGCCGCACCTGAAACTTTCTTTAAAAGGAGCCTTTCTAATCCTTGTTGACATTGCTTACTAGGTTGAGATAGCCTCAGTTTATAAACTAGCATTGGTAAACGGTCAATACTATGATACTTTCACCGCTAACTTATTTTTGTTTTTATATAATTAGTTCTATTGTAAATTTGATGTGCTTATATTTAGTTTTTCTTTATGATCTTTTCCAATCAGCCTAACCATCTCAACATTGCACTTCACCATATCATACGGAGTTGGAGTTGCTACAAGGTTTGCCTTTTGATGCATTTTTTTTCGTTTCACTTGCGTACTTTGCGTGATTAATTAGAAAGCCCTTGTATATGTAGCCTCTATAGATATATAAATATATATTAACAAAATGACCTTGGCCACTACTGATAAATTGAAAAAATACATACATTTCGCATTTGATCTTGGCCATGTGATCAAGTATTGTATAAGGAATGAAACTCTAATTATAATGTATAACAAAATGTATATGATAGTCTCACATATGAATTAGAGGTACATGATGACAATGAATTGTTTTTAAAAACATCCCTTTCGATCTGGTAATACATGGAACAAAGTAATTGTTATGTATCGCTGAAACGTGAAGAGAAAGGGGTTGGAATAAAAGAGTGACACAATGTTGATTTCATATTGGTTTTACAGCACAAGAGTGTCGAACGAATTAGGTGCTGGTAAACCAGAAGCAGCGCGGTTAGCTGTTTGGGCAGCAATCTTTATAGCAACAACAGAGGCAGCAACTGTGAGCACTATTCTCTTCCTGTGTCGTTCTTTTGTGGGTTATGCTTACAGCAATGAGAAACAGCTCGTGAATTATATTGCTGTCATGACTCCTCTGATATGTCTCTCAGTGTTTATGGACAGCTTACAGGCTGTTCTTTCAGGTTAGTATGTTGTCTCTTGTTCATCCTTTAACTAATAAAAGCTTGAATCCAGGGCTTTTTTTTATCAGCAGCTGGTGGTTAGCAACTTAGTCAACTTTTTCATTCAATCTTTTCACTTAAATAAATGTTAATTACATCATCACACAGCGAATGCTATTATATTGTTAACCTTTTCACACCTTTAATCCAAAGATTTTATATACAACTACAACCATCTCTTCACTAATATTAACTGGTTTTCTTGTCATTTTTTGTGGTTTCTGAAAATAAAATAAGTAGAAGCAATTATTATTATTATTATTAACTTGACATGGCTTCAGGAGTAGCTAGAGGGAGTGGGTGGCAACACATAGGAGCCTACATTAATCTTGGTGCATTTTATGTGGCTGGACTTCCCATGGGTATTGTTCTTGGTTTTGTTCTACATTTAAGGGGGAAGGGCCTTTGGATTGGAATAGTAATTGGTTCAGCAGTCCAATCAACTCTTCTTTTCTTTGTTACAATTTTCACCAATTGGAAAAAACAGGTACGATATATTTATAAATATACTCTAATAGTTGTTGATGTATGATTGCAGTACTTAAGGCTGAAAAACTAGGCGTAGGCGACATGTAATAACTATAATTACGTAAACAATTCAGGCAATCAAGGCAAGAGAAAGGGCTTTCCTAAAGACATCTTCTTCGGCTGGACAATGAATCGAAACCATAAAGTAGTAAAGGAAACAATTCATGAGTCTTTAACATTCATAACTATATTTTATAGGATCGATGGATTATGAAGTGTAGTTCCTCTTAGATATTCCCATGGAATATAGAAACTCAAATTTAATAGAAATATCGAGACACTGCTGTAAGAATTTTTAGAAACTTCACAGACAAGCATATGTATAAAATGTGAAAATTCTATATAAAAAGTAATAAATAATATTTGATAATGTATAAATTTAATTTCTAAAAAAATAAAAATTCAAACAACATTTGTATATCTATTCTATATAAAAATTGTGTAGATAATTGAAATTCTTAGTTTTAACTGTTTTTTATTTTTGTCTCTTAATTTCAACTAAATATTCTTATATTTAACATAATATTTTATGTTTAACGATAGATTGCAAACATGACTTAAACTTAAATAAAATTAAATAAATAAATAATTAAATAATTTAAAATATGATATTTTTGAGTTATAAATTTGTGTGATAGTTTATTTTTTATCAAGTGATTGAAGTTCTTTTTCTTCATCAAATTCCCCAAAGGACATTGTGAGATACAATAGAAACTAAAAATAGTTTATGCATGTATACTATTGTCTACAATATGACTTTTCTATTCTTATTTTATTTTTATTATTAATTTCTTTTTAAATATTATTGTATTTTATTTATATGTCATGTAGCCATGTAAATATATATCTATGTTAATATTGTGTTTAGATATCATTTATGTAGATATTATTTATATAAACATTTAAATGTACTATAGAATTATAATAATTCATTCTATTATATATATATAATTTTTTTTTTTTAAAACAATGAACCATTTTTATTAAAATTATAGACAATGTTTGTAACTTTAAAACTAAGCAAACATGCATTGCACGTTGCTTCTACCTAGTCCATATCTCTTCTATATAATAAGTGTGTAGATAACATAAATTTTTGGTTTTAACGGTTTTTTTTCGTTAACTTTAACAAAATATTCTTATATATAACAGAATATTCTTATATTTAACGGTAGATTGTAAACATGTATTAAACTTAAATTAAATTAAATAAATAATCAATTAAACAAATCAAACTATGATATTTTTTAGATATTTTACAATGACAATTATTTAATGTTGACACGGTTTTTCGCCAACAGTGTATTACGAAGATTAGCTGGAATAAACTAGTGCTTAAGGGTAAACCGTAAGGAGAATAATCACTCTTCAAGTTACTTATAATAATATAGTAAGATCACTCGTTCTTTTTTACGTGGTTCGGATGTTAAAATCCTCATAGTCCATGAGTCAATAGTATTAGTGTATGTTTCTCTCTATTTTGACAGAATATTTGCATTACACAGAGAAAATCCAACCCCTTTTCTATCCAAGGTCTTGGTATTTATAGGAGAATGATCCCTGGGTAGGTGTTGGGGTCATCCCGTGATCACTTGATCCCTCACATCATCTCTGTGACACTAATGATTAACATTTACATTTTATATTGAGCTATGGTTTAATCATTAGGTAAAATGGATCATGGGTCGCGTGGTCTAAATCAGGCGTGTGATGTCTGATCATGCACGTTTATATTGCGTATCCGGGAATTCGGGAGTAAATAGACACGTGATGTCTGTTTACGCACGTTTATATTGCGTGGTCAACTTTATAAAGATCCTGGGGTACGTCAGACCTCTGGCGTACCACGAGCTAGCGTAATGTCAGCTCGTGCCTTTTGATGCTATACTCCACAAATGGTTCCAGGCAGTATGTTGCTTTGAACTCATCAACTCGAGCTATTTGCTTAGGGAATCGTGCTAAATTCCCCCGGATGAAAAGTGAACACGTGGAACATCGATTATAGCCTTTTGCTAGTCAGCTGTACCCGAGCTGCCTAAAAAGATACGTGCTGATTTTCAACGAGTACAATTGCCCCCCAAGTCCCTGCTCGTGTTCTATGACATCACTTCTGACTTTCACGGTAGGGACTTTTAAACTTCCATTGCGATTATCCAAGCCCTGCCCATCATTTGAGTACTGGACACGTGGAACGCCGTGATTGGCGTCTATTCGGGTTTCGATGATTGTATTAAATGGCTTGGCCACCTTTTTGCCACCGTTTCATATTTCGAATCATGACCCTCGTATCTCGCATTAGCTTGATTAGACGGTCCTCGTTTCCTTGTGCCTTTTACGTATAAATAGGCTTGCAATTTTCAGTACTCATCACCTTTCATTTGAAATTTTTCTTCATTTTCTCTCTTCCGAGCCTCAAAAACTCTTCTTCTTCTAATTAAAACCCTAGAAATCCCCATAATCTCGCCACAAAAAAAACCCTCGGAAGCCCGGTCATCAAGGATTTCCCCAGGAGTCCTCCTTCTACGTTGCTTGAAACTTTCATTTGAAGAACATACTGTAAGTTTCCTATTTTTCGTGTGTTTCAATTTTCTTCATTTTTCTTTGCCGTGTGAATCTGCACTTTATAGTCACCAACAGTAGGTTGTTCCTAAATAACTTTGGTGCATAGGTTTCAATTTTAGGTGTATTGAGAAGATCCTAAAACATGTCTAGGATTGTGATGTTCATAACTAGGTAATTTCTGGGTGATTTCTGGGTAAGTTTAGAAAATACCCATTCGGGATATGGAAGACGAGAGGTTTTTAGGGTATAAAACCGGGTAGCTTAGGGGTCACGTTTCTTAGGAAATTTTTCTTTAAAACCCTTTCCCCAAGGCAAGTAATGGCCTGACTCTGCTGACACATGGATCCCTGAATATCAGGGGTCTGTTGGAAACCTAGGCACGTGGTATAGGCAACGCGCGGCATCACACGGGCTGATATTGCATCAGCTCGCGTGTTAGGACCCCTGGCCTTTGTTGTTTCTCCTGTTCAAAAAATTCTACGTCGCCCACTAAAAACTCTGTCGTTTTTATTTGATAGGCGAGCTGATGGCACCCAAGAAAGGTGCATCCAAGAAGAACATAGCTGGCTCGTCGTCCCAGCAATCTTGCAAGGGAAAGGAGGTCGTCCCTGATTCCCCCTACCTGAGTTCGGCCCTGTGGTGGAGAAGGAGGCCGTGGTCGCTCCTGACGCCTTTTTCAAGGCCGAAAGGATTGTCTCCAAGATAATGACCCAAGGAAGGGTCAACAAGATCCTGCTGTCCCATAACATCGAGGCTGGGATGGGGGCTCTCATCGCCCGACCTCCCTACGAGGGGAGCAGAGCTGTGCACCACTCCAGGACGATTTCGTGGCCTGGAGCGATGAACACTTAAAGGTCGGGGCCTTTCTCCCCCTCGGCCAGTACTTCGCGGACTTCCTCAATTATGTGAGGTTGGCGCCATTTCATCTTCCCCCGGACTCCTATCGTCTACTGGCCGGGCTGAGGTATCTCTTCCTGAAGCAGATGTGGGAGGTCCCCACCCCTGCGAATATCCTTTATTTCTTCTGCCTCAAGGCCAACCTGGATCAACGGGGACGAGGCGACGGGTTCTACTATCTGACCCGCTTCCCGAATTCATCCGTAGTCATCGAACTGCCCAGCTATCCCAACGACTTCAAAGATCAGTTCTTTATGTCGAATGGGTTTCGCAATTTCGAATACCATTACTTCAACTGTCCTCGTATGTTTCCTTTCTATTCTCAGCTCACGAAATTATTATTATTTTTTATTCTTGGATTTTTCGCGTGTATACTGATTAGAGCATCATCGTGCAGCCATTTTTGCGAGGACGGGAAAATCAGTGACCCTTGGTGGTCAATATGATACCCTGGCGGGGCTTCTGCCCAGTGCGAAGGACTACCGCCAGCTCGTGTCTGATGAGACGATGTTGGTGTGTAAGTTAATCTCCGCAGGCCAAACTCTAGCCTTGAGGAGGACGCAGGCTACTTACACAGTAGCTTGCGAGCTGGCGCCCATCCCCGAGGGAGGCTCCGCGGTCAACGATGGCGACGAGCAGGAAGAAGAGCCTGAGGTGCCGCTTGTGCGAAAGAGGTGAACTCCTGAGATCGCTCGGGAACCTGATGTGGAACGAGCTCAGTCGTGGCAGCAGCCGGTCCCTCCGGCCAAGGTAACCCATATCCCTTTCGGGACCTAGACAGGGCTGCCGAAAACTTAGGCTAGTTAGGTTTGACCCAAACTAGCTCGTACATCGTCACGAAAACGACCCTACCGTAATATAACCTTGCTCCAGTGCGTAGATCAATTAGTACTTCGTTATGACATGGGCCATCCTAGGGGCACCGTAGTAGTAGACAACACCTTGTCTTTTAGGTTGGCCTTCTTTGAGGAGTATGGGACCAACCTTAGGTCGTGGCCCTCCCTTCTCAAGGGTATAGTTGCTCCAGGACTTAGACAATACACAAAGGAGTCCAATCCTGAGGTAGAGCCTGACCTGGAACCTCCCATAATCCAAGAAGTGGTTGACTTAGATTCTCCTTCCCCTATAGCAGTTCTGAGGCCGGAGGTCGTGGAAATAGACTCCCCCTCTAGCTCGGAGGGTAGGATTTTTTGTTACTTTATACGTATTTTCTTGGTAAACTGATGAGCCTATATGCATACTTAGCACATTTCCCATTCTTTTTCACAACGAGGGGAACTTAACATCCACTCGATGTTCCAGGAAGGGAGATCCAGTGAGGGTCCCCTTGTCAAGAAACTTCGGCCCACTTCAAAGAAAACGCCCCTCTCGGCCATGATTGCTTCCAAATCCTCGGCTAAGGGGAAAGGCTCGGGCTCGGGAGCTCTGCCCGCGCGCACCCCCGGAGAAGAGGGGTCCGGCTGCACCCCCTCCTCGCTTTCCCCCGGCTCCTGCTTGGGACCAGGTAGCATCGGTTGGTCCCCCAACTCCAGTGGTCTCAGCCGCTACTGTTCGCATCCCCGTCAACGTCCAGGATTTGGAGAAAATTCCAAACACTTTTCGGGGGACCGTCTACGAGACGGCGAACTACGCGGTGGAGCATTTTTATAAGGCCAAGCCCAACGACCTGAGGGCGATCGAGGAGAGGAGCCCGGAGAACGTCATGGAATCTGCCCTGGGGGTGAACCTCATAGTAAGCATTCTTCCTGACCTGACTTTTATTATTTTTCCCTGGTATATTCCTAACTATTTCTTTGCTTTTTGTAGGCAGTCCTGGCTCAACATTGCAGCATATCTCGGGCCAGGGCCAAGAATGATGAAATCAAGGCCGAGCTCCAGACTGCTCAAGCCACCTTGACTGCGGCCCAAGCTGCTCTCGCCACCTCTCAAAAGAGTGAACAAGGTGCCAAGGCTGCCTTGGCGGCGGCCCAAGCGGGTGAACAGGTGGCAAAGGCTACTTTAACCACGACACAAGAGGGCGAGCAGGCGGCAAAGGCTGCCTCGGCAGCCCTTCAGGCCGAGCTCGAGGGGGCCAAGGCCAAAAAGTTGGAGGTCGAGGCGGCTATTCAAGAGGAGAAGAAGGCATTGACATCCTCCATGGAGAGCATGTTGTACCACTACTGGGCCTTCAATCAGGAGGGAAACTTCTCCTTCATGGCCTTCAAAGTGTGGGGGCACTACCTCGAGAAGTTCAAGGCTCGGATACAACAAGAGCTACAGTCTGAGACCGGGGAGGCCTTTGTCGCTAGCGAGCAGTAGATCGAGGAGGTGATGTCCTCAGAGCGGCCTAGAGGGTCTTAGTTTTTATTTGCCCTTTTTTTATGTTGTATATTTTTCTTTTGTGAACGTTAAGCACGAGGTTATTCTCCTCGAGACAATTTATATATATTATTTTCAGTTTATCTAAGTTTTATTTATTCCTTGATCTCTTTCTCATGCCTTATGATGTGCACGTTTAAAGCCTTAGGAAATGACCCTTACGTCGAGATCGATATTCCTGTTCGTAACCAAAAAAGAAGATTTATATCTTACCTGTTAAGTATCAGGCCCTGGACCCGGTTGTATCCAGGGTTTTTTAAATAAAAACCTAGTTTACGTTAGTTTTATCGATACTTCGCTTTTTCTTTAGAAAAATCATTGTTAATCAATTTAACCAACTTCTAAGTTTCGGAACTTGGTTGTGTCCAAGATATTTAATTAAAAACTTAGTTCGCGTTAGTTTTATTGACACCTCGTGTTTTTTTTAGAAAAACACTGGTTAATCAATTTAACCAACTTCTAAGTTTCGGAACCTGGTCGTGTCCAGGATATTTAATTAAAAACTTAGTTCGCGTTAGTTTTATTGACACCTCGCGTTTTTTTAGAAAAACACTGCTTAATCAATTTAACCAACTTCTAAGTTTCGGAACCTGGTCGTGTCTATGATATTTAATTGAAAACTTAGTTCGCGTTAGTTTTATTGACATCTCACGTTTTTTTAGAAAAACACCGGTTAATCAATTTAACCAACTTCTAAGTTTCGGAACCTGGTCGCGTCCAGGATATTTAATTAAAAACTTAGTTCGCGTTAGTTTTATTGACACCTCGCGTTTGTTTAGAAAAACACTGGTTAATCAATTTAACCAACTTCTAAGTTTCAGAACCTAGTCGTGTCCGGGATATTTAATTGAAAACTTAATTCGCGTTAGTTTTATTGACACCTCGCGTTTTTTTTATAAAAACACTGGTTAATCAATTTAACCAACTTCTAAGTTTCGGAACCTGGTTCTCGGGCTATCTGCCCCCCATGTACGCAGATGAAACCATACACATATACCCATTTTTTTTTATATATTTCTAAAATTAAATGGCTTTTATATCTGAGCCTTACATAGACAGGTGGTTTGATCACTGATAATACGTTTTCAAATGCATAGCATTCCAGGTCCGTGGTACCATTTCTCCACTAAGTCGGGCCAATTTAAAAGTACCTTCCTGTATGATTTCCACTATCTGATAGGGCCCTTCCTAGCTCGGGCCTAAGGCACCATCTTTGGGGTCCTTGCCTGCTAAAAATACCCTTCGGAGTACTAGGTCTCCTAAACCAAAGACACGCTTTTTGACCTTTGAATTAAAATAACGCGTGATTTTTTGCTGATAATGCACGAGCCGTAGCTGTGAATCTTCTCGTTTCTCATCAATTAGGTCGAAGGACGCGCTGAGTAGTTCGTCATTTTGCTCCAGGCTAAAGGTTTGGAGCCTATGTGTGGCTACCTTTGTTTCGACAGGGAGGACGGCCTCACTTCCGAAAGTTAAGGAGGAATGGGTATGCCCCGTGGAAGTTCGGTGGGAGGTCCGGTAAGCCCACAGCACATGCGGGAGCTGCTCGGGCCATACTCCCTTGCCATCGTCCAACCTCTTTTTAAGGCTTGCTTTGAGAGTTTTATTCACAGCCTCAACCTGTTCGTTGGCCTGCGGGTAGGCCACCAAGGAGAAGCTTTTGATTACTCCGTGCCTTTCACAAAATTTAATGAAGAGATTGCTATCAAGCTGCGTCTCATTGTCTGACACAATCTTTCTTGGCAGTCCAAATCGGCAAACAATATTCTTGACCATGAGTCGAGGACTCTTTTGCTGTGATTGTAGCCAGGGGCTCCGCCTCTGCCCATTTTGTAAAATAATTGATGGTCACTACTGCATAGCGAACTCCTCCCTTCCCCGTGGGCAGGGCTCCAATTAAATTGATTCCCCATACCGCGAATGGCCAGGGGGATGATATCATTTTTAGCTCGACTGGAGGACCTTGGGCGATGGTGGCAAACCGCTGGCACTTATCACACTTTTGGACATAGGAGATGGAGTCCTTTGATAACGTGGGCCAAAAGTATCCTTGCCTCAATATTTTCAGGGCCAGGTTTTGCCTCCCAGCGTGATCCCCACAGAAGCCTTCATGTACCTCCTGCAAGATAGTCTTGGCTTCCTTTGGCAGAAGACACCGTAGCAGAGGTAAGGAATGGCCACGTCGGTACAATGTCCCGTCTATGATTGTGTACCTTGGAGCTTGATAGAGTACTCTCCTCGCGTCTTTCCGCTCGCCAGGCAATTTTTCTATCGTAAGAGACTCAATTATGGGAGTCATCCAGGCCGGTCTGATATCGATCATCTCGACCTCCATCGCGCTTTCTGCCACGCTCAGACTTTCTAAGTATTCCACTGGTACTATGCTCAGAGTCTCGACTTCTTTGGAGGTAGCAAGTCTAGCCAGACCTCCATCAGTGTTGTGATCGATGTCATTGTGGAATCGACAAAATTTTGAAAGGTCTCTCTTCGCCCTTTGATTCTTTAGAGGCTCCAGCTTCTTCCATGGAATGCGAGCAGAGTTCGCTAAGAAGATGCGCTCCCTAGTATCCGTGAGGTCGGCCTAAGTCGCGTCGATTGGTTTGAATTTCTCCAGGGGCTTATTTTTCTTTGAACCATTCTGACTGCCTTCACCATTTCCCTTCCTCTTTCTTCCTCCCCCGTGGTTATTCTGGGTAACGGTTTAAGTCGTAGCTTCCATGTCTGTTACCTCTCCAACGGGCTGGGCAGGGACTTGGCTGGTTCCTGCGACCGAAGCTCGCGCTTCTTCCAGGTTGATCCATCTCTGAGCCTTGTTCAGGAACTCGTCCACTGTGTTGATGCCTTTTCGCTTGATTTCTTTCCACAGGTCGCCTCCGAAAAGGAACCCTGTTCTCATCGCCATAAGCCTAGAGCTTTCAACTGCGTCTCTAGCTCGCGCAGGGATGTTTGCAAACCTACTCAAGTAAGCTTCCAGAGGCTCTTTGGGCTGCTGCTTTACGTTTTCCAGGGAATCTGCCTTTATCCGAGCTACTTGAGAAGCCTGGAATGCCCTCTTGAAGTCAGTGGAGAGCTCTTCCACGAGCTGATAGAATGCTTTTTGTATTGCTTGAACCATTGCCTGGCCGGTCCGACCAGAGTCGAAGGGAATACTAAGCATCTTAACTCGGGTTCGATGTTATGGGCCATCATTAGGGTATTGAACATCCCCAATTGGTCGAACGGATCTCCATCTCTGTCGAATTTTGATAAATGGGGCATCCTGAAACATGGTGGGTATGGTGTTGTTGCGATGTTGGGGGCGAAAAGCTCGAGCTCGTCCCCTGAGTCGTCATCTTTTTCCTTTTCTGATAGGAGTCTTTTCATCAGTTCTTCCATCTAGGTCAGCCTCTCGAGGGTTGGGTCCTTGGTTCCTTGGGGCTATTCAACAGCTCCCATTTGACCGTACGCATTTGACGGGTTATCGTACCTCCAAGTTCGAGCTATGTTTGGTGGGGCATTCCCGTTGTCGTGTACTTCGGAAGGACTTCCCTTGTGGTGAGTGCCGCTAACTCCATCCCGAGGCAGATTGGTCCTTTGTGAGTTTAGGCGATCTTGCAGATCGGTATGTGGGCTAACCTGAGGGTTTTGATTTGAACTCAGCTGATTCCTCAGGTCTGCGCTCGTCCTACCACTTCGACAATCCTCCGTCCAATAACTTCCATTAAAGAAGCTCAAAGCTTGCGGTCAAGGATGAGGATATGGAGCGTTCCCGCGTGCTCATGGGACATGAGCAGGGTCAGTGGGAGGAGGATTCCTCCTGCTGTTTCCATAGGCAGGTACGTCTCGAGTAGAACGAGGTGGGGACGGATGCATGATCAGGGACGGAGGGTGTCTGATTGGTGAAGCAATTCTCGTTCCATTAGGTCGGATCAAACTAGCCCGCAGTTGCTTTGCTCCACCATTTCTGGTTCCCTGTGCATGGAAATCTGATCACGGTATAGGGAAGTCGGTCGGGAAATGCCGTTTTTGTGAGTTTTTCCTTGACCGTCTGCGTGGGTTTCCATGGGCATTCAACGGTGGCGTTGAACTCGGAGTCGAGGTTCTAACCGACCAACTGACTCATTGGTGATCCCTGGGAAAGCCACCAAACAGGGTTTCTTAATGATTGGGCGACACGGGAGTAGAACTTGGAGTTGAGGTTCTAACTGATCGACTTGGCCTGGGTCGACTATCCCGGCGAGACTTACGAGTCCCGCCTTGCCTCTTTCTGACGTTAACATCGGTTGCAAGAGGGGGTAGCCGAGCCAAGACTTCCTCGATTAGCTTATTTTCCTTGGCTAGATGGATCCTCAAATGCATGTTCTCCATCTCTACCGTAGTCATGTAGTCCGGGTTCGGATTCGGCGGTAGAGGTGCTGAACTTCCGCTGTCGCTGTGGCCCATCAGTTGTTTTCCCGATCACTGCTGGATCTCTGGGCCTTGTTTGTTAGAAACAATGGTATGGTGAGCCTCCTGTCCACCATGCTGATCTGTTTCGTTACTGTGCCTTGAACGAGTGACCACCATGATGAACTTTTTCCTGAATCTTTTTCAATGACACTAATTCGCAGCTCTCAATGGAAGCACCAAACTGTTGACACAATTTTTCGCCAATGGTGTATTACGAAGATTAGCTGGAATAAACTAGTGCTTAAGGGTAAACCGTAAGGAGAATAATCACTCTTCGAGTTACTTATAATGATATAGTAAGATCACTCGTTCCTTTTTACGTGGTTCGGAGGTTAAAATCCCCCTAGTCCACGAGTCAATAGTATTACTATATGTCTCTCTCTATTTTGACAGAATATTTGCATTACACAGAGAAAATCCAACCCCTTCTCTATCCAAGGTCTTGGTAATTATAGGAGAAATGATCCCTGGGTAGGTGTTGGGGTCATCCTGTGATCACTTGATCCCTCACATCTTCTCTGTGACACTGATGATTAACATTTACATTTTATATTGAAGTGTGGTCTAATCATTAGGTAAAATGGATCATGGATCGCATGGTCTAAATCAGGCGTGTGATGTCTGATCATGCATATTTATATTGCGTATCCGGGAATTCGGGAGTAAATAGACACGTGATGTCTATTTACGCACGTTTATATTGCGTGGTCAACTTTATAAAGATTCTGGGGTACGTCAGACCTCTGGTGTACCACGAGCTAGCGTAACGTCAGCTCGTGCCTTTTGATGCTATACTCCACAAATGGTTCCGGGCTCTATGTTGCTTTGAACTCATCAGCTCGAGCTATTTGTCTAGGGAATCGTGTTAAATTCCCCCGGATGAAAAGTGAGCATGTGGAACATTGATTATAGCCTTTTGCTAGCCAGCTGTACCCGAGCTGCCTAAAAAGATACGTGCTGATTTTCAGGGCGTACATTTAAAATTAACATAATCATACGTTTTATAATGACAATTTGTAAGCACAAATATCAAAAATAGAAAATACACACAAATTTTTACGTGGTTCAACCCAAAAGGAAATGATCTACATCCACAAGTAATTTTAATTGATAGAACTCAAATACCAAATATTAGGAGTGTCATAGAGGCAGGAAGAGGAACAACCTCGATGCCAAAATGATGATATCCCTAGGGTAGTGAATCCTTAGAGGTCACGAACCAGGACAGACTGATCTCTACCACCTTCAAACAAGGGAGATCAGTGACCACACCAGGCTCGAGACTATGCCAAGGGGTCAGCTAGCCACTCGGTCTGTGACCATTAACAACTTTGAGATTCAGATGGAGATACACATGGTATTAGACAATCCATATTGCAAGGTCTTCCCTGGTACTCTAGTCATGGTCGCCAAGAAATTGTTATAGAAATAACTTCCTGGTTCAATCAATTCTTGGGAACGACTCACCCAATACGTTTACAAACAGTTCTACGCAGCATGCATTCACCACCATAAGGATAACCATTTATCCAACCTAAAGCAAGGCTAAAAAGAGACTCGAAAAGACTACATCATGAACCAAATTCACTCGTGCTACGACAATTAGCAACGAAAGGCAACTAATGGCTATAATGGTGAATATTAGGTACAAAATCCCTTTGTGGAACAGATCGACTAAGAAGTTAGCGAGCTCAATGTGTGACTTCCTAGATCGCACTAGCAAATTTATTAAATTGGACGAGGTGACTAAGAACACAAATGAAGTCGGTGCTGGTAACCGCAATAGAAAGGGTGGTGACGACCGCAAGGGTAATGACAACAATGATAATGGAAAATGGGCGAGTAATAATCATGTGTCGAGTAATAAACAACAAGATGCCCAAGCAAGAAGAAAAACATCTTAAGTACAAACCACACTTTACCAATTACACTGCCCTGGCCAAAACATGCGAATTTTTTTCATAGCAACTAAAAACTAAGTACCATACAAAAAGCCACCCCCGATGAAGAAAGATGCAAGCAGGCACGACCAAACTAAGCACTATTGGGAGAGAGTGAGATTACACCACCACAATAATAAGAATCTACACATAATTACGCTTGACGGAGTCCAATAAAAGATTAGGATAGAGAAATGCATACCCTAATTGTAGAAAAAACTCTTTGGTGTTCTTCGAGCTTCAAACCCTAGGTAGAACACCACTTGAATCTTTTGACGGAGAAAATGAAAACCAAGGGTATACATGAGATGTATCATTATCCAAATTTCCTATTTCCTAGCCATTCATGGATGCATGATACTTTCTGTAGTAGGAAATGGATTTGGGATTGAACTAGCCTTAAAATTCACAAAGTCAATAAATTTTTTGAGCCATTGTGTCCTATTGTATTATCGGTTATTTCCCTAGTCACTTGAAAGGCTTGGAATCTCTTGTGTAGGCCACAAGTGTAACGAAGCTCTCAACGACATTTTGAGCAAATCTTCATAGAGTCATCTTTAAGTGAAATTTTTTTGGTTTTTAAATTTTTTCTCTTAATGAAATCACCAAAATCTTGATGCAGTTTTCGTCAACAATTTATTGTAAAAGAATGGTAATTGTTTTGTGTGTTTTTTTGTTTTGGATGCTGTAAAATATTAAAATTTATAGTTGTTTGGTTACAAAAAGTTGGCCTACGTTCATGGTGTCTCTTATTGGTTTGTGTTGATTGCAACTTGAGCATGTTTTAGCATGCAAAAAAGTATTGTCCTTATTTTAACATTGAGATGCCACATATGTATAGTGGTTCCAATCTAAGTTATTTTCCCTACAAAGAATGAGGTAGTTTCTCATTCTACTACAATCAATATTTATTGAAATTTGAATAAATAACGGAAACTTTAATATTTAAAAAAAAATATAATTGGTTTCCTATTTTAGTTTATTTAAAATAAATAGTTGCCCATCTATTGGAGCATTGCTGCCATTTGAGCATCTGTTTTTGGTCGTCGTATCTTGAGGACACATCTTGTATACACTATGACCATCTGTTGCGAAATTTAAAGCTATGCAAGTGCACAGAGTCGCAAACTTGTAATAAAATGGTAAAACCAAGTATCGTCCTCAATGACTGATTTATCAATTACCAATCAATTAATCCCTTAATTCTATTTGATTAAACAATTATCAGAGATTTTAAACTAAGAAAAATACTAACAAAGCGCAGTGAAGAATTAAACAAATTAACAAAGAAGATACAATTAGGACAATTATGATTCTCTATTTTTCCACCCTGATATTTCCTAATGCAAGCATCTATATCCCCTTCTCCCTATTCAAAAATAAGTTGCAACAACAATTCATAATCTGGTCAAGACTTATGAAATTCAATCTAAATGACAACTTCCTATATTTCTATGGTAAGTTGAATCATGTAGAGGGCATTAGCCACGCAACTCAGAAAATAAACAAATAATCTAGATACTTTCTGTTATATTATTTCATATAATATAATATTAGATTAAATAATGTGACAAAATGTGATTTGTCACACAAATGTGATTTGTCACACCTTGTAACATATTATTGAGAGTCACAAAATTAGACACATGTGTGTGTCCAAATGTGACATATTTTGGAGTTACAAATTTGTAACTCCTAAATATCACCCATTATTGTGTAGATTTGTTGTTACACAATATTGAGATGAATTTCTTAAAGCCATATGAAAAATGGCTGATAGAGGTGTGATTTTAACTCCCATATAGTGTATGGAAGTTACAAAATCAAGTGGGAATAAATTGGAACGTTTTGGAAAAAACTTAAAAAATTGGTTGCTGAAACTGACCAAGGGCCGCGGCGCTTGAAACAAGCGCCGCGGCGCTAGTGGCTGACAGATTCATACTAAGTCAGTTTTTATCCAATTTTGAACGTTTTCAACAGCCAAGTAACTCCCAAATCTCTATTTTAATTCCATAAAACACCCAATTAATCATTGGTAACAGCCATGAGGGTTGGTGGAATTTGAAATTCAAAGGGTGTCTCTAAACTCTATAAATAGGAGCCTAATGCTCACTTGTAAGACACACCATTTTTCATCCACAAAGCACTTGGCTGAAAAATACACCTTGAGGCTTGATAATTCCAGAGAGCTATTTCCTAGAGAGATCCCTTAGTGCTTAGAGAATAGGGGGAAATAAGCTTTTGGACAAAGGTCTTGAACCTTGTTCAAGTTGGTGATCCCTACTACTCTACACTTTGGTTGTGTGAGAGTTAGTTTGTGTTTTTCATTCTTGTGTTCTTCTTATTTACTTGTATTGTTATAGTATTGAGTTTGTAATCTTCTTCTTCTACATCTTTATATTTACTTGTATTTTGAGCAATTGAGTTGTAATACTTATTTAATCAATATTATCTTGTCCATTGTATTTTTGCATAGAGTTGTATTTGGTTTTTCCATAATTCCATTGAGCAATAATTATATATTCTCTAACACTTTCGTCCTAAATTAAATTTGCATCCAAACAATCAAAGCATATCAAATTTCACTTTTCAGATTTCAATTTAATTCATAAAATAACAATTAGAGGTGATCAATCAATAATCGCACAATTAACATAGATTGCAAGGAATTGAAAGAGATGAAGAAGAATATCAATTTTGCATTAAACCATAACAAGGGTTTCCAAAAGATTCACATAAAATCCCTAAAAGAAAATTTAGCCTATGATATTCATTCTAGCCAAAAACTTGTTCAATTACAAACATGAAAATTGACAGAAAAATATGAAAAACTCAGGGACGAATCCTCCAATATGGTGTTCTTACTCCAGCCGTCGTTTTTTTATTCAGCCCCTCTCAGTCGCCTATATGATTCCCAAAAACCCTACTGAAAGTTCCCTCTGGAAAAGACTGAATTGCCCATAAAAAATAACCAATTATGCCAGAATTCGCGAAACCAGTGCTGTAGCGCTAAACTCAGAAACGATAGGGGGGGAAAACTGGGCACCAGCGCTGTAGCGCTCTTTTGGTAGCGCTATAGCGCTAAAGTTAGTGCCGAACCTCTTCAAGATTTCTTCCTAGCGCTACGGCGCTCCCAAGGTAGCGCTGTAGCGCTACTTACAGAACCACCCAAAAGTCACAAATCCGTCTCGATTTCATTCCATTTTCGCTCCTTTTCAATATTTGCATCACTTAACATCAATAACCCTGAAACAAGAACAAACAAGCATAAATCCGAAATAAAACAACCCGAACTAATGAAAAATAGCCTAAAAACTAGAACCATAAACGAGCCTAAAACTCGTTTATCACCATCAACACTTTGAGAGTACTTTGGTTGGTCATGTCTTTACTCATGCAAGCATATATTTGTCTTCTCGGCAAATTGTGCTCACCATTCTTGTGCTTGAAGTCACAAATATGATATCTGTAGTTTTGGGCTCTAAAACCAAGCGCATTAGTGACTTTTCAAATGTATTATTTTTACTCATGTCTGTGTTGCCTAAATATTTACTTACATCCATGAGATTTAAAAAATACCATACTACTCCCATTGTTTTTCAAAAGTGTATAAAAAAATTTCTTCAATTAATTTGTGCTCAATTTTTTAAAAAAAGAGACATAAATACCCTTTTTGAAATTATTTAAAGTATTATTTTATTTATGGAGAATTGCGATGAAATATTTATGTAGTAATGTTTGTAACACTTAAATGCGTAAGTAATTTTTTTGGTAGCGAAAATCCTTG
This sequence comes from Humulus lupulus, assembly GCF_963169125.1. NCBI lineage: Eukaryota > Viridiplantae > Streptophyta > Magnoliopsida > Rosales > Cannabaceae > Humulus > Humulus lupulus. The sequence continues at coordinate 136,156,796 of NC_084794.1, forward strand.
TCATTATTGTTTTGGTGCGTAGTTGGTCCTTGGTCATTAACTATGTTAACTGTAACGCCCTGGATAACCAAGACCGTTACACTGTGTGTTTAAAATAGTGCGAGACTTGCTAATCAAGTCATTTAAACGAAATGTGAATTCAATATCATCAACAAGTTAGGAATAAAAGATTTTGGTCATAAGCAGGCTATTTTCATTTAAAATGACAGTTTAATACATGAAAACTCAAAACAGGGTTTAGACGACTTAGTTACAGCAAACTCCAAGAGTTACAAACAATTTAAGCCACTCTAATGGCAAAATATACATTTTAGGTTTCCGTTCCTGTACAATTCCTCGATCGTGGCGGCCGAGCAGCTGACAATGTACACCCCGCCCCCATAGCTCTCCAACTCATGGTTGACTCAGCCTACCCTTGCCTTTACCTGCACCACGTAGCACCCGTGAGCCGAGGCCCAGCAAGAAAGCATAATATCATGGCAAGATCAACATCAATAATTAAACATTCCACAATGCATAACCAGAAATTCAGCAATTCATGACATTTATCCAATCAGTGATAACACTCAGCAAATTAACGGTTTGTCATCCAGACAGTCAACCAACTATATTCATAACACAATATTCACGTTCATAACCAATACATTATCATATCCATCAAATAACATTCAAGGTTTGCGCCCTTAGTCGCACCCTCTATTTAACACACTGTCTTCGGCTCACTTGAGCCGCCCCCAGTGTAATACTCACTGACTCCGGCCAGCTTAACCGAGCTTAGTGATAAATAAGCTGCCTCAGCTACCAGTGGCCGAGCCGTGCCCTGTGCGCAAACATTGATTCTGACACTCTTAGGCCGGTTACTGCATGTCCCATGGCATAATAATGCCATCTCATGACATGATATACAAGTGTAGGGAGCTCTTAGTCCCGTCGTGTCCACATGGTTAAACACATTCACATAGCAATGCATAAAAACATAGGGAGCACTTAGTCCCAACCTAGCCACATAATCAGGTGCAGCTTTCTTACCTTTGGCTTTCAAACAAGCTAGCTACAAGCGATGCTCCTTGAGCGCGATCCCTGAGCCCTAGCTTAGCACCTAGTCACAACCAAGATAAAGGATACCATTAACAATCTTAAATGAGCTTCTAAACCAAGTTCTGGTCCTCGGAACATTGAACTTCATCAAATATGGTAAAAGACTCAACCACGAGCACCCTAGGTTAAATTCCCAAGCCTAAAATCTCAAAATCTCAAAATCCCTTAAGCGCCGCGGCGTGGGCCATCCATGCCGCGGCATGGCCCCTGACAGAACCCTCCATGGGCACAAAAACAGGTAAGGGCTGCGGCATTGCTTGGACCATGCCGCGGCCCGCCCTCCTTCCTCAGCATGCCACAACATCGAAGGGCCGTGGCTCACCAAGAACCATGCCGCGGCCCGACCCTTCGAACCCAGAAAAAACCACCATTTTCAATCACTAAACCTCACCTAAAGCCATCCTAAAGCCCCCAACTCAAAACCAATTAATAATAACAACATTAGAATGATTTAGACAATGCAACCCAACCAAAAATCCAGCCTAAGACTCACCAAAATCCCAATTCCAACTTCTGAAATTTCAAACCCACAAACTCAAAACCAGCCATGAAAACTCTCAAATTTAACCATCAAACTTCAAATTAATCCTTACCTCAGCTGTAGAATCGTTCTAGCATCCAACCAGCCTCAAGCCCTTCAACTCCTCAGGTGCATATCCCTTTATTCCATCCAAAACTCAAACTTAAAAACTATCTCATTAAAACTCAGAAATTCACATCAGAAAACTTTAAAACTTACCTCAATTGACTGGCTTAACTCTGCTAGTTCTTCAAGCTTCACCAAAGTCCCTAGCCCTAAGCTCCATCCTGAGCTTGCTCTAGAATTCCAGCTCCAAAACCCACAAGGAATGGTGAAGAGATGACCCAGCCGAATGAGAGAGAGAGAGAGAGATAACTCTAAGTGTTCTGTTTTTCTTTCTTTCCTTCTTCTTTTCTTTTCCTTAAGTTTCTAAGTTTATCTACAACCTCCACTAACATCATAAAGCAGAATATAACCTAACCTTAAATAAGCCAAATGACCACCTTGCCCTCCCAATAATAACTAAACCTTAAACATTCTAAGGGCATTTTAGTCATTGCTCCCAATTCCCACTAATTCCTCCAGTGTCTTAAATATTTACCACTTAATTCCCGTCATCTAATTAGTCACCAATTATATTTCTCAATACCAAATCATCTCCAATACATTCTCCAAAGTCCCATTTATACCCCTAGGCTCACCCCGAGCCGGGTATAAATCCCCGCCATGACTTTTTCACTAATCTGCTCACTAGGATCGTCTCAAGTCACAGATAATAGATATATCCACATAATAATGTGGTCTCAACATTAGCCTACCAATATACACACAAGTACACAATTACGCTCTCAATGAGCCAAATTACCAAAATACCCTCACAGCAGAGTATATAGCCCAATGCATGCCTTTATCATCATATAATAATATGACCCACATAATCATGCATATAATCATATAATAGCACCGTAAATCAATTATGGCCCTCCCGGCCTCCTAATCAAGGTCCTAAACTTTACTAGGAAATTTGGGTCGTTACATTAACAATGCCACGTGCCCATACCAAATTGTATAAAAAAAATACTATACAGGGATTTAAGTGTTGGATAAAACTATACATGATCTTTATTTATTTTCATGTATATCTAATATTCAACAAATTAATACGAGATAGCCTAAAACATGTTTCTAAATTTGAATTCAAAGAGAAACAATGAATATAATACTTACATTATACGCAACGGAATTAAAAAGTCCTTCCTTCAGTTTCTCTAACTCTTGTATCCTCTTTGTTGCAGAGTATTATCAAGAAACTGAACGGATCTTTTATTTTCTTCACAATCTTTCAATGTATCCTTAGAACCACCTAGAGTAGTGTGGGCAATTCTCAACACATGAGATAGATATAGAGAGAAGAAAAGAAAATAACAAAGATGCTTAGAAAATGACTTGTGTTTAGAGAGAATATAAAACTATCAGAAAACCAGTGATTAAACTTATGTTTTGACTTCTCTCTAATCACTCCTTTTATAGACTCAATTAGGTCATTTAATTTAATTAAAAAATCAATAAAATAATATCCATTTTGAAGCCCTAGGTCGAAATTATCATGGGCTTTAGGCCTGTGAAATTTCTCATTTGATTATAAGCCTATTGGACTTAAAATCAAGGCCGGTATTATTTTCTATTGATTTAATTAATTAAATAATTATTTAAATCCTTTATCAAATTAATTATTTATAATTTGAACCTTGATTTAAACTTATTTATTAATTTAGACACAAAATTATCTTAATTAATAAATCTGCCATAATTTCTCTTTTCTTCTCAAAATTACACAACTCTGTGAAATTATCCAAAATTGACCTAGTCAACTTTGATAATTTTAATTGATGATTAAATCAATTAATTGAGACTATCTAGATGATTTTATCCAAGGTACATTGGGGACTATGGGCCTATGAAATCAAGCTCCAATAAGTTATCATAAATCTAACAAATAAATTTACTAACTTATTAATTCCTCGTGACTCCATTATAGACTCAGAATTGCACTCTTGAATTCATAGAACACTCTATAACAAATATAGATCCACTATTAATTATCCATTGTTACAACCATAATTGTCACTCAATCCTCTATAGACGGCCTACAATGAGATAGGACTAAAATACCATTTTACCCTTCATTGTATTTTATCCTTAAAACACTTAGTTCCTTGTAAATGATATTTCAGTAAACTAATTTAATTACTGAAATGAGATCTCTATCATTGAACACCTTGAACCAAACTAAAAGGAAACCATCGTTTCACTTCTTCATCAGAAGCTATAGATGTTCATATCTATGATTAACACTCCCACTCAATTATACTACCGAGTTCCCAAGATGTAAGTATGGGCTAGTCCGTAGGGTAAGCTGGTAACGAACAAGTCAAAGAATTCAAATAATACAATCAATTAGAATACTAACCACTCAGAATTGAGATTGAATTGACCTATGGTCAACTATATGATATGACTAGAATAGATAATAACGGTATGTTTACTTATCTTATCAACTGTCAATATCGGTCCAGTCCGATATAACAAATACATCTGATCTTATCTACTTTGCTAATGTTCTGGAAAGAACATAACACTATAATGTGTAAGTAGATCATATCATAGATTTGCAAGTCAGTGTAAATCCGGTGCACTGACTAATCTTAGGACTAACTTATTTTGAACATATAATCATATTTATATTCCACTGTGATTACGTCACTATAAATAAGATTAGACATATGCTTGGGATTTAATAGAAGTTTATATTAAACAAATAATCATGAAAATAAAACATGTGAGCAAAGTGATTAACCAAGTCAAAAAAATGATTTCTATTCTTTTATTGATAATAAAATGAGATTACAAAGAATTTGAGTTTAATTAGGGCATAAAACCCCAACAAACTCCCACTTGCACTAATTGAAACTAATGCCTTAATGATACTAATCCCATTTCCTTGATATGCTTATCAAATGTAGCTTCTGGTAGTGTCTTTGTAAACGGATCCGCAAGATTGTCTTCAGTTTCAATCTTCATAACCTTCACATCTCCCCTGGCCACATATTCTCGAATAATGTGATACTCCCTTTCTATATGCTTACTCTTCTTGTGACTTCGAGGTTCTTTCGAGTTGGCTATCGCTCCTGTATTTTCACAAAACAACACAAGCGGTTTATCCATTTCTGGAATAACACCAAGATCCGAATAAAACTTCTTTAGCCAGACTATTTCCTTAGCTGCTTCTGACGCGGCTATGTACTCAACCTCCATGGTGGAATCTGAGATTGCAGACTGCTTTATGCTTCTCTAAATCACAGCTCCACCCCCAAGAGTAAACACCATTCCAGAAGTAGACTTCTTGTCATCGACATCAGTCTGAAAATCTGAATCGGTGTAGCCTACAGGGTTCAGAACACCACCCTTGTAGACTAACAAATAATCCCTAGTCCGTCTCAAATACTTCAGGATATGCTTAAGTGCTATCCAATGTTCTGGTCGTGGTTTTGACTGATACTTGCTCACTACTCCCACTGCATAGCAGATATCTGGTCTAGTACACAACATGGCATACATCAGACTTCCAACTGCAGATGCGTAAGGAACTTTTCTCATTGCATTTTCCTCTTCAGGAGTCTGGGGAGACTGATTCTTTGAAAGATGAATTCCATGGCAGGACGGTAGACGCCCTTTCTTGGAATTTGTCATTGAGAAACGTTCAAGCACTTTATCTATGTAAGCTGCTTGAGAAAGAGCTAAGAGTTTTTTCTTTCTATCCCTGATGATCTGGATACCTAGAACATAACTTGATTCACCCAAATCCTTCATCTGGAATTGAGTGCTCAGTCAATTCTTCACATCTGATAATTTCTTAACATTGTTTTCAATGAGTAAGATATCATCTACATAAAGAACCAGGAATACCACTATTTGATTTGCCTTCAGTTGGCAAACACAGGGCTCATCAATATTTTTTTCAAAGCCATAGGTCTTGATTATTTCATCAAACCTAATATTCCAGGAACGAGAAGCTTGCTTAAGTCCATAGATGGACCTGTTCAACTTGCAAACTTTTCCTTCTTGTCCAGATACTTTAAATCCTTCTGGTTGATCCATATAAATGACTTCGTCAAGCTTTCCATCTTGACGTCCATTTGCCAGATCTCATAGTCGAGAGCGGCTGCTATGGATAGGAGGATGCGAATGGATTTGAGCATGGCTACCGGACTAAAAGTTTCCTCATATTCCACACCTTCTCTTTGGGTATAACCCTTCGCCACTAATCGAGCTTTATAAGTCTCGATATTTCCATCAACACATCGTTTCTTCTTGTAGATCCACTTGCACCCAATGGCCCTAAAGTCACTAGGTGCTTCCACAAGATCCTAGACGGAATTTGAGTACATGGATTCCATTTCCTGTTTCATGGCTTCAAGCCATAGTTCCTTTTCAGGGCTAGCCATTGCCTGTTTGAAAGACAATAGATCATCATCACTAGTGTCACCAACAACCATATTGGTTTCACCATCCAAACCATAGCAAATTGGGTTCCTAGAAACCCTCCCACTATGACGAGGCTCCATGACTACTTGCTCAGGAACAGTGGTACTTTCTTCATTTAAATCGACTTGAGTCGGTTAGATGTGAAGAGTGGGAATTTCATCATCAACTCGCGTTGATGACGATGGAACATTTGTTGGAGTCAATTCTTTAACCATCTCCTCTAAACCTACTTTGCTGCGAGGTTTAAAGTTCTGGACATAGTCATTTTCCAGAAGAGTAGCATTTGTAAAAGTAAACACTTTCTTTTCTGAATGACTATAGAAAAGTCCACCCCGAGTACCTTTAGGATAGCCAACAAACATGAGAACTTCAGTTTGCGGTTCTAGCTTTCCCTCCTTTTTTTCTCAGGATGTGAGCGGGACACCCCCAGATTCTATAATGGCGTAAACTAGGTTCACGACCATTCCAACGTTCTAAAGGTGTTTTGGGGATTGATTTAGACGGCACGATATTGAGAATTTCGTTCGCGGTTTCAATTCCATGTCCCCAGAACGAAGTTGGTAGAGTTGAGTAACTAAGCATGCATCTAACCATTTCCAATAAAGTTCTGTTCCGGCGTTCCGCTACACCATTTTGTTGCGGAGTACCTGGGGCAGTAAGTTGTGATAAAATCCCAAGTTCAGTTAAATGATCTTGGAACTGCATATCCAAATATTATCCACCCCTATCAGATCGCAAGATCTTTAACGTTTTACCTAATTGGTTCTGAGCCATTGCTAGGAATTCCTGAAACTTTGAAAATGTTTCTGATTTCCTATGCATAAGGTAAAGACATGAGTATCTAGAGTAATCGTCAATGAAAGTGAGGAAATACTCAAGACCACCCCTGGATTGTACATTCAAAGGTCCACAAACATCTGAATGCACAAGACCAAGTGGTTCTTTGGCCCTATCACCCTTTGCAGAGAATGGACGCTTGGTCAGTTTGCCTTCTAGACAAGATTCACAGATAGATAATTCCCCTAAGGTGAGTTCCCTCAAAGGTCCGTCCTTTGTAAGTCTTTGAATCCTATCATAGCCAATATGACCTAGTCTCAAGTGCCATAAATACGTCATATTATTGTTATCGGTCTTTTGACGTTTATTGGTCCTAGGTTTAGCTACTTTGAATAAATCATTATTAAGAGCGAGGGGTTCGTTTGGTCAAAGAATATAAAGCCCATTTTCCCAACATGCAATACACAATTGTGATCCATTGAATGAAATAGATATATTAAAACTTGTGAAAGTCATAACAAATCGTTCTAATTGCAACATAGAAATTGAAATTAAATTTCTACTAAAATTCGGAATAAAAAATACATCTTTTAAAATTAAAAATTTATTTCTGAACTTCTGACGAGCTCTTCCTCTAGCTTGGATAACAATGAACGCTCCGTTCCCAACTCTAAGCTTTAAGTCGCCTTCGTTCACTTCCTCCCACGATTCAAGAAGCTGTAAAGAGTTACAAATATGGTTAGTAGATCCATAATCAATAATCCAAACATAGTTATCATTCTCTAAAACACATGTTTCTAAGATAAATGAACTATAATCATTACCTTTGTTTTTATTAGCTAGAAACTTGGGGCAATCTTGTTTCCAATGCCCCTTCTCTTTGTAGTGAAAACATTTACCTTTACCTTTCTTGTTTTTCTTGTTTTTCCCCTTAGGCGTCTGTGCACTTGGTTGTGCACTCGCCTTTGCAGCCTTTGCAGGCTTGGGGTTGTTGTTTTGCCCACCTTTCCTCTTGTTTCCAGCTTTTGAAGATGAAGCTTGGTTAGCTTCAGCCTTAGCAGGATTAGCAGCAGCAGTAGTAGTTGTCTTCTTTTCTCCTCCCTTACTAGGTCCACCCATGATAGACTCAAAATTCTGAAGCTCATTCATGAGCTACGTCAGACCATAGTTGAGTTTATTCAACACATAGTTGGTGGTGAATGGAAGGAAAGCTGGAGAAAGACTGTTGAGGATTAAGCCAACTTGAGTTTCCTTATCTATTATGCCTCCGTGCAGTTCAGCTTCCTAAAAAATAGTTTGTCATCTTGATCAGGTGATCACGAACATGTTGAGAAGGTGCCATTCGAGCATTGGCATATTTCTTGGTGGCCTCAAAACGAGTCTGCGCTGACTTGGCACCAAACATGTCTTGGAGCTGATCCATGATTTCATAGGCTGTCTCGACATTCTCCATCTTTGTCTTGAGAGTTTCGACCATACTAGTCAACATGTAGTACCTCACCTTGTTGTTAGCCGCCTGCCAACACTCATACTTGTCCCTCACAGACTTGGTAGCTCCTTCAGCTGGAACTTCCGGGGATTCCTCAGTCATGACGAACTTGGAGTTGTCACCTATCAACACAATGTTGATGTTTTGCTTCCATTTAAGGAAGTTTTCTCCAGTGAGTTTCTCCATCGAAAGTTGAGAAAGGATGAGAGTAGACACACCATAACTCAAAACTACAAATTACCAATAAAATAGAAATCAAGCACATTTGCTCAATAAAACTTCTATTCACACAAATTTCAAGAAATAGCACAACATATACAAAAAATATGTAAGATATGAGAAAAAAATACCAAAAACGATCATATCTCTATTTCTTTAGGTTTTTTAACTAATCTATGATATCCTTGTCCCAATTAGCGAGAGTAAAAAATACCACTAGTTAAATAGAGTTGTAAACTCATTTAATAATGGACACCACTATTAACAACCTACTATTCGATCAAAATAAGAAAACAAAATCTCTTATTTTATGAGCTAGACCCACGGTTTCGATAATCATAGATTTAGTCCTAGTAGTCACCATAGGGGTGAGTCTAGTAGAATTTGACCTATAATTATCTATCTTTCGATATCTAACCTTGTCAAAATAACTAATGAACACCTTCCGTAGGGGGACGAATCAAAGCGCCTCGAGGCCCCATTAAGCTATTGACTATGTTAAACCAACGGTGGAGATCGAATACAATTCTTAAAATAAGCTCATTATTAAATTAAAAAATAGTATTTTTATTATTTATTTTTAGAAAATTAATGACTATGGTTTTTTACCAAAAAAAAAAAACAGATTAATTTTTTTTTTTAAAACCAAAGTCCTATAATTTCCTATTAATTCTAAAGTGTCACATTGAAACAAATTCAATTAATTTAGAATTAATTTGTTGCTAATTAATATTTAGCTTTAACTAATATAATGAACCTATACAATTAAGTCCAACTCAGGTAAATGAGCCTTAACAATTGGGCTTGTATGGAGGAGGATTGAGTCCAGTATGTCGTTCCCACTACAAAGGCCCCCTATCTTCCATACAAGGTCCAAAAGACAGGAATTTAAACATTTGTTTTATTAATTGTTATTAATTGATTAGGCCCACTATAGTCATGCAAAACAAATGGGCCTTCACAAGTGGAATCACCCACAAGAGAGGAATTTAAACTTTACATTTTCTAATGAGTCCAAATAAAACCTATCATTTTATGAATATTTTATTTGGCAAAATACCATATATCTAACAAACATATGGGCCACTATATGCATCTAAGCCCAATTGCAAAAATACCACATATAGTGCAAACAGACATGTTATAATTAGATAGGCTTAATCATATTATTATATGAGCAATTCTATGAATTTATGCAAAAATACCATAATTTATTTCATTTACAAAAATACCACAATTAATTATCTAGAATTTATCAAAAAAAATTCAAATTAATTAAATTTTTACAAAAAAAATAAGTCAATTTAAATGAAATTTATCAACAATTAACAATAATTAATTTAAATTTCATTTATCAACAATTAACTTGGTTTTAAGTTACTTTGAAAAAAAAATATTAATTTAATCTAAATAGAATTTATCAACAATTAACCAAAGTTAATTTAAATCCCATTTATTAAAAAAAATATTTAATTAATTGGCTGAAAAAAATGATATTTTTCAAAATTTAACCAAATTTAAATTTTAAAATCAATATCTAAACTATTTTCCAAAAATATCTTGTATTGTTACAATTATTAGCTAATATTTTAACAATTTAAAAAAATAAAATATAAATAGTTATAACAACCCTAAAATATCTCAACATAGTTAAAAAAATTCAAATATCCATAAAAATATCTAACTAACAATATTCAATTTTCAAATAATTTAAATATTAAAAACTATAGAATAAAAAGATATTTATATTTAAAAAAAAATAAAGAATTTAAATGAAAATATCTCAAATATCTGATATCTTAATTCTAATATTTTAATATATTAAAAGATTTAAAATTAAGTTGTTAGTCTATTTTAAAATTTGAATTTGAATATTTGTCGAAAATATCTAATTATTTAAATCTCAACTAACAAAAATATCTTATTTAAAAAAAAAAATTTAAATACAAAACAAATTTGATATTTTTGGCTTTGATTATAAATAATAATTTTTCACAATTCTTAATTTTCTTTAATTTAAAAAAAAATTGATGAACAGTACCCGTCCGTACGGGTGCTGTTCACTGGTTGGGCTGCTGGGCTTGCGCGCGCGGGGCTGGGGTGCGCGCGCGCATGGGAGCCAGTGCAAAAAAAATTTTGAGCAATTTTTCAAACCAAAACCATTTTATAATTAATTTTTAACATTTTTTTTTACACAAAATAAAGCATATATAAAAATTAATAGCATAGAAAACACAACAAAATAACCTACAAATTGCTAAAATTCACATAAAATCAATATGCTTCATAAAAACATGAAAACCATCCAATTATTCAAACATATCAAATAATTCAATTTTAAACATGTTCATGCATGAAAATAAAGATTACCAAAGGCTCTGAGGCGAGTTGTTGGATAAAACTTATACATTATCTTTATTTATTTTCATGTATATCTAATATTAAACAAATTAATACGAGATAGCCTAAAACATGTTTCTAAATTTGAATTCAAAGAGAAACAATGAATATAATACTTACATTATACGCAGCGGAATTAAAGAGTCATTCCTTCAGTTTCTCTAACTCTTGTATCCTCTCTGTCGCAGAGTATTATCAAGAAACTAAACCGATCTTCTATTTTCTTCACAATCTTCCAATGTATCCTTAGAACCACCTAGACTAGTGTGGGCAATTCTCAACACATGAGATAGATATAGAGAGAAGAAGAGAAAATAACAAAGAGGCTTAGAAAAGGACTTGTGTTTAGAGAGAATCTAAAACTATCAGAAAACCAATGATTAAACTTATGTTTTGACTTCTCTCTAAGCACTCATTTTATAGATTCAATTAGACCATTTAATTTAATTAAAAAATCAATAAAATAATAACCATTTTGAAGCCCTAGGTCGAAATTATCATGGGCTTTAGGCCCGTGAAATTTTCCATTTGATTATAAGCCTATTGGACTTAAAATCAAGGCCTGTATTATTTTCTATTGATTTAATTAATTAAATAATTATTTAAATCATTTATCAAATTAATTATTTATAATTTGAACCTTGTTTTAAACTTATTTATTAATTTAGACACCAATTTATCTTAATTAATAAATCTGGCATAATTTCTCTTTTCTTCTCAAAATTACACAACTTTGTGAAATTATCCAAAATTGACCTGGTCAACATTGATAATTCTAATTGATGATTAAATCAATTAATTGGGACTATCTAGATGATTTTATCCAAGGTACAATGGGGACCATGGGCCTATGAAATCAAGCTCCAATAAGTTATCATAAATCTAACAAATAAATTTACTAACTTATTAATTCCTCGTGACTCCACTATAGACTCGAAATTGCACTCTTGAATTCATAGAACGAACGCTCTATAACAAATATAGATACGCTATTGATTATCCATTGTTACAACTATAATTGTCACTCAATCCTCTATAGACGACCTACAATGAGATAGGACTAAAATACTGTTTTACCCTTCATTGTATTTTATCCTTAAAACACTTAGTTCTTTGTAAATGATATTTCAGTAAACTAATTTAATTACTGAAATGAGATCTCTATCATTTAACACCTTGAACCAAACTAAAAGGAAACCATCGTTTCACCTCTTCATCAGAAGCTATAGATGTTCATATCTATGATTAACACTCCCACTCAATTATACTACCGAGTTCCCAAGATGTAAGTTTGGGCTAGTCCGTAGGGTAAGCTGGTAACGAACAAGTCAAAGAATTCAAATAATACAATCAATTAGAATACTAACCACTCAGAATTGAGATTGAATTGACCTATGGTCAACTATATGATATGACTAGAATAGATAATAACGGTATGTTTACTTATCTTATCAACTGTCAATATCGGTCCAGTCCGATATAACAAATACATCTGATCTTATCTACTTTGCTAATGTTCTGGAAAGAACATAACACTGTAATGTGTAAGTAGATCATATCGTAGATTGGCAAGTCAGTGTAAATCCGGTGCACTGACTAATCTTAGGACTACCTTATTTTGAACATATAATCATATTTATATTCCACTGTGATTACATCACTATAAATAAGATTAGCTATATGCTCGGGATTTAATAAAAGTTTATATTAAACAAATAATCATGAAAATAAAACATGTGAGCAAGGTGATTAACCAACTCAAAAAAATGATTTATATTATTTTATTGATAATAAAATGAGATTACAAAGAATTTGAGTTTTAATTAGGGCATAAAACCCCAACAATAAGTGCTACCACTACAAGAAAAAGACTCTACAACGACGATGTCTATTGCAACTGTTATCCAGATTTCCGGATAGCGTTTAGATTGATGTCCTCGGGGAAGCAGAATTACCAATGTCTTTCACGGTAGGTGACCAGAGCTCGCGGATGGACAGAAAGGCTTCGCCTCTCCCGTTTAGTGTCCGGATTACTCTTTCAAGCAAACACGACACGGAAACTCGTCAACTCTCTCGGACTCCCGAAGGGGTATCCTTCAGGGAAGCTCCTTCCAGGAGAAGCTCTTCAAGTGGTCTTCGCGGAAACAGTTCCGTGCCTCGCACGGAACAAAACCAAGCGGTCGAGTCATGGAGGAGGCATATTTGGAATGATATCCACCTGACACAGGATCCCGCTTGACACGCCCGACAGGTCAAAGCCGCACACATCCCAGCACGCCTAAGGGTACCTTTTCGCCTACTGTTCCGCTGACAACTTGGAAAAGATGGCTGACTTTGTGTGTTCCCCATACTTTCACGTAAATATACCCACATAGAGTCTTGTAGCCATGCTACTACAGTAATTGTATCCCCTATTTATGGCTGGTGTAATTAAGACTCATGTACGTAGAGAAAAACCCTAATCCAAAACCCTAGCTATAAAGACCCCTTCATTTTACAAGAAGAGGGACGGCCAACAGATCACATAGCAAGAACTCTACAAAAATCTCTCTAGCTTCATCTTCTTCAAGAGAACCCGAGAGAAACACTGTGAGTGTGTGAAGTTCTTGTACACCAGCCATCTTACTGTAATCCTTTCCAAGTATAATAACATCGACTCGTGGACTAGGGCTTGTTAACGCCTGAACCACGTAAAAACACTGTTTGTTTAGTTACATTGTCAGCTCCCGCGGAGTGGAAGCCAACCCTGAGAAAATTAAGGCGTTCATAGACATGCCTTCCCCCCGGAAGCATAAGGATGTCTGCTCTCAGCCGCTTCGTATCCAAGGCCACTGACAAGTGTATCCCCTTCTTCAATGTGTTGCGAGGAAACAAGAAGTTCGAGTGGACCCCCGAATGCGAAGCAGCCTTCCAACACCTCAAGGAACATTTAACCCAAGCTCCCATTCTGTCCAAACCTGTCGAAGGAGAGGCGTTGTACTTATACTTAGCTGTGACAGAGCACGCAGCGAGTGCCGCTCTCGTCCGGGAAGATGGCCGTATCCAGCTCCCTGTGTATTACGTAAGCAAGAGGTTACTGGACGCCGAGTCCAGATATTCAATGATCGAAAAACTCTCCCTCTGCTTGCTAATCGCTTCGCGGAAGCTAAGGCCATATTTCCAGGCGCACACCATCAAAGTACTCACCAACCACCCTCTCCGACAAGTCTTGCAGAAACCCGAGTCTTCTGGCAGATTGCTTAAGTGGGCCATGGAACTGAGCCAGTTCGACATCCACTACCAACCACGTGTTTCCATAAAAGGACAAGCTCTCGCGGACTTTATTGTGGAATGCTCGGGAATGAATGAACTCCCGGAAGATCCTGTCCCGGAACTTCCCACATGGAAGGTCTATGTAGACGGAGCCTCAAATGAAAAAGGAGCTGGAGCAGGGGTCATCCTAATATCTCCCCAAGGGCATCAGCTTCAGAGCGCCATCCGTTTCGCGTTCCCAGCATCCAACAACGAGGCAGAACACGAAGCCATGTTAGCTGGATTATGACTGGCCAGAGAAGTCGGAGCCCAAAAAATCAAAGTATACAGCGACTCCCTACTTGTGGTAAACCAAATATCCGAGGAATACCAGACGAAAGGCGAAAAAATGGCTGCCTACGTGTCTCTCTCCCGCGGCCTACTGCAGCATTTCAAAGGCTACCAAATCCGCCAGGTCCCCCGGGACCAGAACTCACTCGCGGACACGCTGGCCAAGCTTGCAACAGACCCGGAGATCGAACAATATGGCCTGGTGCCCATCGGGCACTTAGAAGCACCCACTACCGAGACACAGAGGGTAAACGCCATCATCGACCATTCCCATTCTTGGATAGGACCCATCCTCAGATTTCTCACCACCGGAGAGCTCCCCACTGATAAAGCTGACGCAAGAAAGCTCCAGTACCAAGCTCCCCGATACGTGGTTATGGATGGAAAGCTTTACCGCAGGGGGTTGTCCATACCCTTCCTTAGGTGTGTTGCCGGAACCGAAGTCAGCGCCATCATCCATGAGGTTCACGGAGGCTTCTGTGGCGACCATACCTCCGGGCTGAGCCTCTCCAAAAAGATCCTTCGACAAGGATACTTCTGGCCCACCATGAAGAATGATTGTGTGGATTATGTCAGAAAATGTGAGCAGTGTCAGAGGTACGCCAAGGTCCCGCGAGCGCCGCCTACAGAAATTACCTTAATGACCAGCCCCTGGCCGTTCGCCGTTTGGGGCATTGACCTAGTAGGTTCTCTTCCAACTGGAAAGGGTGGAGTGAAGTATGCCATAGTCGTGGTAGACTACTTCACCAAATGGGCTGAAGCTGAACCTATGAACACGGTCACATCTAAAAAAGCACTGGACTTTGTCATCAGGAATATAGTGTGTCGTTTTGGGCTTCCACGAAAAATTGTGTCCGACAACGGGAAGCAATTTGACAGTGAACACTTCACGAACTTCTGTGCTTCGCATGGAATCATCAAAAGCTTCTCCGCAGTCGCCAGACCCCAGGCTAATGGGCAAGTGGAGGCTGTAAACAAAATATTAAAGACCACGTTGAAGAAAAAACTCCAAGCCTGCAAGGCTCACTGGCCGGAAGAACTTCCGCGAGTACTTTGGGCCTATCGCACAACAGAGAGAACTTCGACGGGGCACACACCATATTCCATGACCTTCGGTTGCGAGGCCGTCATCCCAGTAGAAACTATGATCCCCTCTCACAGGCAGGACACCTACGACCCTACCCGGAACCACGCCCTTCTCCAGAAGTCCTTGGACATGATCGAAGAGCTCCGGGAGCAGTCGCAGGTCCAACTAAAAATGTACCAAGGCAAGATAGCCCGACACTTTAACACAAGAGTCAAGAGCCGTACATTCGAAGTTGGGGATCTTGTCCTCCGGAGAGTATTTCCTGCTACGCAGGATCCGGGAGTGGGAGTCCTCGGACCCAACTGGGAAGGCCCCTATGAAGTACAAGAAAAAGTGGGCCATGGGACGTATCACTTAAAGAGACTCGACGGATCTAAAGTCCCACCCGCCTGGAACGCGGAGCACCTCCGCCGTTACTACCAGTAGGCCCCGGACGATCTAGTCGGAAGTCCTTGGTGAAATTAGCAAAAGTGAAGAATGTGGAAATAATCCTCCCTGTTGTAAAACACGTGCCTAGCAGGCTAATTTAATAAAACACGGAGAGATTCACTCCGCTTTTACTGCACTTTTTATCCCTGTGTTCAAAGCTGCGTTTTAACAAGTGACCACGCGGTCTGGAGACGTCCAGACCCCACGCTCACTTGGGGGGGTATACATGGCTAAGGCATAGCCATACGCCCCTTGAACAAAACATACACAGAACACCACTTATGTGCTATGTGCTAGCATTGTGTTTGAAATGTTTAAACTGTTAAGCTTAGGTTAATTTGTTGCCATGAACATGCTTGCATTACGTGTCATATGTGCATTATGTGCTTATGTGAAAATTGCCATTGAAATGCCTGCCATTATGTATCATGAAAATTATCTCCTGTGTAGCCCAGCGATGAGCAGGACTGGGGGTTGGGGCATGTTCAGAGAGCTACGCCGAAACACCCCCAACTCCCTGACAAGTCCTTTGCAGAATACTCCGCGATCGCTGTAGAGCTTTGCTTCGCAAGCTCCAGCTCCGGGTCCCGCAAGGCGAAAGATGGCAAGATCCACGACCGTTGTAAGCCTTGCTTCGCAGGCTCCAGCTCCGGATCTCACAAAATAATGCATGGCGAGCTCCTCGACCATTGCAAGTTTCAGCTCCAGGAGCAGACATGGTCGATCCCCCACTCACAGCAGGCCTTGCTTTGCAAAGCCCCTGCTTCGGGATCACACCTGGACGTGGCAATTTCCCCGACAGCAACGAGCCTTGCCTCGCAGGGCTCCATGCCAGGTCCCTGAAGTCAGCCACCATGAGGTTCGCAACAACAGTTAGTTTTGCTTCGCAAAGATCTAACCTTAAGTCTAGAGACGCTCACCAAAAGAACTCCCGTTCCAAGCCATGGAACGGCTCACCTTAGCAATCCCAGCGAACAGTATAACTACAAGTCCCGGGATTGGCTATTTGCCTTAGGAAAGCTAAAATACGGTGAAAGGAGCCTGGCTGTAGGAACCAGGAAACCTTCGTAACCTAGAAACTACGTGGGAAAAGACATCAGCCGTTAGAGCTTCAAGTGGGAAGTGCATAGGTTCTGGCCGTTGGAACCAAAACCTCATGCACCCCTACAACAGTTTCTACCGTATAAAAGTCTACCCTAAACGCAAAGATAAATAAAGAACTCGGCAGAAAAGAAAGGAGAATGCTATAATTATGGCAAATCTGTCTGCAATGAGAAAAGAGTACAAGGAGCTTCGCCCCAAAGAAAAACTCAAATGAAAAATTATTAAAGATAATGCCCCTTCAAGCATTGGGGGTGGCAGTAGTGTCCGCGTCCAAGGCCTCGAGGTCGACAGTTCCAACTGGGGCAGGCGGAGTCAGCTCATTGGGAGGTGGAACTTCATCACATGCAGGTTTAGAGGTCCCCGCCTCTCCGGGATCTCCTGCTTCAGGGGCTCCAGCACGCTCGTCGACGTTGTAAGTTTGGACGTACACCTCTGGGCCTTGATCCCACACCTGTAACTTCTCCCTCATGGCGTCAGCATCCTCTCCCAGATAGCTTAGTACCTCCGGGTTCATTTTCCAGAGTTGATGCATGAGGGCCACGTGCGATATGTTAATCGTCCTGTTCAGAACCACTTCGGCATCCTCCCTCTCCTTCAAGCGCTCCGCCTCGGAGGTTGCTAGCTGTGCCTCCGCGATAGCTAATTGAGCCCTTAGTTTTTCCATCTCGGCCTTGGAGGCATCCCGCTCTCCCTTAAGAGAATCAATCTCCTTGCGCTGCTCCCTATTTTGGCTCAGCACGGATTGCTTCTCGGTCACATGCCCCCTGGTAGTGAATTGCAAGGCTCCGATCTCTTTATCCTTCTCGGCGAGCCCCAGCTCGAGCATAGACACGAGATCCTTGCTCCTCTTATGAAATTGCTCCTCCTTGTGCAGCTTACTCTGAAGAGAGGAATATTCCTCTTGCTGCTTAAGGAGGAGATCATTTTTTGATTGCAAGCGGGCTTCCAAGGTATCCTTCTCCACCCTGGATTGGGACAGCTCTTCCCGGAGCTGGGAGTTTTCGGCCTTCATCTCATCCGACCGCTGTCTGAACTCATTCTCTGCGTTGGCCCGGTACTCTCGATATTTGGCAAGATATTTCTTGTCCGCTTCTTCCTCAGCCGTGCGCCGGGCCTGATCAATCTTCTCTGAAGCCTCCAAGGCCTGTTGGGTCAGTTTCTGCTTCTCCGCCTCCAGGGCCTGGCGAGCCAGCTGGCTCTCCTCCAGTTGAACCAGAACTGCACCCACCTCCCGGAACGAGCGTTCCGCGATCATAGAGGCCTGCAAGGAAAGACAACAGAATGAGTTAAGACCGGACCAAAAGACAGATGATCCCAAAACACAACAACTGATGGCTTACCTCGGACAATTGCTGCTTCACGGCATGTGTCAGCAACAGCGGATCCTTACTGCTACTGATGGCCCATTTCTCAGAATTGAGCTCGCACAAGCTCAGGGCCATGTCCTCCATCATCTCCGCTCCGAACGGCGCCAATGCACGTCCAAGCCTAGGCACCAGCCTCTTCTCCAAGGCTGGGCCATCCAAAACCGCTCCAGCCGGGTGAAGAGACCTCACCCCCTCGGCCAGCTCAGCTCTCTTCACGGCAGACAAGTTGTCTGCCCTTCCCTGAGTAATGGCCTTCTCAGCCTCCAACCGTCTCTTCAAAAAACTATCGGCCCGTCTTACACCCTCTAGGAGGGCAGCGGGGAAACGGGTTGGTTTCTGCGGGAAGTGGAACTTCAGGCCAGGCAGAGGAAGGTTTGTTTGCTGAGAAGAAGGAGACCCCGAAAGGGTGAACTCCCTTTGGGCTGGAGGAGGAGGCAGACGGGGTATTAAGGCCCCGGTCTGTTGTTTTTGCTGCTGTGGTGGCGGAGGTGACTGCCTTTGTTGTTGTTGTTGCTTTTGCTGCTGCGGCAGCGGAAGTAATTGCCCTTGTTGTTGCTGCTGATTTGGATGTTGTTGTTGCTGCCGCTGTGGCGTTGGTGATTGTCTCTGTTGTTCTTGTTGCTGCTGTTGTTGTAGTTGTGGTTGCTGTCGTTGCTGTTGTTGTTGCCTTCGACCAGGAGATGAGTGTCTAAGGCGTTTCTTCTTAGCGCCCTCAGCATCTTCTTCGGGACGCTTGCTCACCCCAGTTGTTTTCACGGGGAACACAAGGCCTTCCCCATCGCTACTGCTACTCGAGACCATCATAGCCTCGGAAGGCCCGTCGGCAGGAGACTTCTCTACCCCCGGAGACGCTTGCGCCTCGCCACTTGTCCTCTTGGGGGTGGCAGCTTTACCTCCCCTACTATCCTTGGCCTTCTGTCCTTTCCCCTTGGACGGGTCTTGGCTGGTGGCAGCCTTCTTAATGAGCAAGGTAACTCTCCCCAACATCTTGGCTTCTGGGTACTCTGCAAGAAACATACGAAGCAAGGTTAACGAACCAACAAGCAATGAGAAAGAAGATAAGCGGAAGACAAGATAATCAACAACATAAAAGCACAAGCAAGTCGACCAGTAGGGAACAAGAAACAAGAAAAAGAAAAGTTTGAAAGGGACGACCATGCACGAGAAACGTGGATGGCCTTCCCCGAGCAAAACAAAACACCGCTTCCTGCTCCAGGAAGCTCCCGTACTCCCTGAAGTCCGGGAATGACATGCTGAGGGAAGAAGGGTCAACCATGATGACACCTTCTGGCAGACTACCGTCACTCAGACACCCGAGGAGCTCATCTACCCTATCGCAATATCTGTCAAAGGGTATCCTACGCAGATCTAGCCTAAGAAAGCGGGGATCGAACCCCATCTGAGAGGTCCGGGAAACCTCAGATAGGCTGGGGGTGTGGATCAATCGAAAACTAGTCTTACCTCTCCCGGAGGTACTAGCCCCCGGAGCCCCTTCGTTAGGGTAAGCCGCGGCGTGGCGGGCCTCGATCTCCTCTTCCTTCGGCTGGGGGTCGGGGAACCTCTCCGCCCAACTAGGAGATAAAGTGTTCTCGTCCCGGGCTGCTTGGTTGATCACCTTGGACAGCTCCAGGGCAATCTGCTCCCGGATGTCAGCTGACACCTGACTTTGCCCCTTGCCACTCACTGGCTCAATGTTTTGGAAAGAGGCGAGTAGCCCATACTCCCTCAAAGATTCGGAGGTCACAAGTCCCTCCACTTTCAACTCTTCCTCCGAAAGCCCTTCGTAGAACTTGGACCTCCTTATCATCTCCGCACAGCGAGGTGTCCACGGAACGACTTCTGCAAAATTCAAATACAAGCATTAGAGATCCTCCCGAAAGGCAAATCAAACGCAAAGAAACAAAGTTGAAAAGGAGAGGAAGGAGCACTTACCAGGGATTTTGAAGTCCAAAGATAGGGCTGGCACCCTCTTCAGTGGGAAGCCAGTCGTCAGAAACCAATACTCCCGGAGGTCTGGAACCCTCGCGGTATGACAGGTGGGACACATCACGTCCGGGTGCCTTTCCAGCCTGTAAAACCCCACCTTGTCTGAATGACCCCTCATAGGCTGAGACTTCAACCCGTAGAAGTACAGCACCTCCTCCGGGGTAGGAGCTTCCAGTTTCCGGGACTTGCAAAAGATGAACCACCCCGCTAGGAGCTTGTAGCTGGGGGGAATCAACTTAAAAGGGGGCAATCCCTGCCTTCACACAGAAATTGGCAAAGTAACTTCTTAGGGGCAAGTGCGCCCCCACACACTATGTGTGCCTAGCTCCAGGCACCAAAGCCCTCGTGACTCTGGCTAGCCGACTCGCCCAGCACTGACAGACGGTGCCACATCAGACCTGGGATGTTCTTCAGGCCTGCCTCAGAGGAATACAGCTCCAGCATGCCGTAATTCCTGAAAAGGTTCGGCTTCTGGTCCATCTCCCAGATTGAACTATTGGAAGTCGGTGGGCTAGCCGCGACCACTTTTGCCTTTCCTTTCCCCTTTGCGCCAGCGACAGGGGAATCCTTCTCCTGGGCAGAATCAGCCTCCACCACAGCGAGGAGTTGTTCCTTTGAGATATTCGTCACTGAACAAAAGAAACAAAGAAGAAAACACTCTAAGCAGTCAGCACCCTTGTCATACCCTAGTGGTATCAAAGGCGTCGGGGAGACCCTCCCCGAAAACTGCTTGGAGAGGCTCCCACCGAGCTTGCCGAGGGGTTGGCACCATGCCACCCGAAGGGCAGTAAGGAACCAGACTCAGACTCCGAGCCTAAGCCCACCAAAAGAAGTGTTTTCCCAGAGAAAGACACCCTAAAGGCATTCATGCTTATGCCCTAAAACAGCAAACCAGAACAACGCAAGCAAAACAAGGAACGACTTTACAAACGCAAATCGTCAAAGCATGCAAAAGAGACTACTTGTCGACTCACATCAATCACATGCCTATCAAAGCCCTATTCACGCATGCACATAGGCAATAATGGCAGAAACCTCAACTCCAACAACTACCAACAACCTAAGGTTTGGGAGGAAAAAGCAAAGTAGAAATACTTACTGGTATTCGGGTAGTTGAAGGTTGAAGGGGTAACCGGATCACTGCACAGCACGATCGTGAGAAGTAAAAGCTGCAAAGACGAACGGCGATTCAAACCCTGAACTTCGGCGAATAAACCCACTGCCAAATCAAAAGAAAAGTTTCTAGATCCCTTACCAAAAGAAGTGGCAAGTTCGAAGGAATGGAAGCTTGGAAGCCTGAGAGTTCGAAGGTTTGGAAATCTGAAAATCCGAAAGATAGAGAATTTGAAAGCGTAAAGAGGAAGAAAGGTCCGTTCCCTCGTTTTTATAGCAGGGAAGAAGTCGTTTCGAATTCCTCAAATGGACGGTCCCGATCTTCCCATTCCGTGTGCATCAGATCCAACGACTGGAGATGAAGCGACGATCCTATTTATGACTCCTCGGATGGGAATAAAGTATTTATTTCCCATCATTATACCACCTCGGGCCCGGAGTACCATTAAAAACCGTCAAGTCATTACTCAGATGACTGACGCACGCATACTCAACCAGTCGCCTCACGCACACGTCTTGGTCGCAGAACCATTCCCAGCATGACGCGTGGCCCTTGCCGCACTTGAGAACTTGAGTTCAAACAGAAGAAATTCCCTTTCTTTTTCATACTAACACTCAGGCGGGAAAAAGGAACCCTTCCGGGAACACAGAAGGTGGCCCCTCGCCTAATCTAAGAAACCGAAATACCCGGAGGACTGTACAAGCTCCCGGATCTCTCAAAGCTCCGTGACCTTGGGGGGTAAATGTTATCCAGATTTCCGGATAGCGTTTAGATTAATGTCCTCGGGGAAGCAGAATTACCAATGTCTTTCACGGTAGGTGACCAGAGCTCGCGGATGGACAGAAAGGCTTCGCCTCTCCCGTTTAGTGTCCGGATTACTCTTTCAAGCAAACACAACACGGAAACTCGTCAACTCTCTCGGACTCCCGAAGGGGTATCCTTCAGGGAAGCTCCTTCCAGGAGAAGCTCTTTAAGTGGTCTTCGCGGAAACAGTTCCGTGCCTCGCACGGAACAAAACCAAGCGGTCGAGTCATGGAGGAGGCATATTTGGAATGATATCCACCTGACACAGGATCCCGCCTGACACGCCCGACAGGTCAAAGCCGCACACATCCCAGCACGCCTAAGGGTACCTTTTCGCCTACTGTTCCGCTGACAACTTGGAAAAGACGGCTGACTTTGTGTGTTCCCCATACTTTCACGTAAATATACCCACATAGAGTCTTGTAGCCATGCTACTACAGTAATTGTATCCCCTATTTATGGCTGGTGTAATTAAGACTCATGTACGTAGAGAAAAACCCTAATCCAAAACCCTAGCTATAAAGACCCCTTCATTTTACAAGAAGAGGGACGGCCAACAGATCATATAGCAAGAACTCTACAAAAATCTCTCTAGCTTCATCTTCTTCAAGAGAACCCGAGAGAAACACTGTGAGTGTGTGAAGTTCTTGTACACCAGCCATCTTACTGTAATCCTTTCCAAGTATAATAACATCGACTCGTGGACTAGGGCTTGTTAACGCCTGAACCACGTAAAAACACTGTTTGTTTAGTTACATTTCAGCACTTCTACAGTTCTTATCTTTTTATTATTCTGTTTGTATTCGTTTCCGAAAAACTCGGTAAACAGCAACGACTCCAAAGTTGTCGCTGTATGTAGTCGAAGTCCATGATTTTTTTAATTTATTAAAAAAATAAGCTACAGCGACGACATGTCGTCGATGTAGAATCATCAACAACACACGACTAGGTTCTCCAATTTCTGGTACCCTACAGGGACCACATGTCGTCGCTAGAGGGAACAAGAGGTGGGAACTTACTCTCGGCTGTAGGGTCTTTGTCGAAAAAAGAGAGGGAAATATGTTTGTCTATAACTGAACCGCATAGAGTTGGTTGCCTATTTGCACCCCCTATAGTGACGACTTGTCGTCGTTGTAGAGTCATTGTGGAAAAAAGAGAGGGAAATATGTAATTCTAGAGCGACGACTCTAGGATAGGGATGAAACTTAACTGCTCCCTATAGCGACAGTCTAATTTAATCCACTGGTCAGTTATTTTGTACTCTATCGCGACTACATGTCGTCGCAATAGGGCCCAGAAAAAATGTGGGTAGACACGTAGCACGTGGCAGGATTCGTGGGCTATTCATCTATCTACAGCGACGACATGTCGTTGCTATATGGTCTCACCGTTTGAGTGAAATAGTGCGTTTGATATCAGCGACGACTAATCATTACCTATAGTGACATGTCGTCTCTATAGGTCGTAGCGATATAACCCCTAGGCAGAGGCTTTCTTCCTCATTATGCTCGGTTTTTCTTCCAAAAAAAATAAGAGAAATAGAGAGTTTCTCCGCCTCCCAACCCCGCCCAACACCATCCAACCTTGTTTTGGCCAATTTCTCCAAAGTTTCAGTAGTCTAAACCCACTATCTTGCTATTATATCCTTTAATATGTATTTTTTCTTAATATATGTGTGTATTTTGTATTTGGTGGAAATGAGTTTTGACTTCTTTTTTTTGTTTTCTTTTTCAGATTTGGGTATTGGATCATCATCCCAAACCTTTTCCTTTGGATAATCCCCCAGCGCGAGCCTTGGGTAATTTTTTTAAAAAATTATTTTGTGATTGATTAATGGATAAATTATGTTTTTAATTGTGTAATTGGTTATTTTAGATAGTATTGAATTTTGTTTTTTATTTTCGGGATTTGTATTGTTAGTTTAATTATCAAAATGATTTTTAATTTTGTTTTATGTTAATTTAATTTAATTAAATATTATGTTATAAAAAATGTATGATAGGTTATATATATGTATAAGTATATGTATATAAATGTGAATATGTTTATATATATATAAATGTGAATGCGAAATATATTTTTAAATTGTGTGGTAGGTTAGATTAATATGATTAGATGTTTATTATAATTTTTTGTTTTCAATTGTATATATGTTAGATTCAATAAAAATTTTGTTTTGAATTATATATAAGTTAGGTTATATAAATAATATTTTGATTTGTGAATATGTTTATAATATGTTTTTTTTTTTATTTTTGAATTCAAAATAATGTATTAAATTTTATGTATGTTCTACGACTGATTTATTTGTTTTTATGCAGATTTTAAATTTTGGGATAAACTAAATTACAGTCGTTATGCTGCTGAAATTTTTGTAGATTTAGAAAATCTAAATATTACAAAATAGTTTTAAAGTTAGTGTGATTTAATTAATAAATTTTAAAGCAATTAATAAAAACTAATTAAAAAAAATTATAAAGTATAAATTAAAATAATAATTTTACAAGTATAAAATTTTATCAATATTTTTTTTATAAAATAAATAGAAATTAAAATAATAATCATTAATGGTAAATTAATAAATTTAAAATTAAATATTTATTTAATTAATTAATTTTATTATATATTCATAAAATTTGGTAATATATGTAGAGAAAATAGGTAATTACGTTAACTTTACTCATAAAATTAAGTTAAAATTAAAATAATAAAACTTTATTGTTTTTTTTTTAAATAATAAGTGAAAATTATAATAAGAATTTGATAATTATTAAAGATCATAATAATAATTATAATGAAATATTTGTTTATACAATGAAACTTTACAATACATTCATAATGAAAAATAATATATATTCATAAAATTTGATAATTTATATTCATAAAATTTAATAATTTATTCATAAGATTCAATAAAATTTCATAATTTACTTGAAAAAATTAGTGTTTTTGTGATAAAAAAAATGATTAGCAAATAAAGGTAGTTTTTTATGATTATCACATTATGATAATTTATTTTCTACTTGAATCAGTTATGACGATTGATAAGAGTTGTATAACTAATAGACGATATAACTCTGATGAGTTTTGGAATGGTCTTCAAGGATTTATACAAATGGCCAAGAATCATGTGAATGCTTCAGGAGAAGTTAGATGCATTCAGTGTGTCAATATGCTGAATCAAAAACTGGATGTGGTGGAGGCTCACATACACAGATATGAGTTTTTGTAGCGATACGTGAAGTGGACCTACCATGGTGAAGTTGATATGCCTCCATTAGTCGACGACGGGGCTCCAGTGACTGATGAGATGATTGACATCATCAGTGATGTTACTGGTGAACAAGACACTAACGAAGAAGGCGTAGATGGTGGTGACAATGTTGCAGATAATCAATTTGATAACCTTTTTGAAGAGGTCGAAGCTGAGTTATACCCTGGTTGTACTTGGTTGTCTTTCTTGAACTACTTGGCGAAGATGATGCACATGAAGATTATGAATAAATGGACAAATAGTTCATTTGATGAACTTTTGAAATTTGCATTCCCGAAGGAGAATAAGATCCCGACTTCATTCTATGTGGCTAAGAAAAAAATGAGGAAGTTAGGGTTAGGTTATCAATCAATTCATGCTTGCAAGTACGATTGTTTTTTGTTTTGGAAAGAGATTTCCCAAAAACAGAGTTGTCCTGTATGTAGCGGGAGTCGATGTGTAATGCCCCAAATTTCCTAATAAGGTTTAGGACCTTGATTAGGAGGCCGGGAGGGCCATAATTGATTTATTATAGTATTTAATGATTATATGCATGTTTACGTGAATTATATTATTATATGATGGTGTTATTATATGATGGTGAATGCATGCATATGGGCTCATTTGTTAATTATGAGGGTAATTTGGTAATTTGGCCACTGTGGGCGTAATGGTATATTTTGGGTGCGTGATTGTGATTAATTAATATAGCCACATTATAAGGTGGATTGGTTCGAGCTAATCGACATGAGACGATCATGAGATGTTAGTGTTCGGTCTAATCATAACGGGTTTAAGTTTGGGGCTCGGGGTGAGTCTCGGGGTGAATTTAGTGATTATAGCGTTACCGGGGATTTTAGGGTAATAGGATATGATTTAATGGTATTTGAGAATATTGAGAATAGCGGGAATTGGAGAGCGTTAATTATGATTAACGGTATAGGTTGAAAAGGACGATTTTACCCTTGGGAGTGCTTAGAAGTCTTTAAATGACCTAGGGGCATTTAGGTCATTTGGCTTGGATATACATGAGGTTTAGTAGGCTGTAGAAAACAGAATAAAAAAACAGAGCCTATCTTCTTCCTTCTCCCTTTCTCTCTCGTACAAGGTTTCCTTCACTTCTTCCTTTGGATTTTTGAGAGCCCAATTGAGGAGTTAAGCTAGGAAATTAAAGGTGGAAGCTTAGGAGTTTGGTTCAACCATTGAAGGGGGTTCAAACTCGGATTTAAGGTAAGTTTCAACCATTAGTTTCTGGTTTATACTCTGTTTTAGTTTAAGATTTCAGCTTGTGAATTCTTGGTGGTTAAGTGAAATTAATGGGAGTTAGGTTGATGTTTGGTTTGGGTTTTGATGAGGGGGAGTTATGGGTGATGTTTAGAGGTTTAATTGTGTGTTTGGAGAAGGTTTGGAGCTGGTTTGAAGGCTTGGTTTTAGGAAATTATGCAGGGGAGGTCGAGCTGGTGCGTTGCTGATTTTTGGTTGATCTGGGTAATGAGCCGCGGCCTGGCTTTTGTGTGCCGCGGCCTAAGGTGGCTTTTGAGGCAGAAATGCCTCTGTCAGGGTGGTGAGCTGCGGCATGGCTGTGGTGAGTCGCGGCCCATCAAGGCAGATTTGGTCAAAAATGGGTTTTTGGCCTAGGGATGCTAGCTTAAGGCCTCGGGGTTGATCCTAGTACCCGGTTAAGTGGGGATTGATGTCCCGGAGGCTAGATATTGGTTTGGGAACTTATGTTGATCATTTTTATTGATGATACCTTATATTTGGTTATGACTAGGTGACCGCTAAAGACCTAAAGGTTGATCTTTCTCAAGGGTTGTCCTTTAAATCATTCTAGCTCGACTTTGAGGTAAGAGAACTGCACCCTGTGTATATGTGACACGCATGGCTATTATGATGCATGTTGGTTGATTATTGAGTATGACATGCATGTCTATTATGATGCATGCTGGTTGACTATTGAGTATGACATGCATGGCTATCATTGATGCATGTTGGTTGGTTATTAAGCGTGACATGCATGGCTGTTATTGGTGCATGTTGGATTGCTGGATATATTGCATATGATGCATGAGAAACATGTGATTGAGACATGCTTTATATATTGAGTATGATATTGTTCAGAGCTTGAGCCTCTGTGTTTATACATGGCCCTAATAGCACTAATACCTGTTTAGTAAGCATGCTAAATGCCCCGTTCATGGATATGGAACGTATGATGTAGGATTGGTGGCATGGCTTACCTGTGTATGGCGCTGACTTATTAGTCAGAATAGACAATGGTGCCAGATCCGTCTGTGAAGCTGTGACTTATTAGTTAAGTTCACCGCAGGCTGAGCACTGGTCGTGTTTTACCGACCCAAGGGTCAGAAGTGGCAGTGCGTTGTGAACGCCGGGCCAATCAAAGATTAGATCTAATCAAGGTTGGCATTGAATGACTCATATGGGGTATTAATGCTGGACCGACCGGAAGGTCAATGAGAACTTATAAGCGCTTGCCTGGTCTACGACCAAATGACTATAGCCAAGGTATATGACCCCGGTGACCGTTTGCCACAAGGCTAGGGGACGTTGTCCATAGTTTCGACTCTAGAGTCGTGAGGAAGGTTATGTTGGTGACTAATCACCTTGCACCTGTCCTAATCAAACTTATGAAAGGATCATTTATCAGTTAAGCCCTGGTGACCCTATCATCACACGGCTAGAAGGAGCGATGCTCATTATTGTGACTTTTGGCTATTGTCACCTATTTGCTTGGACTGATAGTCCCGAATGGTTCTCATGATCGATGTTGATATTATATCATGTTATCTGTTGGTATTATACCATGTTATCTGTTGATATTATATCATGTTGAATTGTGTTTTCTTGCTGGGCTTCGGCTCACGGGTGCTACGTGGTGCAGGTAAAGGCAAGAGGAAGCTGTACCATCCTTGAGTTGGAGAGCTTAGGTGATGATGTGTACATATGCAGCTGCTCGTCCGCCACGGCCGAGGTTTAAAGTGAAACTAGGGTTGAACCCTATTTTGCCGCTTAGAACGGCCTGTTGTAAATATTTTCTGTAATAAACTCTGAAATTATATTTTCGGGATCCCAATGTATATGTTAAACGTTCTAGTGAAACGTTACATCTTATCCAAAATGTTTAATCCCTAAACCGCTAATCATGCTTAGTTCACGATTTTGGCCAAATGACTCGGTTAACGAGTTTAGCACTGTTTACAAGGCACACCGTAACAGTCCCTGGGGTTGGGGTGTTACACGATGGGTTGACAAAGACACAAAGGGGTAAAAAGTCAACCGCAAAGTATTGCGGTACTTCCCTTTGACTCCTAGGCTGAAGCGTCTTTATGGTTCAAGGCATACAACAAATGATATGACCTAGAATAATATGAGACGATCGAAAGAAGATGGTGTGATACACCATCTTGTTGATGGGGGTGCTTGGAAACAATTTGATTCCAGATATCCTAATTTTTCCAAAGAACCTAGAAACGTTCAATTGGGTTTGTCCAGTGATGGTTTTAATCCATTTGGTAACATGAGTCTATCTTACAGCATGTGACTGGTAATATTCTGCACGTACAATATGCCTACATGGTTGTGCATGAAAGAGTCATCATTCATGCTGACCTTATTGATTCCTAGTCTGAAATCACATGGGAAGGACATAGATGTCTTTTTGAGGCGTGTGGTAGATGAAATGAAGGAGTTATGGGATGAAGGAGTTCAAACTAGAGACGCTGCAACGAACAGTGTATTCAGAATGTGTAATGACCCAAATTTACTAATGAGGCTTAAGGGCCTTGATTAGTGTTCCGGGAGAGCATAATTGGAATATATGTGATTTAATGATTTCAAAGTATGCTATATGACTATTTGAATACCTGAGATGCATGACTATGTATATTAGTATGCATGTAGGCCCTGGTTAGGTTAGAAATGGCATAATTGTAATTTTGGCCTGTTGAGGGCATAACTGTATAAATATGTGATAATTGTTGAGACCACATTATTATGTGGATATATTTGTGATCTGTGATTTGAGACGATCCTAGTGAGCAGATTAGCGAAAAAGTCACGGTGGGGATTTATACCTGGCTCGGGGCGAGCCTGGGGGTATAAATGGGAATTTAGAGAATATATTGGGGTCTATTTTGACATCGAGGAATATAATTGGTGAATAATTAGGTATTGGGAAGTAAGCGAAAAATATTAGAGACACTCGAGGAATTAGCGGGAATTGGGTAAAATGACCAAAATGCCCCTAAGTGGATTAAAGGATTTAGAATTAAAGGGGAGGGTATTGTGGTCATTTGGCATATAAAGATAGGCATAACTAAGGCTTTATGCTTAGCGGAGTTTGTAGAATGAAGTAGAAGTCTGAGAAAGGAAAGGAAAGAAAAGAAGGAGAAGGAGAAGGAAGGGAAGGAAAAAAAACAAGGTCGGTTTAGGCTCTTCTTCATCATTTTCTTGAGGTTTCTTGGAGAAAAGTTCAGAGGAGAGTTAGATCAAGCTGAGCAATAAGGTTTCTCAGTTAAGCTTGAAGAATTGGCAAAGGTCTAGCAAGATCAAACCATTTAGTTGAGGTAAGATTTTGAAGTTTCATCAGTTTCTAGTTTTTGGTATAATTGTGGTTTTGAGCTGAGCTTTTGATGGGGAATTTTAGGGAATTCAAGCCAAGGGTTTGAGGAGGAGGAAGCCAAGGAAGAGTAGAGGATATCTTAACATCAACTTTCCAATCAAAGGTAAGGACTATGGTTTCAAGCTCTGAGATTTCTATGGTTTCTGGTGAGTTTCTGAGTGTAGAATCAACTATGGTGAATTCTATGTTTAGGGATGCATGTGATTGGGTTTTGTGTATTTGGGATGCTTGGGATGAGTGGAGTGTGTTGATAAGCTTGTTTTTAAGTTTGGTTGAGGATTGGAAGAGTTTTGGTAAAGGTTGGCTCGAGGAAATCGCAGGAAGGAAAAGTGCAGCAACGACTGTCTGTGACTAGCGCTACAGCGCTAGCCTTTGGGCGCTATAGCGCTAGGCCATGTGCCTTGGGACGGTTTTGGGCTCTGCTTGTAGCGTTGTAGCGCCCTCCTCAGAGCGCTGTAGCGCTACCCTATTTCCATAAAGGGGTTTTTGAGTTATTTTCAAGGGTTTTTGCCTGGGGGTTCGGGATTCGATTCCACCACCCCGTTTGGTGGAATTAGAGCTTCACGAGGGCTCGGGATTGGTCCCGAGGCTAGGTTTTGGACTTGGGGGTTGGTGATGATTCTGACCTGTGATTGTGACTAGGTGCGCGCTAGGGTCCAGGAGGGATCGTGCTCAAGGATCAAAGTGAACGAAGCTAGTAAATTTAAAGGTAAGAAAACTGCACCCGGTATTTTGTTTGTAATGGGACTAAGTGCTCCTGATATCTGTATAATGTCAATGATGGTATTATGCCATGGGACATGTGATAGATGGCCTAAGGGTGCCGCATACAATATTTGCGCACAGGGCGCGACTTGACCACTGGTAGCCGAGGACAACTTAATATTCACTGAGCTCGGTTTAAGCGGGCCGGAGTCAATGGGATAAACAGAGGGTGCGGTCTGAGGGCGCTAACCCTAGTTATCATTTGTAAATTGGTGATTGATATGAGTTGATATGTTTAGTATGCTGAATACTTGATTATCATGAATGCTTATATGTCTGAGAACATGCCTATGTGATATGAGATATTGGATTGTTTGTTGACTGCTTATGCTCTGTTATTGTGTTTTCTTGCTGGGCCTTGGCTCTTGGGTGCTAGGTGGTGTAGGTAAAGGCAAAGGCAAGATGGACCAATCCTGAGGTGGAGGGCTGCGAGGTAGAATGTACATAGTCAGCTGTTCGGTCGCCATGGCCAAGGAGTGGACCAGGACAGGGATTGCTTAACTGTTTATTTTGCCTTAGTATGGATAATACTGTAACTAAATCTCAAATCTTTTGTAAATGGTTTTAATTATACTAATTTTGGGAACCCGTGTAAACATAAAATGTTTATTTATAAGAAATGCAGCTTTTGAGACCAAAATATTTTAACCTTAGTTCCATTATAGTTTCAGTAACACATTTTTAATTAAATGACTTGATTAGCAAGTCTGGCACTTTTATAAACACACAGTGTAGCGGTCTTGGCTATCCAGGGCGTTACAGAATGCGTGCAACACTATTATGGACTATCAATAATTTTTTGGCTCGTAGTAGTTTGTTTGGTTGGAGTGGCAATGGATATATGACATGTCCTTCATGCAACGAAGACACTCCTTCATGTCGGGTTATTGGGAAGACAACATATATTGGTCATAGAAGATTCTTATCTTCTACGCATAAGTGGAGGAAGAGTCGCTTGTTTGATGGGAATTATGAAAAAGGACGTCCTCCAAGAAAATTCAGTAGTCAAAACATACTCGAACAATTAGGGCATGTTCCAGATCGTTTGCCGGTAAACATGTCAGTTTCAGGGGTGTGAAAAGAAAGCGAGATCCAAAAGAACTTAATTGGAGTAAAAAGATTATTTTCTTTGAACTGATTACTGTTCAGGACTTGAATTAAAGCACAATTTAGATGTGATGCATGTAGAGAAAAATGTTTGCGAAAATTTACTTGATATTTTTCTTATGGATGAGAAATCTAAAGACACCACCAACGCACAAGTAGACTTGAATAATTAGGGTATCCGAGAAGAGTTGCACCTCCAGGAAGATGGTATGAAGTTAATCAAAGCACATCCTATGTACTCTTTCCCACCGGATGATAGATGATTTTTTTATCAGTTCGTAAAAGGAGTTAGACTTCCTGAGGGCTTCTGTTCAAATTTTTCTAAGAAACTAACTGAAAATGATGACAACATTGTTGGGTTAAAATCCCATGATTGTTACATTCTTATGCAATGTCTGTTGCCGGTAGGAGTTCGAGGATACTTGGATAAGTCTATTTCGAAGACAATCATTGAGCATTGCAATTTCTTTAAGCACATTTGTGCTCGTACATTGGTTGTTAACGACATGGAGAATGCAGAAGATCAAATGATATAAATTTTGTGCAAGTTGAAGTTAATTTTTTCTCCAGCCTTTTTTGACATAATGATTCATTTAATTCTTCATTTACCGTAAGAAGCTATCCTCGGAGGACCAGTTTACATGAGATGGATGTATCCGTTTAAGTGATATATGAAGAAGTTGAGAAAATATGCCAGGAATAAGACG
This sequence comes from Humulus lupulus, assembly GCF_963169125.1. Classification (NCBI taxonomy): domain Eukaryota; kingdom Viridiplantae; phylum Streptophyta; class Magnoliopsida; order Rosales; family Cannabaceae; genus Humulus; species Humulus lupulus. The sequence continues at coordinate 136,189,791 of NC_084794.1, forward strand.
TGCCCTGAAGGTTTTATAGCGGAGGGTTATGCTGCTGATGAAGCTTTAAATTTTTGTTCGCATTATCTTCGGGTGTACAGACTAAATTTAATTGTCCAAAAAGAAATGCGGATAGTGTTATTCCTAAAATACAGTTGTCAATTTTTGAATCACAATCTCGTCCAAGTAGCAAAAAGAAAATTATATCCCTTAACTATCTTCATCGAAAAGAAGCAGAGTGGTTTGTACTCAACAATTGCCCTGAAATTCAACCATATATGGAGTAAGTAGCTGAACACATATATGAATTCATTAAATTTAATTCATAGCAAACTGTTAGCTTACCTTAATCCTTGTGCTATATAGTGAATGCCTTCGAGAAAATTCAAACATAAATCTTCAAAAATATTTCCTTAGTTGGTTTAAATTGAAGGTAAATTATCAAAACAGTAGAATTATTACGAAATTCGTATCGATTAATACTCATCTCATTGTGTTTTCTTTTTTTTTGTGTCATACTCTATAGATGGATCGTTTACGACAAGTACAGTCAACTGAGTGTACTGATGAATTATTTGCTTTAGCAAACGAGTCCATTCAGAATGCATACTTCTACACTGCTTGCATTGTTAACAGTGTGAAGTTTTTGGTACATAGTCATGACGAAAGACATACCACTCAAAATAGTGGAGTTTCAGTGCTAGGAACTGATGGCTTCACTTTCTGTGGCCAACTTGAAGAGATTGTAGATTTATGCTATTCCCATGGTTACTCGGTAGTATTGTTTCAATGCAAATGGTTCAGCACGATGCAAGCAAGGGTCGAAATGTGATTGAGAATAACATAACTAGTATCATGATTAATTCTGAATGGTACAAGGGCAAGCAGTTTATTCTCGCCACTCAAGTAAAAAAAGTTTTCTACTTGGAAGATCCTTCAAGAAACAAAAATTGGAAGGTAGTAGAAGAAGTCAATCATCAAAATATTTGGGATCATCTAAGTATTGATGATGATAACGAGGTTGATGTAATGCATGATGGCACTTAATCAAATTTTGTACTCATTGTGGAATTAGGAGAGTTGGAGATTATGCATTTGGATCAACCCGGTCACACCAGAATAATTGGGGAAACGTCTCGATCTATTTTGGATGTGGATGATGATTTCATCATTGATGATGATGAAGAAGAAATTAGTGAAGATGATTTAGAAAGCACAGATGATGATATAGGAATCGACATTGATGAGGAGTAATATTTTCTTATGCATATTCATATTCATATGTGTAATGTGTATGTTTTAATTTCAAGACTTTTCAATCAATATAAGACTTTTCTCAACAATGTTTGTTTTTCAATAGTTTCAAATGCATTATCAAAGTTATTTAAGTTATGTAATTAACCTCCAACTATAACTGATTTTAAGTTAATAATTATTTAAACTACAAAGATGTGTCTACTATTGTTGCTCGTTCTCATGGCGGTGATGGAGCGGGTGATCCTCCTCCAGATCCCACGCGAGTTCCTACTTCCTATGAGATAGGTAATATACTATAATTTGTCTATATTTTATCAATAAATTACAAATTATTATTATTTTATTCAATTTAATTTTTATTGTTTAATTAACATATGCAGCGGCTGCCGCAAAAAGAAGAGTTCGGTCTCGATCCAAAAAATTGTAGCAACTTGTCAACGACAATAAAGGTTTGTTAGCTCTACAATTTGATCTGAAGGAGGAAACCTACAAAGCAGTTGGTGATTTTGGGACATTTTCATGAGACTTTTTGGTAACCTTATTGGTCACCATGTCCCATTATATTATGACTCGTGGCAGAATGTTTCGGATGAGCACAAGATATGATTGATGCAAAAGCTTGAGGTAAGTTTATCAACTTATTCACTTTTACTGTTTTTTTTATAATTTAAAAAATCTAACCATTTTTTTGAAGGAATTTTTCATTCTTCCCCAAGCTCTCCCTGAGTGTCGACTGATAGAGACTAAGATTGAGCGAGAGTTTCGGGATCACTGCCAATGATAGAAAAGGTCCCAAGAAAAGACACTTCGAAGAACATGGAGGGTATGATAATATGGAGAGAGCCAGAAAGAATCCACCGGAGGACATGGACAATGAGAGATGGCAGAAGTTGGTTGACCTTTTAGCCACTCCACAGTTCATAGCACACTCAAAGGCAAATGCTACCAAAAGAGCAAAACAGAAGTATCCAAGTCTCCTTGTATCGACTTCTTATGCTTCTGCTTGATTTAAGAAGGTAAATAAAAATATATAGATAATTTGAAAAAAATTTAGTTATCTTATTAATAATTTCAATATTTAACTGAGATTTTGTTAAATTTTGTTTTCTAAAGATGAATCTTCAGACTATAAGGAACTGCCCAGCACTATCGATACGTTCCATGACATGCACAATCATCCGACACATGAATGGGTGAAGACGAATGCTAACTTTCTAAGTTTTGTATATATGTATATTATTCAATTATATTATGTATTAATTGTCTTGTTTGTAAACTCCAGGATGCCTTGCAGCAAGAATTTCATACACAATCTCAATCCCAGTCCCAATCTCAATATGAATCTTCAGCAGGAAGTACCACTGTCAATGAGACACAAGTCGACTCAAAGCTACTTGGTCAACGTCGTGGCTGTTAGGAGTGTGTCCTAAAAGCATGTAAAGACATTTTTTTTTTCTGTGAATAAATAAATACAATGGTTTATTATTATTGTCATATTTAGATTGTTAAATTATTGTTTGAATAATTTTGTAAATATCAGAAAAATTCCATATTCATTATTGAGGATGTGACCTTGTATTAGTACGAGAGAATTAAGATCACATGAATGAATAAAAAATGGTCAACAACGACAAATTAAAGTTATGGAATTCTTTAATTGGAGTTGTAAGTACGGTGTACTGAGTATCATAATGATACAAATAATCTAGATTCGGATTATTGATGTGGTAAGACATCTCGGTAAAGGTGCTTTATATAATATGATTATATATGACAAGGACCGATGTGAATTAAAGTCTTTATCCAAAAAAAAAAACCATTTAACAATAAAGACTTGTAATTCATATCATAACTGATGATCATTTATAGATCAACCTGAATCCTGAGTGTGCATGAACTCCTGTTCGTGTTTATTAAATCTTTTGATTCACTCGTTAAGGTCTCTTCAAAGAATGAGGCTAATGACTTTTGTTTTGGAGATTTAATATCATGGATGGCTGGGAACATGTATCAACAATAAGGAATCTAATCTTTCCTAACGGATCGTATATTAGTTCCCTTAAGGGTTAATTCTGGAACTGAATGATTTTGAGCTCAAATCTATAATTAGATTATAGATTAATTATTCACTAGTGAATTAATGGTACTTAAGGAATAAGAAATAAATTAGAAAGGTTAAATGGTAATTCTTCCATTCTAATTTATGAACTAATTAATTAGAGGGTTGAACTATTGAAAGATGGTTATATCAATGGACGACTTAAGAAAAAGATTTCTGTAAAAGTATATCTATAACATAAAGAGTGCAATTCTGAATTTATAGTGGAGTAATATCAGAATTAATAAATTAACTATTATAATTAAAGAGTTTAATTATTTAGTTTCAATTTATTGGAGCTTAATGTTATAGGTCCATGGTCCCCAGAATGGCTCAAACAATCACTGTCAAAGGCAAATACAAAAATGGGCAAAAAGGACTTATGTGATAAGTAAAATATTTTTCTATGTATCAAACATAATTATTGTTTAATTATGTGTAATTAATTAATTAAGAATTAATTAATTATTTGATTTAACAAAAATATAATTAATTTTGAATTAATTTATTTTTGGGATTTTTGGTATTTAAATAATAATAAAAATTGGGAAAAATCACATGCATGCATATGCATGTGGTACACGTGTGGCACAGTGCACATGCACTGTGCTACATGCATAAGAGATAGACTTGGTCTCTTGATTCCACAATTTTAGTTATTTAAATATTAAATAAATAATGAGATATTTTGATTTGATTTAAATATTATTATTTAAACAAAAATCTGATAACTGATCAGTTATTTTTTGAATTTGTTTAAAATAACAAATATTTTAATATATTTGATATTATTAAATATTGGATATCAGTTTTCACAGAACGTAAGTTTTCAGGGATAGAAAAATATTTAGGATTCTCTCAGAGAAAAAGATCAGTGACAAAACAAAGGTCATTGTTCTTCACAAAACCTAGGTCCAAACTTTATCAGGTCTCATGTGTTGAGAATATCTGATAAATAGTTATTGCCTATTATTTGTATAGCGAGCCCACACTCGTTCTTTGGGTGACTGAGAACATTTTGGAAGATCTTGGTGTGAGATCTCAAGGATTCAGCCATACGAAAAGATAGCAGCAAGGAAGGACCTGAGGTAATGTTTCTATTCTTGTCCTTGATTCAATATATATATGAGTGTGAAGAAGTAGATCTAGAAATCTTATGGGATTAATCTGACAATTTGATTGTTGTTCCGCTGCGCATAATCTCTGATTTGATCAATAAAAACCAACAGTGGCCACAACCGAGGTATTGGACGCAAGTTGAAGGGCACTAGTACCTTTGCCTCAGGCGCCACCAGATCCTCTTCACAATCAGAAGCATCACCATTTCCATCCACCACAGTCGTCCCTCCAACTGTACCACCTGAGACTTTCCAGTCCCTGATTCAACACTTTAGTCAAGCCATTATGACCCATAACAAAAACTTCTAGTAAATGCAACAATTTTCACAAGCAACAAATCCGAATATCCAAGCTCCACAATTTCAGCCTGTCAACGTGGACATGAATGTAATAGAGTTCATGATGGTAAACTTTCAACCACAACAACCACACACAGCCACAACCACCACAGCCACCACAACAACCCGGCGATAATGACTTTTGAATTGATTTTGATGACATTTAGTTTTATTATATTATTATTTTGAACTTAATAATATTTTGTGTTGTTTTTTATTTATTTTGGAGACAATACTACTTATGTTTAATTTTTAAACTTTTGGAGACTATTGATATTGTTAACTTGATTTTATTATTTAATTAATAAATTGGTTTTATTATTTAATTAAATAAATAAGTTTTATTTATTTAATATTTATTAAATAATTTTTAATCAATATAATTAATTACTTTTTTTTAAAAAAATTGTATACCTACAGTCGTAGGGTGCTCGCTGAACATGAAAATCTAAGATTTTGTGATACTAACATGTCGTCACTGTAGATATATAAACCCACACACTCTCCAGCAACGACATATCGTCGCTGTAGATGGGGCGGTTGATGGACCTACAACGATCACATGTCATTGCTGTAGGAGTTTTTGAAATTCAAATTTTCAAAATTTGCAATCACCTACAGTGATGACATGTCGTCGCAATATCCCAGTCCAACCGAAAAAAAGGATTCCCTACTGTGACTGGCATGTCATCGCTGTAATAAAAACCCTACTACGATGACTGCGTTTTGTCGTCGCTGTAGGTCCATATGTGTAGTAACCTACAGCAACGCCGTTTTGGCGACAACTTCTTGATCCACGTAAGGATTTTCATAGCAAAAGTCTCTATTTTATATTATTATTTTTTATCCAATATGGTACGGATGTGTGGCACCGTTAACATAGTTAGTGACTAAGGACCAACTGCACACCAAAATATTAACGATATGAATTTTCACCACCAAAAAAATTACTTAAGTATTTAAGTGCTACAAACATCACTACACTCAGTTTTTCGCTGCAATTCCCCTTTTTCTTTATTATTGTTTACAACAAATATTAAAATAATACTAATACATATTTAATTAAAAAAATGATCACTAGTACAACTTTAAATGTGAAAACTATAAACCCATAGAGATATGAAATTTATAGAAAACTTTGTATATAAAATCTAAATTAAAAAAATATTTTTATAATTCTCAAATATACTTTGTAGAGAACTTTCTTCCTACTAGAAATAGCTAGTATCTTCAAACCTATGGAAAATTATTTTACTTTTGCGGCATTAATTAGAGTGGAAATTACATTTTATATGAATTTTTTGATTAAATTTATAAAAATATGGTATTTTTTAAAAATAATTATTTTATGGATTTATATATATAATTATCAATTTGATGGTTATTTTTCTCATATTTTTGTAACGTAACCTGATTATGCCATATTGTTATTATTAATGAGATTTTGTTGAATTGGAAGGATATTTTTGTAATTTTATTTTTTTTTGTTAATTATTTATCTTTGTACTTTTACTTTACTTTTTCAATTTTACTTTACCAAATTTAGACCAGTTTTTTGGTCGACTATTCTTCTTCGTCTTTTTTTTTTCTTGCTTTCTTATACAAGTTGTCGAATGGAGGTGAACCACTGCAAACTAGGTAAACAGAGTGGGCCGACCAAAAGTGCAGCGTGGTTAGGAATGTTGGCCTACTATTCTTCATCTTCAACATGTACATTTTTTTGTTGCTTTTTTCTATAGCTAGCCAAATGGAGGTGATCGGGTGCAACTGGGCTAACGGAGTGAGACGAAAACAAGTTAGGCTGAGTGCAACGTGGGTAGTATTATATTTGGCAGAGGTATTTCACTTTTGTTTAATGTTTTTCTCATCATTCACTAATGTTTATTTAATTTTTTTTCTTTTATTTTTTCTATATTGTGTGTAATGTCGACCTCTAATTTTATTTATTTCATTTTGTTGTATGGATTTTGATTTTTTAGATTCTTTAGAATTGATCATTAGTTGCATTGGGTTGGATTGTGAGGTATTGTTCTCTCTATGGTTTGGGTTTTTTTATTGCTATTTTTTACTATTACTATCATTCTCTATTGTTCATTTTTTTTTTTGGATTTTGAATAGTTAGATACATTTTTTTAGAGTAACAGTTTGTGCATTTTGTTAGGATTTTGAGATATTGTTCTGCCTATGGGTTGGATTTTTGTTATTTTATTGCTTTGTTTTACTCTCTTAGTTTAATGCAGTAGTTTGTGTTTTTAGTATGTAGTTTAATGCTCTAGTTTGTTTTTGTATTTGTGCTAGAAATTGTTCAAAAGGGGGGAAGGGGGAATGCTGGCCCTTCTAAGTCCACTGATGAGGCTGGACCGTCAGTAAAATTGCGTTGTTCTCATTGATGTCCTGGGGGAGGATTGAAGTCCCCTGGACCAATGATTATTGACGATACTAACAATCATGTATTTTAGTTTATTATTTTCATGTTTTCAATGTTGTTTTTCCCCTAGTATGTTTAGTTTATTTTTAGTTAACGAATTTTATATGCTGAGTAACCAGTTACTTTAATTTTTTTTATTGTGTTATTTTATCCTTTTATTGGTCATAGGTAACTAGTTACTTTGAGATTATTCGTATTTTTAATGTGTTGTTTAATTGTCAAGGTAACCATTTACTTTGGTAAGTAACTGGTTTCTTTGTGAGTGTTTGTTTCTAATGATGCTAAGTAATCATTTTATTTGTGATTATACATTGTAATGTACCTGGTGAACTTTACAAGTGACTGGTTACCCTAGCTGTGAATGCTTTTTCATGTGTTGTTTAATTGTTAAGGTAAATGGTTACTTTCGTAAGTATCTGGTTCCTTTTTGTGAGTGTTGTTTCAAATGATGCTATTTATATTTGGGATTCTTAAGTGTTCCTCTTTTATATTTGATTTTGTTTTGCCTTGTATAGGTTGTAATGTAGCTTGTTAATTTTACAAGTAACTAGTTACCCTAGTTGTGTATGTTTTTTCATGTGTTGTTTAATTGTTAAGGTAACTGGTTTCTTTGTGAGTGGCTGTTTCTAATGATGCTAAGTAATCATTTTTAATTGTTCCTATCTTTTATATTTGATTTGTTTTTTCCTTGTATAGGTCGTAATGTACCTGGTTAACTTTACACGTAATTGGTTACCCTAGTTGTGAATGCTTTTTCATGTGTTGTTTAATTGTTAAGGTAACAGGTTACTTTGGTAAATAACTGGTTCTTCTTTTGTAAGTGTCTATTTCTAATGATGCTATGTAATCATTTTTATTTGTGATTCGTACGCGTTCCTTTTTTTTTTTATTTGAATTGTTTTTGCCTTGTATAGGTTGTAATGTAGCTTGTTAATTTTACAAGTAACTGGTTACCCTAGCTGTGTATGCTTTTTTCATGTGTTGTTTAATTATTGAGTTAACTGATTTCTTTATGAGTATTTGTTTCTAATGATGCTAAATAATCATTTTTATTTGTGATTTTTAAGTATTCATGTTTTATATTTGATTTGTTTTTTCCTTGTATAGGTTGTAATGTAGCTGGTTAACTTTTCAAGTAACTAGTTTCCCTAGTTGTGTATTCTTTTTTTTTTTAAATCTTTTAGTTATTAGTAATTTTAATTTTCCTTTTTGGGGTAGATGTAATGTCCCAAACTGCTAATAAGGCTTAGTGCATTGATTAGTGTGTCGAGAGGGCATAATTGGATATATATATATATGTAGAATTAATGATAACTCCATTTTAGTGTCGTTTAGGATGTGTTTTTGTGGTAATATTGAGTATTTATGTTTGTTTTGTGCAAGATTACGCTTATTTTGTCTTTGTTGTAGGTTGGTGCATTGAATCATGAGATAAATGTGAAAAAGAGATGAAATGGTGAAAAAAAGGAGCTTTTAGTGGTTGCTTGACTCAAAATGGCGCTAAGGATGAGTTGTAATGAGAGTTTGATGAAGGAAGGACGGACGTTGAAAGGCTAAAAATTTGAAAATAATGAGATTAGAGTCACGACATGGGTTTAAGGTCCGCGACTCTAGTCAAGTCAGAGACTGAAGATTGCTGAAGGGAATTAGAGCCGCGACTTGCTCTTATAAGTCACGACGCTAGTGGAAGTCAAAGGCAAATCCAGGTGGTGCATCTACATGCGGGCTGCGACTGGGGTTTAGAGGGTCACGGTGCCTGAAGACCTGACCAGTCTTTGAAGTACCTTAAAAACGACATGTGTCGCGACCTAGGAAAGGCCAAGTGGCGGGCCGCCTATGAAAAAAAAGGAATTCTTGGTTTTCTTTAGTTTAAATTCAGACTTTATGTTTTAATTAGGGTTAGGTCAAATTTTAATTACGAGTTTAGAGATTAAATTGGATTCTGAGATTAGTTTTTCTACACTTTCATATTTTTAATTTCTTCTTCAAGTCTTTGAATTTTATGTTTATGAATAATTAGTTTGTTGTTTTAGTCATGTTTGATATGAACTAAACACTTCTATCTATGGTTTAATGTAGTCACTTGGATTTTTATTTAATCTTATTATGATGTTCTATTGATTCTTCTCCTTTATTCTAATCTATATAATGTTTTCTTAATGCTAGTAAATACCTGATCAATATTTGCTTGATTTATGATTTTGATTCAAAATTCGAAAGATGGGAATTGATTATGTTATCGTTATATAGACATAGATTACATATTGGACGAAAGTACCTGTATGGCTTGTGTAGTAATTAGGTTTATATGCTTAATGCTTGCTATATGTTTAAGTTTATCACATAGATGTAGAAAATCTGCGTATAGGTTGAGATCTTATATCTTAAAAAAAAATACGAATAAGTTTTTGTTAACCTGCTATTAGAATAGGAAGAAAGAAATTTAGAACCAATTAATAAAATTAATAGAATGAAAAGTTGATGAATTTAACAACCTAGGTTTTTAATGATCGAATCAATCTTTTTTCTTGCAAAGTTTATTTTAATTTTAAGTCTTAATTTAAAAATCACTCTATTTTCGACATCCAAATATAAATTTAAAAGCATTTATTGGTAATTGGTTGATAGTCCTTGTGGGAACGATACTTTATTTACTATCTATATTCCTTGAATCGATTACGTATACTTGCGTATCATATTTTCACGATCAAGTTTTTGGCGCTGTTTCCGGGGACTTAATATCCAATATCAAAATTAATTATTTTTTGTTCTAATTTGGTTTTTATATTTTATACTCATTTGGATCAAGGATGTATTTTTTTTCAGGAATTATTGGTATATGTGGGGAAGTAGACAAAAGGAACTCATACCGATAGATCTTGAAATTGAGAGAACGTGCATAAAAAACTAAAAGATAAAGGAAAGGCTGGATTTTTCCATGGATGAGAACACTAATAACGATGTGAACTACAATGAAAATCTGAGTAATGCAGCTAAGGTCGACCTGCCACTAAGAAACTATGTACTCCGATACATTCAAGTATTCGTCCTCCTACTGTAGAGGTGAATAATTTTGAGATAAAACCATCAATCATTCAGATGGTTCAGAATTATGTACAATTTGAGGGATTGCCAAACGAGGATCCAAATCTCCATATCACCAACTTTTTAGAGCTATGTGCTACATTAAAAAATGAACGAGGTGAGTAACAATGCTGTAAGATTAAGATTATTCCCGTTTTTGTTAAGAGACAGAGCTAAGAGTTGGTTGAATTCATTACAAGCCAACTCTATAGTTACTTGGGAAGACTCTTGGCTTAGAAATTCCTTGGTAAATATTATCCTCCTACGAAGTCAGCATGATATAGAGGAGAGATCAATAACTTCCATCAGCTAGATGGGGAGTCGTTATATGATGCATCACATCATGGAATAGAGAAGTGGCTGCTGGGGCATACATTTTAGAATGGTTTGGGGGGAAATACAAGGACAATTATTGATGTAGCATTAGGAGGAGCGTTTATGAGAAAAAGCGCTAATGAAGCTTATGAACTACTGGAAGTGATGGCCATGAATAACTACAATTGGCCTATTGAGCGTGAGAATAAGAAGGTGGCAGGAGTCTTAAAGGTTGATTCTATTGCTTTATTGACCGCTCAAGTGGAATCTTTAACAAAGCAATTGCAGCAGAATAATCTCGCCGCACAAGCAATGCAAGTACAAAATGTCATGAGTTGTGAGATTTGTTGGAAACCACATTCTTATGAACAATGCCCGAGCACAGCTAGTTGCTCGACAGACGTAAATAGTATGCCTTTGAAACAGGCACAGGTTATTGGTAACTTTCCACGACTGTCACCCAACACATACTCAAATTCATATACTCCTGCGTGGAAGAATCACCCTAACCTGTCTTGGAAAAATAATCAAGGGTTACAACCACAGTATCCACCTCAACAACCACCTCATCAACCCACTTATGGACCACACTCTAGGCCCTATTATGACCCAAACCCACACCCATCTCATCCACCACCACATCTTCCAATGAACTCACCAGCAACTTAGCCAAACCAATTAAATCAATTTATGACAGAGACAAGGTCTTCTATCAGGATTTTGGAGACACAAATGGGTCAGTTGGCTAAAATACTTTGTAGTAGATAGCAAGAGAATTTTCCTAGTTCCATAGGGGTAAATCCAAAAGAGCAATGTCAAGTTGTCACTTTAAGGTGTGGGACTAAGTATGATAGTGGATGACAAGGGAAAGAAGACAGAGGATCAACATGTCATTAGTCTAGCACAAGAGGAGGTTACTGAAGACCCTCCAAAGACAGAGAAGCCAAAATACACCGAGCCTACACCAAAGACTCCTTATCCTCAATGGTTCCAAAAGGCCAATCTTGAAAAACAATTCTCCAAATTTCTCGAGGTATTTAAGAAACTTGACATTAAAATTCCTTTCACAGAGGCTCTAGAACAAATGCCTAGTTATGTGAAGTTTATGAAAATATATTGACTAATAAGAGAAAAATGGAGGATTATGAAATCGTGGCATTAAGAGAAGAGTGTAGTGCAATTATTCAAAATAAACTTCTTCAAAAGTTAAGAGATCCGGACATCTTCACTATACCTTGCACCATTGGGAACTTTCATTGTGAGAGGGATTTATGTGATTTGGGTGCAAGCATTAATTTAATGCCAATGTTCGTATTTAAAAGACTTGGTTTGGGGGAAGCTAGACCCACTATTGTTACTCTTCAATTGGTTGTCCGTTCATTAACATACCCCGAGGTATTATAGAGGACGTTCTAGTAAAGGTAGATAATTTCATTTTCCCAACGGATTTCATCGTATTAGATATGGAGGAAGATGAGGTCGTGCCTATTATATTGGGATGACCATTTTTAGCCACAGGGAAAGCTTTGATAGATGTTCAGAAGGGTGAGTTAAGGCTCAGAGTACAAGGTGATGAGGTCATTTTTAAAGCCTTGAAATATCCTTCAACTAGTGATAATTGTTTAGTGTTAGTGTATTGGAGGAACAAGGTGAAGGGGTCAAGTCTATTGAGGATCCACTTGAGTTGAGTTTGGTTGCAAACCCTGAAGAGTGTGATGGTACTTAAGCCAGTGAATATATTAAGTGGTTGAACTCATCGGGGAAAATTTATAAAAAGACATATGAGCAATTGGGGCAAGTGCCTGAGAGACCTCTCCCATCTATAGAGAAGCCATCGATTCTCGAGTTAAAGACTAAACTGGATCATCTTAAGTATGCTTATTTGGGTAAGTATGCTTATTTGGGTAAGAATGACACTCTCCCAGTTATTATTTTAGCTTCATTGTCTATAATTGAAGAAGAGAAGCTACTTTGGGTATTGAGGGCTCACAAGCTAACAATTGGGTGGACTCTGGCAGACATCAAGGGTATATGCCCTTCAACGGTGATGCACTGTATATTAATGAAGGAGGATAGTAAGCCCAGTATTGATGCTCAGAGGAGGCTCAATCCTTCAATGAAAGAGGTGGTAAGGAAGGAAATTCTTAAATGTTTGGATGCAAGGGTAATTTACCCAATAGCTGACAGTGCATGGGTTAGTCCTGTTCAGATAGTCCCAAAGAAGGGTGGCATGATGGTGGTTAAGAATGATAATAATGAGCTGATTCCAACTTGTATGGTGACGGGGTGGAGAATTTGTATAGACTACTGTAAACTGAATAAGGCAACTAGGAAAGACCATTTCCCCTTGCCTTTTGTAGATAGATGTTGGACAGATTGGCAGGCCATCCTTATTACTATTTATTGGATGGGTATTCGGGATACCATCAAATTCCCATAGCACCGGAGGATCAATAAAAGACTACCTTCACGTGCCCTTATGGAACATTTGCATTTTAGAGAATGCTATTTGGGTTATGTAATGCTCCAGCAACTTTTCAAAGATGTATGATGTCTTTTTTCTAAGACATGGTGGAAAAAGGTATAGAGATCTTTATTCATAAATTTTCAGTCTTAGGGCCATCCTTTGATAGATGTTTGTCTAATTTGGAGAGGGTTTTGAAAAGATGTGAGGAGTTGAATTTAATATTAAATTGGGAGAAATGTCACTTTATGGTGAGAAGGCATAGTCTTGGGTCACAAAATTTCACGCCATGATATTGAGGTAGACAAAGTCAAGATATCTACAATAAAAAACTTACCTCCACCTGTGTCTGTTAAGGGGGTTCGTAGTTTTTTGGGCCATGCTGGATTTTTCAAGAGTTTATAAAGGACTTTTTGAAAATTTCAAAGCTCTTATCTACTCTACTTATGAATGGTGTGGTGTTTGACTTTTAAGGATGTTTAACACGTTGAATGAAAAATTGGTGCTGCTCCGATTGTTGTATCACGAATTGGGAACTTCCTTTTAAATTAATGTGCGATGCTAGTGATTAAGCAGTAGGAGCGGTTCTGGGACAACGAGTTGACAAGGTATTCTAAATGATTTATTATGCTAGTCGAACCTTGAATGATGCTAAATTAAATTATGCAACTACTGAGAAGGAATTACTTGCAATTGTCTTTGCATTCAACATGTTCATGCCATATTTAATTGGTAATAAGGTGGTTGTTTTTAAAGATTATTCTGCTATTAAGTACCTTATGAACAAGAAGGATTCCAAGCCTCACTTGATTCGATGGGTCCTATTATTGCAAGAGTTTGATATGGAAATTCGTGCAAAAAAGGGACAGAAAATCTAGTTGCAGATCATTTATCTAGACTGGAAAAAGGAGAAGAGCATAATGAGAAAGAGGAACAAATTGATGAAAAATTTCTGGATGAACAGTTATTTTCGATTGAAAGTGAAGAAAAGCTACCTTGGTTTGCAAATTATGTCAATTATTTGGTAGCTACAGTTGTGCCTCCGGACATGTCAAGGCAACAACTCAAAAAGTTCTATTCGGAAGTCAAGCATTATTATTGGGATGAGTCCATTCTCTTTCGTCATTGTGCTGATCAAGTAATTAGAAGATGTGTCCCAGAAGAGGAGATGATTTCAATTCTTAATCATTGCCATACTTTACATTGTGGTGGTCATTTTGGAGGAACAAGGACAACAAAAAAAGTTTTGCAATGCGGGTTTTATTGGCCTACGTTATTTAAAGATGCTAGTGCCTTTGTTAAGATTTGTGATTGTTGCCAACAGACCGGTAACATATAAAGAAGAGATCAAATGCCGATGACTGGAATTCTGGAAGTTAAGTTGTTTGATGTGTGGGGAATAGATTTTATGGGACCTTTTCCGTCATCTTATAATAATAAGTACATTTTTCTTGCAGTAGATTATGTTTCTAAATGGGTGGAAGCTGCAGCAACTCCTACTTGTGATGGTAAGGAGGTACTTAAATTCCTTTATAAAAATAATTTTACCCGATTCGCTACTCCAAGGGCAATTATTAGTGACAGAGGAAGTCATTTTTGTAACAAGTAATTCACAGCTCTATGTGCTCGTTATGGAGTTCATCATCGAAAAACCTTGTTCTATCATCCACTTGCTAATGGTCAAGCAGAAGTGTCAAACCATGAGATTAAAAGTATTTTGGAGAAGACTGTAATCACATCAAGGAATGAATGGTCGAAAAAGCTTGATGATTCATTGTGGGCATATCGCACAGCCTTCAAGACTCCGATTGGTATGTCACCATATCGATCGATGTTTGGAAAGACATGTCATTTACCGGAAGAACTTGAGCACCGAGCTTATTGACCAGTAAAAAATCTGAATGCTGATCTCTTTATAGCGGGACATAATAGGCTTCTGGAATTGAATGAGCGAAGAACACCTCAAGGCTAGAGCCTTCCTACCTCTGGATCAGTACTTCGCGAATTTTCTGAATTACGTGAAGCTGGCTCCCTTCCAACTGCCCCCTAACTCCTACCGTCTACTAGCGGGGTTGAGGTACCTCTTCTTGAGGCACAAGTGGGAGGTCCCTACGCCAGCGGACATTCTTTTCTTCTTCTGCCTCCAAGCCAGCCCGGACCAACGGGGGCGAGGTGACAGGTTCTACTATTTGACCCGTTTTCCCAACTCTCCTGCGGTCATCAAGCTGCCCAGCCACCCCAACGACTTCAAGGACTAGTTTTTTCATGCCGATGGGGTTTCGCAACTGTGAATACCACTACTTCAACCGTCCTCGTAAGTTCTCTCTATTCTTAACTCACAAAATCCCCACATTACTTTATTTCTTTTCATGCGTGTTGACTTGAACATCATTGTGCAACTATTTTTGCGAGGACGGCCAAATCGGTGACCCTTGGGGGTCAATACAACACCTTGGCGGGGCTCCCACCAAGTGAAAAAGACTACCGCCAGCTTGTATCCGATGAGACGATGCTAGCATGTAAGTTGATTTCTTTGGGCTAGACTCTGGCCTTGAGGAGGTCGTGGGCTATCCCAGTAGATCGCGAGCTGGTGCCTATCCCCGAGGGGGCTGCTGCGGACAGTGACGAGCAGGACAAGGAAGATTAGGTGCTGCTCGTACGATGAAAGAGGGCTCTCAAGGCTGCTCAGGGCCTCGACGCGGATCAGATTCAGTCTGGAGTAGCAGCTGGCCCCTCTGGCCAAGGTAACCCATACTTGTTTAGGGACTTAGACAGGGTTGCCACAGACCTAAGGCTTGCTAGGTTTAACCCAAGCTAGCTCATACATTGTCATCAAGATGACCCAGACCTTAACATAGCCTTACTCCAGTGTGTAGATCAGCTAGTGTTGCGCCATGACATGAGCCGCCCTAGGGGCACTGTAGTAGTAGACAACACCCTGGCTTTTAGGTCAGCCTTTTTGAGGTGTACGGGACCAACCTTAGGTCGTGGCCCTCCCTTCTGGAGGGTGTAGTCGCTTCGGGGCTTAGGCAGCATGTAGAGGAGTCCAGTCCTGAGGCGGATCCGGACCCAGAGCCCCCTCTCATTCGCGAAATTATAAACTTAGGCTCCCCCATAGAACCTCCGAGGCCGGAGGTCGTGGCCATAGATTCCTCCTCTAGCTCGGAGGTTAGGACCTTTTCAATACACCTTTAGACTTTTCTTGTAATTAAGTAGCCTTACATGTATACTAACACTCCCTTCTTTTTGTTTCAGGCGAAGAGATGGCACAGCCCGGGGACAACGTCCTGCGGTCCATTTTCCAGGGGGGGAATCCTCCCTCTGGATCGTCTGGGCCACTGGTCAAGAAACCCCGGCTGACCAAGAAGACTTCTCCTGGGACTACCTCCAAGTCTCCCGCTAAGGGGAGGGGCTAGGTCCCTGCAACCGCAGAAGACATGCCCCCACCTCCTCCATGACCTTCGGTTCCTACTGAGGAACAGGAGGCACCAGTTGGAACCCCGCCAGCTCCCGCTCCCACCGTGCATAACCCGATCAACACTCAGGCTCTGGAGAAACTCCCCGAAGCCTTCCGAGGGACGGTCTATGAGATCGCGAGCTATACGGTGGAGCATTACTACAATGCCACCCCGAGGGACTTGCGGGAGATCAAGGCAAGGAGCCCTGAGAATGTTATGGAGTCTTCGCTGGGGATGACCTTCACGGTAAGTTTACTTAGTTAACTTTCTTTCCTTTCTTTCCAGCACATGCCTTATTATCTATGCCTTTGCAGGTGACTTTGGCTCTACACCGTAGCATAGCTCGGTCTAGGGCCAGGATAGGTGAGATCAAGGACGAGCTCCAAGCTACTCAGGCCGCTCTCGCGTCTGCCCAACAGCAAGAGCAAAGTGCCAAGGTTGCCCTGATGGCTGCCAAAGAAAACGAACAGGCTGCAAAGGTTGCCTTGGCCGCTACGAAGACCGAACTGGAGGCGATCAGGGCCAAGCAACTGGGGGCCGAGGCTGCACAGGTCACTGCGAAGGCCGAGCTCGAGGAGGCCAAGGCCGCCATCGTGGTAGAGAGGGCATCCTCCAGCTCCTCCATGGAGGCCATGCTCTATCACTACTGGGCCTTCAACCAGGATGGCGACTTCTCCTTCCTGGCGCCTGAGGTGTGGGAGCCCTTCCTTGAGAAGTTCAAGGCTCATCTTCAACAGGAGCTGCCTTTTGAGACTGGGGAGACTTCTGCTGCTGGCGAGCAGGAGACCGAAGGGGTGACCTCATTGGAGCGGCCTGGGGGGGCCTAGAACTTTTGTATTCTTTTTTTTTCTTTTACCAGGAGGTTTTTCTTCCTCGAGAGGATTGGTTTCCCTGAATTTCATCTCAATCTATTTTTATTATTATTGTTGTTATATATATATATATAGTTTTTTGCACTGCCAGTCACTTTTGACTAATTTCTAAGTTTTTAGGACCTGGTTGTATCTAGGACGGTTAACTTTGAAAAACTTAATTCGCATTAATTTTTATTGATACCTCGTGCTTTTTAAGAAAAACATCGATTAACCAATTTGAATCAACTTCTGAGTTTCGGGACCTGGTTGAATCCAGGACATGTTTGACTTTAAAAACTTAGTTCGCGCTAATTTTTTATTGATACCTCGTGCTTTTTAAGAAAAACATCGATTAATCAATTTGAATCAACTTCTAAGTTTCGAGACCTGGTTGTGTCCTAACATTGATTTTAAAAACTTAGTTCGCATTAATTTTTTATTGATACCTCATGCTTTTTAAGAAACACATCGATTACTCAATTTGAATCAACTTCTAAGTTTTGGGACCTGGTTGTGTCCAGGACATTGATTTTAAAAACTTAGTTCGCGTTAATTTTTTATTGATACCTCGTGATTTTTAAGAAAAACATCGATTAATCAATTTGAATCAACTTCTAAGTTTCGGGACCTGCTTGTGTCCAGGACATATGCCCCCCAAGTAACCAAAAAAGGTTCTTTCTTGGTTACTTGGAACATGCTCTTCTAACACTACACACTCATGAAAACATACAATGGTACGAAGAATCTACTTCTCATTATTTAATAAAACAAGGCAGCTTTCATAATTAAACCTTACAAAAGTATGACTACTGATAATATTTCTTTAGGTGTATAGCGTTCCATGTCTGTGGGACTGCTTCTCCATTAGGCCGAGCTAGTTTAAAGGTCCCTTCCTTCACAACCTCTATTATTTGATAAGGTCCTTCCCAGTTTGGTCCCAACACTCCGTCCTTGGGATTCTTACCAGCTAAGAAGACTCTTCGGAGCACCGGATCGCCTAAGTTAAAGATGTGTCTCTTGACCTTTGAGGTTAAATAATGAGTGATCTTTTGTTGATAATGCGCGAGCTGCAGCTGCGAAGCTTCTCGTTTTTCGTCAATTAGGTCGAGGGATGCGCTGAGCATTAGAAAGCTAACCTGTAACCACCGAGGGACTAGCCTCGGCCTCTGTTCGGGTCAAAGTGAACACCCGAACTGGCATCAGGCTGTCCACCTTCTTTGGCTCCTTCTTTCTAGCTCTCGGGAAATCTTTCTTTAGGTGCCCCGTACTACCACAAACAAAACAGGCCTTCGCCCGACATTCCCCAACATGGCCCCTCCTGCACCTAGGACACTTTGGGAATGCCCTCCATATCTCACCGCCACCCTGGCGGCCCATGTGTATACCACGTGGCCTCCTATCTAGCTATGAAGCTGAAACTATGTCTAGGGTCTTCCTTTTCTGATCACTGGGGCCTCCGCCCCTACCAAAACCTGGAAATGGAGGTCCTGGCCTCCTAGAATCCCTTCTGGCTACATTATCACACCAGATCTTGTTCTAAGCGCTCTCAGTTGTAAGTGCCTTCTCCACAGCCTATGCATAAGTAGTCACTCATGACACAGTAGTAATACGAACGTCCCGGGCTACTATAGGTTGTAGCTCCTGTAGAAATCTCTCTCTTCTGGTCCCATCAGTGGGCACCAGATCCTTAGAAAAATTTGCTAATCTGTCAAATTTCAGGGCATAATAAATCACTGTCATGTTACCCTGAAGTAACCTGTTGAACTCCTAAGCCTTCGCAGCCTCAACTGCATCATTGTAGTATTTCTCGTTGAACAAAGTTCTGAATTCTTCCCACTCCATGGTGGCAACTACCCTGGTCTGGGATACCACCTCCCACCATATTCGGGCATCCTCCCAAAACATATAAGTGGCGCAGGCCACCCTCTCACTACCACCTACCCTCATAAAGTCCAGGATAGTGGTTATATCATGGTCATCCACTGCTCAGCCTTCAGTGGACCAAAACCACCCTAAAAAACTGGAGGGAGTTGCTTCCTGAATCTTTCATATAGGGGTTTCTACCTATCTTTCCCTGTCTGGAGTTGTGCAACTGTCGATACTTCAGGTTGTACCACTGCTGGTACCGCGACCTGTAGGTTCCCTATTGGAACATGTTGGTGTCTCAAGAGGCGTATCTCTTCTTCATGCCTCTCTATCCTGGCCTGCATATAAGCAAGCACTTGGTGCTAGCTCTCTGGAGCTGGCGGTGGGGCCTGACCCTAATCATTCCCTCCACTGGCCCATAACTCTTGGTCAGCTAGTCTATATGACCTTCGAGGGTTCATTCTGACACTCAATTCACCCTACAGAGATCAAATTGGCCATTAGGTAAGTCATAACTATACCACTTGCCGCCTGACGGTCCAAGATCATCAGGTAACACACATATGCAATGCTAATAAGCATGCCATCACAGAATATATATATATATATTCATTCATAGTGCTAATAAGCACCTCTTCATATTCATCAACAAATAACAATACATACAACCATATGCAAGTATTTTCACAAATGCAACATAGCTAATAAGCATGTTCTTTAATTCCTACTAGTAATAACAATGTTAATAAACATTTTCCCCTAGCCTATACACAAATAATGGCACCAATAAGCGGTTCCCTTGCATCCACAAGCAGTAACAATGCTAATAAACACACTCTTTAATATTCATGGAACAGTCAAGGGTCAGACCCTATCAGATAATCTCATGCTTCCTAGACAGGCATGCGGATAAGACATTCGTATCATGTTTAAGCATTTAAACATATAAACATATAACAATTACCGAACCCTGAGTAGAGCTGGTCTTTAGTGGAGAGTGTACATGCCCGAATAGTCTTCAAGAACCCTTAAACCTTGGCAGCCCTGATACCAAGTTGTAACACCTTCCTAATCCAGGACCGTTACACTGTGTACTTAAAATTGTGTCGGACCTTCTAATCAGGTCATTTGGCTTAAAGTGTGTAACTAAGGTTAATAACAAGGGTTAGGGTTAAAACTTTTCGTCAAAGAACCATTGACTTTTATTCCAAAAATTTTATATAAATGGGATCCCAAAATATTACAACTCATCAGTTAAAAAGGATAAATACATATAAAAAGTTACATCAACCGGCCTAAGCGGCAAAACAGGGCTAAAACCCTAGTTCCTCTAAGATAACCCCGGTCGTGATGGTCGAGCAGCCGCATATGTACACGCCACCATCGAAGCTCTCCAACTCATGGCTGGTCAAGCTTTCCCTTCCCTTTACCTGCACCACAAAGCACCCGTGAGTCGAGGCTCAGCAATAAAACAGAGCGTGCAGCAAAAGAAAGTATAACTTTAAAATAACCATTCAATAAAAATAAAAAATATTAATTCATAGCCAATATCATTTAATTTCAATCACATGATCATTGGATCTACCTGGGGCCATTGCCCTATTCAGTTTTCTTTTGAGCCAACTTCCCGGGCCTATGCCCTAGCTACGTGACCATAGAGTCATCTGTGGCCTCGCCCTTAGCTCTGTCTCACTAGCCATAGAGCTAGCCCAACCCCCGTGGTTCACCATCAACCTTAGAGTCGATCAACATAATAGTACGTTGCTAGTTTAGGCCAATGCCTTTCGACCAGCGCGCTATTTCCATCCTTGACTTATAAGTCAAGCCCTGATCCAAGATTACATACCTTACTTATAAGAAATAGATGTGGATAGGCACATCCCAAAAATTAAGCACATATTCATGCTAATCATATAATCTCATCAAATAACCATTTCCATAATGCTAAATATATTCACATAACGGGGCCACAGGCCCTAACCATAGAATTCATGTAACGAATATAAGCACTTAAGCATTTATCACCAAGCATTCAGAACAATAGCCTAATAAAACCAACCCTGGGGCCTAAGCCCTAATCATATTAATATATAGAAAATGGGCCAAGCCCGAATCACATACAACATGTTCTTGGTGCAGTTTTCTTACCTTAAGTCCAAGCAAGTGCAAACAAGAACGACCCTCGAGCACGATCCCGGTTCTGATCCCTTAGCGATAGCGTAAGTCATAACCATAAAACAAGATTCTATTAATATCAAGCGATCAAAGGCTTCTGGACCAAGTTCTAGTCTCCGAGGCCTCGAGTTCCACCAAACTGAGTAGTGGAAACAATCGCGAGCCCCTAAGGTTGATTTCCTGTGCTCAAAATCTTCTTGGGGTCCAAAAACACCTTAAGAGCCGCAGCCCCATGGCCCTATGCCGCGACCCGCCTCCAACCAGAGGCTCAGCCTCCCCAACCAACAGACACGTGTCGTGGCCAAGCCATGGTGGCACCGCGGCCCGCCCTTCTAGTAGAGCCCACCTTGGCTCCCAATAGTTCTAGAGGGCCACGACACACCAAGAATAGAGCCGCAACTCGAACCTTTCGAACCCAGAAAAAACCTTCATTTGAGCAGCCAAATCCCATCCAATTTAACCCAAAATCATCCCAACAACACAATTAAATCAATACAACATCTCTAATATGCTTCCAGCAACAAAACCCAACATAAAACTAGTCCCAAAACTCATTAAACCACCAATTAAATCTTTGAACTTTAAGAGCTCAGGAACACTTAAAACTAGCCATGAGAACTCAGAATTTAATGGCCAAAAATCAAAATTCAAAGCTCACTTCAATTACTATTTGAATCCACAAGCTGTGACAGATTAATCCCCAAGTCCTAAGCTTCAATTCTTGTGACTTCTAGTTAAAATCCCTTGAGTTCCAATGGTTTAGCATGAGAGAGTTTTGAGAAAAAAAAAAGTGAGTTGAGAGAAAGGGAGGGGGTCGGTTTAGGCAGCTTCCAATTGTTTCCCTTATTTTTGTCTTATCTAACTTAAGTCACTTAAGTTAATCCCAAGGCTCGGGGTACAAAAAATGTCCCCCAGGGAAAAATGGTAAATTTCTCCAATATTCCCTCCTAAACACTCTGACTCCAAATATTTATTTTCATAACCCAATAACCCAAATAAATATCTAATACTCAAAATACCCCTTAACTCACCCCGAGTCGGGTATCGGGTCCCGTTGTGACTTTCCTGCTAACTTGCTCCCTAGGGTCTCTCACATATATCACATATATGGACATAAACATGCAATTATGCCCACAAGGGGCCAAATTACCAAAGTCGCCCTTCTAATAAGAAGCGGGGTAGAAGCGGGTCCACATGCATATTTAATACCCTTAAATATGCGCATTTAAACATATTATTACATAATTCACTATTCACAATTAATATAGAAATTAAACAAATAATTCCATATATTGCCATCTCGGCCCTCTAATCAAGGCCCTAAGCATTATTAAGTAATTTTGAGACATTACAAAGGTGGAGAAGGCTTGGACACTCTTTGTGAGTGCGAGGCTTATGCCTAATACTCGCTTATCTGAAGTGGGAACTGTAACGCCCTACTTCCTTAGAGCCGTTACCAAGTGAGTTTTAAGACAAAACATTGTGCAATGAACTCGCTAACCGAGGTTTTTAAAACGAAAGTGTGACTAATCAAAAGTTTAAGGCTGCAATCTTTGAAAATGCGTTGTTTCACTAAAACTACTAGTATTAAACATTTGGGATCCCAAAATAAGGTTTGAAAACTATTTACATCTTAAAATAAGTTTACAGTAGATTAGTTATAAAAATCATAGATTATTACAGCCATTCCTCGAATAAACCCCCAACCAAAGCAGTCGGGCAGGCCGAACATGTACGCGTCGCTTCACGCTCTCCGTACTCATGGCTGGTTGACTCAATCTTTGCCCTTACCTGCAACACGGAGCACTCGTGAGCCGAAGCCCAGCAAGAAAACTCATACAGTACATAACATATGCAAATTATACAGTTAATCATATCAGATAGACCACAGATAAACGGGTCAACCAATAGACTTAAGCGACCCGGCCATGCCGCCCCAGAAGCCTTACCAAAGCCTGGGGTCTCGGTCCTCACCGTAAGGATATCACATGTATCCATGGGGTCCCACCCTGACTACAAGCACTTCACGTGCTAAGTGCTACTTCCGGCCCCACTGCCGTTCTCGGCTCCATTGCCGTTTTCGGCTCCTCGTCGTTACATTCAACTATAATCACAGATAGTCTAACTCAAATAACAATTGAACATATATAAATTCAATCAAGTCTACACCCTAACAAGTAATGCAATATAGGGCCGTGCCCTGCAACCACACTATGGGCCCATGCCCTGTCCTGTGGGTGCTATAGTTTTCTTACCTGTCAATTTGATAGCTTTCAACACTTGACTCCTTGAGCACGATCCCACTCGAGCCTTAGCGCACACCTAAACACATCCATAGGTCAAAGTCAACATTGAACCCCAAGTCCAAAAACCTAGCCTCGGGACCAATCCCGAGCCCCCCGGGAAGTCCTAGATCCACAAAACAAGGTGGTGGAATCAAACCCCGAACCCTAGGTCAAAATCCCTCACAAATAGCCCAAAAACCCCATTCTGGGCGCAGGGTAGCGTTACAGCGCTCAAAAGAGAGTGCTATAGCGCTACAAGCAGAATCAGCACCATTCCAGAAACAAGGCCTAGCGCTACAACGCCCAAAGACTAGCGCTGTAGCGCTAGTTGCAGGCAGGCAAAACCCAAATTCCATTTCTGCGATTTCTTTGAGCCAATCTCAACCCAAACTTCCCCAAATCTTTACCAAACTCAAAATCAAGCTTATAAACACTCTCCACTCATCCCAAGCATCCCAAATCCTCAAAACCCAAGCACATTCAACCCAAATCTCAAAATTCACCATGATCAACCCTAACTCAGAAATTCAGTCAAACAACAAAGTTAAAGGCTTAGAATTCATACCGTTGATGCAATTTCTACCTTGATTCATTTCCTAGACCTTAATAGCTTGCTCTTCCTCAAAGCTTGCCCAGAAATTCCCTAAAATTCCCATCATCTCAGCTCAAAACACAGCTCAAATCAGCCAAACCCTTAAAACTGAAAACTCTAAAAACTTACCTCAAAAGTTGATGTGTTCTTGCTAATCCTTGCCAAATCTTCAAGTATAACCTTAAGATCCTTGATGCTCGGCCTATCCTAGCTCTCCACTGAGTTTTGCTCCAAGAAAAATGGAGAGAAATGGTGCAAGAATGCACAAACCGATCCTTTAGAAAAACCCTCTGTTTTCTCTCTTTTCTTTTCTTCCATTTTCTTTCTTTCTTTTCCTTCAAATTTCTCACACTCTCTAACAATCCCACTCACTAAATAAAGCCTCATAAATAAATCTCTAAAAGCCAATTGACCAAAATTCCCTCCCTATTAATTCTAAACCCTTTTTGTCCAAGTAGGGCCATTTTAGTCATTTTACCCAATTCCCACTAATCCTCAAGTGTCTCTAATATTTTCCCGCTTGCTCCCCAATACCTGAAAAGTCACCAAATAATATTCCTCGATATCAAAATTAACCTCAATATATTCTCTAAATCTGTGCTTATACCCCCAGGCTTAACCCAAGCCAGGTATAAATTTCCTCCTTGACTTTCCGCTAATCCGCTCTCTGGGATCGTCTCGAGTCACAAGTCACAGGTACATCCACATACCAATGTGGTCTCAACAATCATCACATATCAATACAGTTATGCCCAAAATGGCCAAAATTACAATTATGCCCTTCTAACACAATCAGGGCCTACATGCATACTAATACACATAGCCATGCATCTCAAATAGTCAAATAATCATATAACATGCTTTAAATCATAACCATGCATTTAACTCATTAAAATCAAACATAAATTCCATTATGCCCTCCAGGCACACTACCCAAGGCCCTTAAGCCTTAATAGCGATTTTGGGTCGTTACAACTATCCCCTCCTCATAAAAATTTCGTCCTCGAAATTTACCCAAACACATCAGTCAGTAACCCACAACTCTGACCTTAAATCTCCAAGGTCCACTGCCTTACTTTACTTCTCAATAACACTATTACAGGAGTAACAATCTTGCCCCACAAGATCTTGTCGAATAGCCATACTTTCGTTAGCCCCTCGTTTACACCGCAACTCTGCTGAAGCTTCAGGGTCTGCCTAGATTACAATGATTACCTCGCTGTCTTATCCTAATACCAGAGATATTCATAAGCCATCACCCCTTGGTACAACTTCAGAATCTTTATTGAATCAAGGGTCAGAACTCTCCCTTCTTTCCCTGAATACCATACAAATCCTTGTCTGTTATTACGTAGAGATACAAATCTTTCCTTCCGGAACTTTATTTTCCCAAAATTTAACAATTTACAAGTTCTTTTATTCTTTCAAATAGGCAGACACTCCTGCCTTAAGAGTTCCAACAACCTCTTTGGCTTTCTCTCTGAACCAATGCCAAATCGTAGTATTCACTATCCTTCGCCTCTTACCATGACCTAAGTCGTGTTACTTTAACAAGACGCCAGCATTTGCCACCACGACTAACTCATCAGGGATTACGCTTCCCTTAATATCTCGAGTCTTCGCATACTCAGCGCGTAATTCTTTAAGATATCTGATAAGCTTTCAGACTGCCATTTCACTTGCAATCAACTAATAATTCCAGATTCCCACTCTGTTCTTTTCTTCCTCTAGATCCATTCCAAAATTTAAAATACCATAGGGTCTTAATTCAATATCATCGACGCTCTACCCTGAAACCAGTTCACTTGACCCGACTACATTAACTCGATCAACAGAGTTAAAACTTTTCATGTCTGGATACCTTACTTAAGGTCTATTGTGGTCTATTCCCACGATGCACCACGACATCACCTAACCCTTCAGGGTCCAAAGGAAAACGCTAGATTCTGTCACCCGCTCCACCCTCCCGGTACGACGTACCCTAGGAGGTGGAATGTTATCTATTCAGAATTCTCATTCAATAACCCAAATCTAATTGGATCTTTCATCCAATCCTGGTATCCTAACTTGTACTACCTTGGCAGGGTTCCTCCCTGCTTCAACCAAGCCAACACTTCGAATTCCATAGTTCAATGACACTCACCAGCTAATCATTACTTACTAACGTTACGCCGAACTCAGTCGTTGCCTTGTCCACTCCATTACAATCTATAGCGTTATTCCCTGACTGACACACGCCTCACAGTTAGGAGTTCCGCCTCCAAATATATCTCCCCTCACTCAATCGAGGATTTCAAACACTGATCATCCGTCTATTACTTTTCACCACATCTGGGTCTCAACGTTATCTTTCTTACTAACACCCAATACTCAAGCACCTTATGATATGCATAACTGTCAACTTAACGTTCCAAGGATATCAACCCTGATCCATTCTTTCATCTCCCGCAAGGTTCGATCCATCCTCGCGCCAAATGCGCCTGGGTGTGCCCAATCCGTGATGTACTCCCACAATTCCATATCCTCATCATAGATCAAGTCCTTTATGCTATCACTCTATACTTAACCATTTCACACACCTATTCCAGCATCGCCAGATACCAATTGATCCTTACCTTGTCTTATCTTTATGATTTGACACCACTCATTCCGTCTAACCTCAAGTCTTACTGTTCTCCTCATCTCTGATTTAGTTGTCTCCGGAGATACTTATGCAATAGATGACATGCTTACCACTCTTGTTATGCTTTCTACTCTTCAGATATTCTTCATTAGTTTCTTTGTGGCTTCAGTTCAAATCTCCTCAGACCTGTCCTTTCTTCTTGTAGCTCTATTCTGGGTACTCCTGACGACACCCAAACTAACACTCCCTAGAACCTTACCTGTAACTCTGCCTTCTGGGTACAAACGTCTTCAACATAATCATTTGCTCACCATTCCCGTCTGGAAGTAATCCACATGCACTGCTCATGAGCTTGAAGGGGACTTGCCCATACCGTTCATGCATTCTCTGCCTAAAGAACTTACCTGTGCTGCTGTAGCTTGAACCATTCTAGAATCTTTGTTACCAACTCCTCACACCCTACCCGGTGGAAAATAGACAAATTCACGAAATGTCTCTATCCTTGGTTTCCAGCTGGTAATAACCAGATCATAGACCAACTCTTGGAGACATCGTCCCATCTCGTATCCAACCTCAAACTTTTATTCCTTACCGACAATGCTAACAATCCCTGCAGTATAAAGCTCTGGCTAAACCAAGGTCAAATTCCTTCGATTGCTCCAATAGATTTTCTGTCCGCCAAAACCATCTTTTACAACATTCCTTATACCAACCCTATCCGTAGTCCGACCTTGAAGTACCCCTAAATCTTTCTTTACATACCCACATAATTTTCCCACTGGCCAGCTCAGTTTCCACTCAGTCTCATTTGCATACCCCAGATGATATCCTCTACAGTCCATCTGCCCGAGTTTCTAATTCCTTCTCAATAAGTATTACTATCATCAGCCTCTCGAATAGCACCTTTGAGGCAATCTCTCTATGTCCATCTCCCTCTCGGCACATTCTCAACATCGAGTTCTTCCAGTTCGTTACATGACCAAAGCATAAACCAGTCAGTTAAATACTCATCCTCGAGGAATCAGCCTCGAACTTTGAATGTATCAATGCATTCTAGTTCTCCGTTCCCTCACCATGGGAAATCCATCCTAACATATCGAGTCATTCTATGTAGAAGTCATGCCCTCACCTGACCTCCTCTCAGGTGGCATCCTCTCCCTCATGTGCATACCAAATAACCTCCCTGGTTCTTGTCACCATCTTGATAACTACCTTTTTAATCAGGCTTCTTTCCAATCTCAAATTAGGTGCCCAAGCACTGTCTCGGGTCCTTCTACCTCAAAAATTGAGAATCTGTCCTTGCTGCATTCCATCAATAAAGGTACCATCTTATCAATCAAACTTTTCCCCCATTCTGGCAAAACCAAAAGCCACCGAACTATCCGGGGTTCTTTTAACTCGGTTATCACAAATCTATCTTTACTAACTCCATCAAAGGAAGCACTGCCATTGCAGTTCTGGTACTTAGGCTCTATGCATCATTCATCAGTTCCTCGAACAACATGGCCCTCTCCGCCATCCACATACAGACGATAAGTCCTTACATCAGAGCGACCCAAATACCTTAGACTATTCCATATCTCAAATCCTTAAATGGGTCACCATCAATTCCAGATACATCCATCAGTATAAATTTCCGAAATGAATTACCCAATTCACCAAACCCATTGATTTACACTGTTGTTACCCTATTAGTCCAAACCAAACTTATGAGCCCACCAGTCTCCACAGTTCAAACCATGTCTTTATAACCTCTTGTAACCTCTTCTATCAATCACCATCTGAGTTCTTTCCAGCCCATTAAGCCAGTACCTCAGCCCGAGTACCATTTCCAGGCATCTCTCTGCCTCAACATTTAACACAACCCTCTAATCAGGATCTCTCATCCTCTTAACCAATGGTGGAATTAACTCTGCTCATCTATGATAAATTCCTTGTCAGCCCGAACTCTCCTCAAAACCATAGGATAACACCCTTTAAGCCTTTCATATAATACCCTTTTCTGTCCATACCCTCACAGTAAACCAACACTGGTAACCTTACCGTTAAAACATCGAAATCAGCTATTTTCCCAGAGGAATCTGCTGTTCTTCTGTTCCATCTCGACTAATAAACTCCACAGCTTACTCACACACTAGTGACCCTCTGCTGCTGCTTTCAGGGATAAATGGAGATCTCAACTCCAACTTATATCTAGAATCCCCCCTTCAACACAATATCAGGTCCACATAACCCTTCTAGGAACCAACAATTCGAGTTCATCTGTCAATACTGGCCAAACTCCTGAGCTCTGTGGTTCATACTTTGAACCAAACCACAACTAGATCCAAATAACCACAGTTATCATGCACACACAAAGCATATATAGGCCAAATCCACAATGATATACATTTAGCTACCAGATTTGAACATCACCAAGTATACCCAGGTCTCAACATGCTTCATACAAGCAAATAAACGGATATTACATAGGAATTCAATTTAAACCATTAACCACATAAACCCAATATGCGAACCATTATCACAATATCCATCCACATGCATAATAATGTTATTCAGCACGCATCAATCTCGACATGCAATAGTCAAGGGCCCAGCCCCAACAGTATCTCATGCATATGTCAACTCATTCCTCATGCTCCATATAAATAAGCAGGCAAACAGGGCATTCAAACATATGTTCAGACATGTCAATCAATCATACCAACCAACCCTGAGTCGAGCTTGTCACTGACAGCTAGCGTACATGTTCGGTCGATCTCCAGAACCAATAAACCTTGGCTCGCTCTGATACCAAGTTGTAACACCCTACTTCCTTAGAGCCGTTACCAAGTGAGTTTTAAGACAAAACATTTTGCAATGAACTCGCTAACCGAGGTTTTTAAAACGAAAGTGTGACTAATCAAAAGTTTAAGGCTGCAATCTTTGAAAATGCGTTGTTTCACTAAAACTTCTAGTATTAAACATTTGGGATCCCAAAATAAGGTTTGAAAACTATTTACATCTTAAAATAAGTTTACAGTTGATTAGTTATAAAAATC
This sequence comes from Humulus lupulus, assembly GCF_963169125.1. Classification (NCBI taxonomy): domain Eukaryota; kingdom Viridiplantae; phylum Streptophyta; class Magnoliopsida; order Rosales; family Cannabaceae; genus Humulus; species Humulus lupulus. Next base: position 136,219,767 of record NC_084794.1, read on the forward strand.
ATAGATTATTACAGCCATTCCTCGAATAAACCCCCAACCAAAGCAGTCGGGCAGGCCGAACATGTACGCGTCGCTTCACGCTCTCCGTACTCATGGCTGGTTGACTCAATCTTTGCCCTTACCTGCAACACGGAGCACCCGTGAGCCGAAGCCCAGCAAGAAAACTCATACAGTACATAACATATGCAAATTATACAGTTAATCATATCGGATAGACCACAGATAAACGGGTCAACCAATAGACTTAAGCGACCTGGCCATGCCGCCCTAGAAGCCTTACCAAAGCCTGGGGTCTCGGTCCTCACCATAAGGATATCACATGTATCCATGGGGTGCCACCCTGACTACAAGCACTTCACGTGCTAAGTGCTACTTCCGGCCCCACTGCCGTTCTCGGCCTTTCGCCATTCTCGGCTCCATTGCCGTTTTCGGCTCCTCGCCGTTACATTCAACTATAATCACAGATAGTCTAACTCAAATAACAATTGAACATATATCAATTCAATCAAGTCTGCACCCTAACAAGTAATGCAATATAGGGTCGTGCCCTGCAACCACACTATGGGCCCATGCCCTGTCCTGTGGGTGCTATAGTTTTCTAACTTGTCAATTTGATAGCTTTCAACACTTGACTCCTTGAGCACGATCCCACTCGAGCCTTAGCGCACACCTAAACACAGCCATAGGTCAAAGTCAACACCGAACCCCAAGTCTGAAAACCTAGCCTCGGGACCGATCCCGAGCCCCCCGGGAAGTCCTAGATCCACAAAACAAGGTGGTGGAATCAAACCCCGAACCCTAGGTAAAAATCCCTCACAAATAGCCCAAAAACCCTATTCTGGGCGCAGGGTAGCGCTACAGCGCTCAAAAGAGAGCGCTGTAGCGCTACAAGCAGAATCAGCACCATTCCAGAAACAAGGCCTAGCGCTACAGCGCCCAAAGACTAGCGCTGTAGCGCTAGTTGCAGGCAGGCAAAACCCAAATTCCATTTCTGCGATTTCTTTGAGCCAATCTCAACCAAAACTTCCCCAAATCTTTACCAAACTCAAAATCAAGCTTATAAACACTCTCCACTCATCCCAAGCATCCCAAATCCTCAAAACCCAAGCACATTCAACCCAAATCTCAAAATTCACCATGATCAACCCTAACTCAGAAATTCAGTCAAACAACAAAGTTAAAGGCTTAGAATTCATACCGTTGATGCAATTTCGACCTTGATTCATTTCCTAGACCTTCATAGCTTGCTCTTCCTCAAAGATTGCCCAGAAATTCCCTAAAATTCCCATCATCTCAGCTCAAAACACAGCTCAAACCAGCCAAACCCTTAAAACTGAAAACTCTAAAAACTTACCTCAAAAGTTGATGTGTTTTTGCTAATCCTTGCCAAATCTTCAAGTATAACCTTAAGATCCTTGATGCTCGGCCTATCCTAGCTCTCCACTGAGTTTTTCTCCAAGAAAAATGGAGAGAAATGGTGCAAGAATGCACAAACCGATCCTTTAGAAAAACCCTCTGTTTTCTCTCTTTTCTTTTCTTCCTTTTTCTTTCTTTCTTTTCCTTCAGATTTCTCACACTCTCTAACAATCCCACTCACTAAATAAAGCCTCATAAATCAATCTCTAAAAGCAAATTGACCAAAATTCCCTCCCTATTAATTCTAAACCCTTTTTTGTCCAAGTAGGGCCATTTTAGTCATTTTACCCAATTCCCGCTAATCCTCAAGTGTCTCTAATATTTTCCCGCTTGCTCCCCAATACCTGAAAAGTCACCAAATAATATTCCTCGATATCAAAATTAACCTCAATATATTCTCTAAATCCATGCTTATACCCCCAGGCTTAACCCAAGCCGGGTATAAATTTCCTCCTTGACTTTCCGCTAATCCGCTCTCTGGGATCGTCTCGAGTCACAAGTCACAGGTACATCCACATACCAATGTGGTCTCAACAATCATCACATATCAATACAGTTATGCCCAAAATGGCCAAAATTACAATTATGCCCTTCTAACACAATCACGGCCTACATGCATACTAATACACATAGCCATGCATCTCAAATAGTCAAATAATCATATAACATGCTTTAAATCATAACCATGCATTTAACTCATTAAAATCAAACATAAATTCCATTATGCCCTCTAGGCACACTACCCAAGGCCCTTAAGCCTTAATAGCGATTTTGGGTCGTTACAGGAACTGACCTGTGTCTTCTTGTCTATGCTATCATGACGAGACTCTCTATAGATATTGGATGAGTTATCCGAACTAGTATCCGTGATTTATGCCGAATGACTACCATTGCTGGTTTAGGGCTTGTATTGATGATTACTGATTTATGTGAGGTGTGGGAGGTGCATAAGTATCCTAGTTATATTTATAGGAAAGCAATGGGACCAATTTCTTAAGCTTGTGTGTTTAAATTCAATGACCCATCTTTGGAGCCACTTGCACCACAACCCCGCCTTGTGAGAGTTGAAGAAGAAGGTGATGCACCTGTCCATGTAAATGCTCAACCAGAAGAGTCAAGGGCAGCTGAAGAGGAGGGAAGAGGAGCTTATCCTCTATTTTTGGCACTATCATCCGGCAAAACCAACACACTAATAATTATTTGGGGGAGCTTCATGATTATCATTGAGCTCAGGCAGATAGACAAAATGAGTTGGTTTACTGTTGGTCAAATTAGGAGGAGGATAGGCATTATTTTCCTTATCCACCACCTTGGCATCCTTTCCCAGATCCGCCACCTTTTTGACATGATTCGTACCATGTAATTTCCTTTCTTTACTTATTTTTAAACATTGGGAACCATGTTTAGCTCAAGTTTGGGGGAGGGAGCTTATTTTTTTATTTGTTTGTGTTTGTTTGTCTAGTTTTGTTTTAGTGTGTGTCTAGTACCAACATGAATGATAGTTGACAACAAGTGCCAATGAGAACAAAGTGAATGTTATGCGTATAATCCAATGAAAATTAAATCTCAAGAAAAAATCAGTGTGCTTGATTGAACACTCAGTTAGTTCATTTTAGTTTAGGCAACATTTGATGAATATTTTGTCATGATGTTTAAATTGATGTTTTTGATATTTATTATGCTTGTTGGAAATTGTTGGTGGATTGATGATTGGAAAGTGGAAATTATTTTCTATAATTTTAGAACTTGCTTAATTGTTATTCGAGGCTAAATAATATATCATATATGCTTATGAATATAATTTAAGCTATCATTTGGACAGTTTGAACTTTTCTTGCTGAACTGAAATTAATTAATCCTTTGTTTAACCCTTTTGAGCCTAACATTGTATCTTTTTGTTCTAAGCCACTATTTAAGCATAATACATGAAACTTTGTTAGATATCCGTCCCTAATTTACTATGAGCACATGATTGAAAAAAAAAGTTATGGGAATTGATGTGTAATGGGGTTTATTTATGAATATATTGGGGTTAGAAAATGAAAAGTGCAAAATATTAGAGAGTATATATTGAAAAAAAAAGTTCAATAAAAACTGCACTCCCAATATGAATATATAAAAGAATCAAGTTTGAGGGAGTGTAGTTATCATTTGCAAAAGAAAAAAAAAAAGAGAAAAAAAAATTATATCTCTCTAAATAAAATCAAGAAAGAGGATTATGAGATTATATTTACTATGGGAGTAAAGTCGGTCATTTTTGGTCATGTGCTTATAGTAGAGTGAGCTTAAAAATGACTTTTTCATCTACCTGTACCTAAGCCATCATTACAAGTTTATACAAGTCCTATTGATTTTTATGCATATCATGATTTATATTAGTGAAAAATATCAAGTAAGTGAGCTTATGAAATTATTTGGTTTGAATGGAGTGATTGGAAATAATTTGGCTAGCATAATTGATTTCAAATACGTTTATTTAATGATCATGACTTGGTAATCCAAAATGTTAGTAGACTAAAGTGTGTTGATGAAGTGTTTTGATCGAAATTCTGGATTGCATAAATTGTTGAGTAGATTTTTGAGAATTATATGATTAGCATTCATGATTTTGAGGCATAAGTATTGTTCGTATAATTCATGTTATGTTTGTTGTTTGGTGTTGTCTTTGTTACTTGAGTCTAGGATTGTTTTGAGTCTTTTTTGTTTGTTTGAGGGCGAATAAAGAGTAAGTTTGGGAGAGTTGATAACTCCATTTTTGTGTCGTTTTAGGATGTGTTTTTGTGGTAAGAAAATCCTCCAAAACTGCTAAAACTAAGACTTCCAAACCTTTCCACATCTGATATTTAGAAACCTCTGAAGAAATTCAGCACAAAAAGATCATCCATTTTGACGTATCGATCCGACCTCTCGACTTTGATCAACTAACATGATGGAAATTCGAAGATATCCTTCAGTCTGGTGAAATAATCATCGGGGCCATACACTTAGAATTACACTGATTTCCTCTTCCTCCCCTATTCATTCATTTCCTCCATCTCACTAATGTTCACCTGATGCAACTTGTGTCGAATTCCATTCAATTGATATGCGCCGCTGCCAAGCATGTCACATTGTATCAACTTTGGACCACAGTGAACGACATTTTTTCTTGTTTTTTCATGAGCTCCTCAACTTGCCAATTCAGAGCGGCCTTTCCCCAAATTTTACCTTGCACCTAAAAAGAATCGGTAGTTCTTCTCTGGTCTTCCTTCCACAAATAGAGGCTGGGCGGAGTTTCCTTTTATCATTGGAGGCAATTGGTACCCCCTTATGTTCATAATAAATTATTCCCTTTGCCCAGGGTCTTCACTCAAGGTCAATTTTTATTTCTTCTGTTTCATTCTTTGCATGTGACTCTATTTCTATACCCCTATGTTGATTTCTATTTTTTAAAAATTCATTTTAGAAATGGCCTGGCCTTCTTCATGTTCGTAGGATTCTTAGCGTGATGAGTCATTCATTTCTCATGGCATCAATCATTGTTCTAAGGACAATGCCATTAACATCTACAAGATTTACAACAACCACATGCTAGTTTATATGTCTCGCCTTTGTTTTCCCCAGTTTGTTGACAGATAGGCAACGAACTACCTTGCTCTTCAAGAAGTTGACAAAGAGAATGAGTATTTCAAAATTTATAAGAAATATATTGAGGATTATCATAAAATCCTTCTTCTGTTCACCACGTTCCACTCACTCTTGACATTTTAAAGACACTCATAGACGGTTTGAAGAGCGTTTCGTTGCTAAGGAAAAGAAGAGTCTGCCCCGCTCTTCTTTTTCTTCGAGATAGAGTCCTGAGGATTCAAGCGAAATTGAAGAAGATTCTGCCTCTGTAGCCACTGATTCTTTTGGTACTTCTGATGTTGATGATCGAGGTTCCATCCTTCATTATGCTGACATTACTTCAAATGCACCAACCCATGCCTTTGAGGTTGACCCCCCCAGCATCATGGTCAAATTCTTGAGGGCTTCGTTGTGACCCCATCCCCTAGCTTATCACGGAAAAGAAAAATCTAGCATTCCCGCCACTAACTCTAAAATTTTGAAGGGTTCCTCTGCTGAGTGCCCCACTCACCCACTTCAATAATCTAAACCAATATCTAACACTCAACCTAGACAAACATCTGGATCCAACTCTGGTGGAGAGCATGATCTCAATCCTAGTTCTATTGAGCATCTTGCTTCAGATTATGAGGTTATGATAAACCCATCTTTGGGGCATGCACCTCCCCCTGTTTCTATTTAACCCCCCCGATGTCATGCACTCAGACAGATTCTCTTTCATTAAACCCTCTAAACCTTGATTGGATGCTTTCTCCTTGCCCCAGTCTCTTGCTCGATTCTTAGTTCTGGCCCTGCCACTCATTCTACCATAGTGAATGTCCCATCCGTCGAAGAAGTCTTGGCCTTATCATAAAAATTTAATGCAAGTGCCACTTTGTGTGCTTCTTTGCCTTTACGCCAAACATCTTCTCATACGAGGCTTGAACAACACCATACTGATGCCTTAATAAGTACTCCCACTTTCCTTCCTCTAAGTTCTAGTGTCAGTCCCCCTAATCCTATTTTTGAAAATATTTATGATCTGCACTTATCACATGATTTCAATGATTCCTAAATTTCTAAAAATTCAACATTTGCCGCTTCCCCTAATATTTTCCACGTGAAACCACTATCCCCAACTCTTCTAGGTTTCCAACATTCCAAACTTCTACAGTAGCAATGGCTTTAGACATGCCATTCCTGATAATGACTAGAACCTTGATGCTCAACATAATTATCTGAGCAGTTCTAATTCTCTCTTATTGCCCCCATTTCCACTTGAAAAGGTACCTTTATCAGATGCAAATACTGGTACGAGGGATGCTATGAGGAGTACAAGAATAGAATTTGGTTCCTCATCAGTCGAGGGTTATGTAATCACTGATCCCTGTTCAGGGCTGTCATTCAATTGCTCAAAAGTGTTTTGTCATGAACGAGTGCGAATTACAACTAAACTGATACACAACGCGAACTTTTTGAGTGAATCCTCCACTCACAAATTTATGGATTAACAAATTACTCTGGTATGGCTATCTATCATTTGTTAGTACGAATCATGAACTAATTGAAGATCATGTTTGTTTTTTAACGTTCTGGATAGTTTTGTTGCTTATGTACTGTTTCCATTGTGTACACAGCGACAAAAGTGTTGTAGCGTCGACGTTTGAAGAACAAGTACAAGGAAAAGAGGATGAGATTGAAAATCTGCAAGAAGCGCTGTAAGCTGCGAAGCGAACTAGAGGCAACCAAAAATGAGCATTCCGCATCTATTTCCAAGTTGGAATTAGCTCTGGAAGAGGATAAAAGTTGAGCACCTACTGTGGGCGAAAAAGCGAACGCTCTGCAGTAGGTAAAAACGAATCTATGTGTTTTGATTTTCATGTCTACATAGAAAATTGATGACCTATTATTCGAGTCTACTAAGGCAGGCATCAGCAATCGCCATAAGGCAGAGAAGACGCTCACTCGGATGAACGAAATTGACATTGCATTCTATTTTGACGATATTATTAACCGGGATGATGAAAGTAACGAGAGAAAACCCAGTCTGCTGGAGTCGTTGTTCAAAACTCATAACATCGAAATAGGTGCGTACGAATACGAGCGGTATGAAAACTGTTTGGGCGATGTTTCCATCAAGTACATGGTAGATCATCTGGAGCGGCTTAATCACGAGGGCAAAGTTTTAGGATCAATCAACCTGGCATCTGGGGAATCCACTCATGCTGTAGAAGATAACAATAACTAGGACAACTCAGAGAATCTTGATGTCATCATGTTCCTGAGCAACCAGGTTGAAGGAGTAACGACTAAAATGTTTGTCTCTGTTGTACCTGGATTCGCTTCTGACTATAGGGAGACTGCTCTTCGTGTCTTTCCTTTGTCTGAGGGAGATGTTGGTACTAGAAACCACTAGTTGCTCCTTTTATGATGGAACCTAAAACCTCCTCCTTTGTGTTAAGCTCCTCTTTCTCTCTTTTTTTTTAATACTAATATGATGCTTTGTAAAGGATTTATGGAGTTATCTATCACATCTCTTCATGTCTTTGTGGTTTTTTTAGTATATAATAGTTCATGAAGCTTATTATTATAATCCTGCTTGTCTTATTAATGTTCAAACATATTGTTGCGGGTCTGCTCAACATCATTCTTAGTTTTCTCTAGCCGTGACCCATCTTTGCACAAAACATTCCGTTCGTTTAGCAGAGCTAATCTCCACGATCGTTATCATTGGTGGGAGATGCTTCGATGTAATAACTTGTTCAATTTCATTTGATTATTCAAGCACGATATTATCTTATCTCAGATGTAGCATAATAATGATATGAGCAGGTGCATTAGGTCATCCATGGTTTGTCTCGTGTCGTTTCAGCAAAATTTTCCATAGATCGTGCTAGCTGACTTCTAGTCGGTTGTCCATAGCTGCATTCCTTATTATATAGCATGCCCACAATTTCAACTCTAGTCCAATGCTCTACAAAGAGCAATGACTTTGCATTTAAAGTAGGAAGAACAAGGCGGCTTCGCTCGATGCGTGCATTATAGATTGTATTAGTATTTTTAGTGTTGAGTTTGATACTCATATAACATTACTATTTGATTATCAGTGTTTTTCTGCGTTGTTTATCTGCCATTGCGCATAAGCATTCATGTATACATTTCTTAAGTAAAAGCAAAAACAACTGCACTAAGCACTATTTGTAAAATTCACTTTGCTCTTGCATTATAGACCGTTAAATTTTTTTGAACAACAACTACTAAATTAGGCATCTATAGCTGTGTTGTTGTTATTTTACTAGTGTTGTGCTGATCGTAACATATTTTGGATTTGTATAAGGAAAAATCAACTAAAACAAATATTATTAATATCATAATATCATACACTGCTCTACTGGAATCTACTAAAGATTGTTCATACAACTAACAATATGTTACTCGAACTTTACTTGCTTGGTCTCGATCTGCTACCCGAACTTTTCTTCGTTTGGGTAGTATGGGATTGCCCTCTTGTCCTTTCTTAACGGAACAGAGAGGATGACAGGCACTTGGGGTACACTGGCTAGTAGCTATTACCTAATGGAACATCCATTATGTAGAGCAGAGTTGGGAGGGAAATCTCCGCATTTTCAACTCTGGACTCGAGGAAGGCTACTTTGGGACAACAGGTCCAATGAAGAACTTGCTCTGCACTCTTCGGAGCTTTCCACTCTTGTCATGCCTCCCCTCGACAGCCACAAACTCTCCCTCTCTTTGTAGGTCTCATTGTACTTGGTCGTAGCCGCCTTGCTAGAAGCATTGGTCATGTAGGATGGGGCTCTCTTCTTGAACATCTGCTCCCACCTAAACAACGCCTCTATCTCAAGAACTACAACTCAAGGTAGGAGTCGGGATCCTCGAGCTGCTCGGGGGTGCACATTCTTGCTATGCATGCTCAAGCCTGATTGGTCTTTAGACGCACATGTCTATCGTCACCCCCCGTTTGCTTAGTACTGATTTCTCTTCTATTTTGATCATGCGAATCTCACCATCTAGGGGCTCTTCTAGACATTTTTTTTCCATCGCTGTTGTATTTGGATTCGAACATAGGTGTGATTTTGGTAATAACTTCTTCCTAAGTCGTGTTTCCCATAACTTAATGGATGCATCATCATTTTTTCTGCCTATACGACATGATCTTTTGTTTCCCTGATAAAAATATTGAAAGAAGTATAAAAATATTAATTTGAAATTTGAAAGAGTTTAGGTAAAACATCTAAGGACGACCCTGGTATATCGTGAATCATTCTCAGGCCAATCATTTTTATAGGAGATTGTGAATCATTTTGTATTCGTTACAATCTCATAAATCCCGTCAATTTCTCAGTCAATGACCCCACCAATTCCCCCAACCGTTCTTGACATATTGCGATTTCCTAAGATTTGACGATATCTCTAAGATGTGCTCTGAAGTTGATGACAATATTCGATCGTACTCTGGCAAAGCATATCTTCGTACTGAATTGACATAGAATAGAGCATAGCAACCATTCAAACAGTAAAATCACAACAATTTGTTAACTATGATAACTACTCAATTTGCATAGTGTATTATCGTTCATTACAAACTGGTTTTATGTTTTAGTATCTTATATGAGCATACAACAACTAAAACTAATACTTCTTTAATGACATTGAATTTCATGTTCTAGGTATTCTTTTCCCTCCATGTATCTCTTTAAAGGTGTATGAACCCTTTCCAAGCACTTCGATTATTTTGAATGATCCTTCCTAGTTGGGTTAAACTTTTCTGATTTCGTGTTATCCATCTAAGTACCCATTCATTTTCCATAAATTCTCGAGGACAAACATTCTTCTGGTACTATTGTTCTGCCAAGCATTTGTATTTTTCATTTTGAATGTGCAATACCTGTTTAAATTCTTCCACCAAGTCTAGGTTGTGTGTTGTTCAAATGCTCTTCTCTTGATATTTTAGATCGAAGCATTGGCAGTCGAATCTATGTAGGAATCACCGCCTTTGTGCCATAGACCATTGCGTACAGAGATTCTCCCATTAAGGCTCCGTGCGTAGTCCTGTAGGCCCTTAATAATTTTGGCAAGTTGAACAACCAGAATCCTTTCTTATCTTCTAAATCCTTCTTAATATTTGCAAATATTACTTTTTTCATTGCCTCAACTTGTCCATTACCTTGTGGATAGCTAACTGATGAGAACCCCAAGTAAATATTTAATTGTTGGCAAAGCTCTTTGACTTTCACGTTATTGAATGGAGTCCAATTATCGACAACTATTTCTTTTGGAATCCCAAACTGACATATAATGTGCTTCCATACAAAATTTACCGTATTTGCTCTGCCCACTGTATTATAAGCTTCACCAACCACCCATTTAGTGTAATAATCCGTAGCTATGAGCACGTATCACTTGCCCCTAGGTGCTATGGGAAATTCTTTGACGAAGTCCATGCCCCATTTGGCAAAGGGCCATGGGGCTATCACGAAACTATTGATGTATCATCGGTGCATACATCTAAAATTTATCATATAGTTGAGCATAATGTCCTTCCTTTGTCATCATGTAGGTCTAGTAGTAACCATCCATTAGAGCTAAACTTCGTCCCCCATAATGGTTTTTGCAAATCCCATCATGAATTTCTTCAATAAATTTATCTGCCTTATCCGGTTATAAACATCTCAAATACGGCCCATTGAAGGATTTCTTGTACAACTGATCACTTATGATTGTATAGCGTTGCTTTGGCCCTCAAAATGTTAGCCTTGTCCTTATTCTCAGGCTCTGTCCCATCCTTTAAAAATCACAATATAGGATTTAACCAACATTCAACGTTTGGGCAGATCATCATTGCGCCTTGTTCAACGGTTGCTTTTCTCTGCTCGGTAAATGTCATCATAATGGAAGACAAACACGTAAATTTTCCTAATGAAGCTTTCTTATCCAACTCATCTGCTCGTCTGTTCATTTCCTGCAGGATTTGTTTAATGTTGAACACCACGAAATATTTGCGCAAAGCTGCTACAACATTCAGATACTATTTCATGTATGGTTCCCTTGTATCAAAATTTTCATTAATCTGTTTTGTCATCATTATGATTTTCCCCTGACTTGTATCGGCTTTATCCCCATGATATTGGATAGTTGCAGTCCATAGATTAGGGCTTCATACTTGTTATCCCCAAAATTTGAATACGATGATGTGGCAATAAATGGCTGGGGCAAGGGTTTGAGAATAATCTTGTGATATTACTGGACATGAAAATTATTTATCTAGTTTAGAAGTGATCTGACTGACCTGGTAGAATTTCTGTCCGACCGGTAAAGATTTTTGACTAACCAGTAAAATGTTTTGGCCGACCAGTCAGTTGTTTTGGCCGACCAGTCATCTGTTTTGGCCGACTAGTCATTCGTTTTGGCCGACCAGTCATCTTGGAGTCAAGTGTATCCGGTCAGTCAAAAGTTTTGCCTAACCGGAAAGGTGCTTTGGCCGACCAGTCTCACTTCAGGGAGTGGAGTTGGCCCAGACAGATCATGATTCTATAGCAAAATATCAGTAACAACTTCAGCTAGAATTAGTCGTACCCACAGCGGGAATCTCTCAGATTATCCCAAAGAAATAGCATATTTTTGTATTTTAAATTTGATTATTAATTAAATATTGGTTAGAGCAACTAAATTATCCCGATTGTGAGGGATTTTGATTTGTACGATCTTGAGCCTATAAATAAAGAGCTCATGGCATCATTGAAGGGATTCGAATTATGATTTTCTTGAGAGAACATTTGTATTATGAGAGAAATCTTGTATTTTCTTGCATTTACACTTAAGTAACTCAGTTGACACAGGTTCATTTGATCTTGAGTGTAGATCTATATATCACAACTCTAAGTGGATTAGGCTATTACCAACATATTGGGGCTGAAACACTATAAAATTATCAGTGTCGTATTTTCTCTTGAAGGTTTATTGTAGTTTTTACGTCTACTCGTCGTTGGCCAAAATTGTGGTCAACATTTTTCAAGTGTATCCGTTCAGTCAAAATTTTTGCCTAACCGGAAGGGTGCTTTGGCCGACCAGTCTCACTTCAGGGAGTGGAGTTGGCCGACCAGACAGATCTTAATTCTGTAGCAAAATTTTAGTAACGACTTCAGCTAGAATTAGTCGTACCCACAGCGGGAATCTCTCAGATTATCCCAAAGAAATCGCATATTGTTGTATTTTAAATTTGATTATTAATTAAATATTGGTTAGAGCAACTGAACTATCTCGATTGTGAGGGATTTTGATTTGTACGATCCCGAGCCTATAAATAAAGAGCTCATGGCATCATTGAAGGGATTCGAATTCTGATTTTCCTGAGAGGGCATTTGTATTCTGAGAGAAATCTTGTATTTTCTTGCATTTACACTTAAGAAACTCAGTTGACACAGGTTCATCTGATCTTAAGTGTAGATCTATATATCACAACTCTAAGTGGATTAGGCTATTACCAACATATTGGGGCTGAACCACTATAAAATTACCAGTGTCGTATTTTCTCTTGAAGGTTTATTGTAGTTTTTAGGTCCACTCGTCGTTGGCCAAAATCGTGGTCAACATTTTGGTGCTTTCATTGAGAGCTTGAAGAGAAGAAACACACTATTATCGTATCATTATGGCACCCAAGAATACCAATGCGGCCTCCAAGAAGCCAGGCACATCTAAAGAGCATGCTAGATCAGAAGGTCCTGGCCCTCAAGACCATGAGACTGAACCCAGGGTCTTTCTCGCAGAAATGACTCCAGAGGTTGAACAAATCCAGGAAGCCATGGGGGCCTTCCAAGAGGAGATGGCGCAATTCAACACTCGGCAGGAGTCATTTGCTGAAGAGATGGCCAGACAAAAAGTTGCGTTTGAGCAGCAAAGATGGGAGATGGATGCCTGGAGCGAAGAGATCAGGTGACGGTAGGAGGAGGTCAATAGGCGACACCACGAGGCTGCACTTGCTCTGGAGGCGGCTACACAATTAACCCAGGCCAATGCCCAAATTGCAGCACGAGGAGCAGCTACCCAGGGATCAAGGAATACAGATGCTGGTCGAAAAACTACTGATAGAGCCAATTCTCGGGGACTGGACAGAAGCAGGAGTAACCCCCCTGGTCGGGGAAATGATGGGGTCTGATCCGAAACTGCCTCAACACAAAGGGAGAATGCTAGAACCCCTTCCAGGAGCCAACGATCAGAATCTTCTAGATCAGGGAGTCACCGATTGGGCAGTAAAAAGACTCCACCTAGGCAGGATCAAACCAAGACTCCTCGAGGTAAAGGAACCTCACAGTTCAAAGATGGACATGGTCGTGATGAGGCTGATAGTCATCACACCGACCGATCGAAGGAAAAAGATGGCAACGACCAACAAGGAGGAAATGACAGCCCGACACAAACAGGAAGGCCACCACTGCATCCCGGCTAGCATCGCAGTGGGAGAGAGCACGTCCCGCGCGATAAGCCTTTTGAAAAAGCTCGGAGCACAGTGTTTGATCGGTTGGGAAGACGAACTTCTCAGAAGGATTTAAGAGTTGTCATCACGGATAAGAGAAGGATTGTCTTGGTCGAAGGGCGAGATCTAACCCGACCTACCACTCAAATAGAAATACTTGATGACAGTGCGCCATATAGGAATGCTCGGCCAGGAGGTCTAGACCTTGAGCCCCCAACGGTCGCCCCAGGTATCCAAGCCCAATTTGATGCACTAATGGCCGCAGTTCAAGGTTTGTCGAAACGACCTTCCGCAATTGATCCAGTAGACCACAGGAGTGGCAGTCCATTTTGTGTCCGAATCAGAGCAGCCCATTTTCCAGCAAAGTATAAAGCACCGGCACTGCTAGTATATACAGAAAAAGCCGACCCCATAAGGCATGTTGGGAAGTTTGAAGACCAAATGGAGTTGCTCGGGGTGAATGATAATTATCGTTGTAGAGTTCTCCCCACTACGTTGTCCGATACTGCCCAAAGTGGTATTGGAAATTCAAGCCAAACTCCATTACCTCTTGGGAGAGTTTCAGGAAATAATTTTGTAGACAGTTCAGCGTTGCTCGGACTCCTCCAGTTTATGCCAATCACTTGGCAGATATCAAACAAGGGAAGGATGAATCTCTCAGGAATTACATATAGAGGTTCATGAGAGAAGCCAACCGAGCAACTGCTGTTGGAGATTAGGGGAAGATGGTTGCCATATCTTCTGGTATAATTTATCGGAGTCCTTTGTGGGACAATATAGATCGCAATACAATTTCAACACTCCAAAAATTTATTGACCGAGCAGACAAATATATGAAATTGGATGACGCGATTGAGAAAGGAGAAAATGACTTAAACAATCTGGGTGGATCAACTGATCCTCCTATGGGAATGGACAAAATGGTGGAAAGAAACGTGGAAATAATGGGTCTGACCGACATGAGGAAAAGAAGGCTAAGTCGGGACCAAACGACAAGCCAACTAAGTATGAACCTCGGTTCACCAATTACACCACTCTTTCGGCCAGCTGAGCAGAAATATATCTTGCGAGTCATCAAGAGGTTCCCTACCGGAAACCTCCACCCATCAGGAAGGAGATGAGTAAGAGAGACTTAAATAAGTTCTGTCGTTTCCATGGAGATTATGGTCACGACACAAATGAATGCAATCATCTCAATGACGAGATAGAATTTCTCCTCCGGTCAGGAAAGTTAAAAAAGTATTGAGCAGGAAAGACCCAAGGAGAAGGAAGTAACAACAATCCTGGGTTTAAGTGACAGCGGTCTCCACCCTTGCAACCCGAGCTTGTGGACTTCACTTTAGACACTATATGTGGAGGTCCACACTTGGCTGGGGATAGTAACAAAGCAAGAGAGAGATATGCTCGAACACTTTGACATGAGTTGGATACAACATTGACATCTGAGGTCATGGCTGTAGAGGAGCGACCTCCAAAGAATCCATGGTATGAAAGTGAGTCTCTCACTTTTACTGAAGATGATGCTCGGCAAGTAAGATATCCGCATAATGACCCCCTCATCATTACAGTCTAGATAGCAAACATGAAGGTGAAAAGATGTCTGGTCGACATGGGAAGTTCTGTGAATATTATTTACAATTCATATTTTGAAAGGATGAAATTATCCATTAATGACTTGAAGCCATGCTCTCAAGTTATTTACGGATTTACTGGGGAAGGGTTATCACCGGCCGGAATAATCAAGTTACCGGTCACAACAGGAGATGCTTCTAGGGACGAGACAGTTATGACAGAGTTTTTGATAGTCAATTTTTTGTCAGCTTATAATGTGGTGATTGGTCGACCACTACTCACGGCCTTGCATGCGAAAGTCTCTATATGGCACCTTTCTATGAAGTTCCTGACCAGTGCAGGAATAGGTTGTGTCCGAGGAGACCAAAGAGAAGCTAGAGAGTGTTACAATGCTTTGGTAGTTAAAGCACGAAAGGGAGCTAAGGAGAATAATATGATTGTGTATATGTAGATAGAGAAAAAGTAGAGGAGATGGATGTCAACCAACAAAGCATTATGGTTGTAACCGACCAGGAGAAAGTGTTAGCAGTTATCAACCAAGAACATACTCTTGGTTTCAATAAGCAACAAGCCCCATCCGGTGATGAAGTCACCAAATAGGGCGTTGCCCAAAGTGAGGGAATGAACTTTGATCCTCACTTTGGGGATTCAGATAGTGAAGTGGGACCCATGGAGGAGTTAGAGGAGGTCTCAATAGATGAAAGTGACCCGACCAGAGGGATCAAAATTGGGAAAAAGTTGAAGTTGGACGTGAGAGCACAGCTGGTAGAATTTTTGCGAAGGAATCAAGATATCTTCCCCTGGTCTCACAAGGATATGGTGGGTATCTCACCAACTGTGATCATCCACGTGCTTAACGTGGATGAAAGCTACCCAGCAGTGCATCAGAAGAGAAGATTGATTGACAAGGAGCAAGCGAAGGCTCTCAAAGAGGAAGTCGAGCGACTAAAGGAAAACGAGTTCATAAGAGAGGCTTATTACCCCGCCTGGGTTTCAAACCCAATATTAGTGCCCAAGTATAATGGGAAGTGGAGGACGTGCATGGATTTCACCGATCTGAATAAAGCATGTCCTAAGGACTATTTTCCTTTACCAAGGATAGACCAGTTGGTTGATGCAACTTCTGGTCATGAAACTTTGTCTTTCATGGACGCTTACTCGGGGTATAATTAGATTAGTATGCATCCTCCCGACGAGGAGCATACTAGCTTCCGAACAAACATAGGGTTGTATTGTTATAAGGTTATGCCATTCAGCTTGAAGAACGCAGGAGCCACCTACCATCGTCTGGTGAATGGCATGTTCCGTGACTTAATTGGCAAAAACATGGAGGTATACGTGGGCGATATGCTGGTAAAGTCAAAGGAAGCTGAAGGACATGTACGAGATTTGGAGGAAGGCTTTCCGGTACTGCGAAAGTACAACATGAAGCTGAATCACCTCAAATGCTCATTCGGAGTAAGTTCTTGAAAATTCCTTGGGTTTATTGTTAACTCGTGAGGAATATAAGCAAAGGAACTCATGGAAATGAAGTCTCCAGCTAGGATTAAGGATGTACAAAGTTTGACTGGGCGGATTGCTGCTCTAAGTAGGTTCATTCCCAAATCAACGGATATATGTGTCCCATTGTTTAACTTACTTAGAGGAAGCAAAAAATTCGAATGGACAGAGGAGTGTATGCAAGCCTTTCAAGACATAAATAAACATTTGGCTCAATCTCCTGTTCTTTCAAAACTAGTAGATGGACAAGACCATTTTATTTATTTGGCAGTCACAGAGCATGTTGTCAATGCTGCTCTGGTGCAAGAAGAAGATAAGGTGCAGTATCCAGTATATTATGTTAGCAAGCGGTTGATAGGAGCGGAGTCAAGGTATCCCGTGATCGAAAAGTTGGCCTATTGTTTAGTACTTGCATGTCACAAATTGCGGCCGTACTTCCAGGCACATCCCATTAAAGTACTTACCGACCAGCCCTTACGCCAAGTCTTACAGAAGCTCGAATCCTCCGTTTACTTAAATGGGCGGTCGAATTGGGCGAATTTGAAATCAAATATCAACCAAGGTCCGCCATAAAAGGCCAGGCTTTGGCAGATTTCATTGCTAAATGCACTGAGATTCCTGATCTTCTCGACCGGCAAGAAAATGCGACTAGGCAGAGATAGAATTTTCCTACCTGGCAACTTTTTGTTGATGGGTCGTCAAATGAACATTATTCAGGAGCAGGAATTAAACTGATCACACCTAAGCAACATCGAATTCATTGTGCGTTGAGGTTCAGATTTAATGCTTCTAATAATGAGGCAGAGTATGAAGCCCTCCTAGCAGAATTGCGCCTGGCTAGAGATGTTCGTGCCCGGTCGGTCGAAGTAAACAATGATTCCCAGTTGGTGGTCTACCAAGTTTTAGGGGAATATCAGGCAAGAGGTTTGCGCATGGTGGCATACTTGAATAAAACCAAGGACTTGCTAGCACAATTCGAGGAGTATACTATTAAACTGGTACCACGTGAGCAGAATTCCAATGGAGACGCTTTAGCAAAATTGGCTAGTGCAAAAGATGCTGAAACTTTGAACATAGTATCAGTAGAATAGTATTAATGAGCGAGAAGCCATGCCCATCACATTAGCTAACACTTGACTGACACCCATCATTACTTACCTTGAGCAAGGAGTCCTACCAGATAATCGCAATGAAGCCAAGAAGATTAAGAGGCAAGATGCTAGGTATATAATGATGGATGGGGTATTGTATAGAAGAGGGTACTCTATGCCAGTGCTTAGATGCATAGCACCCGACCAGTCAAAAAAATTATTGACCGAAGTGCACGAGGGATTCTGCGGAGATCATGCTGGGGGGCAAAGTCTCTCCAAAAAGATTTTGCGGCAACGGTTTTTCTGGCCTACAATGAATGAAGATTCCATGGAGTATGTGAAGAAGTGTGATAAATGCTAGAGGTTTTCTAAAATACCTCGGGCACCTTCGAATGTCTTGAAGAAGATGCAGAGTCCATGGCCTTTTGCAGTGTGGGGAATTGATCTAATCGGGAGACTACCCAAAGGAAAAGGAGGGGTGCAGTTTGCGGTAGTTGCTGTGGATTATTTCACTAAGTGGATCGAAGCTGAACCACTAACAACAATCACCTTGAAGAAAGTGTTAGATTTTGTGGTTAAGAATATAATATGTCGCTATGGTCTGCCCAAGAAGACAGTCTTTGACAACGGCACTCAATTCGATAATGACTTGTTTACTGATTTTTGCACTAGACATGGCATTATAAAAAGTTTCTCCTCGGTAGCTCATCCACAAGCCAATGGGAAAGTTGAAGCCATGAATAAAACTTTAAAGGGTACTCTAAAAAAGCGTCTAGAACAAGCGAAGGGTGCTTGGGCGAAGAATTGCTAGAGGTTCTTTAGTCGTACATAACTACTGCCCGGACAGCAACTAGTCATACTCCTTTTTCCTTGGCCTATTGATATAAAGCCATGTTGCCTGTCGAGGTCGACCCACCATCCCATCGAAGAACCACGTATGACCAGGAGGAGAATCACCAGTTGTTAGCTTAATCTTTGGACTTTGTTGAAGAAAAATGAGAAAACGCAAGCTTGAGAGTTGCTGCCCATCAACAAAAAGTGGCCCGCTATTTTAATTCCTGAGTTAGAGATCAGAAATTCCAGGTCGGAGATTTGGTCCTAAGAAAAGTGTTCGTCAAAGACCCAGCAGGTGGAGCGCTAGGACCAAATTAGGAGGGACCGTATCAGATTGAGCAAGTCCTGCCACCCAGCACTTACAAACTTTCTCGACTAAATGGAGAGCTGATCAGGAACTATTGGAATGGCGAGAACTTGAGGGAGTATTATCAATAAATACTGCTTACAGAGCGGTAACTTAGTTTCAAGTGTTTAACTTGTTATTTAAGTTTGTGAGCTGGTTATTTGCTGCTAGTCATTTTATTTTTGAAAAAAATTTATTTTGTTTGAGACTCGTGATCAGACACGCTTTGTTCTTATTTTTTACGAGTAATAAAAGAGATCACGCGCAGCGCGATCGAATCTTGCTACAAATTTTGCATATGTGTTGATTATTTTTACTTTGGTAGTGTTCAACTGTTAGTGCATTTAAAAAAAAAATTGAGAGGAAAAAACCGAGCAGTGTTTAACTGGTCGGTATCGATCAGATAAATTACCAGCATTTAACTGGTCGAATATTTTTGCAGTGTTTAACTGCTCATATATCTTCTTTATATTTGATGTGTTTCACGAGTAATAACTGCTCAAACATATTCGGTCAAGTAGTAAGTGACCAAGGATTTTTCAACCCTCAATCACTTGGGGGGCACATAGGGTATACTGGTATATAATTCAACACAGGCAATAAGAACACGAGCAAAGATATTTGTTTTTAGGCTGACTTGTAAATTTTTGAAGTAAAAAAACACCATTAAGCTAACTTGTTTGACAAAGCTTAAGTAACTTGGAATTTTTTACAAAATTTTAAGTTAAGAGCAAATATTCGTGTGTAAACAAAACACTATGCTCATAAAATGTTAGAGAAATAAGAGTGTGAGAAAGTATATGTTGACGGTGAGAACTCGTCAACGAAGTTAAGTTGGAAAAATTATCAAATCAAGATCACTGATCGGAAAATTGTAAAAACTTGAACAATAACTCAAGAACAATGATAGAACAGTAATGGAGAATTCAGTCTTTCATTCACACTCAAACCTCTGCTACATTAAAATTTCCAACCCCCTTTCAGGTGGTTTTAGAGTTCATTTTATAGTAGGCTCTAATGGCCTTAGGTACATAGTGGTCTAGGGGACCAAGTGGTACATACGTACTGTGTTAGGGGAGTGGCTCCAGAGGCTGTGGTCGTACACCCCGTACAGGAGCAGGTGTCAGGAGGATGTCTCCACTACTTGTCTGTATCCATGTCTGATGCGTGGTGGCAGGCGTAGTGGCGCAGGAGGTAGTGGTGTCGGCTCTGACCTATGGCCGTAGACGTACGGACCATAACTCCTATCCTTGCATACCCACTCCTGGCATTCCCACTACTTGTCTGGTAGGGGTACTATATCCGTACTCTGACTTCTTTAGGTTTGTAGGCACATTCCATATTCATGCATGTACCTTGCCCCTTGTGAGTATTCTCACCTCCAAGGCCATGGGCACGGGACCGTGGGCGAGGCCGTGGGCGAGGCCATGGGCGAGGCCGTGGACGAGGCCATGGGCGAGGCCATGGGCGAGGCCATGGGCAAGGCCATGGGCGAAGCCATGGACGCATCTTGCGAGGCCACTTGGGAGGTGTGGCCTAGGCATCTCGCGAGGCCCTTTGGGAGGCGCGGCCTAGGCGTCTCGCGAGGCCACTTGGGTGGCGCGGCCTAGGCGTCTCGCGAGGCCACTTGGGTGGCGTGGCCTAGGCATCTCGCGAGGCCCTTTGGGTGGCGCGGCCTAGGCGTCTCGCGAGGCCACTTGGGTGGCGCGGCCTAGGCGTCTCGTGAGGCCACTTGGGTGGCGTGGCCTAGGAATCTCGCGAGGCCACTTGGGAGGTGTGGCCTAGGCATCTCGCGAGGCCCTTTGGGTGGCGTGGCCTAGGCATCTCGCGAGGCCACTTGGGAGGCGCGGCCTAGGCGCCTCGCGAGGCCACTTGGGTGGCGTGGCCTAGGCATCTTGCGAGGCCCTTTGGGTGGCGCGGCCTAGGCGTCTCGCGAGGCCACTTGGGTGGCGTGGCCTAGGCATCCGAGCAGGGCCGTGCGAGGCCATGACATCTTAGCACCCACACCTTGTAAACCGTGTGTTTTCCCTTGATGAGATTTTGAGCATCAACAATATACTTAGTAGTGACTTATGAAATGTTTAGAATTTCTAAGTTAGAAAACTAAGTACTCATGTGAAAATATAAGGCATATATAAGAATGACTTTACTATTCCATAAAAAACATGTAAATGATTTAAGTCTAGAAAGTAAAGTATACATGCCAACAGCTCGGTCGTACGAGCAAAGTATAATAAGAAGATAGTTGAGATAAGTGTCTACTAGTCGGATAAGAGACTCTATGGTTGGCTAAAGTATGATCACTGGTGTGGTAAAATGTTAACAGGTTGATCAACACCATCCTTGGCATCGGTGACATCCTCTGGTCGGAATGATAAAGCAGAAGAACAAGGCATAACACCAGCAGGATTGGCTTCCTCCTCAGTGGCCTTTGCCTCACATTTGGTAAGTTCTTCTGCCCTGGCCTCCTCTGAGAGAAAGTCGAGGTTGAGGGGCTTGTTCAACTTCCATACCTGGTAGAAGCAGTTGAAACAAATCTCTTCATAGCGAGTAAGATCGGCATCCTTTTCTCGCTTCAGCTCCTTGTTCTCGCAAGTCATTTTCTCCAGCTGATCAGTCAACATCTTGTTGGTTTGAATTTGTTTCTTGTTCTCATCGGCCAACTCTCTTAGAGATCCATCCCACTCAGCAATGGTCTTCTTCGCCTACTCGACCTTGGATCAAAGATCCCCTTCGGATGTAGTTAAAGTTTCAATCTTGGCTTGGGCTTCCACCAATTGATCATTTAAGACATTGACCAATTCCTTATAGTCTACTGCTCGGTGCTGAGCATGACTGATAGTGATAAGTGAATGAAATGGATAACAGAGAGTTACTTAAAGTAAAAACAATTAATAACAAAATGGGATGTCTTGATGATAAAATACTTACACTCATCAGTTGGGCAAGACTCCTTTGCAGAACAACTTCAACACTGAGCCGGGGCAAAGACTCAAAGGTTTGAGTTGTTGTAGCATGGTGTAGAGTGTGGTCAAGCAATTCCTTCCCAATATCACCAGCAATGCGAGGGGGCTCACTTAAGCCAGCTGAGCGGGTAATTGTTAAACTAGCGGAAGGAGGAATTGGTGAAGGAGTCAACTGCGGGATGGTGATAGGCTGGTCAGGTAACCTCCCCTGAGTGGTCGGTATTGTCTTCGCGACATTGCTTGGAGGGTTTGAGCATATCGCGACTACCCTCCCCAAGTTTCCTCTTTTGGGTAGAGGAAGTGTTGAATTGCTTGAACATATCTGGATCTGCAAAAAAGAGTGAAGCACAAGACTTGTTAGTAAAAATGGGAGACAATATATAAATAAATGAAAATTTTACTATTACCACATAACTCTACAGATTTCATACAATCATTCTCGAGGGAAGTTATTTATATCAAAACACCAAACTATGGTTACTGATTTGCAGAAAAACCTGAGTTTAGAATTTGATCAAGAAAGTCGTCCTCTTCTTCAGATGACGAGTTGACATCTCTATGGAGCTCGAGGGTCTTTCCTTTCCCAGGTTTTGTAGGAATGGCACGTCTACGATGTTCCTCTGGAAGGGTTTCCCTAATAATAAGGTCGCTTGGTCTACGAGAGTAGGGAGATGGTTCAGGAGAGAACTGATCGGTCACTACTTCAGTGTCAGCATTTGACTGGTCAATTGCGTTTGCTTCTTTAATAGTGCTATCTTCTATGATGTTTTGATTGCTTGGTAACAACCCCACCATCTGAAGATTGTCCATGTTGACCAACCCTTTTGCATTTTTCTCTTCGGTAGACATGTTAGCAAGTTCTTCTGCTCGGGAATACATTTTCTTAGTTGGCAGAGGTTGATGGAAAGGACCTGCATGCATGAAGACCAAGTTGTTGGCCTTAATGTATGAAGTAAGAAAATACTCTGTATAGTATTTTCCAGGATTCGATTTATGTGCAATACCATGGAGGTATTTAATCCCTTTATGCCTATGGAAGAGGTGGAAAAAACCTGTATTCTTGTGGCTTGGATAGGTCCTAAAGTCGAAGAGGTAGTGCACTTCATGAGGAGTGGGTGGATCCCAGCCTTGAAAGAAGTAGAGAATATATAATGCAGATAATGCTTGAATTCCATTGGGAGCTATCTGGAAAGGGGAGACATTGAAGTAATCTGCGACTGACTGAAAAAAGGGTGCAGTGGGATAGTAGCTCCTGCAAAAATGTGGTATCTAGACCAGGCGCAATAAGGTCCACCAAGCTTGTTAGCTCTCTGATGAGGTCGTGGGCATATCACGTTTACCCCTTCAAGGCTCGAAGCCTGAATGTGTTTTTCGAACATGCTGGAGTTAAGTTTAGAAGGTTTGGCTATGAACTAAGAGGGTGTTTGTCTTCATATTTTCTTGGTTTTAGAACAGCTGATTGCTGAATCTCAGTTGTAAATTTCTGGATAGTCTTTCTCCGGGGTTTGCTAACTTTTTGGATCTGGCGTGGTGACCTTGAAGAAGCTGCAGTTTGAGCTTCACCATGTTACACTACCTTCTGTGTTGCTCTACGAGCCACTTGAGGATCTTGGTCTTGAGGAAGTCGATTGGATTTTTTCACCTTCATTGGCAGATGTTGAAGCTATTGATTAAGAAACTGTTCTTCATGAAGGAAGTACAAAGATGACCGGGAAGGATTTTCTTCAGACGACGAAGGCGATCTTTGGGAGTACGACTGCTAGGAGATTTGGATGAAGAGTCGCTACTTTGAGGAGTGTCGCTTGACTTGGGAATTGAAGAGTCAGAGTTTGTATGGTTGTCACCTCCTCTGTAGTCGAAGCGATTCATCTACAAAAAAAGTATGGGGAGGTGAGTGAACCAAACAAACATAAATCAATCAATGCAAAGGAAAAATATTTATTTACTACTCAGAAAATATTTTACTGGGTAGTAAAAATATTTTTTACTCCCCAAAATAAACATGTATGAAGGGCAACAGTCATAATCAAATTTTTTGTTTTGGTGCCTAAAATGCATGAGTTATTTTTACAAGCACAAAGGCTTGGGAGCATTCATGCCCTAGTGGTCTGCGTGGCATGTCTGAGCGGATGTCATGATGCTCGAGTGGTCCGTGTGGTGTTCGAGCGGATGCTGTGATGCCTGAGTGGTTCGAGTGGTGTCTGAGCGAATAGCGTGGTGCCGAGCAGATGACGTGGCATGTCCGAGAAGATGGCGTGGTGACCGAATGGATGGGGGAGTGCCTAATCGGATAGTGTATCGTCTGAGCGGCTGGCTTGGTGCCCGAGCAGTCTGCCTTGCATCCGAGCAGATGGAAGTGCACCCGATTGGCTGGGTGACGGTCCGAGCGGATGCTGTGGTACCCCGAGTGGTTCTTGTGGTGTCCGAGAGACTAGGCCAGGAATCCGAGCAGTTTGTGTAGAATGGCCGATCGACCATACACATGCATCCCTAATAATCTATTTCTGAGGAGCTAGACTTTACTACTATTCATGTAAGAATTTAAGGGCCAAAAAACAGTAAACAATTAGCTATAGGGTCCGAAAAGACCATAAATCTCAAAGGCTTGAAGCACAAACATGTTCTTTTATTTATGGGACACTACATCAAGATCAAAAGGTGGAGTTTGAAAAGTTCATGAGGTTCTAGGGATTTCATATGCTCATCAAATACCCATAAACCCAAATATGCAATGTGGAATGGAAAATCATTTTTTCTTCAAATTTTCATAAAATTGGGGACTAAATTGATTTACCCATAGCCTAAACTACATCAAAACAGCCACAAATTGCATCATTCATAAAAAATTCATACACAAATCCAAGAGTGTATTCTGAAAGGGGTTTCGACACATACAAGTGTTTAACAAGCTTTTATGTAAATTTTAGAGTTTAAAAAGCTTACAAATGAAGATGAGGAAGAAGAACTTACCCAAATATCTTGAAGAGGTATTGATTTCTTGAAGAATCCTTGGATTTGCTTGAAGAGATTGGAGCCCTTCTTGGAGTTGTTTGAAGATTTCGGCCAAGAGGATAGAAAACCTTGAAGGTTTCGGCCAAAATAAGAATGAGTAGTTTGTGAGCCCTATTTTTTTGCTTATGAATTGTGAGCACCTATGGGTCTATTTAAAGGGAAGAGAGTGGAAATTTTCACTTACCCTTAGACTCTTGAAATTCTTTTTGTTATTCTCTCCCCCACGATTGGGAGCAGTTAACTACAATGATCGTGGTCTGGTAAGATGTCGTGGTTTGTTTGCAAAGGTGGGAGAATGTGTAAAGTCAGTTTTCTCTTTTTATGCCGTCAGTAGTTGAGAAAAAAGTTTATTATGGGAGTATATCATATAATAAACTTGGGGGGAAAATGTTATCCCCAAAATTTGAATACGATGACGTGGCAATAAAAGTGACAAGTGGCAATAAATGGCTGGGGCAAAGGTTTGAGATTAATCTTGTGATATTACTGGACATGAAAATTACTTATCTGGTTTGGAAGTGATCTGACCGACCTGGTAGAATTTCTGTGCGACCGGTAAAGATTTTTGACTGACCAGTAAAATGTTTTGGCCGACCAGTCATTCGTTTTGGCCGACCAGTCATCTTGGAGTCAAGTGTATCCGGTCAGTCAAAAGTTTTACCTAACCGGAAGGGTGCTTTGGCCGACCAGTCTCACTTCAGGGAGTGGAGTTGGCCGACCAGACAGATAATGATTCTGCAGCAAAATTTCAGTAACGACTTCAGCTAGAATTAGTTGTAACCACAGCGGGAATCTCTCAGATTATCCCAAAGAAATCGCATATTGTTATATTTTAAATTTGATTATTAATTAAATATTGGTTAGAGCAACTGAATTAGCCCGATTGTGAGGGATTTTGATTTGTACGATCCTGAGCCTATAAATAAAGAGCTCATGGCATCATTGAAGGGATTCGAATTCTGATTTTCTTGAGAGAGCATTTGTATTATGAGAGAAATCTTATATTTTCTTGCATTTACACTTAAGAAACTCAGTTGACACAAGTTCATTTGATCTTGAGTGTAGATCTATATATCACAACTTTAAGTGGATTAGGCTATTACCAACATATTGGGGCCGAACCACTATAAAATTATCACTGTCGTATTTTCTCTTGAAGGTTTATTGTAGTTTTTATGTATACTCGTCGTTGGCCAAAATCGTGGTCAACAATACTCGACTTCATTATTGGTGACTTTCTCACTTAGATGCACGACTTCGTCAACACGCAAGTGTAATGGAGCTTCAAGGACAATCCCATAATTTTGTAGGAATAGAGGCCACACTCTATTTTGAATGTTGTATGTATTCTGTCTTCTTAAGCCGTGGGGATTTAATTATACCTTAAATAAGCATCCAAGAAACTCATACTGAAACCCATTCGTTGCATCATCCATTTGATCAATTCCTGGCAACGGAAAACTTTCCAGCGGACATGCCTTGTTGAGATTTGTGAAATTGATGCACACCCGCTTCTTCCGATTATTTTTTTGTACCATTACGGAGTTTGATGTCCATGTTGGATATAAGCATGCTTCTATTTCCCTAATGAACAACAACCGTTCAACCTCTTCATTGATTACTTGATTGATTTATGGGGCAAAATGTCTTTTCTTTTGTTTCATATCTGGGAATTGTTTGTCTATCATCTCATGCGGTGTTCAAGCGAAGGTTGATCTATTCTCTTTGAGAAATTCTATCAGACATTTCTTTTGATCATTCTTGTGAAAAATATTTATTATACGCAAGTGTACATAGTCAACAAGTAATATAATGATAAGTCGAATATCGTCTCCACAAGGATTGAATTAGGAACAAATTGGGTAAAATCAACACGTAACAATTTGGATTAAACAATTGGGTGTGATTTTAATTAAACTATACTAAGAAAAAGAGTAAATAAAATAAAGGACAAAAGTGAGAAATATAATAATGAACTAGAATGATTAAATCCTTCTAGAATGCAAATTCAATACAATTTCATAGAGGAATGCATTAACAATTAAACTTTGTCAACCGAAAAATTAAGAAATAAACATATGATTTTTTATAACCTATATGATATGGGTTCTCAAAACTAAATTGGACATATTCTTATGCAGATCTGGAATCAAGAACACTAATTAAGTAGCAAATTTCCAATAGGTCATACAAGGTAAATAGTACATCCCTATACCATTTACAAATCACACTTAGCCAAGGTGATAATTATGGATCATTCACGTATTTTCACTAATTCTATTTTTTTTTTCAAAAAACAAGATTAGCTATAAAACCTACAATTTTTTATCAAGAAAAAGTAAGCATACAATATTGAGCATCACTTGAATGAAGAAAACTTTAATTACTAAAAACATTCATAAAACACCAACTAAATCCACAATCCAAATTCATCAATAGCTCTAGCTACAAGAAAATTAGTTCATGCTCAAAAACACAAGAATACCAAAAATCAACACATCCATGGTTTTACAAATAGAGAGAAATACAAAAACAGAAATACAAAAAGATCAAAGGGTAAAGAGCAAACTATGTGGATAAGTTTTCCTTCCTTGTCCTTCTTTCTTCTCTACTTATTTTTCTCATTCTTTTTTTTCTTCTTCTTCTTCTTCATTCTCTTTTTTGCGTATTTCTCCATCTAGTTTCAACTCTAGGATAATGGGTCTCCCTCTAAAAAAATATGCTGCCATTATTTTTATTATCCCATTTTAGTAATCTAGGGTACAATACTTTACCCAAATTAGAAGGCCCAATCTTTCCTTTCACCTTTAGGCCCACTACTTTGTACCACTCTTTTTTCTGTCCAAAAAATAATGACAAATGGCATCTTATCTTAGTCCAAACCACTTTTTCCAGTCAGCAACAATAATGATCACATGTAATCCACATAGCTCCCCACTCTAGAATTTTGCAGAATCAATTTTAACAATTATGCACTTTTAGCATTTAAAATTCAGCTTGCATAATTAATCCCACAATTCCATGAACACCTTTGAGATAAAAAATTAGAGCAATTTAATCATTTAATTCCAAAATAGTGATATTAAAATTTCAAACTCCACTCTAGATTTCACAAAACTCAAAGATGAAATTTACTTAAAATTAAACAACTAAAGGCTCAATTCATCACTTTTTTTTTTTATATATATATATAAAATCAAATTCAAATGTAGGATAAATAACTCTATAATATAGATTTATCAATCATTTGGAAAATGGCCACTTACCAGCACGATTTTCCCCGACAATTTTTCATTCAATTCTACTTCCTCGAGTTTATCTATTGTCACCTTGTGCTTTGTTTCTTCTTCTTCCTTTTTTATTGCTTGTAGGCATGCTGGTAATTTTCCTTGTAATTGCTATGCGAGCTCTTCACCTTCATTTCCCAAACTATATTTGACATGGCACTCATCTCTCATAAGTAGACAACATTTTTTAGCTTGTCTCTAGGAACCCTTGATATCGATTGTATAAGTTCCGCATGTGGATTGGCACCATAATACCCGATGCAAGGTTGACGCCACTCTTTGTATCCCGTGCACCCAAGATCTTCCCATTATGGTGTAACAACAAAAAAATATTAACACTAATTTTGCAAGAATTAAACCATTTATACCATTAAAAAGGTCTCAAAATGTGTGCACGCACTAAAAATATTTACATTAAAAACATTACAGTATTGTATCAACCAAAATAGTTTAAACATAGTTAAATTTGCAATTTTAAAAGTGTAGACTCCCTAGAGGTCAGGCCACATGGTCAACTAATCCATACCTCATATAACATTGTATTCGTGTAAGTATAAAACTAACAGGTCAATTTTCAGTTCGTGTCCTTCTACCAAAACTGGTAGAACTCTAACCCATAACCGCACTAGCATATCCTTTCCCGACAGTAAGGATACTTCACACATATTAGACACAGGCTCACATCTTTTATCTATTTTCTTCACAAAGGAATAAGATATAAAAGAATGTGATGCACCGGTGTCCATCAATGCATAAGCTAAAGCTTGGATGATAGGAGTTTAACCTTCCACCATTTCTGATGATCCAGATCCCTTATCCCCTTGAGTGAGAGCAAAGACTCGAGGCGCAACTCCAATCTGCTTCTGTTGACCATTTTTGCCATTGGAAATTGAACTTGGGCAATCTTTAGTAAAATTTATGAGGCCACCGCATGTGAAATAGTCCTTGGACCTGCAGTCTCCCTAATGACGTCGGTTGCATTTAGTGCAAACAAGGAAATTCTCGAATCTGTGCCTAGATTTCTTGTTAGAGTTTGACCCCTGATTGGGAGGTTTTACCTTCCTCCGGTTGCCACCACTATTATTATTTCTTGGACCACCCTATCCATTTCCTCTTCCAGAATTCTGGTTGTATCTGGGAGTGAATCCTCCCCTCGGTCCATTTCTATTGGCTTGAAACAAGTCAAATTAATTGGAGTAAATATTTTCTCTTCAATTATTTGGGGCTCTTTCTTTCTTTGTGTTACTCATGATTCTATGTGGATTGCTCGCTCTACTGCCTCTTAATAAGTCTTCAGGCCCGTTCTCCCGGTGTCAACTATGTAACGACCCAAAATCACTAATAAGGCTTAAGGGCCTTGATTAGTGTGCCGGGAGGGCATAATTGGTTTATGTGTAAATTTATTAAGTTAACGCGTGATTATATGATAAGAATGCTTGTATGTTTATATGAATGTATATGTGATTATATATTATATTTGTGAGAACCACATTATTATGTGGGTAAATCTGCAGCATGCGACTTGAGGCGATCCTAGGGAGCTAGTTAGCGGGAAAGTCACCACGGGGCTTAATATTTGAGTTGGGGCAAGTCAAGGGGTATCTCAGGTATTGGATAGTTGTTTAGGTTATCGGGTTGTGGAAATAAATAATTGGAGATATATTTGAGGTTAGGAAGCTTAGGTGGGAATACTAGGGAATTTCCCATTTTTCCCTCGGGGACGTTTTTGGCACCCCGAGCCTCGGGATTAACTTAATTGCTTAAGGATAGAATAAAGAAACTTTAGAAAATAGTAGAACAAAAGTTAAACCGACCCTTCCCTCTTTCTCCCTTTCTCTCTCAAAGAACACTACAGAAAACTTAGAAGAACTTAGCTGGGAATTCAGTGGATTAAGCTGAAGTTTTGGAGGATTAATCTAGTGTTCAGCTAAGGAGTTCAACCAGAATTAAGGTAAGCTAAAAGCTTTATGCATGGTGGTTAAATTATGTGTTTATGGCTGAGTTTTAAGGTGTTATGGGTTTTGACATTGAAGGATTGAATTGAAGCTTGGAACCTAGGAGTTAGCTTAGAAATCTTTTAGAGAGCTGGTTCATCGAAGAAGGTAAGGTTGAATTTATGGTTTAATGGCTGAACTTTAGTGTTTCCTTGACTGGTTTTGGATGTTTTTAAGCGTTTAAGTTTCAAAGATTGAAGTGAGATTTTGGTGAGTTTCTAGGCTAAGTTTTTGCTTGGTTGTGTTGCTGGAGTTGTGTTAGAAGCTTTGTGATAATTGAGTTGTGGAATTGGGATAGTTTTGGATGGTTTTGAGAGTAAAAAATGGAGGTTTTTCTTGGTTCGAAGGGGTCGGGCCGCGACATAGTTCTTGGTGAGACGCGACCCTTTGCAGCTGATGGATGTTGGAGATGGAGGGCGGGCCGCGACATGGTCTATGTAGGGCCGCGGCCCGTGTCTGGTTCTGAGCCTAGATGGGCTCTGTTTGGGGGCTATGTCGTGGCATGGGAGGCTTGAGCCGCGGCTCTTAAGGAAATTAGGGGTTTTTGGATTTTAAGCATGGGAATTCAACCTAGGGTGCTCAGGATTGAATCTACTACCGTGTTTGGTGGAATTCGATGTTCCAGAGACTAGAACATTATTTTGAAGCTCTTTTACAATTATTAATGGTATCCCTTATCTTGGTTGTGACTAGGTATAAGCTAGGGGCTCGGGAAATGAATCGTGCTCAAGAGGCATCTCGCATAACCAGTACATTTGGAAACTAAAGGTAAGAAAACTGCACCTGATTGTGGATTTATAATGGGACTAAGAGTTCCCTGGTTTGTATGCTTTAAAAAGGATGGTATTATGCCATGTAAATAGTAAACAAATGGCCTAAGAGTACTGAAGTTTACATTAGCGCACAGGGCGCGACTTGACCACTGGTAGCCGAGGACAACTTATTATGCACTGAGCTCGGTTTAAGCAGGCTGGAGTCAGTGGGGTAAACAGAGGGTGCGACCTAAGGTGTCGACCCTGATTATCATGTGATTTGATTGTTATTATTGATTGATGGATTTGTCATGCTGAATAGCTGAGTGTTGATTGGTTGAATCTTTGGTTATGTCTACGTGTTATCTGATTAATATGGTATGTTAAGTGTATGAACATGCTTAAAGGGGGTTATTCAATTGTTATCATTGTTTGTTATATAATGTTATGTTTTCTTGTTGGGCCTTGGCTCACGGGTGCTTCGTGGTGCAGGTAAAGGCAAGGGCAAGCTTGATGAGCCCTGATTCAGAGAGCTCTGAGAGCAGAATGTACATGATCAGCTGCTCAGCCACCACGGTTGAGGGGGAGATAGGAATAGGAGAACCATATACGTCTGTTTTTCCCTTAGAGTGGCTAGTGGTTGTTTGAACTCTTGAAATTTTTTAAACTGACTTTTAAACGTTGTTCCTTTTTAGGATCCCATGTGTAAAAATGTTTATTTATATGAAATGTATCTTTTGAGACCAAAATCTTTTATCCCTAGCACATTAATGGTTTCAGTGACACGTTTTTAACTAAATGACTTGATTAGCAAGTCCTGCACCTTTATAAGTACATAGTGTAGCGGTCTTGGCTATCCAGGGCTTTACAAACTAATTACAAAATATCTGTTCGTAAACCTTTCATAAACCTCCTCGCTTTGTTTGCCTCCGTACTGATTAAGTATGGCGGAAACTGTAACGGCCCAAAATAACTAATAAGGCTTAAGGGCCTTGATTAGTGTACCAGGAGGGAATAATTGGTTTATGTATGATTTAAATGATTTTATGCATGATTATGAATATTAGTGTGCATGTAGGCCCTGTTTAGATTATAGGGGCATATCTGTAATTTTGGCCCATTGAGGGCATAAATGTGATTATATGGGATAAATTGTTGAGACCACATTATTATGTTGATATATTTGCAGCATATGGCTCGAGACGGTCCTAGTGAGTGGTTTGGCGAAATAGTCACGGTGGGGATTTATACACGGTTCGGGGGAGCCTAGGGGTATATTTGGAAATTTAGGAGGTATATTAGAGATTATTAGATATTGGGTAAATAATTGGTGATTAATTGATGACGGGATTTAAGTGGTAAATATTAGGAACACTTAAGGAAATAGTGGGAATTGGGGACAAATGAAAACTTTACCCCTAGAATAAGTTTTATGTTAGTTATATTTTGGGTGGGCATTATGGTCATTTTTATGTTAGAGATATAATCAGCCTTTATCCTAGACTAATGTAGAAAAGTTTAGAACAAATAAGAAAGAAGGAAGGAAGAATTGAATTGAACTCTCTCTCTCCCTCACCCTCACGCACACACTCTCTCTCTCTCTCACTCTTCATTGTTGAGGACTTGTGCTAAGCATGGGCTGGGCATTCTTGGAGGAATTTGAGGAAGAATTCAGCTGGGACTTGAAGGATTGGAGCTAGAAATTTAGGTAAGAGTCTGGCTCTAGTTTATGTGTTTTTGTTGCTGAGTTTAAGTGAGGATTAAGGTATGCATGAGTGTGGTGATAGAGTAACTTTTGGGTAGGAATTTCAGTGGGTTGTGCTTGATTACTATGACTGAATTGAGGTATAGTTTTTGTGTTAGTGATTGAGAGTATTAGATAAAAGAAATAGGTGGATATGGGTCATAATTCGTAACTTGATTGGTGTTGAATTGATGAAAAGATGCTGGGTAATTGGTGAGATTTTGGCTGGAAGAAGAAGGAGGAAAACCTAGGTTTTCCCTGGGTTCGCAAGGCGCGCCGCGACCCAGCCTGGGGGCACCGCGACGTGTGTGGCCCTCCTGGCCATGGGAGCTCTCTGACTTGGGGGCGCGCCGCGACTTGCTTGGCTAAGTCGCGACCCACCTCCTCTTTGGTGCGAGAGCTTGCTCCATGACTTGAGGCAAGTCACGACTGGCTGGGCCAAGTCGCGACCCACCTGGGGGTTTTGAACTTAGAAGGTTTCTTAGAGTCGTTAGGGCTTGGGGGTTCGAACCTAAGGGCTCGGGATGATTTCTACTGCCCGGTTTAGTGGAAATTGAGGTCCCGGAGGCTAGTTTTGCTATCTAAGTATTTTATTTATGATTGGAAGTTGATAGATATCCATAATTCTTGTGACTAGGTTTGTCGCTAAGGCTCGAGGCTAGGGATCGTGCTCGGAGTTAGTTCACTTTTTCTGCTTGGAATCAAAGGTAAGAAAACTGCACCCAGTTATGTGGTTATGTTGGGACTAAGAGTTCCCTATATTTATATGCAATGTCATATGATGGTATTATGCCATGTGGACATGACATAAACGGCCTAAGAGTGCCGGAACTAATATTGGCGCACATGGACGCGACTCGACTATTGGTGGCTGAGGTTAATTATATAATCACTGAGCTCGGCTTAACCGAGTCGGAGTCAGTGGGGTAAACAGAGGGTGCGGCCTAAGGGCGTCGACCCTGAATTTTGAGTGATATGCTTACTATTATTAATTTGATGATCATGGCATGTTTATTACCTGGATAATTGATTATTGGTTTGTAGATTGATATCACTAATATGTGAACAATGTGGTATGCTGAGTATTTGATTGGCGATTTGTGTATTATTTGACTACTAATTAATGTGCATGCTCTGTTATATGGTTTTCTTGCTGGGCCTTGGCTCACGGGTGCTACGTGGTGCAGGTAAAGGCAAGGGTAAGCTGGACAAACCTTGCTTTGGAGAGCTCTAGAGGTGGAATGTACATATTCGGTTGCTTGGCCGCCACGGCCGAGGGATGATACAGGGACAAGAGACCCTAAAATGCCTATTTTTCCATTAGATTGGCTTATGTTTGTTTTAACCTTTGAGATTTTGTAAAATGTTCTTTAACCTGTTTATTTTTGGGATCCCGTGTAACAAACATTTATTTAAATGAAAATTTATCTTGACCAAAACCTTTTAACCTTAGTTCAATAATGGTTTAGTGACACATTTACAACTAAATGACTTGATTAGCAAGTCTTACACCTTTATTAACACACAATGTAACGGTCTTGGTTATCACGGGCGTTACAACTTGGTATTAGAGCATTCTAGGTTTAAGGGTTCCTGAAAACTTACTGGACATGTACATTCGCCGCTAAAGACAAGTTTGACTCAGGGTTTGGTAATTGTGTATACATGTTTATATGCTTAAATGATTGGAAAGAAACATGATTTTTGTTATCTGTTTGATTAATAGGGAGCATGAAATACTGATAGGGCCTGGCCCTTGACTGCTGTGTAATGATATTAGGGCATGATTATTAGCATTGCTGTTTCATGTGGGTGAATATTTGGATAAACTATTATATCTTGATTGGTTGTGTTTCAATGGTGATACATGAAAGGATTGTTACCCTGTCATCATAGTCTGACTGTCGAGTTGTTGATTGCAGATTAACTTGGATAGAAATGCATCAAAGACAATCTGTATGACTAGCTGGCATTGAGTCTGAGGATAGAGATGATGATCAGGGCCAGAACCCTCCGCCAGTCCCTTAGAACTAGCAGCAGATTATGGTAGATATGCAAGCCCGGCTTCAGAGCCAAGATGAGCAGATTCGACTTTTGAGACAGCAGGCTCCGCCAGGGAGTGCTGCACCCATTGTGCCACCTGCAGTGGCACCAGTTGTATAGCCAGCGGAGGTTGAGAATAGGTTGGAACCATTGTATGAGCGGTTCAGGAGACAACATCCTCCAACTTTTGAGGGGGGACCAGATCCACTAAAGGCTGAACAGTGGATGAGTATGATTACAAATATTCTAGACTTCATGAGGGTAGAGTGTCATGATATGGTGGCCTGTGCCGCATATATGCTGAGAGAGGATGCCCGCATTTGGTGGGTAGTGGCATCATAGACCAGGGATATTACTACTATGGGTTGGGATGGATTCAAGAACTTGTTCAGTCAGAGGTATTACAATGTTGCCATCAGGGCAGCGAAGGTTAATGAGTTTGTGGGATTGGTTCAAGGCAACATGACGGTGATAGAATATGCCCTGAAGTTTGATAAACTTGTAAAGTTTGCACCAGATCTTGTGCCTACAGATGTAGCTAGGCAGGACAGATTTATCAGAGGGCTTAATGCTATGATAGCCTAGGATGTGAGAATTACAACAGTACTTGGGGGATGAGTTATGCTCAGGCCGTTGAGAAGGCTCTTACCGCTGAGGAAGTAGAGAATAAGATCTAGAGGGAGAGTGCTGCAAGGCGAGAGGGTCGCATTGCGGTGCCTCCATATTCTGGGTCTGGTAGGGGCAGAGGCCCAAGTGATATAAAGAGGAAGACCCTTGACACTTCGACCGCTGCTGGTCCTGATAGGAGAGGTTGGGGTGCTCAGGGTGGCCATCATGGAGGCGGTGATATATGGAGGAGCTATCCAGAGTGCATGAGGTGCAGAAGATGCCATCCGGGTGAATGTTGGGCTAAGGCCTATTATGTGTGTGGGGTGGTGGGACACCTCAAGAAGTGATACGAACCACACCAACGATTGTGGTGAAACCCGACACCAAATATGGCAGCCACCAAGAACACATGAAATGGAATGAAGAACCGCGACCCAATGCTTAGCCAAGCACGAACCTTGGTATGAGGAAGACGCCACAAACGGGGATGGGAATCCATTTGATAAGTCGGATTGAACGCCACAAGGAACCCCTTGATAAGTTCGAATAGTCTCTTCAAGAACTCAAGAAGAAAATCTCTCAATTTTCATTTCATAAAAAAAAAATATGCCTTTCCCAAATGTTTACAAGGCCATAGCCGAAAAATTACATCAAACAAGCCCATTTGTCTTCCTAATGAAAACCAAAAATTAAAGACAACCCCTTTGTCTTCCTAATGAAAACCGAAAATTAAAGACAACCTTTTGTCTTCCTAATGAAAACCGAAAATTAAAGACAACCCTTTGTCTTCCTAATGAAAACCGAAAATTAAAGACAAAAGGACTATTGGACTCACACAAGTCAAATGTTTGACTTTTCACAAAATAAACAAAGTCTAAATAAAAAACGTGATTAAAAATAAAAAGACAAGATGAAAAAATACAATAAGACTCATTACAAGAGGCTAAATATTGATCAAGCTCCTAAACTGAGTCTTTTGGCTTGCGCCCTTGTCACCGGACCAACTGGAACTAGACTTGGATCTTTAGTCTTGGTGTCCTCATCAAGAACGACTGCCCGAAAGTGAAGAATGGGGAAGCAAGGAAGGTGGACAGCTTGATTCCAGCTCGAGTGCTCACCGTGGCCCAGGCAAAGGCCGAGGCTAGTCCCTCGGTGGTGACAGGTCAACTTTCTAGTGCTGGCTCTCCTTTTACTGTATTGATTGATTCTGGTGCTACACATTCATTTATTTTTAGTAAGGTAACTTATAGATTGTGTAGGCCTAGTGAGTATTGTACTCCGGGGTTTGGGACTATATTTCCTACAAGGGAACTGGTGGTATCTAGGAGGTAGATTAGAGCACTGCCAGTGATGGTTGATGGTAGGGAGTTGTCAGTGGACCTCATTGAGTTGGGCATGGAGGATTTTGACATGATTTTGGGGATGGATTGGCTGGCTAGATACATAGCTACTGTTGATTGTAGGAAGAAGATGGTGACCTTTTAGTCGAAGGGCTAGGATCCCATTGTTTTCGTGGGAGCTGTATGTGGACCCCGCATACCCATGATATCATCGCTGAGAGCCAAAGACTTATTATAGGGAAGATGTGTAGGCTTTCTTGCTAGTGTGGTTGATACCACTAGGGTTTTGCCAACAGGGCCAGGGAGACTAGATTGGTTCGTGAATTCTTGGATGTATTCCCTGATGATTTAGCAGGATTGCCGCTGCACAGGGAGATTCAGTTTGTTAGGGGGCAGAGCCAGTGTCAACAACACTGGCGGAACTGAAGGAATTGAAGATACAGCTACAGGAACTTCTGGATTTAGTGTTTATCATGCCTAGCTACTCGCCATGAGGTGCTCTAGTGTTGTTTGTGAAGAAGAAGGACGGGACTCTGAAGATGTGTATAGACTACAGGGAGTTTAACAAGTTGACTATCAAGAATAAGTATCCGCTACCAAGGATTGATGACTTGTTCGATCAGCTATAGGGAAAGACGGTATTCTCAAAGATTGATCTTCGATCTGGCTATCCCCAGTTGAGGATCAAGGACGAGGATATACCGAAGACGGCCTTCCGAACAATGTACGAGCACTATGAGTTTCTGGTCATGCTGTTTGGTTTGACCAATGCCCGGTAGCCTTCATGGACTTGATGAACAGGGTATTCAAGGACTTTTTTGTTCAGTTCATCATTGTCTTCATTGACGACATTTTAGTGTATTCAAGTTCAGAGGCAGAGCACGAGTTACATCTTCGACAGGTCTTGCAGAGGTTGAGAGAACACCGATTGTATGCCAAGTTTAGGGAGTGTGATTTTTGGCTATCGGAAGTGACATTCCTTGGACATATAGTTGGCAAAGATGGGATTAAGGTGGACCCATCTAAGGTGGAGGCAGTGAGAGATTGGCCAAGGCCAAGGAACGCCTCGGAGGTTCAAAGTTTCCTTGGGTTAGCGGGTTACTACAGATGGTTTGTAGAAGGGTTCTCGAAGATTGCTGCACCAATGACAGAATTGACACGGAAGAATTTGAAGTTCGTCTGGTCAGACAAGTGTGAGAGCAGTTTTCAAGAGTTGAAGCGACGACTTATTACTGCACCTGTGCTGAGTCTTCCTTTGGAGGGAGGAAAGTTCATGGTATATTGTGAAGCATCGAGGTTGGGTATGGGTTGTGTGTTGATGCAGAATGAGAAGGTTATAGCTTATGCATCACAGCAGTTGAAGGAGTAAGAGCAGCGGTATCCTACCCATGACTTGGAGTTGGCAGTGGTTGTATTTGCACTGAAGGTTTGGCGACATTATTTGTATGGGGAGAAGTGCGAGAAATACACCGATCATAAGAGTTTGAAGTACTTCTTCACGCAGAAGGACCTGAACATGAGACATATGCATTGGCTGGAATTGGTAAAGGATTATGACTGCGATATTCTCTACCACCCAAGGAAAGCCAACGTAGTGGCAAATACATTGAGTTGGAGGGCCTTGGGTTAGTTATTTAGTTCCACTCAGATTTTGAGGGAGTTGGCTGATGAGATGTATAGAGCAAGGATAGAGTTGGTGGTGGGCCGGTTGGCCAACATTACCTTGCAGTTCACCCTACTAAAGTGGATTAAGGAAGGTCAGATGGTGGATGCTCAGTCACAGGAGGTTAGAGAGAATGTCTTAGCGTGGGCAGCTAAGGACTATTCTATTTCTGAGGTTGGTCTGCTAGGGTATCAGGGTCGGATTTGTTTTCCTACTGATGTGGGGATTAGACAAGAGATACTGGATGAATCTCATACTATGCTGTACTCAATTCATCCGGGTACCACGAAGATGTATCAGGATCTACGAACATTGTATTGGTGGCTTGGGATGAAGAAGGACGTGGTGGAGTACGTGGCCAGGTGTTTGACTTGTCAGCAAGTGAAGGCTGAGCATCAGTGACCAGCAGGGTTGCTTCAGCCTTTGGGTATTCCCGAGTGGAAATGGGAGGATATTACGATGGACTTTGTGGGAGGATTACCTAGGACAGTAGGGCTTCATGACTCGGTGTGGGTGATAGTGGAAAAATACACCAAGTAAGCTCATTTTCTCCTAGTGAAGATGACATATACAGTGGATCAATATGCAAAGTTGTATGTGAGGGAGATCGTACGTCTCCATGGGGCTCCCAAGTTTATAGTGTCCAACTGGGACCCTATCCTTACCTCCAAGTTTTGGGGTAGTTTGCAAAAGGCTATGGGGACTCAGTTGAAGTTCAGTACAACCTTTCATCCTCAAACCGATGGACAGTCTGAGAGGACGATTTAGGTGTTGGAGGATATGCTTAGGGCATGTGTGATCGATTTTGAGGGATCTTGGAGTAAGTACCTTCCATTGATTGAGTTCTCATACAACAACAGTTATCAATCAACGATTGGAGTAGCTCCTTATGAAATGTTATATGGGAGGAAATGTAGATTGCCCATTCATTGGGATGAGATGGGTGAGAGGAAGTATTTGGGGCTGGACATGGTTCAGAAGACCAATGAAGCTATTGAAAAGATTCGAGCTAGGATGCTTGCTTCACAGAGCAGACAGAAAAGCTACGCTAATCCTAAGCATAGAGACGTGGAGTTCCAGGTTGGGGACCACGTGTTTCTGCGAGTTTCACCATTGCAAGGAGTAAGAAGGTTTGGAAATATGGGCAAGCTAAGCCCTAGATACATTGGGCCCTTTGAGATCCTGGAGAGGATCGGACAGGTGGCTTACAGGTTAGCTTTGCCACCGTTTTTATCGAGAGTTCATGACGTATTCCATCTTTCTATGCTTCGGAAGTATGTCTCAGATACAACACATGTGTTGAGGTATGACGACTTAGAGTTGCAGATGGATTTGTCCTATGAGGAGCGATCGGTTCAGATCTTGGATCGGAAGGATAAGGTTCTACGGAACAAGACTAATTCTATGGTTAAGGTGTTATGGAGAAATTGCAGGGTCGAGGAGGCGACCTGGAAGCTTGAGTCAGTGATGCGGGATCAGTATCCCGAGTTATTCAGGTAAATTTTGAGGACGAAATTCTCAGTAGGAGGGAATAGTTGTAACGACCCAAAATTACTAATAAGGCTTAAGGGCCTTGATTAGTGTGTCGAGAGGGCATAATTGGTTTATGTATGATTTAAATGATTTGATGAATGATTATGAATATTAGTATGCATGTAGGCCCTGTTTAGATTATAGGGGCATGTCTGTAATTTTGGTCCGTTGAGGGCATAAATGTGATTATATGTGATAAATGAGACCACATTATTATGTGGATATATTTGCAGCATATGGCTCAAGACAGTCCTAGTGAGTGGTTTGGAGAAATAGTCACTGTGGGGATTTATACCCGGTTCGGGGGAGCTTGGGGGTATTTTTGGAAATTTAGGAGGTATATTGGAGATTATTAGACATTGGGTAAATAATTGGTGATTAATTGGATGACGGGATTTAAGTGGTAAATATTAGGAACACTTAAGGAAATAGTGGGAATTGGGGACAAATGACAACTTTACCCCTAGATTAAGTATTATGTTAGTTATATTTTGGGTGGGCATTATGGTCATTTTTATGTTAGAGATATAATCAGCCTTTATCCTAGACTAATGCAGAAATGTTTAGAACAAATAAGAAAGAAGGAACGAAGAATTGAATTGAACTCACTCTCTCTCTCACTCTTCATTGTTGAGGACTTGTGCTAAGCATGGGCTGGGCATTCTTGGAGGAATTTGAGGAAGAATTCAGCTGGGACTTGAAGGATTGGAGCTGGAAATTGAGGTAAGAGTCTGGCTCTAGTTTATGTGTTTTTGTTGCTGAGTTTAAGTGAGGATTAAGGTATGCATGAGTGTGGTGATAGAGTAACTTTTGGGTAGGAATTTCAGTGGGTTGTGCTTG
Organism: Humulus lupulus; assembly: GCF_963169125.1. Lineage (NCBI taxonomy): Eukaryota > Viridiplantae > Streptophyta > Magnoliopsida > Rosales > Cannabaceae > Humulus > Humulus lupulus. The sequence goes on from NC_084794.1 coordinate 136,260,385, forward strand.
ATTACTATGACTGAATTGAGGTATAGGTTCTGTGTTAGTGATTGGGAGTATTAGATAAAAGAAATAGGTGGATATGGGTCTTAATTTGTAACTTGATTGGTGTTGAATTAATGAAAAGATGATGGGTAAAATACTTGGTAATTGGTGAGTTTTTGGCTAGAAGAAGGAGGAAAACCCAGGTTTTCCCTGGGTTCGTAGGGCGCGCCGCGACCCAGCCTGGAGGCGCCACAGCACGTGTGGCCCTCCTGGCCATGGGAGCTCTCTGACTTGGGGGCGCACCGCGACTTGCCTGGCTAAGTCGCGACCTACCTCCCCTTTGGTGTGAGAGCTTGCACTCTGACTTGGGGCAAGTCACGACCCGCCTGGGGGTTTTGAACTTCGAAGGGTTCTTAGTGTCGTTAGAGCTCGGGGGCTCAAACCTAAGGGCTCAGGACAATTTCTACTGCCCAATTTAGTGGAAATTGAGGTCCCAAAGGATAGTTTTGCTATCTAAGTATTTTATTTTTTATTGGAAGTTTATAGATATCAATGAATCTTATGACTAGGTTTGTCGCCAAGGCTCGAGGCTAGGGACCGTGCTCGGAGTCAGTTAACTTTTTCTGCTTGGAATCAAAGGTAAAAAAACTGTACCCAATTATGTGGTTATGTTGGGACTAAGAGTTCCCTATATTTATATGCAATGTCATATGATGGTATTATGCCATGTGGACATGAGATAAACAACCTAAGAGTTCCGAAACTAATATTGGTGCACATGGACGCAACTCGACCATTGGTAGTTGAGGTTAATTATATAATCACTGTGCTCAACTTAAGTGAGCCGGAGTCAGCTGGGTAAATAGAGGGTGCGACCTAAGGGCGTCGACCTTGGATATTGAGTGATATGCTTACTGTTATTAATTTGATGATCATGGCATGTTTATTACCTGGATAATTGATTATTGGTTTGCAGATTGATATCACTGATTATGTGAACAATGTGGTCTACTGAGTATCTGATAGGTGATTTGTGTATTATTTGACTACTGATTAATGTATATGCTCTGTTATATGGTTTTCTTGCTGGGTCTTGGCTCATGGGTGCTACGTGGTGCAAGTAAAGGCAAGGGGAAGCTAGACCAACCTTGCTCTAGAGAGCTCTAGGGGTGGAATGTACATATCCGGCTGCTTGGGTGCCACGATCGAGGGATGATACAGGGACATGAGACCCTAAAATGCCTATTTTTCCATTAGATTGGCTTATGGTTGTTTATATCCTTTGTGATTTGGTAAACTGTTATTTAACTCTGTTTATTTTTGGGATCCCGTGTAGCAAACATTTATTTAAATGAAAATTTGTCTTTTCTGACCAAAACCTTTTAACCTTAGTTCAATAATGGTTTAGCGACACAGTTACAACTAAATGCCTTGATTAGCAAGTCGTGCACCTTTATTAACACACAGTGTAATGGTCTTGGTTATCCAGGGCATTACACAAACCTTGATAATTGGTAAAACTTACGAATGTATTCTTGGACATTCATCGTTCCTGCTTCATATTAGACAACTCAACTACATTGTAGTCCACCAGAGCTCTGTTGTAATACTTTAAGTTAAATAGCACAAAAATTATGGCCACTCCATTTCTGCTGTATTATGATTCTTTTTGGCTGCATCCCATATAATACAGGCATCCTTCATTAACATATATACTGTGCACACTACCTTCTCTCATTCGGTAACATTTATGAATTCAAAGATTTGTTCTAGAGAAAGTTGATTTTATTTTGAAAAGATAGTTTAATCCATTTCTTAAAAAAATTACGATTTTGGACCCTTTTTAATTTTTAAACAAATTTTCACTAATTAATAAAAATATTAATTTTCTAGTATCCAAATTAACCTTAATAATTATTTAGTGTGATCTATAATTATCAAGATTAAATTACATTTCCTATTCAAACACGTAGAACATTCCCCTTTTTATATAAGTATAAACTTTGTTAATTTTAGTCCAAAGTTGCCTATCGTAGAAAATTGTATTTTGAAAACCATTACGCCGAAAATTCTCAAACTTTGTAGAATCAATCTTGGCTATTCCAAGAAGTTCCCTGCCAATTTTTATACAAAAATAACCATTTTTTTTTACTTTGTAACAACTATTTAAAAAAATCACTCTTTAAATTGTCCAAGGAAAAATTAGTCTTTTTCTTAAACTTTGAAAATTCATAGAATCAAATTGGCTAATTATTTAGGTTTGAAATTGCTTAGGCCCATGCTAGGATATGTGAAAATTTTCCATATGAAAAGTTATGACATTTGGATAATTTCACTCAGTGAAAATTATTCCTAAATAATGGCTGTCCAGAAACTGTTTTGAACTTCAAGAATTTTTTGCCTAACTTAGTAAAATCACATCTATAGCTCTTTTAATAATTTTCTTTGAAAATTTACCAATATCAAAATAGTGTTCATTTAAAAAATCAGCCAAAAATACATTAATGTACCCATGGAACTCGCTGTCTAAAGTCAGCTTTTTGTATTTTTTTTTAAAGCCATTTTTCCAGATTGTACACCAATAATTTTGTAAAAAAAATCATAATTTGTGCATTTAAAAACCTTTTTGAACGTTTCTACACACTATGAACATATAATCTTCCTAAAGAACCAAGGAAATCCATAAACAAGTTCATATCATTTTCTCTTGACCCATTGGAAGTCAAGACTTAAACATTTTCACACATAAAATCATAAATATCCTATGGAATATTGGGTTCCATCATTAAACATTCTGGTGTGATTTTAAATAATTTGAACCCTAATAAAAATAAGAAGACCCAAAACTCAATTTAAAATAAGGATGCCTTGGATCGCTCTAAAATCAGATTCTAAAAAATAAAAATAACAAAGAACCTTGACCCGTTATCTATAAAGAGGTAATAACCAAAGGTATAAGAAGGATATTAGATGACACACTCAAGAAATGAGAAGGATTGTGAGTGATAAGTCATGAAACGAATGTCACAAGAAAGATCTTGATATGGTCTAAGAAGTTCTTTGAAGAACCAAAGAGAAAACACTCTCCAAAATATATTCAGTCCAAAATCTACTTAGAAATCTCGTATCTCCCTTATTTATACTTGAAACATCCCTCCAAGAATGAGAAAAGACACATTTAAAGCATTAAATTGATGCATGCATCAATATAGACAAAAACCTTTCAAATCTAGACTATTAGTTTTGTAGAAAGTAGCTAAATGGTTGAATACAAAAGGTCTAACTTTAATATAACTAAATGTCTTAAATAAAAGATAAATATATGCCCATAAACCTTATAAACTCAATGGTCACGTTTTTGGAAGTTACCAGCCACTTTAAATTGCCTTAATAACATTGAATAGGCATTGATCTCCATTTTGACTAAGCTTGGACTTTATCTTTTCATAATCAACTTTTATTACGTGGATTAGTCGATTAAGTGCTTCTTTTAACCTTATAGCTCATGCTCTTGTAATTGGCCCAATTGGAACTTGCAATGACTCTTCCATTATTGTTCCTTCATTCTCATCATTCTCCCCCTCTTGAAAATGATTTGTCCTCAAATCTTTACCCCTTGGAAGAAGTTTATATCGTCTTTGAATAGGAAAAGTGCTCCTTTCTCATATGCACCAAAACCCAATCACTAGGTTCAAATACAACTTTCTTTTGCCCCTTGTTTGCTTGGGCTGCATATTGTCCAGTCCTCCTCTCAATGTTTTGTCGAACCTTCTCATGAATTTGTTTAACAAAATCAACTTTCTTTTCGCCATCCAAGTTAACATGCTCAGTCAAAGGCACTGGAGTTAAATCCAAAGGAGTTAATGGATTAAAACCATATACAATTTCAAATGGTGAAAATTTAGTTGCAGAATGCACACTCCTATTATATGCAAATTCTACATGTGGCAAGCAATATTTCACAAATCTTTGATAAAAACTAGCCAACTCATGGAAACTTCTAATATTACCTATACTTGTAGGTCTCGGCCTGTCTTGAATTGCACTCACCCTCTCTTCATCCACCTCTATTCTTTGGGCACTAACAACAAAACAAAGAAACACAACCTTATCTGTAAAAAAAGGTACACTTTTTGAGATTAGCAAAAAACTTTTCTTTTCTTTAAAACATCTAAAACTAATTTTAAATGCTCAACATGATCATCCAAGTTTTTGTTATAAATCACAATATCATAAAAATATACAACATGAAATTTTCAAATAAAAGCGTGCAAAACATGATTCATTAATCTCATGAAAGTACTAGGTGCATTAGTTAATCCAAATGGCATAACTAACCACTCATATAAACAATGTTTTATTTTAAAGGAAGTTTTCCATTCATCTCCTTCTCTCATCCTAATTTGATGATATTCACTTTTAAGATCAATTTTGTTAAGAACACAAGAACCATGCAATTCCTCAAGCATATCATCCAATCTAGGAATAGGATGTCTATACTTTACAGAGATTTTTTTGATGACTCGACAATCAACACACATCCTCCATGATCCATCCTTCTTATGAACAAGCAACACTGGAACCATGAAAGGATTCTTGCTCTCACGCACATGCCTCAGGTCCTTAGATATATAAGATTGCTCAACAAGAGCTATCAACCAAGCTTTTTCCCATAGTCTTCAATCCTATCCAACGATCGTCATTAAGTTAATTACTAACTCACCAAACTATGCACTTTAAAAACCTATTGCATACTAAGGGTGACTAAATTAACGAAATTATAATATCATTTATCATCTAATAGTGGCCCTGAATTCAAAGTAATAACCATTTGATTAACACAATCACAGAAACCCTTATTATTATTAGTACTGACCAAAGTTATACTAATATTCATATTGATAAAACAATAATAAAATAGCTCACATAAAGTATCAAAGTGGTAAAGTATAGCTGATTTAAAACATGGACCTTAGTTATGGATGTTTTCTCTATGCCTAGAACCCATTAACTTAATTCAAGTGGATAGAACAAATAGCTTAAATCTCAAACTTCTAAGCCTTGAATTGATTTGTTTGGAAACCATTAATATATTCTTCAAAAAATCAATAATGAATCAAAATAGATCATTCCTTCATTTATAAACTCTTGCCTTTATTATAAAATTTGTGTAATCAATTAAGTTGTGATAATAATATCGTTCATTAGTTTCCTCTATAGAAATTATTGTCATTAAGATGGTCCAAGACCTTAAGTTTGAAAATACTGGAATTAAACAATTTAAAAGCCATTTGTTTCTTTCTTTCCAATCCACCAAAAATTGTGAGTTAACCATTTTTCTTTTTATAAAAATTCCAATTTCATTATGAAAATGACATTGGTCAATTCATAATAACACATTAATTACACATAAGCAATCATAGATAACAACAATTATACTCAAAATAGCGAATTTCTTTTTCAAAATTCCTTTATACAAAAAAATCTATCTAGATGCTAATTTATGTTCAATTATGTAATTAGCCTTTAAAATCTGCCTCTCCAGCTCTACATGATTTCTATCAAAGTGCTCAAGTCTTTAAACCATTATCTTTTGAGAATTAACCACCAACCACTTTATAACTCTTAACTAACAAATTTCCTTTTAGTAAAGATTATGAGTTAGCTTACAAATTTCGCCAGGGATTTCAAAAATCACAATTTACCATCTGAGAATTTTTTTTATAAGAATTAACTCAATACGAGTTCGTAAATTTCTAGAAAAACGGGAAGCATAAGGGCTGCAAATCGGACGTCCTAAGTTTTGAAAAAACCTCCAAACAAGGCATATAATAGTGCAAGAGCAGTTCAATAAAATCATAGTAGCCTAATTAACTCATAACACACCATCAACATACATAATTTCATTTAATTTCATAAATCCCAATTCATTTCTAAAACCAAAAATAATTGAAATCAGGGTTAGAAATAATACCATCACGTTTGAGACTCAACGCGAGTTGAGCATTGCTCTGTGGAGCTCGAAAAGAGGCTTTGAAGCCCCTGAGGTGGTCATCGACCGTGACTCACGGCAGAGCTCCGACGACGGCGGAGGCGCCACCACTCAATGGTGGTGGTTTAGGAAACTAACTGCTAGTTTTTTGAAGCCCAAGCCATGGGAAATGTCGTGGTGGTTTACTTGGAGCGGCTCGGAAAAGTTCAGATCTATGCTTGAAAGTTTGAAAATCTCCATGGATTCCTGAAAATGTCGACTTCAAACTCCGATGACCAATGAGTCTGATCCTTTAGTAGGTTTTAAAGCCTACAATGTAAGGAACATGATGGTGATGGTCGCTTCACCAATGAAGGCTCGAGGTGGCCGGATTGAAGCTAAACTCAGAACAGACGTCGGAACTTCGAGCGACTGTCTAGTGGCCTGCGTTGCCGATAGTTAGGTGGCCTCTGAATCTTCTAGTTAGGTGCAAGTAACAATTGAAGGTCTGGAATGTGGTCATTGGAGCTTGGGAAGACGACTGGCGTGAGAGAAAAATAGAGAAACGGGGGAGAGAGAGGGAATTCGAGAAAAGAGAGAAAGATAGCTATTGTGTTAAAACTAGGGTTGTTCTATAAAATGTTGAAACCTTACTTCTTCTTTTGTTTGCTATATGTATTGCATTACTTTCTGTAATTCATTTAATTAATTAATTTTGTGGAGACTGACTAGTTGCTTCCTCTTGCTATGCTTTAGATCGCGACATTTACTTAAGTTAGTTGTCATTTGTTCATCTTGTTTCTGCAAAAAAGATCAAAGAAGTCACCCATGTAAATAAAATTCCTATAATGTTTTTGCACTCATAGCTTTTTCATTCTATTTACCCACAGACGACACCAATTGTTCGGGTCAAAATCTTCCTCAAAGTATAACTTTTTCCAATTCGAAAGTTCTTCGTCTTCGCTGTTCATGTGTGATCGTCTCTTGGATTAATGCACTTTCTATTGGCTAAACCATAAACATAATGGGGTCTTCATTGAATTGAAACTTAAAACCGAATGCGGAGTACCTGCAAAAAGATACTCTGATTCTTAAGTCAGTCAATGGTTCTCTTCTTCAATTATCAATCAAACAATTAACAATCAATCGAAGGTCCCCTAAATGAGTTCATTTATCTACTATATATAGGAAAAGGAGAAAAGAGTTAAGAAGACTCCCTTTAATTCCCTCTTTCCCCTTCACATTTCCTCTTTTAAGTTGAGCTCTTCATTTCTACCATCAAAGCCCTTAGGTTCTTCGTCCATTTTTTTCAGATATAATAAGCTCTTCGTTCACCATTCAGAGCTAATGGGATATTCATTCATACAATCACAACCTATGGGCTCTTCTCTCATTCGTTCAAAGCTAATGAGCTCTTCATTCATTCGTTTAGAGCTAATGAGATCTTTATTTAATCAATCAGATCTAGTGAGTTCTTCATTTAATTTGCCAAATCATCTCGGAAAATATTCCCCTACACTCATCATTTAATTGAATAAATATATGGGTAGGTATATTTGTAAATTATTATCTATTTGAATATGGAAGATATGTATTATAGGGGAAACATGGAAAGTGCAAATCTATTAAAAGTCAACTATACAAGTAATATATTATTGTACTAAAGAACATAACGTAAGTGCACAAAATGTAACAGTGATTATTTTTTTTAATTTAATATATATTAGTATTGGTTGATATTTTTTATAAAGAATAATAAATAAAATAGTTCTTTAAATAATTTCAATAAAACTAATTATGTTTATTGACCAACGTTTTGGTCAACGACACTGAGTCAATTTAACCGATAGAAAAGAATTATAATGAACAGTAATCAAGAAAATGACACAAAATATTTAATAGTGGTTTGACTTCAAGAGTTGGAATTGACCTACGTCCACTTGCACTTTTATTTATCAAATAAGTCTCAAAATCAAGATCAAGAAGAAACAAGGTTCAACTGAGTTTCTTAAGCTGACAAAAGAATACAATTTGAAGGGTTTTATATGTAAAGTGCTTACAAAAGATGTTCTATATTTTCCTCATAATTTTTACATAGCGTTAAACAATCAATGAACCACTTATTTATAAAAATAGTCTTAGTGGGCTATGAGCCCTTACAAGCAAATCTAGGGCCTACACGTGTAGGTGTGGGATCAGTACATTTAGTTACATATTCATATAATATAGGAATAATACAATTGACATATTAGTTAGATAAATATCTTGGGATATTTGATGGTGTGTCATGAAACCCGAATCGTTGGTTTAAAGCCTCTTACTCATCGACCAAGTCTTGTACTCCGAGCAGCTTCATGGGATGGTACTAGTTTGCTCCATCATCGAGCAGGTTACTCGATCTTTACTAAACAATCTTTTACATTCTGTCATGGCCTTCTCAACCAACTCTCTAAATTTAATGTGGTATGACACCACGTGTCTCTTTCTTAGAATCCACGTCATCAAGTCAAAATTGGGTTAAATAGTTGCCCCCCAAGTTTATCCTAGGGCGAGCAGCACTGGTTAAACTTCCAATCTTCGACCAGGTGGGTATCTATTCACCTTCTTAATATCAATTTATAGCTCATAGCTTTGCTTTTATATACAATGTCCACGCCTCCTTGAATACACAACTGACGACTTTTGGGTTTCCTAAGTATCTTTCAAACTCTCCCAATCTATCATTGTTGCACCTTTTCAGTGAAAAACGAGGCGGTTTTTCAGCAAAAAATGTGGCGCCTTTTCACCAACCCATGCGCATGACATCACCACCTTAGAAACTCATGATGAATTTTTCAAGATGATGTCATCTGCTTGCTCTCGAGTTGTTACCTATAAATAGGTCTTCCCATAACCTTTCCCTCGTTACTCTTTCAATCTTCCCAACCTTTTTTTTTCTTTGAAATCCTCTCAAACCCGTGACCTTCCTCTTCATTTCCTCTTCCGAAAATCCCTTTTTTCTCCCAGTCTTCCAACCAAATCTTCATAACAGTAAGTTTCTAACTTATTTTTTTTTGTGTTTGCATGAATCCTTTTTACTTTTCGCATAGTTTCCATGCATTTTTTTTTGGAGATTTCGTATCTATGTGTTCTTGATGTTCATGATTTTTTACGATGAAATTTGCTGTTTTTTTTTTGCAAAAATCATTGATTTTCTATGAAAATGTCTGTTTGGGGAGTAGGAAAATAATTTTAAGTCTCGAGTTACCTTTGATCTTGTTGTTGGCTTCTATAGGATTTTTTGAAAACTCAAAGAATTATAGTTTTCTTTTTAAATCCACACTAGTTTATGCTCGAGCGTAGAATCGTGTTTCTCGAACAGCTCACACTTAGTTAGGCACACACATAGGCTGGTCGAATAACTCACCTTCCATTTACTTTTCACCAGATGTATGCGCGCGATCACTGGGGAATGATTATTCTATTGACCAGGAATCCCTACAGACACTGGTCGATGAAGTGGAATGGAGTCGACCAGATATTGACCTCAATCGTGATATTCCAAAACTATCTAATGAATCTAGTGAACACTTTAACTATGATTTTCATTTTGTTCTCGATCAAGAATATTGGAGGATGATTATGGAATTAGAACAAGGAATAAGGAAACTACTTCCAAATAATTGCACTTTTATTGTGCATTCTGACTTTGTTGATCAACTTCTGGTCGAGATTCCGCCAGATGGAGGGCAACGAGCAGGTCTTAATTTATTGATGAGGTCATAATTGTTACTCTCTATTCTCTAGATATGACTAGGATCAAGTAAATGACCAGACATAGATCTGGTATAGATCCTTAGGTTGCTAGGTATGCGACCAATGGGCAAAATGCTGAGCACACCATACAACAACAATAATCCGAACAACTAGAAAGAGAACACCTCGAGCAACAACAACAACCATAAGAGCAACCGTGGCCACGATCTCAATATGTGCCTTTTGATGAGATTGATTTTGATGATGAGTAGTTAAACAATATCATAAGACTCGTCGCGAAGAGAAAAGCCCACTTGAGGAGGTAGGTTATGTGGTATGTGGCTCCAGCCAGTACCCTCTCAAGTTAGTTACTTGGGGAGTATCCCCAAAGATATGGACTTAGGGTGGTATATTTATTTCTTCCTCGACCCGACCAGCAGGTGCATAGTCCTAGTGGTTCGTGTAGTGCAATGTCGAGGTATAATATTCAGGCAGGCGCCAGTCTCCCCCTCCATTTTTATTTTAAGAGTGTTGCAAATAACTTCAATATCACTCCTTTTCAAATAACCCAAAATGGATACTTAATGTTATCAACATTATTTATCCTTTATCACGATCAAGGATGGGACGTTCCTACTCCTCACGAGGTCCATTACTTATTTGATTTGAAATCGAACCTAAGCCATAAAGGTATTGGGTTCTTCTACTTTCTCACCAGGACAAGACCATGGAGTTCTTGACTGAGCCAAAATTTAGGAGCAACATGGGAAGTTATAATAAGAAGTATTTTCTAGCAACTTCCCTGGTCGTAGTTAATCGAGCTTTCCAATAAGTAGATATTTATTTTAGTGTGCGAGGTAATATTCTTCATTTTCCCTTTATTTCCTTAGCCTAATTTTTTCTTGTTGCATTTTAGGGCCATGTGATCCATTGCTACTATGAACATGGCCAGGCAAGTAGTGGTCTTAGACCAGCTTCCTTTTGAAGCAAAGAACTGTAGACTACTCGTAATCAATGAGAACCTAAGGAGATTTGGTTTGCTCGATACCCACCATGCAAATGAAGAAGGCGTTACTGGTGGAGGAACTGTTGAGGAAGAACTGGGGTGTTCCAACCAGTTTCTGGAGGTCCCTGTCCCTCGAAGAAGGACAAAAGGGATCAACATAAGGGAGCAAGGACATTATCCTTGCCCTCGAGCCTCAGTACCATCCGTTGACAAGGGAATAAGCAAGAAGGTGCTAAAAGTGGAGGAGGACGAGCCCATGTCCTCTGGCGACGAGGAGGGGATTCCATGTAATATAGTTGTGTGTGTATGATGTGGTCATAGGCTGTTTTGAAAAGTCTTCTGAGTCATATAACATTTTTCATAAGAGTACTACTGATTTATATATTTTCATAAATTGACACCCTTGCATATTTTTACTACAACCATGTATGATTCATTGATATTCAATCTCTATGCTTCCCTTCCAACTCCGACCAAAAAAGTATTAAGAGGAAGGCGACTTTGGGGTCTGGTTCGAGTAACAAGCTGGTAGTAAAGTAGCAGAGTAGTGATCCTCGTGTTCGTAGATCTCCTGCTACTTCTCTGATGACGTCATCCAGTAAACCGGCAGACACTCCTCGTGCTGTCGCTCCCGAGTAGTAGGGCACTCCATCCCCTACACATGGAATGGACCTCCTCTCAGATGAGAAGCATCAAGTAAGGGAAAGGTTGAAGACAACTGCTTACTTTATCTCTTCCTGTGTCCAGATCCATGTTCAACACCCGGCGAGTGTTGATGTTATCTTAAAGCAATGAAACTCATCGGTCGACTCCAGTCTTGGACGAGCACTATCCGAGATCCTTTCGGTAAGTTGCTCTTTATTTGTTTATAAGTTTTTCATCCAAGTCTTATACTCGTTTATTCCTTTTATGTGCTTAATCTCATCTTGCTTTATTTGTGTAGGGTGTTATTACTCTCACCAACACCCCCGCTGGAGCAGTTAAACTTGAGGAGGCCTTGAAGAAATCACAGGATGGCGTGAAACATTTTAAGGACAACCATACTCTCCAATTTCAAGTCGCTCGGGAATTGTAGAAGGTTCTTCAAAGCATGAACACTGAGATTGATAACAAAAGCATAGTGATCAAGGTGCTCAAGGATCCAGGGGCAAAACTCAAGCGCCAGCTGGAGGAGTTTGAAGAGAAAAGGATCAGTCTCAACGTTCATGTTAAAGAGCTCGAGGAGCAGTCTCGACAACCTCTAGTCTTATCAAAGTCGATTGCTGGGGAAACACTATACTTGTAACTAGCAGTCACTCAATACATTGTTAGTGTAGCCCTAATATGAGAAGTGGATAGGAACCAACATCCAGTATATTATATAAGTAAAAGGATGGTCGAGGCAGAATCACGGTACCCATTAATTGAAAAATTGACTTACTATTTGTTACTTGCAGCAAGAAAATTAAGGTCCTACTTCTAAGCTCTCATCAATTCTAGTGTTGGTCTCCCTAGGATAAATTTGGGGGGGGGGATATTTAACCCAATTTTGACTTGATGACGTGGCTTCTATGAAAGAGACACATGGCGTCATACCATATTCAATTGAGAGAGCTGGTCGGAAGGAGGATCTGCTTAAGAAGGCTACGTCAGAATATAAAAGATTGTTTAGCAAAGATATAGTAACCTGCTCGATGATGGAGAAAATTAGTACCATCCCATTAAGCTACTCAGAGTACAATACTTTCTCGATGAGCAGGACGCTTTAACCCGAAGATCCGGGTTTCACGAGACGCCATCCAGTATCCCAAGATATTTATGTAACTGATATTTAAATTGCATTATTCCTATATTATTTGAATATGTAACTGAATGTGTTGATTCCACACCTACACATGTAGGGCCTAGATTTTCTTATAAGGGCCCATAGCCCACTAAAACTCTCTATAAATAAAGGCTTCATTCAATCATTAATGCCACATAAAAATTACGAGAGGAAAAGCTAGAGATTTTTTTTGTAAGCATTTTACGTACAAAACCCTTCAAATTGTATTCTTTTGTCATCTTAAGAAACTCAGTTAAACCTTTTTTCTTCTTGATCCTGAGTTTGAGACTTCATTGATAAACAAAAGTGCAAGTGGACGTAGGTCATTTCCAACTCTGGGGGCCGAACCACTATAAAATATTTTGTGTAATTTTCTTGATTTCAGTTAGTTATAATTTTTTTCTATCTTTTAAATTGACTTATTGTTGTTGACCAAAATGCTAGTCAATACCAATAAAGCAGTGGGCTTGACATCCTTGTACTGAGCCTGCCAGATATCTCAGGGGGTCCACCAACCTATTTAATATAGGAAATCTTCATTTATGTATTAATTAACCCCATTATAAGAGTGCTAATTATAATTAGCTCCTATCAATGAACTTAACCCATTTCTGCCTATAAATAGGACTAGGACACTACTTGTAAAAGGATCCAAACTTTCAAACTGTGCATAAACGCTGCCTGAATTCTAAGAGAACTTGAGCTTTGCAAGTTCTTTATCTTCAATACAAGTGACTCGTGAACTAGGTTTTGATCTTCTTTCTTAGGCTTTTTGTTATTTTAGTAGTTGATGAAAAAGTTAGTCACGACATATAAAAAGAAAAATTAAACCAAAACATTTTCTATGGTTTAATTTTTATTTAAAAAAGTAATAATATGCTAACCTTTTAGATCACAAACTACCCTATTTAAGTCATACAATATTCATGATATTATTCAAAGCTCAACTCAATAATTGGAGAAGAATCTTGTTTATTCTTGATAGAAGAGAAATGTTATTATACTATTTTATGTAGTAACACAATCATATTCTTTGTACACATGACACCTATATATAATTTATTTTAGTATTTATTGTTATTTAATATGAATATTGTTGTCTGTGTTTTCACTACCCGATACATGGAAATTATGGGTAATTAGTAACAAGTCCTGAATTTCTAGGAGTGTGAACTCTTCGAGGAAGTCCGATCCGACCAAGTATTGGATGTCTCCAAGTGAGGCCATGCCCCGAGGTCTGCCCTCGAGTTAAGGATGTCTCCAGGTGAGGCCACGTCCCGAGAACCTCCCAAACCAATCTCCAAGTCATGGATATCTCTAAGTGAGGTCACGCCCCAAGGCCTGTCCTCAAGGTGAGGATGTCTCCAGGTGATGCCACATCACGAGAGGCTCTCTTCACTTGCCCATCTCTTAGGTCTAGGATTCTGGTCCTTGGAATTGGGGTAGATGCCTGGTGTCAGTCACTACGGGTATGGGCCACCAGAAGATCATCTGACAACTTTTGGCGAGCCTCGATTAGTAGTGTTGAGTTCGTACTCTCGACAATCAGAATTTCCCACAACGGTGTCTGACATGGGAAAACGTGTGCCGCACCCTGACAATCAAAGATATGTTTCCCATAAAGTTGGTACACGACTTTCTTCAATGGGCCCCTTGCAATCCGCCTGGGTCATAGTCTCTATTTAGTGCAGCCCTTTTTGTATTAATTTAGCATTAACACTCCAGAATGGGGGAATTTGTATTAATGATAGATGATTAGCATTAATGAACCTAGCCTCAATAAATAGGGCTGGGGTATCTCCTTGTAAAGGGTTCTGATTTTGGAGAGAAACTCTGTAACTTAGTGCAATATATATGTTGCCTGAGAACTACCATTGAAGCTTGCTCAACCAAGCTTAAAGCTCACTAAATACCAGAGAATCGTGGACTAGGGCTCTTTTATATCCTGAACCATGCAAAACCCTTGTGTTCTTTTCTATTATTATCTTTAAACACTTAAATTATGTTGATAGAAAAAAAGGCAGTCAAAATTTTGGTGCTTTCGTTGACAGCCTGAAGAAATCTTGAAGAACATAGTCATGGTGACCACTTGGAGAAATGAACAAGATGATGCAGCTCCTCCCGCTAGAGTTGATGGAGGAGAAACTAGTTGTCCACCATCGTAGGACCTCCCTGAGATAGTGGAAAACTACGATGAAAACACCGAATACGACAGCATTGACGACGTAGGCGACGAAGAGAATTATGAGTAATACCCTCAGCCCATGGACGCACAGGAGAGCCAGATGTGGTGGCACTGCACGACCAGGTGGCCACTCAACAGTAGAAACTCGACACCCAGGAGGGTAATATCACTGCCCTATAGGAGATGGTTAGTGCCATGAGAGCTACTTTGGTGGTCCAAGGGCTGTGAGTGGACCCTCCTAGCGAAGTACCATCTAGGCAACCCGCTGGTGTGCCACATGTGCACCCAGCTGGAGTACCACCTGTCGACCCAGGTGCTGTGCCTGCTGGACACCGAACTAATGTGGCACAAGATCTGCTAGCTGGCTTGCCCCTCATGCACCTAGCTAGAGTTGGAGCCCCACCAGTGCCATAGGACCGTGGCAAGGGTAAGATTGACGACAACCATGCCGCCAAGAAAAAGAAGGCTCATCGGAACCCCAAAGACAACCATGCCCCAAAGTTAGCAAGTGAGGGTAAAGGCCTAGGTGCTCGAGGATACCGTTAGACCGCTAGTGCTCATCGAGCCTAGGACTTTTCGTCCATGTGTACCAATACGAATCACGTGAGGCCCACAGGTGGAATCCTCCAAAACCTCGCCAACACCACATGAACAACAGGCAAGGAGCCAACAGGAGAAACACCATAGTTAACCGAGAAAGAAACATTAGCATCTTGCTTAACAATGAAAACATTGAGTCCGATGGAGAAATGGAGGCAGCATTCCCCAAGGACAGTGGTGCATTCCGATGCCAAACTGACCTGAGAGAAGGCCTGAACGCTCATAGGTGTAACAAGGCTTTCAGGCGCGAACCCAGGAGGAAGGATCATTGAGAACTCTGAGACAGCCTCAACACCCGAAAGTGGGATAACTCGGCATAAAGTTCCAACCAAGATTGTCATCCCATCCACGCTGATTTAGAGAGCTTGAATGGCCTGACGTCAGGCCATGAATTTGACTCAGAGGACGAGGATGGGGAACCATGTGCTCCTCACATTATAGAAGCCCCATTACCGTGAGGCTTTAAGTGCCTACCATCACGTCCTATGATGGTAGTATAGATCCCACTGACCACCATTCGAAGTTCAATAGATCGATGTCGGTGCATCGCGCATCCGAAGACGCCAAATGTCATGTGTTCCCTATAACCTTGACAAGAGAAACATATGAATGGTTCAAGAAGCACATGTTAGGATCCATTAATTCTTGGCACTAGCTGTTGTCATCCTTCCAAAGAAACTTCATAGCTGCTTGGAAGGTGAGCTTTGTTGACAATACTTTGGCCAACATAAAGCAGGAACCATTCAAGACCTTCGAAGCTTACATCAAGTGCTTCAAGGAGGAAGTTGCAAGGAGAAAGAGGGTCTTCAAAGGCCAGTAACTAATGGCCTTTCATGTTGACATCGTGTGGGGTCCTTGTTGTCAGATGACCTCCAGCAGAGAGGATGCAGAAGGCTCGACGACTTAATCCGTCGAGCACAAGAGTATATCAGCTGGGAAGATGCCCAGATTGGAGCATTCGGGGGGCCCATTGCCTTTCCTGCTCCAACAACGCCAGGACTCGTGGCCTCGGGGACCTAGTATCCACCTCGCACCCCTATCCAACCAAGTGTGGCAAGAGCCCAGTCCAGTCCAATTGTCTTGCCAGCTAGATTTAGTGTCGTGCTAACCATTAGTTTCAGTTTGGCTCTGACGGGATATTGAGCAGCGCCCACTGGATACACTACTTATCAGCTTGCATTCGGGGTTAGAGTTGTTGCTTCATCCTAGTCGACCGCACCCAGCTAGACCCCTAGCGGTAGTAGACACGGGGGCAATGGCAAGGGCATAAAGCCCAAGGGAAATGGGAAAGTATAGATAGGACAGGGAACTTCCCCCTAAAAGAAGTACGTCTTGTAGTACTCTGAGTATACTGACCTAGTGGACTCTCTAGAGAACATCTTTATGGCCACATAACAGCATGTTCATTACTGGAAGCCATAGCCCATTCAGATAGACAGGTAAAGACGAGATCCCAACAAGTTTTTTCATTTTCATAACGATGTGGGGAACCACAGAATGAGTGCCGGAAACTCAAGGATGAGATCGAAAACCTCATCAAACTGGGACACCTCCGCCAGTATGCTCGGGATGGAACGCGCAAGGCTCAGCCTTGGCTGCGGTAACACCTGCATAGCCCATATCCCCTAGGCTCCGGTTACTGTGCCCACAACTCCACAACATCAGATAGTCCACAGACCTCCCCCTATGAATGGGCGAGTGGGGACCATCTCTGAAGGATCCCACTTGGGGGGAACCTCTCGAGATTCGCAGAATAGGTATATGCAAGCCTTAAACCATGCCGATGAAGTGTTGGCCAGGCCAGATGCCAAGGATGATTGACCAAGTCATTGTAATCTTCGAGGATGATGCTCGAAGGGTGCACTTTCCACACCACGATCCTTTGGTGATCGAGAGCCAGGTTTCCAATAAGATGGTGGCTCGGATCCTGGTGGACAATGGGAGTTCCGTGAACATCCTAGTTAAGTCAGCCTATGAGAAGATCAGGTTGACTACAAGTGACTTGTCCCTGTGCACCTCAACTCTATATGTATTGGGAAGGTCTCATACTGATGGGCCAGATCAAGCTGCCCATGACACTTGGAGAGGTGCCAGGCCAAACTTTTCAGTATTGCACCTTTGTAATGGTGGATTTCTCATCGGCGTATAACGCCATCTTGGGGCGTCCGACCTTAGTGGAGTTATAGGCAGTTACCTCCATTCGACATCTGTTCATGAAGTTTCCCATGGACTCATGGATTGGCACAGTCCAAGCAGACCAAAAAGAGTGGAGGAAATGCTACAATGTGTCCCTCAGGCAATCGATAATGATCGTTGAGGTGTTGGCTCTCGAGCAGCCTCTTCACATTGAGGTGGAGGTGCATACTGTTCGGCATGGTGAAACCAACAAGTTGGACTTGCGGGTTCAGGAAGAGAGGGCTATCAAGCCCATGGAAGAAGTCAAGGAAGTGGCCCTTGATGCCTCTCTCCCCGAAATAAAGACCAAGGTCAGAAAGAATTCGAAGGCAGAGGTATGAGAAGCACTGGTGGGATTTCTTCGAGGAAATTAGGATGTTTTTTCCTAGTCTCACTTCATCATGACTAGCATTGACCCAAATATCATTTTTCATTCCTTCAATGTCGACCAAACGTCGCTCCGATTTAGCAAAAGTGGAGAACGTTTGACCAGACCAGGGCAGAAGCATTAAAGGTGGAGGTAGACAAGCTACTCATAAACAGATTCATTTGGGATACCCAATACCCAAAGTGGGTATCCAATCCGGTCCTCGTGCCCAAGCCAAACGACACTTGGAGGACCTGCATAGAATTCTCTGAACTCAACAAGGCTTGCCCTAAAGACTGTTTCCCCCTGCCAAAAATAGATCAGATGGTTGACTCCACCTATATGTATGAACTCTTGTCCTTTATGGATGCATACACGGGCTATAACCAGACTTCCATGCATGTCGTGGATCAAGAACCCACCAAATTTTGAATTGATAAAGAAGTTTACTACTATAAAGTGATGCCCTTCGAGTTGAAGAATGTTGGTGCCACCTACCAAAGGCTCGTAAATAATATGTTCAAGGAATAGTTGGAACAGAACATGAAGGTTTATGTAGTTGACATGCTGGTCAAGTCTACAACAGCCCTCAACCACGTAAAGAACCTGGCAGAAGTATTTTCAGTACTTCTCAGGTTTGGGATGAAAGTAAATCCCTAGAAGTGCACTTTTGGAGTTGCCTCCAGGAAGTTCCTAGGCTTGACCCCGAGTAGTGATAGGTCATCTTTCTAGTGCTGGAACTTCTTATTCTGTTTTGATTGATTATGAGCTACGCATTCCTTTGTATCTACTAGAGTTATTAATAGGTTGTGTAGACCATGTGAATACTATGTAGTGTGATTTGGGAGTTTATTGCCTACTGGGATCTGGTAGTCTCTAGGAGATGGGTCAGATCATTACCAATGGAGGTGGATAGTAGAAAGTTATTAGTACATCTGATTGAGCGTGTCATGGAGAACTTTGATATGATTCTTGGTATGGATTGGCCAGCCAAGTATGGGGCAACCATAGAATGTAAGAAAAAGATGGTAAATTTTGAACCTCAAGGCGAGGATCTGTTTGTATTTGTGGGAACTGTGCACGGGCCCGATATTTCTATGATATCAGCATTGATAGCTAGAGACTTATTGCGAGGTGGTTGCATAGGGTTCTGTTGACGGTAAGAACTCGTCAACGAAGTCAAGTTGGAAAAATTATCAAATCAAGATCGCTAATTGGAAAGCTGTAAAAACTTGAACAATAACTTAAGAACAATGATGTAACAATAATGGAGAAATCAATCTTTCATTCACACTTTAGGCTCAGCTACAGTAAAATTTCCAACCCCTTTCCTGGTGGTCTTAGAATCCCTTTTATAGTTGGCTCAAATGGCCTTAGGTACATAGTGGTCCAGGGGACCTAGGGGTACATACATACTGTATTAGGTGAGTGGCTCCAGAGGTGGTGATCGTACATCCCGTACAGGAGCAGGTGTCAGTACGATACCTCCACTACTTGTCTGTACTCATATCTGCTGCGTGGTGGCAAGCGTAGTGGCGCAGAAGGTCGTGGTCTCGGCTCTGTCCTATGGCCGTAGACGTACGGACCATGGCTCTTCCCCTAGAAATCTTACTAGTACTGATATCCGTACTCAATACTAGGTCGTACAAATATGTCCCCATTCGACCCGTACGGGACCTCCTAAGCATAGGGGTCTTAAGGTGGAAGGAATGGGACCCTCGGTGTGAGGCGGAGATCTTGGGTCCTTGGCGCAAGATGCCCGAAGTCTCCCAAGGTCACTCACAAATCTTGGCGATAGGTATGTGCCCCATGTCTGACGTCTAAGGACGCATGACGAGACGCCCTGTTTGTGGCTCCCTTAAGGGCGCGGCTCCCTAGTTGTTCAGGAGGCCCCTATCCCCTCGTGAGGCCAAACAAGGCCATGCCTTGGCAAGGCCACTTGGTTACCTCGGCCTATGGCGAGGCCCTTAGACGCGAGGCGGCTAATGCGAGATGGTGGCACGCGCTTAGCAGCCGAGCGAGGCCACGGGGGCTCCGTGCGCGGGGGCCGAGCGAGGCCACGGGGGCTTCGTGCGCGGGGGCCGAGCGAGGCCACGGGGGCTCCGTGCACGGGGGCCGAGCGAGGCCATGGGGGCTCCATGCGCGAGGGGCGAGCGAGGCCACGGGGGCTCCGTGCGCGGGGGCCGAGCGAGGCCACAGGGGCTCCGTGCGCAGGGGCCGACCGAGGCCACGGGGCTCCGTGCGCGGGGGCCGAGCGAGGCCACGGGGCTCAATGCGTGGGGGCCGAACGAGGCCACGGGGGCTCCATACGCGGGGGCCGAGTGAGGCCACGGGGCTCCATGCGCGGGGGCCGAGCGAGGCCACGGGGCTCAATGCGCGGGGGCTGAGCGAGGCCACGGGGCTCCGTGCGCGAGGGCCGAGCGAGGCCACTAAGCTCTGTGCGCGGGGGCCGAGCGAGGCCACGGGGGCTCCGTGCGCGGGGGCCGAGCGAGGACATGGGGGCTCCATGCGCGAGGGCCGAGCGAGGCCACGGGGGCTCCGTGCGCGGGGGCCGAGCGATGCCACGGGGTCTCCGTGCGCAGGGGCCGAGCGAGGCCACGGGGCTCAATGCGCGGGGGCCGAGCGAGGCCACGGTGCTCCGTGCGCGGGGGCCGAGCGAGGCCACTGTGCTCCGTGCGCGGGGGCCGAGCGAGGCCACGGGGCTCAATGCGCGGGGGCCGAGCGAGGCCACGGGGGCTCCATGCGTGGGGGCCGAGCGAGGCCACGGGGCTCCATGCGCGGGGGCCGAGCGAGGCCACGGGGCTCAATGCGCGGGGGCCGAGCGAGGCCACGTGGCTCCGTCCGCGGGGGAAGAGCGAGGCCATGGGGGTTCCATGCGCGGGGACCGAGCGAGGCCACAGGGCTCCATGCGCGGGGGCCGAGCGAGGCCACGGGGCTCCATGCGCGGGGGCCGAGCGAGGCTACAGGGGCTGCATGCGCGGGGGCCGAGCGAGGCCACGGGGCTCCATGCGCGGGGTCCGAGCGAGGCCAGGAGGCTCCATGCGCGGGGGCCGAGCGAGGCCGGGAGGCACTGCGCGCGCGGGGGCCGAGGACCTCTCGTGACTCTCATATTTTGCCTTGGTGGAATTTGGGCGTCCACATGTTCCTAGCTAGTGTGGTAGATACCACTAGGGTTGTGCCAGTTAGAACCGAGGAGACAAGGTTAGTTTGTGAGTTTCTGGATGTATTCCCAGAACAGTTACCAGGGTTATCGCAACGCAGAGAGATATTAATTGTTATTGAACTGGCACCAAGGACAGAGCCAGTGTCTATGGCATCGTACAGGGTGGGCCCTGCAAAATTGATGGAACTGAAAGTTCAATTACAGGAATTACTGGACATGGGTTTTATGAGACCCTAATTTTTCCATGGAGTGCGCCAGTATTATTTGTGAAAAAAGAATGATGGCTTTCTTAGGATGCGTATTGATTATAGAAAGTTGAACAAGCTGACTATCAAGAAAAGCAGTACCGTACACATGATCTAGAATTTGTAGTGGTGGTCTTTGCTTTAAAAGTATGCAAACACTACCTTTATGGGGAGAAGTGTGAGATATACACTGAACACAACAGCTTGAAGTATTTCTTTACTCAGAGATATCTTAATATGAGACAGATGCGTTGGCTAGAGTTGGTGAAAGATTATGATTGTGAGATTCTTTACCACCCAGGGAAGGCCAATGTGGTGGTAGATGCCTTGAGTCGGAGAGGTTCGAGACATTTGTTTAGCTTGAAATAAATATCAAATGAGTTGGCATAAGAGATTCCTAAAGCAAGTATAGAGTTGATGGTGGGTTGGTTAGTTAACATCACCTTGCAACCTACTCTCTTGGAGAGGATTAGAGAAGGGAAGATAAATGATCCTCAGTTGATGAGGCACAAAGAGGACGTTCTAGCTGGAGTGCCTAGGGATTATACTGTCTCATAGATGGGTTTACTGAGATAAATGAAGCACATTTGTGTTCTGATGGACTCTACTATCAGATGAGATATATGTATGAATCTCATACCATGTCGTACTCGCTCCATACAGGCACCACGAAAATGTATCAGGATTTGAAATCGCTATACTTGAATATGTGGCCTGGGATAAAGAAAGAGGTAGTTGAATATGTGGCTAAGTGCCTAACGTGTCAGTAGGTAATAGTTGAACACTAGAGACCAGCAGGGCTATCACAACCTTTGGGAATCCCTGAGTGGAAATGGGAGGACAATACTATGGACTTCGTAGTGGGATTACCCAGGATCGTGGGTCAGCATGACTTAGTGTGGGTAATTATGGATCGGTATACCAAATTAGCCCATTTCCTGCCAGTGAGGATGAAATTTACTATAGATCAGTATGCTAATCTTTATGTGGAAGAGATAGTATTCCTTCATGGGGCTCCTAGGTCCATTGTATCAGATGGGGTCCCATTTTTTTTTTACTTCCATGTTTTGGGGAAATCTGCAGAAGGCTATGGGTACACAACTGAAGTTCATTATCGCCTATCATCCTCAGAAAGTTGGACAATCTGAGAGGACAATACAAATATTAAAGGACATGTTGTGATCATGTGGATTGGACTTTGAAGGGTCCTGGATTAAATATTTTCCATTGATTGAGTTTCCTACAACAACAGCTACTAGTCAACTATTGGAGTGGCTCTTTATGAGATGTTGTATGGTAGGAAATGCAGATCACCCATCCATTGGGATGAAATGGGTGAAAGGAATTATTTGGGTCCTGAAGCAGTTCAGCGAACCAATGAGGCTATTCAGAAGATTAGAGCTCGGATGTTTTCTTCTTAGAGTAGATAGAAGAGCTACATTAATCACAAGTTTAGAGACATAGAGTTCCATGCTGGGAACTATGTTTTCCTCCATGTTTCACCATTGAGAGGGGTGAAGTAGTTTGGAAAGAAGGGCAAGTTGAGCCTTAAGTTTATGGACCTTTTGAAATCCTGAAAAGGATTGGTCAGGTAGCCTAGAGGTTGGCTTTGATGTTTTGATGTTTCGAAAATATGTGTCAGAAGTAACTCATGTATTAAGTTATGAGGATCAGGAGTTACATATAGATTTGTCCTATGAGGAGCGACCAGTTTAGCTCTTGGATAGAAAGGAAAATGTATTGAGAAACAAAACCATACCTTTTGTTAAGGTAATATGGAGGAACAGTAAGGTCGAAGAAGCGACTTGGGAATTGGAGTCAGGCATGCGGGATCAGTATCTTGAGCTGTTCAGCTAAATTTCAAGGGCGAAATTTATATAAGGAGGGAATAGTTGTAAGATCCCAAAATTCCTAATAAGGCTTAGTTCCTTAATTAAGGGGCCCATGAGGGCGTTATTTGAATAATTATGTTATTATGCGAATTGCATGGGTTATATTGCTATATAGCTTACTATGCATGTTCAAGTGTATTAAATGTGCCAAATAAGCCTGATTTTATTTAAAGGGGCATATTTGTAACTTTGACCCATTGAGGGTCTAATTGTAATTACATGATTATATTATTAAGACCACATTATTATGTTGATATATTTGAGATATTCGGCAGGAGTCGGTCCTTTCGAGCAAGATATCGGCTTAGTCACAAGGGGGGATTTATACCAAGCTCGGGGTGATCTAAGGGGTATTTTGGTAATTTTTTGAGTTACCGGGACTCAGTAGAGTATGAGTCGTATTGTGGGAAAAATAGTGATATTTTGGATTTAGCGAAATTACCTGGGAACGTATATTGTGAGATGGGAGGGTAAAATGACGATATTGTCCTTAGAGGGCCTTAAGAGGGAAATGTTTTGTAAAGGGAATTTTGTTCTTTTGGGCCCATAAGTTATAAGCAGCTGAGTTTATTAACTCAGGAAGAAGAGTAAAATGGGGTAAGAGGAAAAGCAGAGGACCTTCTCTCTCTCTCTCTCTCTCTCTCTCTCTCTTTCTCTAGGTTTTTGAGATTTTTTTATGAGAATTGCGATTCTAGAGCATGGAAGCATGCTCGCTAAGGGATTTAGAAACTATTAAGCTTAGGGAAACAGCTGGGAATCACGTTTGGGCAGAGGCAAGTCTATTCTTAAGTTTTAGATTTTGGTTTTAGAAAGTATTTAGAAGAATTTATTGGGGTTGGATTTCAGTCAAATATTAGATGGTTTGTTGTGATTCTGAGCTACTGCAACCATTATTATTGTCGAAACAGGTGAAAATCATGTTTTGTGATGATTTTTGGAAGGTTTGTGATTTTGAAAATCGCTAGTTTTTTGAGTTCGCAGGGTTGTGTCGCATCCCTGTTTTTGGGGCGCCACGACCCTTATGAACTCAGAGGGACAAGTAGGTGCCTCTAACCACCTTGGTTCTAGGCTGTTTGCATCGCAGCACTTGCCTTGTGGTTTTGGGTTGGGGGCTCTCTGAATTGTTGCACTGAAAAACTTAGTGGGGGGTGTCGCGACTCAAATTAGGGAAATGATAAAAAGTAGGTTTTGGGAGCTGGGAACCCAAACTTAAGGGCTCAGGAATTGTTCTACTACCTGGGTTAGTGGAATGCAAGGTGCTAGATGCTAGGACTTCGTCCAAAAGCCTTTATTAGTTCATTTCCTTATAGTTATTCATTGTTGTGGTTGTGACTAGGATGAACCGTTAGGCTTAGGAGGAAAGGACAGTACTCAGGGGTTGTCAAACATTATTTACTCAGGACCTGAGGTAAGAAAACTGTACCCAATCTGTGTTTAGGGCTTTGTTCGGTTATAGTACATGGTTATCACAATGCTGAGAATGTTTTATTAAACATGTTAATTGCGTTGTGTTTACCTGTGTTAAGTAATAACTGCTTCTCTTGATACCTGATTGAAAAAGACTCGCCTTATATGTCGGCGGTTACCTATTATATCTTATTGAAAAGACTCGGCTTATAAGTCGAGGGTTACTTATTATATCTGATTGAAAAGACTCAGCTTATAAGTTGAGAGTTACCTATTATATTTGATTAAAAAATTTCGCTTATAAGTCGAGGGTTACCTATTATATCTGACTGGAAGGCTCGGCTTATAAGTCGAGAGCTTATCGACTATATTTGGTTGAATAACTTGACTTATAATTTGAGGCTATATCTATTGTGTCTAACTAAAATCTTGGCTTATAAATCGAGGATTCGTCTGTGATATCTGATAAAAGCTTGGGTTATTTGTTAAGGATATATCTGTTTAAAAGACTCGGCTTATAAGTTGATGGTTTTAAAGACTCGGCTTATAAGTTGATGGTTTTAAAGACTCAACTTATAAGTTGAAGGTTTAAAATACCCAGCTTTTAAGTCGAAGGTTTAAAATACCCATCTTTTAAGTCGAAGGTTTAAAAGACTTAGCTTATAAGTCAAAGGTTTAAAGGACTCAACTTATAAGTCAAATGTTTATAAGGCTCGACTTATCAGCCAACGGTTTAAAGGCTTGGCATATGAGTCAAGTGCGGCTATAGAGTGCTGAACATCGGCCGATGTAGTTAAGCTAACTAGGAAGCGTGATATACACTTGAACAGCCGTAAGGCCCCCTAAAATAATAAGCGCCAAGTATGCTTGACCATCTCTAAGACTGGTTCTATGAGGAATTGGGCAATAGGCCCTTGCGTGACTTTATTGTCACTTATCTAGATTGATCACATGCATGAGTAGGGTTATTACTTATAAGCATGATTATGTTTTCTTGTTGAGCCTCAGCTCACGAGTGCTAAATGGTGCAAGTATAGAAAAAGAAAAGTTGGACCGGCCATGAGTTGGAGAGCTTCAGGGGCAAAGTGTACATATGCGGCCTACTCGTCCGCTACGACCGAGGTTATTGGTTGGAACTGGGTTGGACCTGATTTTGGTGCCTATGATGGCTATTGTATACATTTTTTATTTTGCAACAGTTTTAAACTGTGTTGGGATCCCATTTATTGAAATCAAACTCTTTTATAAATTGGTTGTCCTTTGACCAAAAAAATTTAGTACCTAACATGTGGTTAGTTTTAATTACACATTTTAAGTCCAAGTGACTCATTTAGCTAGTTAATCATTATTTAATTACACAGTGTAATGGTCCTGAATTAGGAGGACATTAAAGTTGATGTGGCACAATAGCAACCAGCTGGCATGCCACCTGTGCACCCAGCAGAGCACCACTCACTCCTCAAGCTCGTGGGAAGGAAAAGGTCGAGCCCTCACAAAAGAGAAAAAGGACTCGTCAGGCTTCCGAGCCCATCGACATCTTGATGAGGGCCAACTATCCTGAAGCTCTAGGGGTCTGGGATAACCATCAGGCTAACAGCGTCCTCGGAGCCCAAGGCATTCCGCCCAGGCGCACTATGATAGATTGTGTCAGGCCTAGAGGAGGAGTCCGCTTAATACCTCACTAGTCCAGGAGAAACACCGGGCGGAGAGCCAACCGAAGAGAAGTCTCCACAAACTGAGGATCCGTTAGTGTATCAGTTATCAAGGATAATGTTGATTCAGAAGGGGAAAGGAAAGTAGGATTACCAGAAGACGGCTACCGCAGCAATGCGCAGCCTGATCTGTGGGAGAACTTGATTGCTCACAGGAATATAGCAGCTTCTGAGGACTTCCTCGGGAGACAACCACAACTAGAACTGAACCTCTGAGACAATGTTAATGCTCCGAGGTGAGAAGATATGCCTGACCAGGGGGCATATCCGGCACAAAGTGCCAATCATGATCCTCTCCGTGTAGAATTGGAGAGTTTAAAAAAGATCATGTTAAAGATGGCTCAGAGGCAAGGACAAGATTCTGACTTGGAGGATGAAGATTGGGAGCCTGTGCCCTACACATTGTCGAAGCCACATTACCTCGAAGAATGGTTCAAGAAGCACCAGCTCTCTGACGCCTTCTGAAAGCAATTTATAGCTGCTTGAAAAGTACACTTTGAGGTCAATGCGTTGGCCAACATCAAGAAAGGGCCTTTCGAGACAATTAAGGCATACATAAAGTGCTTTAAAGAAGAAGCTGTCAGGACAAGGGTAGAGGCCTTGAAGGCGGAGGTTGACAAGCTCCTCAAGAATTGTTTCATTCGAGAGGCCAAATACCCAAAGTGGTTGTCAAATCCAGTGTTGTTCCCGAAACCTAACGACACCTGGAGAACAAGTATTAACTTTTCAGACTTCAACAAGTCCTCATTTATAAGATGGTTTTTCCTTCCCAAATATTGATTAGATGGTGGATGCCACCTCCGGGTATGAGCTCCTTACTTTCATTGATGCCTACATGGGGTATAACTAGATCTCCATGCATGTTGCTAATCAGGAGCATACCAACTTTCGAACAGACAAAGGCGTCTACTACTACAAAGTGATGCCTTCTGGCTTGAATAACGCTCAAGCCACTTACCAAAGGTTGGTCCACGAGATATTCAAGAACCAGCTTGGTTGGAACATGAAAGTGTATGTGGATGACATACTGGTGAAGTATAGAACGGTCACTGACCACGTGAAAGATTTGTTGGAAGCATTCTCTGTCCTCCCCAAGCTTTGGAATGAAGCTAAATCCCCCAAAAGTACACGTCTGGGGTAGCTTCTGGGAATTTCCTGGGATTCATTGTCATTGCATGAGGAATAGAGGTAAATCCTGAGAAGATTAGAGTCATGATTGAGATGTCATCCCCCATAATTCATAAGGACGTACAAAGCCTGATTGGTTGGATAACAGTTCTTAGGCGCTTTGTCTCTAAGGCTGCCGACAAGTGCATCCCATTCTTCAACACCCTCCGGTGAGATCAATAGTTTGAGTGGATGTAGGAATGTGAGCAGACATTCCAGCACTTAAGGCGCACATGGTGAACCCTCCAATTTTATAAAAGCACATCAACCAAGAATCCATTTTCCTCTACATGACTATCTATGAGAACGCCATTACTGCAGCTTTGGTGCGCAAGGAAGGTCGCATCCAACATATTGTATATTATGTGATTAAAAGACTCCTCATGGCAGAGTCTTGATATCCACTCATGGAGAAGCTGACTTTCTGCCTAATGATGGCTTCTCAAGAGCTCTGACCATACTTCTAGGCATATCCCATCAAAGTACTTACCAACTAGCCTTTAAGGCAAGTCCTACAAAAGTTGAAGTCCTTCAAGAGACTCCTAAAATGGTTAGTTTAATTTAGCCAGTTTGACATCACTTAGCACCTGAGGACTGTCATTAAAGGGCAAGCACTAGAGAACTTTATTGCAGAGTGCACGGGAATACATGAAAGGCCCAAGGAGGCCCATATGGAAGATTTTTGTGGATGGGTCCTCAAATGAGAATGGGGCCGGAGCAAGCCTTATCTTAGTTTCCCTCGAGAGACATAGGGTTCACAACGCTTTGAGATTTGGTTTTGATATGAAGCCCTGATCATCAGACTTGGGGTTTCCCAGGTTCTTAAAGTTGAGGACCTCAAAATATACAGTGATCCTGAAATTGGCATGAACCAACTCCTCAGAGAGTACCAAGCTCGAGGAACCAAGTCAGCTGCTTATTTGGAAATTCTACATAACTTCAAGAGATTAACCATCCGACAGGTTCCACTGGAGCATAATTCTAACATTGATGCCCTAGCCAAAATTGCTACCACCAAAGATGCAGAGTTGCGCAATGTGGTCCCAATTTACTACTTGGCTTCTTTGAGTTTCACGACTCCCAAGGAGGTAGAAGTGGTCATGCCCTAGGACGGTTGGATGGAACCTATTGTGGAGTACCTTTTCTTTAGAGAGTTGTCGTAGGAGAAAAAAATGCCTCGAAAGCTACTTTATCAGGTGCCTCGATACATAATGATGGACAGTAAGTTGTATAGGCAAGGATATTCATTACCACTACTCCGATGTGTGTCTAGCAAGAAACCAAACTCATCCTCCAAGAAGTGCATGAGAGATTTTCTGGCGACCATGCTGGGGGGGCAGAGCCTTGCCAAGAAAATCCTAAGACATTGGTACTTTTGGCCTACGATTAATGAAAATTTGATGGATTATGTCAAGAAGTGCGACAAATGCCAATGTTACACTAACAAGTCCTTGGCCTTTTGGAGTCTAGGGCTTCGACTTAGTAAGGTCCTTGCTCATGGGAAATGGAGGAGTAAATTACGCTATTGTGGCAGTCGACTACTTCACGAAGTGGGTCGAGGCCAAACCTCTCGCTAACATAACCTCCAAGAAGGCGCTCGACTTCGTCATAAAAAATATTGTTTACCATTACGGGCACTCGAGGAAGATAGTCTTCCACAACGGACTACTGTTTGACAGTGAGTTGTTTACTGACTTTTGTTAAAGGCACGGAGTCATGAAGAATTTCTCCTTTGGCTCATTCTTAGGCAAACAGAGAAGTGGAAGCAGTCAACAAGATGCTTACAGCCACTTTGAAGAAAAGTTTAGAGCAGGCGAAAGGCGCTTGGCCCAATGAGTTGCTTGAGGTAATGGGTATTTAACAGACTCTATACATTGATAATTTCCATTGTTAATTCTTTAATAATAATGTGAACTTAGTCCTCCTAGTTCGACTCGTTTTTACTATTATATTGATATAATTGGTAATACTGAAAAGAAAATAATAATTAAATTTGATACGGCACACGACACTCGTCACTCGGGCCAGTTCCTTCTGTAGTAAAAGACACATAGGCCCGCGAGGACTCTGAACCCATTCGGGGATAATTAGAATGGGGGAATTCCCACATATTTTGAGAAATCCAAGAATTATTAGTGGAGGGGCAGTGCAGCTCCAACATGGAGGTGGGATTGGCTCCAGGTCCTGAGGTCGTTCATGCTTTGATGCGCTCTCATGCTACCCTGCTTCGCGGTCTCTGAGGCATCCCTCTGTACAGGCCTTTCCACAAGCTGCCTCCTTGATTGCTATCGCTTGGGCCTGCACCAGGGCTGTCACGCGTCTCTCCTCTGGTTCTCTGCCACCTCCTCGGGCCGTAGCAAGCAACTCATTATCAAATGCGTAAAATCATTTTTGGTGAAGCTCGCAAAGCTCCTTGAACATCTGAAATAAGAAATAAAGCAGTAGTGCCTTGACCCAAGGAAAAATGGCCAAAACAAGGGAACCCCTTAAACAACTGCATGAAGAATGGAGAGAAAAAATAGAGAATATCTAAGGAAAATGAGTGTCACTAGAACCCTAGATTGTCTCCCGGAGACACCACAACAGACTCAAGAACATCACCGGAATCTGGAAATTTTTTAGATTCCGGTTGAATGCCCAGAATGCAAAAAAGACGCTGAAAAGCCTAAACAGACGATTGTGGCTAGTTTAACAGTAGCATAGACCTAAAGTAATTCTAAAAGAGGTCAAACTAACCTCTACTATATCATAAATTCTGAAGAGCCCATACTAAAAATCTAGAAAATAACAAGAACATGGTCAAACAGAAAGGTTAGAGAAATTTACTCGATATGAAGCTCCTATCAATGCTAAGTCTTGTTCGAATACGAATGTACTTAGTGTGATTGACACAAAATTAGCTCGATTCTCTCCAGCCTTCCAAGGTCAATGGCGATAAGCTTTTTATTTCGATGAATGTGTTCTTGGCAAAGAAAAGGATATTTTAGAGTTGTATAATGGAAAAGGTTTCCAATGAAAAAGTGAAGATTGAAAGGCAAAATTTTGAATATGTACTCGTCAACATGGAAGAAAATAAATCCAACCCCAACTATTGATCACCTACGGAGTAGGTACTCGAGCATGATCCAAGGATCGTGGTTACCAGGAATGGATCATGATAAAAAAAAATGGGAAAAGGACGCCTCAGGTACAAAATAGACATGTTGGGTATGGAAAATAGCCCTCATAGTTAAATGGAAATGATTGATGGGCGCAATAATTGGGAGTCGACACATAGCGTCACCTTTTTAAAGGTTTCAGACCTCGAGGAAGCCCAACCATTTGAAAGGGATCTTTGGCTCAAAGCCAAGTTCCAGAAATTGAGTCTATGTACTCTAAATTTGTCTGAGATCTTGTAGATATGCCATTAGACTTTAGGCCCATCAGGTGTAAGTGGATCTATAAGAAAAGGAGGGGAGGTAATGGAAAGGTTGAGACATTTAAGGCTGGACTCGTGGCAGAGATATAAAGTTGACTTAGAGGAAACTTTTTCTCCGGTAGCCATGTTAAAATTCATTTAGTATACTTTTATCCATAGCCACAAATCTTAATTAAGATATAAGGAAAATGGACATCAAATAAGCATTTTTAATGGCTATCTTGATGAGGCCATTAACATGAATCAATCAGAAGGATTTAAAGTAGTTGGACAAGAATTTCAGCAAGCTGAGTAGAACAATCTGTGGACTTAAACAACCTCTGCGCTCCTGGAACTTAAGTTTTAGTGGAAACATCAAGACCTATAGTTTGGAAAAAAATGTAGTTGAGCTTTGTGTTTAACCAACTTATGGAAAAATACATTGTGGTGTTCTTAATCCTTTATGTAAATGAAATCTTACTCATTGGAAACAATGTCAAGAAATTATTGGACATAAAGAACTGGCTGGAAACGAAATTTCATATTTGGGTGTAGCAAGCTCTATTATTAGTATCCAGATCATCAGGGATAAAAATAACTAAATTTTGGCTCCGACTCAAGCGGCCTACTTAGGTGAGGTGCTTGTGCGTTACTTTGTAACAAAATCTGAGAAAGGATGTTTAGCGTCTTGACATAGAATTTATTTTTCTAAGCACCAGTCTCTACAGACTCCTCGAGAGAAAGAAAAGATTAAACAAGTTCCTTATGAATTTGCAATTAGAAGTCTAATGCAGTGGGAGTGGTGAGAAAGTGCCAGAGAAACCTTTGAAATTAATATTAGATAGCGGTTGGTATCTTAGACAGACTAGAGACTATATGTTAGTCTATTCGGGTGGATCTTTGAACCTACACAAATTCGGATTTTAGACTGATGTTGATGACAGGAAGTCTACTTCTGAAAAAGGTATTTACTCTTGGGGGTAGAGCTATGATTTGGAGAAGTGATAGGTTGTCTGCCATTTCAGTACCTATGATTTGGAGAAGCATTATGCTATATTCCATTGTAGATTCCACCTTGGAGGCTGAGTACATAGCTACGTTTGTGGCAGCTAAATAAATAGTTAGGCTGAGGATGTTCTATACGGATCTCGGTGTTATTCCAAAAATGGAAAACCACTCATTTTGTTTAGTGAAAATAATGAGGCAATAGCGAATTCGAAATAACCTCAAAGCCACAAAAGAGCAAAGCATATAGAGAGAAAGTACCACATTATCGGGGATGTGTGGTGAAGGTGTGATGTGAAGGTGATGAAGATAGCATTGGAAGACAATCTTTCATATCCTTTTACAAAGATATAAGCAGAGAGCATAGTTATGAAGCATGTAGAATGAATGGTTTTGAGAAATATGTCCCATTTGTTTTAAAAGGGCAAGTGGGAGTTTTTTGGGTTTTATGCCCTTATAAAACTATGTCAAACATGTAATGCAATTTTATATTGTCAATAAATGAAGTAGAAATCATTTAGTTTGACAACCCTGTTGCTTGCTTGTTTTATTACAAGATTATTGAAATAATACAAACACTTATAAAATATTTAACATATAAATATTTACAATTATAGTGACTAGGTCATAGTGGATTATAATTGTAATTATATGTTCAAAAGAACGAGTCCTAAGATTAGGGCAGTGCATTGGTTTTTCACTAATCTTGTAATATAAGACATGACCTACTTATACAACTGGGGTGTGATGTCTTATCCAAGGCATTGGCCAAGTAGATAAGATCAGATGTATATGGGTACATTGGACTTGGACTGATATTTTTTATTGATAAATAAATAAGTATCATTGTTATCGAATCTAATCAATGTCACAACATTGACCGCAGGTCAAGTTGATCTTAATTACGATTGATAATATTCGGCTTATAATATTATTTAAATATTTTGACTTATTCATTACCAACTTACCCTACGGTCTAGCCCATACTTACATCTTGGAGATTTAGTAGTGTAATTGAGTGGGACTATTAATCATAGATATGAAATCTATAGCTTTTGTATGAGTGGTGAAAAGATGACTTCCTTAATAGCTTAGTCTAAAAAGATAAATGATTGAGTGCTCAGATCTGTGATTAAGTTCATGGATTTAACATTTACAAGGTACATAGTGGGAGTTAAGGATAAAATTACAAATTAGGGGTAAAACAGTAATTTTCACCAAACTCGTTAGTAAGTCATCGATAGAGGATTGATTGACTATAATGGTTATCACAATGGATCATGTATTTGATGTTTGGAAAATACGTTCTATGAATTCAAGAGTTCAATTTTGAATCTACAGTGGATTCATGAGAAATTAATAAATTGTGAGATAATTTATTTAATAAATAAACTCACAGGAATTTATTGTAGCTTGTATTCATGGATCCATGGTCCCCGTGTCACCTTTTATCAAATCAAGTTTAATGGTCTTAAACAATTGATTTAGTTATCAATTAGAAATATCAAATTGACTATGTAAATTTAGTGATATTTACATGTAATAAGAATTTGGGAATAAAAGATAAACTTTGGGCAAATTTATCTTTTGTCCAGTTTTTCACCATCAGACACGAAACAATTAGGAGCAATTAGTGACAAGGCAAGTCTTGAGGTTCTCAGAATGTGAACTCTTTCAAGCAACCCAATCTGGCCAAGACGTGGGTGTGTCCAAGCGAGGCCACACCCCGAGGTCTATCCTCGGGGCGAGGATATCTCCGGTGAGGCCACGTCCTGAGAATTCCCCAAGCCAATATCCAGGCCATGGATGTCTCCAAGCGAGGCCATGTCCTAAGGTTTGTTCTCGAGGCGAGGATTTCTCTGTATGGGACCACGTCCCAAGAGGAACTTCTTACTTGCCATCTGCCAAGTCTAGGATTCTGGTCCTCGGACCTAGAGTGGCTACCAGGTGTCAGTCACTATGGGCATGGGCCACCAAGAGATCTTCTAAAACTTTTGTTGAGCCTCGATTAGTGGTGTCGAGTTCGTACACTAGACTATCGACATTTCCCACAGCGTCGTCTGACATGGGAAAACGTGCACCACACCCTGACAGTCATAGATATGTTCCCCATAAAGTTGGTGAATGACTTTCTGCAATGGGCCCCATGCAATTCGCCTTGGTCGTAGTCTTTATTTAGGGGACCCCTTTTTTGTATTAACTCAAGTTAATACCCCAAGATGGGGGAATTTGTATTAATGATAGATGATTAACATTAATGAGCCCAACCTCTATAAATACATCTGCGGTATCTTCTTGTAAGGGGTTTGAATTTTGAGAGAGATGAACTCTGTAACTCAATGCAATACATACGCTGCCTGAGAATTACAATTGAAGCTTGCTAAAACAAGCTTCAAGCCCACTAAATACCATATACTTGTGGACTAGGGCTCTTTTATAGCCTGAACCACGTAAAACCCTTGTGTTTTTTTGCATTAATTTATGTATACTCTCTAATTTAGTTGATAGCGAAAAAGGCAGTCAACATTTTGGTGCTTTCATTGAGAGTTTGAAGAAAGATTAAAGAACTTAATCATGGTGACTACTCGAAGAAATGCACAAGATGATATATCTCCTCCTCCCGGGGTTGAAGGAGGAGAAACCAACCTTCCACCACCCAAGAAAACCTCGAGATGGTGGAAGACTATGAAGAAAATACTAAATATGATGACATGGATGACAAGTATTAAGAGCCTGAATATCCTCATCCTAAAGATGCGGAGGAGACGCCAGAGGTGGTGGCGCTCCACGACTAGGTGGCCACTCAGCAGCAGAAACTCGACACCCAGGAGGGTAGTATCGCCGCCCTATGGGAGATGACTAATGCTATGAGGGCTACTCTAGCGGCCCAAGGACTACTAGTTGACCCCCTGGCAAAGTACCGTCTAGGCAGCCAGCTGGTGTGCCACCTGTGTACCTAGCTAGAGTGCCACCTGTGGACACAGCCGGTGTACCTCTAGGACACCTGGTTGTTGTGGCTCAAAATCCACCAGCTGGCATGCCCCCCATGCATCGAGCTGGAGTTGGAGCCCCACCTGTGCCATAGGACCGAGGCAAGCGTAAGATCGATGAAAATCCAGCTCTTAAACAAAAGAAGGCTCGTTAGAACCCCGATGAAAACCAGGCCCCAAGGCCAACCGATAAGAGTAAAGACCTGGGTGCTCGAGGACACCGCCAGGCCGAGAGCACCCATAGAGCTCAAGGCGTTTTTCCCAAGCGCACCAATACGGATAGCGTGAGGCTCGGAGGTGGTGTCCCCCCAGCACTCCACCATCACCGCAGGAACAATGGCCAAGGAGCCAACAAGCGAAACTTCTCTTCTAGTCGAGAGCGTGGCATCAGCATCTCGGTAAATAATGAAAACGTTGAGTTCGATGGAGAAATGGAAGTAGCATACCCTAAGGGCAGTGGTACATTGTGAGGCCAAACTGACCTGCAATAAGGCATGAACGCTCGTAGGTGTAATAAGGCTTTCAGACATAAACTTGGGGGGAAGGACCAGTCACATTCTGGGATAGCCTCATGGCTCGAAAGAGGGATAACCTTGCACAAAGTGGCAACCAAGACTGTGGCCCTCTCTACATGATATTAGAAAGCTTGAAGAGGATAATGCTCAGAATGGGAGGGTGACCCCCGACATCAGGGCTATGACTCCAACTTAGAGGATGGGGAGCCATGTGGTCCTCACATTGTGAAAGCCCCGTTACCGCAAGGCCTCAAGATTCCTACCATCACGTCCTATGATAGAAATACAGATCCCACCAACCACCTTTCGAAGTTCAATTGGTTGATGTCGGTGCATCGCATCTCTGAAAATGCCAAGTGTCATGTTTTCCCAATAACCTTGAAAGGGACAACAGATGAATGGTTCAAGAAGCACAGGTCGATATCCATCCATTCGTGGCACCAACTGGGATCTTCATTCCGAACACAATCCATAGCAGCTCAAAAGGTGAGCTTTAAGGTCAATGCATTGGCCAGCATAAAGCAAAGACCCATCGATACCCTCAAATCTTACATCAAGTGCTTCAAGGAGGAAGTTCTGGGGACAAAGAGGGTTGATGAAGGCCTGTAGCTTATGGCCTTATAGGCCAGCATCCAATCAGGGTCCTCATTGTGTGATGACCTCCAACAGAGAGGGTGCCGAAGGGTCGACAACTTCATCTGTCGCGCACAATAATATATTAGCTGGGAAGACGCCTAGATCAGATCATTTGGAGGGCCTGTCGTCATCCCAGCTCCGACAATGCCAGGCCCCGTCGTGTCGGGGACCCAATATCCACCTTACACTCCTGTCCCACCAAATGTGGCAGATGCCTAGTTCAGTAAACTGTCCTGACAGTTGGCTTTAGTGTCGTGCCACCTACTGGTTTCAATGCCTCTCTGATGGGATATGGAGCAACACCCACTTGACACAATGCTTGTCAGCCTACATTCAGTGCTGGAGTTGCTGCTCCATCCCAGCCCATTGTACCCAGTCGGACCCCCAGCAATAGTAGACACGGGGGCAAGGGCAAGGGCAAGGGCAGAAAGCCTAAAGGAAATGGAACAGCGCAGACAGGACAGGGAACTGCCCTCAACGGGAAGTATGTCTCGTAGTATTCTGAGTACACTGACTTAGTATATTCTTGGGAGAACATCTATGTGACCAGGTAACAGTACGTCCATTACTAGAAGCCACATCCCATTCAAAGAGACCGAGAAAGGTGATTTCCCAACAAATTTTTTCGTTTCATAACGATGTAGGGCACCACACCAATGAATTTCGCCACCTCAAAGATGAGATATAAAACCTCATCAAGTTGGGACACCTCCACCAGTATGCTCGGGATGGAGCACAATAAGCACACATACTAACCGTGGGAGCACCATCACCTGCGGTTCCCCAGGCTCCGGGTATAGTCCCCGTAGCTCCGTAGAAATAGATGGTCCACATACCTCCCCAGTGAATGGTCGAATGGGAACCATCTCCGGAGGACCCCACTTGGGGGGCACCTCTCGAGGCTCATAGAATAAGTATGAGCCGACCTTAAACCATGATGATGAAGTGTTTGTTGTAGCTCAGTTGCCAACCCATATGCCAAGGATGACCGGCCAAGTCATTACATTCTTCGAGGATGACACTCAAAGGGTGCACTTTTAACAACATGATCCTTTGGTGATCGAGAACCAGGTTTCAAATAAGATGGTGGGTCAGATCCTTGTTGACAACGACAGTTCAGTGAACATCCTATTCAAGTCAGCCTACGAGAGGATCGGGTTGACCAGAAGCAACCTGTCCCCATGCACATTAACTCTATAAGAGTTTCGAAGGAAGGTCTCATACCAATGGGCCAATTCAAGTTTCCTGTGACACTTAGAGACCTGCCTCACCAGGCCTTTAAGTATTGCATATTCATGGCAGTGGATCACTCCTTGGCGTATAACTCGATCTTGGGGCGTCCTGCCTTAGTGGATTTCGGGGTAGTTATCTCCATTTGGCACATGTGCATAAAGTTCCCCACGTAGTCGAGGATTGGCATAGGTTGTGGAGAACAAAAAGATGCAAGTAAATGCTACAATGTGTCCCTCAGGCAACAAATAATGGTTATTGAGATGTTGGCCCCTAAATAGCCTCTTCTCAAGGAGGTGGAGGTGCATAATGTTCGAGATGATGAAACCAACGAGTTGGACCCATAGGTTTAAGAAGAGAGGGCTATCGAGCATGTGGAGGTTGAGGAAGTGGCCCTCAATGCCTTCATCCCCGAAAGGAAGATGATGGTCAGGAAGAGTCTACAAGAAGAAGTCTGAGAAGCACTGGTGCGATTTCTTCAAGAAAAT
Source organism: Humulus lupulus (assembly GCF_963169125.1). Lineage (NCBI taxonomy): Eukaryota > Viridiplantae > Streptophyta > Magnoliopsida > Rosales > Cannabaceae > Humulus > Humulus lupulus. The sequence continues at coordinate 136,298,051 of NC_084794.1, forward strand.
CAGGACGTGTTGGCCTGGTCTCACTCCAACATGAGTGGCATTGAGCCGAATATCATTTATCATGCCTTGAATGTTGATTTGAACTTCGCTCTGATCCAGCAGAAGCAGAGAACTTTCTACCAGACCAGGGCTAAGGCTTTAAAGACGGAGGTGGACAAACTACTTACTATTGGATTCATTTGATCTGACCTTAACAAGGCATGCCCTAAGGACTGTTTCCTGCTGCCAAAGATAGACCAGATGGTTGACGCCACCTCTAAGTATGAGCTCTTGTCATTCATGGATGCGTAATCAGGATATAATCAGATTGCCATGCATGTCACGGATCAAGAACACACCATCTTCTGAACTAATAAAGGAGTTTATCGCTATAAAGTAATGCCCTTTGGCTGAAGAATGCTGGTTCCACCTACCAAAGTCTCGTGAATTGTATGTTCAAGGAACAACTGGGACATAACATGGAGGTTTATGTAGACGACCTGCTGGTCAAGTCTAGAATAGCCCCCAGCCACGTAAAGGACCTGGCAGAAGTGTTTTTAGTACTTCGCAAGTTTGGGATGAAACTAAATCCCCAGAAGTGCACTTTCAGAGTTGCCTCCGAAAAATTCCTAAGCTTTATTGTTAGTACTTAGGGGATAGAGGCAAACCCCGAGAAGATCAACGCCCTAGTCGATATTCCATTCGCCCGAAAGCATAAGGATGTTCAAAGTCTCACCAGGAGGATCATTGCCCTGAGTCATTTTGTTTCAAAGGAAACTGACAAGTGCATCCCATTCTTCAACATACTTCGAGGGGGTCAGAGGTTTGAATGGATAGAGTAATCTGAATAGGCATTCCAACAGCTGAAGGTGCATATGGCAAGCCCACCTATCTTGTCAAAGGCCATAGATGGAGAGCCCCTCCTACTTTATATAGCTGTATCAGAGAGTGCCTTCAGTGCCACCTTAGTACACGAGGAAGGCTGCATCCAACACCCTATATACTATGTAAGCAAGACACTCCTCGGAGCGAAGTCCAGGTACCCACTCATGGAGAAGCTGACCTTTTGCCTAATGGTAGCTTCTCGGAAGCTAAGGCCCTATTTCCAGGTTCATCCTATCAAGATCCTCATTAACCATCCCTGACGACAGTTCCTCCAAAAGTCAAAGTCATCTGGGAGACTCCTCAAGTGGTCTGTCAAACTTAGTCAATTTGACATCACTTATCATTTGAGGACTTCCATAAAGGGACAGGCACTGGCATATTTCATTGTCGAGGGCACGGGAAGCCACGAGAAACCTGGGGATGCCTCACTAGTTGGGCTTCCGTGGAAGCTATGTTTTGATGGATCGTTGAATGAAAATTATGCTGGTGGAGGCCTCATTTTCATATCCCCCAAGGGGCACAGGGTTCACAACGCCCTGAGGATTGGGTTTGATGCCTCAAACAATGATGCAGAGTATGAGGCACTCATTTCTGGTCTCTGAGTAGCACTAGAGCTCAAAGTCGAGAGCCTCGACACTTTTAGTAACTCGTAGGTTGTAGTTAATCAGGTACTCAGGGTAATACCAGGTCCGGGGGACAAGAATGGCTGCTTACTTGGTGAAGACCCAAGGAACGCTACATAACTTCAAAAAATTCCTCATTCGACAAGTGTCAGGGGAACAGAACTCTAACGATGATGCCCTGGCCAAGCTTACAACCACTGTTGATTTTGAACTCATCAATGTAGTCCCCATTGACCACTTAGCTTCCCCGAGCATCTTAGCCCCCGAGGAAGTTAAAGTAGTCCTTCAGCGGGAGGTTTGGATGGAGCCCATACTGAAATACCTTATCTCCAGGGAATTACCGCAGGATAAGAAGGCTACCTGGAAGCTGCTTTACCAGGTGCCATGATATGTTGTCATGGACAGCAAGCTGTATAGGTGACGATATTTTTTGCCCTTACTCCGATGTGTGTCCAGGCAAGAGGCCAATCCAATACTCTAAGAAGTACATGATGGCTTTTACGGGGACCACGCTGGGGGGCAAAGCCTGGCCCACATTGCTAATATACCTTAAGCTCCTCCAAATTAGCTCACCCTTATGACAAGTCCTTGGCCCTTTGCTGTCTAGGAAATTGACCTTATCAGGTTATTGCCCACGAGAAAAGGAGGGGTGAAGTATGCAATAATTGTGGTTGACTACTTCATCAAGTGGGTCAAGGTCAAGCCACTCGCTACAATTACTTCTAATAAGGCACTAGATTTCATCATCAAGAACATCGTTTGGTTCTACGGTCTCCCAAGAAAAATAATCTCTGAGAATGGCTTGCAGTTTGACAACAAGGTGTTCATAGACTTCTGTCAGTGGCCCACTCATAGGAAAACAGTCAGTTGGAAGCAGTCAATAAGACGCTCAAAGCCACCTTGAAGAAAAGGCTTGAACAAATAAAAGTCGCTTGGCCCGAGGAGTTTCTTAAAGCACTATGAAGCTACCACACTAAATCCAAGACCTCCACTGGCCACTCACCTTTCTCTTTGGCCTATGTGTCCGAGGCCATGCACCCAGTTGAGGCAGCAATCTCCATGCATCGATGGGATACGTATGATTCGACCATAAACCACGCTTTATTCTGGGAGTTCCTAGACCTTTCAGAGGAACTCCAAGAAGATTCTTAGCCTCGAGTAGCATCCTACCAGAAGAAAGTGGCTAGGTATTTCAACTCTAGAGTGAATGATAGAAAGTTTGGTGTCGAAGATCTAGTGTTTCGAAGAGTCTTCTTAGCCACATGAGTGCAGGAGTGTTGGGACCCAACTAGGAGGGCCTATACCAAGTCGAGAGCATTGTATGTCCAGGGACATAGAAATTAGCCCGTCTAAGTGTGGAATTGATACCCCACGCTTGGAACACCGAGCATCTGCACTGGTATTACCAGTGATATGAGCAGTAAATTTATTAATTTTTGTAATCTCCTTGTAGCCTCCAGGCAGAATCAATGGGAATCGTGTAGACAAAACACTATAAAAAAAAGTCGAGAGATTCTGCTTATTTTTGTTAGTTCCCTTTACTCTGTATGTACTCCCCATACAACACCTTCTCGCTGGCCTGGACAAGGGAATGCAAACTAGTCTCTTTTCAATTGTGGGGCATGGAGTTAGGGCAACCACATAGAGTACCACGCCTCATGGAGGATGACCTAGAACACTAAGCTTATCAAAAGCGAAGTAAGCCTAGTATCAGCATAGCGAGAATAGAAAAACCTAGGAAATTAAAAAGTCTTGAGTGAGCGACCTAAGAAACCAAGCTTGTTCAAAGCGGGATAGGCTTAGCATCTAGCGCGATAATAGACCTAGGTCACCTCCCGTAGACATTGTGCTCAATATGCATTGACCAAGTCCCTAGATCTCGAGATGTGAATGGAGGATCGAGTCATCTGTACTAGATCCTGAGGCATGGACCTAGGTTACCTCACGTGGACACTGGGTCTGAGGAGCGCTGACCAAGTCCTTGGTAAGCCACAAGAAAAAATAGCATTGGGAAGTTGATTACTTGGGAAGCTAAGCTAGTTGACGAGTGAAGCATCACTAATGTCATGACACCCCATAGCTAACTGGCCTGAGAAATATCCAGTGCCAAAGAGAACCCAGTAACACGAGATCGGGTTTAGCATATTCTCCCGAGGACAGTGCTCGCCCGAGGATTAATAACTGAATCCCAATCTTCTAGATGTGAACGATATTATGAGTCGTCAGTACTTGGGAACGAGCCTAAGTCGCCTAAGACTTAAGCAGAAAACTACAAAACCTTGCACTAATACCCCAAAAATAACATGAGACTAGACTTAAGGTTACCTTCCGTGGACTCCGTGCTCGAGAAGTAACAACTAAGTCCCTCGATCTCGAGATGCGATTAGCCAAGAGTAAAAAACCCAAGTAGAATGAGAACAAACTTTGATCACCCTCTGTAGACTCTGTGCCTAAGAAGTAATAACCTAGTCGTATGATCTCAAAATGCGAACAGATGGCTGAGTCATTGGAGCTCGGAACTAGACCTCGAGTGATAAAACTTGAGTGTCATACAAAATCTAGTCTAAGGATAGGGAACAAGATTCCATGAACCCAGGATAACAAGTTCATGACTTCCACATGATTAGGTCCTGAGTTGCATACTTGGGGGGCAGATCGAAAGGCCCAAGCCAACCCACTGGTGGCCACGTACTCGGGGGGCAGGTGGCTTAGTATGAATGACCTTCTAGGGACCCGAGTCATTGGGACTCGATAACACAAGAAACACATAAGTTAATTTCAAGGACATTGAGCCTAGAAGACAACACTAAATGTCCTAAGCATCGAGCACTAAGGCAAAACCCTATAATGAAAATAGACATCCTTAAAGCCCGAGTTGTTGAAACTCGCGTGCATAAGATAGTCGAGCCTAAGAGGGAACATTGAATGTGCAATCATCTGGACACTGCTAGGAAGATCCTCAAGCTCTATGTACCGCAGGCTGGCCTCGTCCTAAGTTGTTGGAACTCGGTGACGCAAGGTTGCATTAAAGCTACTCTTGAGGACCACGAGCCTACGGAGCAACAGTAAATGCCTAAAGAATATCTAAGTACTCAGAGAAGTCGATAAAGACTAGAGCTTTTGAGACTCGAGCACAAGACCTAAGTCGATGACTTGGAATTCTCCTGAGTTACGATTATGCGAAGTTGAATTAACAAAGTTCGTGTTGCCTATTTACTAAGCTTCAATTTTATGGTAATAGTATAGTCCTGGCAATAAATTAGTGCAGTTGCATGAGTTTAAATGGAAAATTATTTACAACGGAGCTTGGGGGCTCAAGGGTTAATTGTCTATACCCAATAAACTCTGGCACACAGGCCTAAAGGAGAGATTCAAGATGCGTGGCCCTCTGGGACCTCCTCCACTAGGTCAATGATTACGTCCATGTCTGGAGCTTTCTCGGCCTCGCAAGCCATAGTCTTAGTCACCTCCGTAGTTTGATTTGCTCATAGACACTCTTCGAAGAGGAGTTTGTACTTCTCGGGATCTCTCGTGAAATCTAGGCACATCTCTTGATTATGAAACCAGGCCACATAAAGGCATCCTCGGTAATTTTCTCAACTTTTTTCTTGAGCTTGTCCACATGATGCAGATAGGACATGTTCATCTCCATGGCTTGGATGACCTTTCTTTTGCCGAGATCGGCTCTATTGTTGGTCTCCTTGAGTTTTTCTTGAAATTGGGAGATTTCCAGGACTCCCCGAACAAACACCGTTGTTGCCTTCTTAGCCTCCTCCTTAGCCTTTTATAACTCTTTGGAGGTCTTGAGGGCGGGTGTAATGTCTCAAATTCCCTAATGTGGCTCAGTGCTTGGATTAGGAGGCTAGGAGGGCCATAATTGATTAATATTTCATAATGTGATTATATGCATTATTATGTGAGTTATATTATTATATAATGATATTTGCATGCATGTGGGCCATTTTTTATAAGAAGGGAATTTTTGTAATTTTGGCCCTTTGAGGGCATATTTGTATATTTAGGTGCATGTGTGTGATATATGGGTGAGATCACATTATTATGTGGATATGTTTGAGCTATTCAGCTTGAGACGATCCTCAAAAGCAAGTTAGCGGTTTGGTCATAACGGGGTTAATTACTAGGCTCGGGGTAAGCCTAGGGTAATTTGGCGCTTAGTACATTATCGGGAATGAGTGAGTAATGGGATATTATTTAATAATTATTTGAGAATATTGGAAATAATGGGAATTGGAGGACGTTAATTATGATTAACGGGATAGGTGGGAAATGAAAATTTTGCTCTTGCTTAGTTTTGAAGTCTTTAGATGGCCCTAGGGGAAATTTGGTCATTTAGACCATTGGATATGTTCAGCCAAGGGTAGGCTGTAGAAGGAACAAGCAAAACAAAGTTTTCCTTTTCTCTTTCTCGATTACTTCTCTCTCTTTCTCTCCCTCTTCCCGTTGGAATTTTGAAGCTAGGCTAGAGATTTGAAGCCTAAGGTTTTGAGGCTTGAGAGTTTAGGTTTGTGTTGCAACTGTTGAAGGTATTTAACTTGCAATTGCGGTAAGGAATTCTAATTTTAAACCTTTAGTTTTACTTTGCTTTAAGGTGGTTTGTAAGTTGAGAGTTTGATTGTGTAATTGGGAATTTGCTGGTTTTTTAAGTGTTATAGAGCTTGGGTTTTGCTGTTAAACAAGTGATAATGTTGTGGTGATGATTGATTGTGGTATTGGGATTGGTTTGATGAGTTTTGGTTGAGTTTAGATTGAGAATAATGCAGGGGAGCTGGGTTTGCGGGGTCAATTCAAAACCGAGTTCATGCAAGTCGTGACTTGAGTGAACCCCAGGGCCTTCATTGGGCTCTGCCTGACAGGGGTGCTGTCACCATTGAGGGCAAGTCGTGGCCTGCCCCTGGCACCCAGATAGGGGGCTCTCTGTCTTGGGGGAGCGCTGCAACCCTTGGGGCAGGTCGCGGCCCGCCTATCCTCTTTGAGCTAGGCTGGTTTTTGTTTAGTTTTAGGCGCTGATTTTCGAATTTCAAGGCTCGAGATCAAATCTACTAAGTGTTTTAGTAGGACTCGAGGTCCCCGAGGATGGATTTTAGTCCATGAACCATTTATTACTCATTTTAATGATGGGATTTCCTATTTTGTTATGATTAGGTGACCACTAAGAGCCTATGGTTGGGATTGTTCTCAAAGGTCATTCTTTATTTATTTCATGCTCAAGTTTGAGGTAAGAAAGTTGCGCCCAGTATGTGACTTACATGATTATTGACGAGGCATGGTTAGTGCTCTATATATGGACATTGGTTGCATTGTAAATTCCTAGCAATATTGCTTACTTGTGAATGGCGCAGACTTATTAGTCAGAAATGGCAATGGTGTTTAGTACTGGTCGCGAAGCTCTGACTTATTAGTCATGATCGACAATAGTACTGAGCGTTGATCGTATGGAATTGAGTTATGAGTCGAGCGACAATAGCATATTAACATGGGCTGAAATGATTAGATCTAATTAACATGAGCATTAAATGCTTTACCAACCTATTGGTCGAAGAAAACTCAAGCACTTGACTAGTCTATGCTTAGTTACTCAGAGCTAGGGCTTTTCATGGATGATACAAAATCTCACAATCATAATCTTTTACTAACTCCAGCCAACGCCTTTACCTCATATTCAGGTCTTTCTGGGTGAAGAAGTACTTCAGGCTCTTGTGGTCTGTATAGATCTCACACTTCTCTCCATAGAGATAATGCATCCATATCTTTAAAGTAAAAACCACAACCGCCAACTCTAAATCATGAGTAGGATATCTCTTTTCATACTCCTTCAACTGACGAGAAGCATAAGCAATTACCTTCTCTGATTGCATCAAAACACAGCCCAAACCCTGATGAGAAGCATCGCAATAAATCACAAACTTCTCCTGATCTGTCGGAAGACTCAGAATCGGAGCTGTAATCAATCTCTGCTTCAGTTTCTGGAAGCTGTTCTCACACTTATCTGACCACACAAATTTCTGACTCTTGCGTGTCATCTCAGTCAATGCAGTAGCAATCTTTGAGAACCCTTCCACGAACCGCCTAAAATAACCTACCAATCCAAGGAAACTTCTAACCTCAGAAGCATTCTTTGGCCTTGGCCAATCTCTGACCGCTTCGATCTTCCCTGGATCTACCTTAATCCCCTCCTTACTGACAATGTGTCCAAGAAAGGATACTTGAGACAACCAGAATTCACACTTCTTGAATTTAGCAAACAATCTGTGTTCCCTCAGTCTCTGTAGAACCAACCTCAGATGCTGCTCATGCTCTGACTCAGTCTGAGAATATACCAAAATATCATCGATGAAGACAATCACAAGCTGGTCTAGATGGTCCTTGAATACCCTGTTCGTCAGATCCATAAAATCAGCAGGGGCATTAGTCAATCCAAATGACATGACTAAGAGCTCATAATGCCCATACCTAGTACGAAAAGCAGTCTTAAATATGTCTCCCTCCTTGACCCTTAATTGATGATAACAAGAATGAAGGTCGATCTTAGAGAATACCTTCTTACCCTGCAACTGATCGAACAGATCATCTATCCTTGGCAAAGGATACTTATTCTTAATTGTCATCTTATTTAGTTCTCTGTAATCAATACACATTCTCAGAGAACCATCTTTCTTCTTTACAAACAGAACTGGCGCACCCCAAGGTGAGAAGCTAGGTCTGATAAAACCCAAATCTAACAGCTCTTGCAACTGTACCTTTAACCCTTTCAGCTCAGTTGGGGCCATTCTATAAGGCGCTCTAGACACTGGCTCCGTCCCTGGTGCCAGTTCTATAACGAACTCAATTTCTCTGTATGGTGGCAACCCTGGAAAATCTTCTGGAAACACATCCAGGAATTCACATACAAGTCTAGTATCTTCTGGTCTCACTGGCATGACCTGAGTGGTATCAACCACACTAGCTAAGAATCCAATGCAACCTCTTTGCAATAGATCTCTGGCCCTCAACACAAAAATCATAGGAATACGAGGTCCATGCACAACACCGAAAAACACAAAAGGATCCTCACCTTCAGGCTCAAAGGAGACCATCTTCCTTCTGCAATCAATAGTTGCCCCATACTTTGCCAACCAGTCCATACCCAATATCATATCGAAGTCAGTCATAACCAACTCTATCAAGTCCACTGATAACTCTCTGCCCTCCAGTATCACTGGCAAAGATCTGACCCATCTCATGGATACCACTAACTCTCCAGTGGGTAACAAAGTACCAAACCCCATAGCATAAAAATCACAAGGTCTACACAGTCTATCAATAATACTACTAGCAATAAAAGAATTCGTAGCACCATAATCAATCAACACATTATAAGGGGTTCCAGCACTAAGAAGCTGACCTGTAACAACTGAGGGAGAAGCCTCAGCTTCTGCTTGAGTCAACACGAACACTCGAGCTGGGGCCGAGTTGTCCGCCTACCTCTTGCATCTAGGGCATTTAGGACGAGTCTTCCAGGCTTCACTACCCCCTGGACGACCCATTATAATACCACAAGGCTGCCTGTCAGGACCTGGAACTAGGAAGGTGTCAGGAACCTTCCTCTTCTGATCACTGGAGCCTATGCCCCTACCAAAACCAACAAATGGAGGAACTGTCCTCCTGAAATCCTTTCTGGCTACACTGTGACGCTAGATCTTGTTCTCTACACTCTCAGCTGTGAGTGCCTTCTCAACCACCTGTGCATAGGTAGTAACCCCTGCCACAGTGGTGATACGTACATCACGGGCTAATCTGGGCTACAGCCCCTGCAAGAATCTCGCTCTCCTGGTCCCATCAGTGGGCACCAGCTCCATGGAAAATTTCGCCAACCGATCGAAATTTAAGGCATACTCAGTGACTGATAGACTTCCCTGAAGTAGCCTTGTGAATTCCTCAGCTTTAGCTGCCTTGATAGCATCATTATAATACATTTCATTAAACAAGGTCTGAAACTCCTCCCAGCTCAGGGCATTCACATTCTTGGTCTGGGTAATCTCTTCCCACCAAATTCGGGCATCCTCCCGAAACATATAGGTGGCACAGGCCACCCTCTCATTACCAGTTACCCTCATGAAATCAAGGAAAGTGGTAATCATGCTCATCCATTGCTCTGCCTTGGCAGGATCTGCACTTCCCTCAAATACTGGAGGTTGTTGCTTCCTGAACCTTTCATAAAGAGGTTCCCATTTATTTCCTACCTCACGCAGCTGCTCTGCTACTGGCACCGACACAGGAGGTGCCTCTGATACACTAACCACTGTAGGCACTTGCTGCTGTCTCAGGAGACGAAGCTCATCTCCTTGTTTCAACACTGTTGCTTGCAAGTCATTAAACAACTGCTGCCAGTTTGCAGGAGCTGGCTGTGGAATCTAAGACTGTTCATTTTCCTGACCCTGGCTGTTATTATTATTCTGGCCCTGATCACTTTGGCCAGCTGAAGTATCTGTCTGCCCTAGGTTCATTCTTATTCTTGATACCTTGCTGAAATATTGATTAATACGGCCAGTCAGGTAGTAATAACTAAACCTCTTGCCGCCTCACGGTCAAAGAACAAGCAGACAATTATCATATTCCACAGTCATTCAATCATACAGGCAAATGCATGTTTATAGCATTCAGCACTCAGCATGTATCACATAATAATTCATAGTCAACAATACTGATGAGTATGTTCCATCAATTTCAGTACTAATTAGCACACAGTTGCTGAGGATATAATATTTCATGGCATAGGTTCAACACAATGTCTCATGCATACAGGAAAAGCATATGTACTATATTTAAGCAGTTATACATATAACCACATAAATAGTTACCAAACCATGAGTCGAGCTTGACTTCAGTGATGTGTGTACATGCCCAGCCAGTCTACAGGAACATTAACCTTGGCAGGCTCTGATACCAAGTTGTAACGCCCTGGTTACCCCAGAACCGTTACGGTGAATCAAAAATTTGACCCGCTACTCGAGTCTTTTGGTTAAAAACATGCTTTAAGTGTTATTAACAGGCTAAGGTAGAAAATTAGTAAAAAGGAAATGATATATTTTATTATATACATAAAACTATTCATGGGCCCACAAGAACATTTAAAAGTTATTTACAACTCAAAAAGGTCATTACTGTTTCAAAATTACAAACCCGCCGGCCTAAGCGGCAAAAATAGGGTAAACCCCCTAGTTCCTTTGAGAACTCCTTGGCCATGGTGGTCAAGCAGCCGCATATGTACACATCACCACCTAAGCTCTCCACTCAGGGCTGGGTAAGCTTTTCTTTCCTTTTACCTGCACCACATAGCACCCATGAGCCAAAGCCCAGCAAGAAAACACAATAATGTACATAAACAATATCAAAGGATTATCATTATAATCACACAAAGCTTATAGCTCTTAAACAGATGAGTGAATATCACTTGAGGAAATAGAAAACCATACTAAGTGACTGACAAGCAAGTCACTAATTTAAACAGAAGAGTGGCTGCTAGGTAAGCCACTAGCCTTAAATAGACGAGAGACTGATAGGTAAGTCTCTAACTTAACAGATGAGTGACTGATAGGTAAGTCACATAAGCGCTTATAATATTCATCGAACTTGAGGTCGGTCCCGCATTAATGCTCTTTGAGTAATCCAATGCAGATATCGATTAGATCTAATCTTTATTGGCTTGCATTGAACATGCTAAGGCCATCCTAACTAATGAGTCAGCACTATGTGACCAGTGCCCAGTACCACTGCCGAACCTGACTAATGAGTCACAGCTTCACAGTTGATACTGACACCTATGCCAATTCTGACTAATGAGTCAGTGCCATACACAAGTGAGAAAGATTTGCTAAGCATTCAATAATCAATCCATGTCCATATTTACACAATCAACATGCCTCAAGAATAATCATGAATGTCACATATGGGGTGCAGTTTTCTTACCTCTGATTCGAGCTAGAATGAATAAAAGAACGACCCTTGAGAACGGTCTAGCTTTTAGTCCTTTAGTGGTTACCTAATCATAACACAATATATGATACCATCAATAAAATGATAATTAAGGGTTCCCAAACCAATATCTAGCCTCCAAGACATCAATCCCCACTAATCCGGGTAGTAGGAGTGATCCCGAGGCCCAAAACCATGTTCCCGGGCCCAAAACACTCAAACGGGCTTAACCCTGCTCAAAGGCTGTGGCCCTGGCTTCAAGGGCCGCGATGCCCATCATCAAGCACCGCAGCGCCCAGCAGGCACAACCTTCCCCACCTGCTTCTTCAAGCAAGGGTCGTGGCTCTCTAAGAACAGGGCTGCGACCCCCAACCCTGGGCAATTCCCAAACACGTTTTCAACTTCCCAAAGCCTCCAAAATCATACCTAAACATTCTCCAATCATCAAATCAAAGTTTCCAAGCTTCCCAATGCTCCAAAACCCAAGGATCAATCAAGCCAAAAACTCAACGATTCACAAAGTCCAATTCAAAGCTTAGAAACTCTAAAAACTCAAAACTTTAAACTTAGATTACCTTTGATTAGGTTGTTTCTCTTCAAATCCTTCGGTCAAGAAGCTTCTAGTCTTTTCTAGGATCGCTATACCTCAATCCTCGCTTGATTCCGACTCCTAGAACTCAAGATATCTTCGAAAACGCTTCGAACGGTGAAAATGAGCTAACGGGGAAGAACGAGAGGTTTTCTAACGTATGTTCTATCTGACAAGCTACTTCAAGCTTAAGTAACCTCAAATAAAGCCTAGTGCTCAGGGTCCCAAAATCCTCCCCGGGGACATTATAGTCAAAACTTCCAGAATTTCACCCTGATCTCAATAACTCCCAATTTATCATCAAATAAACATTCTTATTACCCAATAATTGACCCCGTTATGACAAAACCTCTAATCCAATAAATAGGACCGTCTCATGTCAAATAGCTCAAATATATCTCCATAATAATGGAATCTCATTCACAAATCACATCATGCACCCAAATACACAAATTTACCATAAATGGCCAAATTATCAAAACATCATAATATTTCAAATGTGGACCCACATGCATGCATATAACATCATATTATAATATAATTAACATAAACATGCATATATTATCATTTAATGGCATAATTAAACAAGTATGGCCCTCCCGGCCTACTATTCCCGCCATTGAACCACATCGGAGAATTCAGAGCATTACATAAAGGGAAAGAAAAGCTTACACAGCCTTGAGTGCAGAGCTTAGGTGGCGACGTGTACATATGTGGCCGCTTGACCACCACGGCCAAGGTGTTTCTCAGAGGAACTAGGGTTTAACCCTATTTTTTTCGCTTAGGTCGGCAGATTGTAACTTTTGAACTGTAATGACCATTTTGGATTGTAAACAACTTTTTAAACACTTTTATGGGATCCCATGTATATTTTGATGTGTTTAGTAAAATATATCCATTCCTTTTGACCGATATTTTCACCATGGCCCATTAATAACACTTAGATGCACATTTATGGCCTAATGACACGTTTAGCAAGTTAAGCACTATTTAAAGGACACAGTATAACAGTCTTGGCTAACCAAGACATTACAGCGGCCTCCTCGATTTCCCCAGAGTGTTACTATATTGCTTCCAAGGTAGCCTGAAAGTGAGTGCGATCTTCTGGAGGGACTCAGTTCTTTTACTTGAGAATAACTATCTTGTCCTGGGCCCGCTGGAGTTCATATGACTTCTCCATTATCATATCAGCTAAGCGTTGATAAGTCAAAGAGGTCTTCATAAAAAGAAAAATTAGTTCAAGAAGTGTGGATGATAAATAAAGAAAGATCTCGAGAAGGGGTGACTTACCTGGACAGTGGCATATCGACATGAAGCAACGAGGGATGCCTCATTGTTGTCACCCAACTAGGCAAAGCTATGGGTGGTCAACTCGGACATGGTGGATCTCATCCCTGGAAGAGCTCAAGTGCGAGAGGGGTAATAACTTCCCCTAGCTTAGCGGAGAAGAAAGGCTCCAGCTCAGCCCGAACTATCAGAGGCATGATAGGTCGCTCTCTCAAAGGCTTCAATTGGCGTAGGGCCTCCGTAGTTTCATGAAGGAATATATTACCCTCTGCCATCCTCACATAAAAATGTTGGAGCATCGCTTGGTAGTGCTCTAGTAGGTCCCCCTCGTACCTCTCAGGGTATACCAAAAGTCGGGGGCGAGGAGCCAACTCATGTTGGTCCAAGCTTTAGGACACTCCACCAGCCTTTTGGGGCATGTCTGCGGGTGGATAGGATACCCTCTGCCTCTTAGCTGGTGTTAGAGAGCTATGATCCTCCCGAGAATGCAATCTTTCCCTGGCTGCCGAGTAGCTTGGGGGCGCTCCTAGCTTTAAGGTCGATCGGGCAATGTCAACTAGCTTCATGTGGTCTGCAAGAACAAATAAATTGTAAGCACAACTTCCAAAATGGAGACATAAAACAGTACTATATGCTTCTCAGAAACCCACCACATATGTGGTCTTTGTGCAAGCATTTGAGGTGTCTAGTTTTATCTCTCATCTCACAACTCAAGTTAGTGCCATATTGGTTTAAGATTTGATAGGCTTAAGAAAGAATAGAGGGTCGGTAAGTCTGAAAATTTAGAATTTTGAATGTTTAAGGTGATGTTGAGAAGCAGTTCTTGAGCTTTTATACTCACAGCACTAGGGGTGGAAGTAACTCCACCTCGACCGTTAGATTACCTATGACGTAGGTCCTTGAGAACAATCCAACACTCAGGATTCATAGCATTGCAAAAGGATGCCTTGGGTACAAGGTGAAGGAACACCTAGAGTACGGAGTGGACATTTTGGATCACGGAGCTAACCCCTCATTAATTGCACGGATTGATGGGTCTAGCAATAGGGAGTCAAGGGGAAGCCCAAACGTCTCCCCCCGAAGACCGTTCTGAATTACTCCTCAGTCTAAGTCTCCACTATCTGAAGATGAGTGAAGACTTGGAGGGCAAATTTTGTCCATGTTTTCACCATCAAACACGTGGCAATTAAAGCAATTGGTGACAAGGTAACTCGTGAGATTCTCGGAGTGTGAACTCTTCTAGGAAACCCAATCTAGCCAAGACGTGGGTGTCTCCAAGCGAGGCCACACCCCAAGGTCTATCCTCGAGGCGAGGATGTCTTCGATGAAGCCACGTCCTAAGAATGCCCTAAGCCAATGTAATGACCCAAAAATTACTAATAAGGCTTAAGGGCCTTGATTAGTGTGCAGGGAGGGCATAATTGGTTTAACTATGATTTAAATGATTAAATGCATGATTATGAGATAAGCATGCTTGTATGGATATATGAGTTGCATGATTATGAGTATTAGTATGCATGTCGGCCATGTTTAGATTATAAGGGCATATTTGTAATTTTTGGCCCGTTGAGGGCATAAATGTAAATATTTGTGATAAATTGTTGAGACCACATTATTATATGGATATATTTTCAACTGGTGGCTCGAGGCGATCCTAGTGAGCGGTTTAGCGAAAAAGTCACGGTGGGGATTTATACCTAGCTCGGGGGAGCCTGGGGGTATTTCTAGGAACTTGGGAAAATATATTGGAGATAATTAGGCATTGGGGAAAATAATTGGTGATTAATTAGAGGATGGGATTTAAGTGGTAAATATTAGGAACACTTGAGGAATTAGCAGGAACAAATGACCAAAATGTCCTTAGAGTGTTTAAAGACTTGGTTATATATGGGAGGGCAAAATGGTCTTTTGGTGTTTAAAAAGGGATAAGTATTAATCTGCTTTTTAGAGTTAGTGGAAGATATAGAAAAGGTTAGAAGCTGAAGGAAAGAAAGAAAGAAGAAAAAATAGAACATTTAACTCACCTCTTTCTCTTCAACACAGTTTTCCCTATTCCTCACCATTTCTTATGGATTTTGGAGCTGGAAACTCATGGAAGGTATAGGAAAAGTCTTGGGACTTTGATCCTTGAAGTGGCTAGAAGTTTAGCTGGAGTTAGTGTCCAAATTAAGGTAAAGTTTACAGAGTTTGGTCTGAATTTTCTGACTTTGATGAAGTTGTTTCTAAATTTGAGTTTTGGATGGGAATCAAGGGGCTTGAGCTTGGAGATTTTAAGAACTAAAGGCTGGAAGGGCATAGAAACAACCTAAGGTCGAATTCTCCCATTAAAGGTAACAATTTCTGGCTTTGAAGTTTTGAATTTCTGGGTTTTATGGTTAAGTTCTTGAGCTTCAAGCTCAATACTTATTTTCTGTGTTTGATGGTGCATGTGGCCAAGTTTGATGTTGTTGGGCCATGTTGGATGAGATTTAGTGGATGGTAGGCTTAATTTGAAGTTTCGTTGAGTTTTGGAGGGGATTTATGGAGCTTTGCCTCGAGGAAATTCGAAGGAAAAACTTAGAGGTTTGCTGGTGCTGCTTGTAGCGCTAGCATTAGAGTGCTACAGTGCTATGCCTGGTTTCTTGGGGGGCGTTTGTCTCTGCTTGTAGCGCTGTAGCTCCCACCTTGTGGTGGGTTTTGGGTATTTTTCTTAGGGTTTTCGCATGGGGGCTCGGGGGTTGATTCCACCACCCCGTTTGGTGGAATTGGGCTTCCCGAGGGCTTGGGATTGGTCCCGAAGGTTACAAAATTGAGATTTTATGATAGTTCTATTTTATGGTTGTGACTAGGTGTACGCTAGGGCTCAGACGGGATCATGTTCAAAGGTCGTTTTCATTAACCAGAGCACTCGGAATCAAAGGTAAGAAACTACACTCGGTTATGTGATTATGTTGGGACTAAGAGTTCCCTATGCTTGTATGTGATGTCATAAGATGGTATTATTCCATGGGGACATATGATAAATGGCCTAAGAGTGCTGGAATCAACATTTGCACACAGGATGCAGCTTAGCCACTGGTAGCTGAGGTTAAGTACATAATTACTGAGCTCGGCCTAAGCGAGCCAGAGTCAATAGAATAATCAGAGGGTGCGGCCTAAGGGTGTCAACCTTGGATATTTTGTGATATGTTTCTCGTTGTTTAACTTATGATTGTGACAAGTTTGTTGTCTGGATGACTGATTATTGGCTTGTAAATTGATATCTTTGATTATGTGAACAATATGACTTGTTGTATATCTGAGTGATGATTTTTAAAATATCTAACTGTTGATTATCATTTTTGCTCTGTATTATGGCTTTCTTACTGGGCCTTGGCTCACGGGTGCTACGTGGTGCAGGTAAAGGCAAGGGAAAGGTGGACCAGCCCTGAGTTGGAGAGCTCTGGGGCTGAATGTACATAGCCAGCTGATCGGCCTCCATGGCCGAGGGATGGTAAAGGGATAGGAGAACCTAAAATGTCTATTTTTCCCTTAGAGTTGCTAGTAGTTGTATATATCCTGTAATTTTTGTAAGCTACCCTTAAACTCTATTTCTTTTGAGATCCCATGTATGAAATGTTTATTTAAATGTAATGTATCTTTTATGACCAAAATATTTTAACCCTAGTTCAATTATAGTTTCAGTAACACGCTTCTAACTAAATGACTTTATTAGCAAGTCTTGCACCTTTATATACACACAGTGTAACAGCCTTGGTTATCCAGGGTGTTACAGCCAATCTCCAGGTCATGGATGTCTCCAAGCGAGGCAACGTCCCAAGGTCTGTTCTCAAGGCGAGGATGTCTCAGTATGAGACCACGTCCCGAGAGGCGCTTCTTACTCACCAATCTCCCTCTCTATGTTTTGGTCCTCAGACCCAGAGTGGCTACTAGGTGTTTGTCACTGTGGGCATGGGCCACCAGGAGATTGTCTGACAACTTTTGGTGAGCCTCGATTAGTGGTGTCAAGTTCGTACACTCGATAATTGGCATTTCCAACAACGCCGCCTGACATGGGCAAATGCGAGCTGCACCCTGACAGTCATAGATATGTTCCCCATAAAGTTTGTGCGTGGCTTTCTGCAATTGGGCACTGTAATGTCCCAAAATTCCTAATAAGGCTTAGTGCCTTGATTATGGGGCTCGAAGGGCAATATTGGAATATTATGTGAATTAATTTCATATTGATGTGATTATGTGAATTGCATGGGTTATATTATTATATAGCTGACTATGCATGTTTAGGTGTATTAAATGTGCGAAACAGGCCCGCCTTTATTTAAAGGGGCATATTTGTAACTTTGACACATTGAGGGTCTAATTGTAATGATATGATATTATGTGATTGGGACCACATTATTATGTGGATATATTTGAGATATGCAGCAGGAGTCGGTCCTTTCGAGCAAGGTAGCAGTTTAGTCACAATGGGGGATTTACACCCAGCTCGGGGTTAGCTTGCATGCAGGTGACCCTAGTTCGATCCCTGGCAACAGCTCCAAAAACTTGTTGTGGATATTTTTAACTATGCAAGTGCACGCAATAGTAACAAGTAATAAATCAGTAAGTAAAGTATTGTTCCCACAAGGATTGTTATTAATTACCAAAACTAATTTTTTTATAGAAATTGATTGACGATTAATAGATTCTGAATCTAATAAACTGAACACTAAAACAATAAGATAGAACAAAGGATAACTCAAATTAACTATTGATTCAAAGGTTTGAGAATTAGGGTTATTAACTTCATCAACTATCCACCTATGTTTCTCTAATGCGAATTTAAGAACTCTTATTTCTATTGTGATAGCAGATTACAATTATAGATTATATTCTTACCAGGACTTTTAATTCTCTACAATAAGCAATCTCCTACATCTATGTGGTAAACTAACATATTGTAGGCATTAAACACATAATCCCTAAGCTACACAGATCATATAGGTACTCTCATCAAATATAAATCTAGGATTATTTTACTATAGCATAATTATCCTTCACTTCTCAAATCTCAAATTAAAATCATCTAAATTTTGCAATTAGTGGCCAATTAATCACAAGAAATAAGCAGAAGACAAATAATTCACAATATTAATAGGAAAATCATAAAAACTTCATTAAATACTCATAAGGTTTCAAGAGAATCCATTAACACCCTAAATGAAAAATTAGTTCATGCTGAACATAATAAAATCCATAGAATCAAATATCAACATGACTAATCAAGAAAGTAAAAGCAAATGATGAAAAAGAATGATAGACTAGTTGATCTTCAAGCCTATGCATCCTCATTGTGCTCATTGAGTCTCCTCCTTAGGGTTGTTTTTTTTTTTCCAGAAATCATCATAATGATGATTAAATAGTAATATGTGCATTGGATGTGAAATCTTGCTTTTTCCCTTGCGTAAAATGGCCTATTATGTGAATTAACCACTTTGGCACCGCGACTATATAATGAGGTACCGCGACCCATGTCCAAAATCTGGAATGCACCTTGTCTCTGTTTGCTCAAGCATCGCGGCTCTAATAATTATGTGCCGCACCTCAAATTCCCCAGGAAATAGCGTCGCAGCACTCAAAGGCAGCATCGCGGCCCTATACTTCTTGATGGTTCGACCACTCTGTATAATCACATCGTCGAGGCTCAAATGTCTTTTTTCAATAATTTCCATGTTTTTGAAGCCAAACGAGGTCATTTAGCACATACTTCCCATAAATCTGAAATTTCATGAAACACAGGCAACAAAACGTCATACTGCACAAAAATTACTAACTAAACCTCAAAAATTAAATAAAATAACCCTTTAAAATACTAGAAAAACTACTCTATCATTTAGCCAAGGGGTATTTCGGTAATTCAGTGAGTTACTGGGACTCGCGAGATTATTAGTCATATTTTGGGAGAATTAGTGATATTTCAGGTTTAGCGGAATAACTAGGAATTTTAAGTGTAATGAGAGATCGAGGTGCAAATGACAGTTTTGCCCTTAGTGGGCCCTGAGAGAGAGATTTGGCCTTAGGGGCACTTTGATCTTTTTGGACCCTAAGGCTAATTTGGCAGCTGAGTTTATCAACTTAGGGGATAAGAAAAACATAGGAAACACAAAACAGATTCGCTCTCTCTCCCTTTCACATTTACTCTCTCTCTCTCTCTCTCTCTCTCTCTCTCTCTCTCTCTCTCTCTCTCTCTCTCTCTCTCTATGTTTGGAAGGGATTTTTGATCTTAAAGCTTAGAAGCAAGCTAACTAGGGATTTGAAGTGGGTCTAAGCAGAATTGAGAAGCTTGTGAGTTTGGTTTTCATCATGGAAAAATGTTTATAGTTGAGGTAATTCAGTTCAATGACTTTCGGTTTGGTTTTTGTTAGAGTTTCGAAGTTTATTGTATTTTGGATGTTCACTTGAGTTTTAGAGTTGTTTACTGTGTGTCTGAGCTATTGGGTCCATTATGAGGGTCGAAACATTTGAAAACCATGTGTTTGGGATTGTTTTTTGGAGGATTGGCAATTCTAAAAATTGTTGGTTTTCTGAGTTTGCCATATCGCGCTGGGGCTCTGTTCTTTGGCGTCGCAGCCTTTATGGATTCAAAGGGAAAAACAGGGGCCTCGAACCACCTTGGCGCCTCAGAACCAGATAGGTTACGCCACGGCCCGTGCCCTATGGTATTGGACTCGAGGCTCTCTAACTTGTTGTGTCGCGGTTCTTTTGGGGCGTGTCGTGGCTCAAATAGGGAAAATGAGGAAAATTGGGTTTCAGGAACTGGGAACCCAAACCTAAGGGCTCGGGAATGATTCTACTACCCAGGTTAGTAGAATGTAAGGCCACATAGGCTAGGACTTGGTCTGGAAGCCTTTATTAGTTCATTTCCTGAAAGTTATTCATTGTTATAGTTGTGACTAGGGTGAACCGTCAGGCTCGAGAGAAAAGGTGATAAGTGAATTTTATATTCACTTATTAGTGTCATTTTATATCTAATTTGTAGGTGTCTAGGTTGTTTTGTTTGGTTTTATGCTTGTGTTGTGTAGGTGTAGGGTCCAAGGAGAAGTGGTGCGATGTTCGTACAAAACGGGAGTGAAAGGAGAAAAAATGAAAAAATTATGAAATCTGTAACCCCTTATTCTAGCGCTGCACACCTGTCCTGAAGAATTAGTATCTCAGGAATTCGCCCAGGCACTGCAGCGCCACCATCAGGGGACGCATCGCAATTTCTGACTTGAATTAGGGATACAGTGCCATCATCAGGGGCTACAACGCCTGACTGTTACAGAGAGCATGTATTTGGCCTTCCAGTAGCGCAACAACGCCTGTTCGAGGGGAAACAATGCCTGGATCCATACGAAAAATTTAAGTGATGGATTTTGAAGGGAAAAAGAGGTATTTTTGAGGGGTTATAGAAGGAAAAACATAATTAGGGTTCTAATTACGTTTTGGAGGAGATTAGACCTTGAATTACATGCTTGGAAAGGAGAACAGAGGCTAGAATTCATCAACATCATCTTCATTACATCTAGTTTCTTTCTTCCTCTTTTTATTTTAGTTTTTAATTATGAACAACCACATTGCTATTGTGTTTAATTTTGTAATGGAGAACAAAACTCCTTTTGTGCTAGAGTATTAGATGGGTCTATTTGGATTATTGAATTAAGGTTTCTATTATTATCTTTATGAAGTTCTTTTTTTTTGTTCATATCTTCTTGATTTAATTTTCTCATATTAATGTTTGGCCATCATTATTGTGAATTGATATCTAGGGTTAATGCTTGAGAGAGATAAACTTAGATTGGACATAGGAAGATTTGACATAGAGCGATTGTGAGATTGAGAGATTCCTTGAACTCTAGGAACTTGACTTAAAAGAATTGTTTGCTTAATGACTTCTTGATTTATTAATAGCGAATAGAAATATCATATTGATTAATTGAGATTAATTACATATATGCTTGAGAGAGAGATGCATTGCATTACAATTCTGGAGATTACAAATGAATAGAACTAATTAGGATAATAAAGAAACCATGGTTCATAATTAAGATAGTGAAATCATTACTCTAGTACATTTATCATTCATCTAATCAATTTCCAAGATTATTAGTTTCCATTATTTTGTTATTTCATTTTCTTTATTTTCTTGTTTGAGTTATTTGCTGAATTTTCTAATTAAAATTATAGACTTAAAAAGGTATAGTAATTGGTGAAATTAAATATTTAATCCCTGTGGGTTTGACATCTTTTAAATTAAACTATATTGCAATACATCGTACACTTGCGGTAGAAAAATCTGTATCAGGTTTTTGGCGCCGTTGCTGAGGATTAAAATTAATTTTACTAATATTGAAACTTTAAGTGTTGATTTTAAATTAGATTTTAATTTGTTTTGTTACTAACATTATAGATTGTGCATGTATTCTCAGTCTATGCGAAGGAATATGAGTTCTACACCTGTTGAGCCTCTGAATCCTGAAATGGAGCACACACTCTGTCAGTTGAGAACTAAGAAAAGGACTGAAGAGCTTAATATGGACAACAATGGGGTGAACAACAACGGTGACAATGGCATTAATATGGACCATGCTCGAGGGTCGTCAAATACTTTTTACTCAGGACCTGAGGTAAGAAAACTACTCCTAGTCTATGTTTAGGGCTCGACTTAGTTATAGTACAGGCTTTTTACTAAGCTAAGAATGTTTTATTAAACATGTTAATTTCTCTATGTTTACCTGTGTTAAATGATAGCTACTTATCTAAATATCTGATTGGGAAGCTCGACTTATAAATCGAGGATTCATCTGTGTTATTTGATGAAAAGCCTAGCTTAATAGTCAAGGATATACGTATACTTGTTATAAAAGACTCGACTTATCAGTCGAAGTTTAAACAGCTCGACTTATCAATCAAAGGTTAAAAGACTCGACTTATCAGTCGAAGGTTAAAAGACTTGAGTTATCAATCGAAGGTTAAAAGACTCAACTTATCAGTCGAAGGTTAGAAGACTTGATTTATCAGTCGAAGTTAAAAGATTCAACTTATAAGTCGAACATTAAGAGTCTCGATTTATCAGTCGAAGGTTAAAAGACTTGACTCATCATTTGAAGGTTAAAATACTCGACTTATCAATCGAAGGTTTAAAGACTCGACTTATCAGTCAAAGGTTAGAAGACTCAACTTATCAATTGAAGGCTCAAAGACTCGACTTATCAGTCGAGAGCAGCGATAGCATGCCAGACACCAACCGATGTGGTTGAATTAACCAGGAAGCGAGATTTACACTTGAACATCCCTAAGGTTGTCTGAAATGTAAAGAATGAGACCCGCTTGGCCAGCTCTAAGGCTGGTTGTATTGGGAATTTGGGCAATAGGTCCTGGTGTGACTCTATAGTCATTTATTTGGATTGATTGCATGCATGAGTAGGGTTATTATAGCTAAGCATCCTAATTATGACTCTTTTATCTAATAATGTACTGCTTATAAGCATGATTATGTTTTCTTGCTGAGCCTTAGCTCACGGGTGCTAAATGGTGCAAGTGAAGGAAAGGAAAAGTTGGACCAGCCATGAGTTCGATAGCTTCATGGGCAGAGTGTACATATGCAGCCTGCTCATCTGCCATAGCCAATGTTATCAGATGGAACTAGGGTTGGACCCTGATTTTCAACCTAGGTTGGCTTTTGTATACATTTTTGGGTAGGTAACCGTTTTAAAATATGTTGGGTTCCCATGTTTTGAAGTTGAACTCTTTTAATGAAATGGTTGACTTCTGACTAAATTTTTTAGTACCTAAACTTGTGGTTAGTTTCAAATGCATGGTTTAAGTTCAATGACTTGTTTAGCGAGTTAAGAATTATTTAAAATACACAGTGTAACGGTCCTTGATTAGGAGGATGTTACAACTTGGTATCAAAGCAGTTTAGCTTTAAAGATTCCTAAAGATGGGCTGGGCATGTATTCTCGCCGCTGAAGTCAAGCTCGACTCAAGGTTTGGTAACTATTTATGTTAATCTATGTTTAATTTCCTATTTGAGACATGAATGTCTTATTTGCATGCTTCATTAGGAAGCATGAGTTATACTGATAGGGTCTGGCCCTTGACTGTTATGTGGATGATAAAGAGTGTGCTTATTAGCACTATTATTGCTATGATTATTGAAGAATATGCTTATTAGAACCTTGATTGAGCATGAATATGGACTGACTTGCTTATTAGCATGAATGTTGTATGTGAAAGTTACTGAACTGCTTATTATCATTATTATTGCATGTGTAAGCTTAATTGTTTGGCTTGGACCGTGGAGTGGTTCTGGGCAAAGTTATTTTTGTTTGATGTGCCGAGTCAATGATTGAAGATAGATTTGGAAGTATGCTTCCAGGGCAATCAAATGAACCAGTCGGTGCTTGAAGTCAGGTTAGAGACAACGACCATGGTCAGAACCCTCCGCCAGCTCCTTAGAACTGGCAGCAGGTGCTTGCGGATATGCAAGCTAGGATACGGAGGCAGGAAGAAGAGATCCGCCTATTAAGACAGTAGCAGGTTCCAATAGAGAACGTTGCACCAGTTATGCCACTTGTTGTGGCGCCAGGATTACAGCAACAGTCAAGGGCTGAAGACTAGTGGGAGCCTCTATATGAACACTTCAAGAAATAGCAGTCTCCTGCCTTTGAGGGAGGGCCAGATCCCCTATGAGTTGAGCAGTGGATGGGTATGACCACCTCCATCCTGGAATTTATGGGGGTGGCAGGTAATAATAGAGTGGCCTATGCCACATGTATGTTTCGAGAGGACGCTCGAATCTGGTGGGAAGAGGTATCTCGAACCAATGATATAAAGACTTTGAGCAGGGAAGAATTCAAAGAATATTTCAATGAGAAATACTATAATGATATAGTCAGACCTGCAAAGGCTGATGATCAGTAATCTGGTCCAAGGCTCCATGACTGTTACAGACCACGCCATGGAATTTGATAAGTTGGTCAACTTCGCTGCAGACTTGGTGCCAACTCATGTGATAAGAAAAGAGAGATTTGTTCGAGGGCTAAAACTTATGACAGCCCGGGATGTTAAAATTACTTCATTACCTAGAGTGACAACTCATGCTTAGGTAATGGAGAAGTCCTCACTGCTGAGGGCGGTGAAAACAAGATTTGGCATGAGAACGCGGCTAGAAGAGACACCAGGAGGGTGGGACCTCCCTTTATTGGAGCTGGTAGGGGCAGAGACCCTAATGACCAAAAGAGGAAGACCCAGATACCATTATAGTTCCATGCCTGGATAAAAGGCCATGGAGTATACTGGTTGGTCATTAGGGCGGCAATGAGAGTTGGAGGACTTATCCAGAATGTGCTAGATGTAGGAGACGTCATCTAGGAGAGTGTCAGGCGAAGGCCTCCTTTTTATGTGGTACAGTTGGCCATCTTAAGATAGATTGCCCAAGGGTGAAGAAGCAAGAACCAAAGAAGGTGGAAAGCTTGGCTCTAGCTTGAGTGTTGGCATTGACATAGTCAGAGGCTAAGGCTCGACCCTCAGTAGTGACAAGTCAGCTTTCTAGTGCTGGCGCTTTTTATTCTGTTTTGAATGATTCTAGGGCTACACATTCTTTTGTATCTAGTAGAGTGATTGATAGGTTGTGTAGACCATGTGAATACTATGCGAAGGATTTAGGACTTTATTGCCTACTGGGGATCTAGTAGTCTCTAGGAGATGGGTCAGATCATTATCGGTGGAAGTAGACAGCAGAGAGTTGTCAGTAGATCTCATTGAGCTGGTCATGGAAGACTTTGATATGATATTGGGTATGGATTGGCTAGCCAAGTATGGGGTAACCATAGATTGTAAGAAAAAGATGGTAACTTTTGAATCTGAGGGCGTGGACCCATTTGTATTTGTGGGAATTGTGCACGGACCCCATATTCCTATGATATCAACGTTGAGAGCTAAAGACCAATTGTGAGGTGGTTGCAAGGAATTCCTAGCTAGTGTAGTAGATACCATTAAGGTTGTGCTAGTTGGATCCAAGGAAACCATGTTAGTTTGTGAGTTTCTGGATGTATTCCAAGAATTGTTACCAGGGTTACTGCCCCATAGAGAGATAGAATGTTTCATTGAATTGGCATCTGAGATAGAGCCAGTACTTAGAGCACCATACAGGATGGCTCCAGCAGAGTTAAGGAATTGAAGGTTCAGTTAAAGGAGTTGCTGGACTTGGGTTTTATTAGGCCCAGTTTTTCAGCATGAGGTGTGCCAGTCTTATTTGTGAAGAAGTAAGATGACTCTCTAAGGATGTGTATTGATTACAGAGAGCTGGACAAGCTGACTATCAAGAACAGGTATCAACTGCCAAGGATCGATGATTTTTTTTTTATCAACTACAAGGTAAGACTGTATTTTTGAAGATTGATCTTCGATCTGGTTGTCACCGGCAAAGGATCAAATATGAGGACATTCCGAAGACGGCCTTTCATACCAAGTATGGACATTATGAGTTCTAAGTCATGCCGTTTGGATTGACTAATGCCCCCAGTAACTTTCATGGACCTAATGAACATGATGTTCAAGGATTACTTAGAAAGGTTTGTGATAGTCTTCATTGACGATGACATTCTGGTGTATTCTCAGTCGGAGTTAGAGCATGAGCAGCATCTCTGGTTGGTATTACAGTGGTTAAGGGAGCACAGATTGTATGCAAGGTTCCAGAAGTGTGAGTTCTGGTTATCTCAGGTGACGTTCTTCGGTCACATAGTCAGAAGAGATGGAATTATGGTGGATCCGGCCAAGATCGAGGCGGTCACGGATTGGCCAAGGCCAAGGAGTGCTTCAGAGATTCGAAGTTTCCTTGGATTGGTAGGATATTATCGACGTTTTGTGGAAGGGTTCTCAATCTGAGAGGACGATACAAATATTAGAGGACATGCTTTGAGCAAGTGTGTTGGACTTTGAAGGGCCTTGGACTAAATATTTTCCATTGATTTAGTTTTTCTACAACAACAGCTACCAGTTGACTGTTGGAGTGGATCCTTATGAGATCATGTATGGTAGGAAATGCAGATCACCCATCCATTGAGATAAAATGGGTGAAAGGAAATTTATGGGTCCTAAAGCAGTTCAGAGGACCAATGAGGCTATTGAGAAGAGTAGTGCTCGAATGCTCGCTTCTCAGAGTAGACAGAAGAGCTACGTTGATCCCAAGCATAGAGATATAGAGTTCCAGTGTGGAGACTATGTTTTCCTCTGTGTTTAACCATTGAGAGGGGTGAAGCGATTTGGAAAGAAGTGCAAGTTGAGCCCTAGGTTCGTGGGACCCTTTGAGATCTTGGAAAAGATTGCTCAGGTAGCCTATAGGTTGGCTTTATCCCCCCCCCCCCCCCCCCCTCCCCCCATCACTTTCAGGGATTCATAATGTATTTCATATTTCGATGCTTCAGAAATATGAGTCAGATGTAATTGATGTATTGAGTTATGAGGATCTGGAATTATAGATCGATTTTTCTATTAAGGAGCAACCGGTTCAACTCTTGGATAGAAAGGACAAAGTACTGAGGAACAAAACCATACGCTTGATTAAGGTATTATGGAGGAACATCAAGGTCGAGGAAGCGACCTAGGAATTAGAGTCAGATATGCAGGATCAGTATCCCGAGTTGTTCAGGTAAATTTCGAGGGAAAATTTTCTATAAGGAAGGGATAGTTGTAACGTCCCAAAATTCCTAATAAGGCTTAGTGCCTTGATTAGAATATCTGGGTCCTAAAGAAGTTCAGAGGACCAATGAGGCTATTGAGAAGAGTAGTGCTCGAATGCTCGCTTCTCAGAGTAGACAGAAGAGCTACGTTGTTCCCAAGCATAGAGATATAGAGTTCCAGTGTGGAGACTATGTTTTCCTCCGTGTTTAACCATTGAGAGGGGTGAAGCGGTTTGGAAAGAAGTGCAAGTTGAGCCCTAAGTTTGTGGGACCCTTTGAGATCCTGGAAAAGAGGAGAGCAATATTGGAATATTATGTGAATTAATTGGATATTGATGTGATTATGTGAATTGCAGGGTTATATTATTATATAACTTACGATGCATGTTTAGGTGTATTAAATGTGCGAAACAGACCCGCTTTTATTTAAAGGGGCATATTCGTAACTTTGACCTGTTGAGGATCTAATTGTAATTATATGATATTATGTGACTGGGACTACATTATTATGTGGATATATTTGAGATATTCTGTAGGAGTCGGTCCTTTTGAGCAAGATAGTTGTGAAGTCACAACGAGGGATTTATACCAGGCTCGGGGTGAGCCAATGGGTATTTCAGTAATTTGGTGAGTTACTGGGACTCACGAGAGTATGAGTCATATTTTGGGAGAATTAGTGATATTCCGGGTTCAACAGAATTGACTGGGAATTTTAAGTGTGATGAGGGATGGAGGTGCAAATGACGGTTTTTCCCTTAGTGGACCTTGAGAGAGAGAGATTTGGCCTTAGGGGCACTTTGGCCTTTTTGGACCCTTAGGCTAATTTGGCAGTTGAGTTTATCAACTCAGGGGATTAGAAAAATAGAGGAAACACAAAATAGAGTCTCTCTCTCTCTCTCTCTCTCTCTCACTCACGTTTACTCTCTCTCTAAGCTTGGAAGGGATTTTTTATCTTAAAGCTTGGAAGAAAACTAACTAGGGATTTGAAGTGGCTCTAAGCAGAATTGGGAAGCTTGTGACCTTGGTAATCATCGAGGAAAAGCGTTTTCAGTGAAGGTAATTCAATTCAATGAGTTTCGGTTTGGTTTTGTGTTTAGAGTTTTGAAGTTTATTGAATTTTGGATGTTCACTTGAGTTTTAGAGTTGTTTACTATGTTTCTGAGCTGTTTGGACCATTATGATGGTCGAAGTAGGTAAAAATCATGTGTTCGGGAAAGTTTTTGTACGGTTGGCAATTCTAAAAATCGTTGGTTTTCTAAGTTCTCCATGTCGTGCCACGGCTCTATTCTTGGGCATCACAACCCTTATGAACTTAGAGAGACAAGCAGGTGCCTCGAACCGCCCTGGCGCCGCGGTGCCGGGTGGGTTGCGCTGCGGCGTATGCCATATGCTTTTGGACTCGAGGCTCTCTGACTTGTTGCGCTGCGGCTCAAATGGGGGAAATGAGGAAAATTGGGTTTTGGGAGCTGGGAACCCAAACCTAAGGGCTCGGAAATGATTCTACTACCCAGGTTAGTAAAAGTCAAGGACCTGGAGGCTAGGACTTGGTTAGTAAGCCTTTATTAGTTCATTTCCTGATAGTTATTCATTGTTATGGTTGTGAATATGGTGAATCCTTAGGCTCGGGAGGAAAGGACCATGCTCGGGGGTTGTCAAATACTTTTTACTTAGGACTAGAGATAAGAAAACTGCACCTGGTCTGTGTTTAGGGCTCGACCCAGTTATAGTACAGGATTTTTATTATGTTGAGAATGTTTTATTAAACATGTTAGTTGCGCTGTGTTTACCTATGTTAAATAATAGCTGTTTATCTAGTTATCGGATTGGGAAGCTCGACTTATAAGTTAAGGATTCATTTGCGTGTATCTGATGAAAAGCTTAGGTTAATAGTCAAGGACATACCTGTTATAAAAGACTCAACTTATCATTCGAAGGTTAAAAGACTCGACTTATCAGTCGAAGGTTAGAAGACTCGACTTATCAGTCGAAGGTTAAAATACTCGAATTATGAGTCGGAGGTTAAAAGACTCAACTTATCAGTCAAAGGATAAAAGACACGACTTAATAGCCAAAGATTAGAAGACTCAACTTATTAGTTGAAGGCTAAAAAACTCGACTTATCAGTTGAGAGCAGCGATAGCGTGCCAGGCACCGACCGATGTGGTTGAATTAACCAGGAAGTGAGTTTACGCTTGAACGTCCTTAAGTCCGTCTGAAATGTTAATCATCAAACCCGCTTGACTAACTCTAAGGCTGGTTGTATTGGGGAATTTGGGCAATAGGTCCTGGTGTGACTATAGTCACTTGTATGGATTGATTGCATGGATGAGTAGGTTTATTACTCCTAGGCATGCTAATTATGAATCTGTGATTTGACAATGTACTCCTTATAAGCATGATTATGTTTTCTTGCTGAGCCTCGGCTCATGGGTGCTAAATGGTGCAGGTAAAGGAAAGGAAAAGATGGACCAGCCATGAGTTGGAGAGCTTGAGGGGCAGAGTATACATATTGTGCTTGCTTGTCTGCCACAACCAAGGTTATCAGTTTGACCTTGATTTTGCAACCTATGTCAGCTTTTGTTTACATTTTTGGGTTGGTAACCGTTTTAAACTATGTTGGGGTCCCATGTATTGAAGTCTTTTAATGAAATGGTTGACAAAAATCAGCACATAACAAAAATATAACAAGAGCATCATATCATATAAGGTACAAGCACTTTATAGGCTAGGCTAGGCGCAACTTGACACAAGTAGTAATTGTGACTGAGATGACACAACACGATCAGTGATTGTGTCTAGGTCGTCATAATATGAATATTAATTATGTTTGGGTCGGCGCAATGGGTAGATGAACTGCGACTAAATGTGCAAGGCGCTCTTAAATGTTACCCACAATGGCTTGCTTAGTTCAACTTAAATAACTCCCAGCAACGCTAGTCCGCTCAAATATCCTTTCTCTTGCCTCAATTGCCTGCACCATAACCACACATAAGAGCAATATTTCTACTCAATATTTTTATGAACAAAATGATGACACAAGTAGACTGTAAATAATCAATTTTGGAGTCAGAATAAGAGATCTCTCTGAAAGTTGGCCGGATTATGTTGTCAGAATAAGAGATCACTATAAATAATCAATTTTGGAGTCAGAAGGAAAATTCGTAAGAAACAAGTTTACACTACTAACCTTCTTTTGCCAATTAGTGAAGGATGTTATGAATGCATACAAAAGAGATTGAGTGGTAGAACCAGCCAATATTCCAATCCAAAGCCCTATTCCTCTTAAGTGTAACATAAAACACAACACCAAAGCAAGTGGAAGTCCCACCAAATAGTATGCTCCAAGATTGACATAAGCTGCTAAACGTTGCCATCCAGTTCCTCTAGCAACCCCTATTTGGAAATGGGAAAATATTAAAAATAAAATAGGCCTAAATGTAAACTCAGTGAACGTTAAGATAGGCAACAGAACAGAGAAAACAGATTGCAGGCTGTCCATGAGAACTGAGAGAGAAAGCAGTGGAGCTATCTGGGCAACATAATCCACAATCTTCTTCTCATTGCTGTAAGCATTTCCCAAAACAGAACGACAACAGAAGAGAATTATGCTCACTGAAATGGCCTCTACTACTGCAATAATTGTTGCTGCAATGACAGCTGCTCGAGCCCCTTGTGGATTCCCAGCTCCGAGCTCATTCAAAATACGAGTGCTACAAAATATTATGTACAATTTAGAAATGAAAGTGTATAACAAAATAGTTTTGATAAATAGAGTAGTTGGAGCAAACCTTACTGCTGCACCAACACCATAAGGTATGAAATAGTGCAATGATGTTGTTGAGAGGCTGCTCGTGAACATTTTTGTTAGGAATTAGAAACAACAACAGGTTTAAGATACCATACTCATTGAGAGTTGAAGATAATGAATCATACCAAATAGAAAGAACTGATGTTTCAAGTTTTGAATTTGGTAGAAGGCCCGAAAGCAAGATAAGTATCTCAAATGACCACCACTCAAGGCTATCAAAAGATAAATATTGACATGAAAAAGTCCCATGTTATAAAGTTGTAGGTCAAATTTAAAAATGAAACAACATAGCACAACTGATCTGTATGTAGGAAATTAGAGAAGTACCAGGACATAACGGCTGAGGGGAGACCGAACCGGAAAAACTCTGGAATGCTTAGAAATACATCAAGCGAAAATGAAACTCGGGTTTTTTCACAGGCAGGAGAATACTTGATGTATATCACAAGAAATATTACAGTCAACCAATATGAGAAACAAATGGATAATGCTGCTCCAGTAGTTCCTAGTTCGAACTTATATACCAAAGCCCAACAAAGAGGAACGTGGAAACATAGAGTGGCACATGAGCTTAAGAGCATTGGAAGAATCAACCCTTGAGTTATAAAATAGCGTATCAATGATTGGAGTACAGCATAGGCAAGCAGTGCAGGGATTAGAAAAATTGAGTATTTTCCAGCTTCACTGCAAACTAAAGGATCCTGACCAATAAATATCAGAATCTTTTCCACAAACATCCAAAGAAGAGATACTGGAATACATACCAAAATAAGAGAAATAATAGAGCAGTAAGTATAGGTGCCCAGTTTTTTGTATTGCTCTGCTCCATATGCTTGCCCACATAAAGTCTCCAATCCACCAGCCATTCCAAACTGAGTGAATTGAATTAAATTTAAGAAAAAAATGAAGATTAAAATTATGCTAAACAACTAAAAATCAGTGAAGTATGCCTTGTTTGGATTCACTTTCATTCTCTGTAAGCTATTGATTATAAATAAATAAGTGACATGGATGATTGAGATTTATCAAACATCTTCAAGACAACTTGTCCTTCATTTCACTTTAGATACAAAAAACAGAAAACAGAAAACACAGTTCATCCCAGCAAACCCGTGCTAATAAAAACAATATTTTTTATAAGGTTTAGTTTTGACTTGTAGCGTAGTCTATTTTGAAACAAATTGCATGATTTCAAACATTCTGTTTCAGTTTCTTAATGTTTCGTGCATCTCGTACTATTGTTACTTGAATTATGGAAATTAAACTTGTTTTCTACTTGTGTACCCCAATGACAACTACAATGGATAACTTATTATCATTTTATAAATAATATATCTAGAAAAAAAAAACAATGCATATCAAAAGTTTTTTCGTTAAGAGAAAGTTTACAAGGAGACTAAAACCAGTGACGGCGGTGAAAGAGTTTGCAATGGCGACACCAGAAAGAGAAAGTTCGCCAAGATGGCCAGCCATCATAACGGACACAACCTGCAAGAGTTGCTGAGACACTGACACAACAACCATTGGCGCCGCTATGTAGCTGAGTTTCTTTAGCTCCTCCCCCAAGCCACAGCATTTTTTCTCTTCGCCCTTGGCTCCTGCCACTAGCAGCAATGCCTCTTCCATGACTGTATGTGTTTACAACCTTGGTCAAATGATGGTTGGTTTTCGACCATTTATGAAGGATCTAGTTTTAAAATAATTATATTTTATTTTAAGTACTACAGTTATTTAATATTAAAATTTATCACACTGGCTTATTCTATTGAAAAATTGAGTACAATAAGTTTCAATATATATGTATATTTTTGTTCGCCAAAAGGAAAAACAAATTTACACTACATCAAATTGGGATGGAGATCCTCCGTCTCAATTCCTTTGCCCTTCTCTTTCCATCCTATAAAACTAAACAATTCATCACATCCATTTGATTAAAACTTACAGTCACATTTTATTTTAGGATATTTACCGCAGTAATACAAAAAATTAGCTAATACTTGCACTTCTGTACCAATTCTATTTTATTTTAATTTATATATATATATTTTAAAATATCTAAATGAAAAAACTAAAAAAATAAAGAAATATGAAAAGAAAAAAAATATTACAAATAATTTATAAAAAAAAATTCAATTGGTATTAAGTGCAACAATTAGCAAAGAATTAATAATATTGTAAAAAAAAATGAAATTAATACTTACGTGCAATTCTTAACAAATATTGTTGGCAATAACGAAGACAAACATGCCAAGTGCAACATAAACAATAAAGAATAAAGAAATTTACTCGGTTTGCTAAAATTACCAACTCATAAAGAAAAATCTATTTCACTTCAAACTTCAATATTACACACTCAAACTCGCTCGGTCTCTCTCCCAAAACTCAATATATCATTTGCTTCTCATTCGTCTTCAAACTTACTCTCGCCACTCTACTTCAAAAGCCCACACTCACTTCTCTTCCAAATAAACTCACACACACACATAAATAATTCATTTATAGAGTTACAAAACTTGGGCAACAAGACAACTTGTCCAATCAGACACTCATTTTACACAAATTAGTAATTACTTAAAATTAAAATACTAGAAATAATAATTAATTTGAGTCAATACTCAACAATCTCCACCATGATTGAAATATTCTAAACTCATAACTCAAACCATCAATAAGTGTAAATATGCATTGAG
Organism: Humulus lupulus; assembly: GCF_963169125.1. Classification (NCBI taxonomy): domain Eukaryota; kingdom Viridiplantae; phylum Streptophyta; class Magnoliopsida; order Rosales; family Cannabaceae; genus Humulus; species Humulus lupulus. Next base: position 136,331,566 of record NC_084794.1, read on the forward strand.
TTCATACTCTCTTCGAACTTCACTTGAGCACTTGTCTTCGCATTCTTCAATGACTCACTTTTCTTATGAGTGTTGGCGTCTTCTTTCTTCGTACAAATTGTGACTGCAGTTTGAGTCTTCACCACTTTGTTGCATTCTTTCACTTTTACAATACTAGATGATGACATTTTGGGCCCGGTTGGTATGAGAAGTTCACAGTTTTCATTTACTAGAAAAGTTGAAGAGGGTAATCTGATAGTCTGCAAACTACGTTACTATGTTTGGTTGTGCACTGTAACGACCCGAATTTGCTAATCGGGCTTAGGGCCTTGATTAGTGTGCCTGGAGGGCAATAAATGATTTATTATGCTTTAATGTGTTAATGGGTGAATTAACGTGGATATATGATAGTGATGCATGTTTAGTGAGTTAAATGTGCATGTGGGCCTCGTCTGGATATTAGGGGCATGAATGTGATATATGTTGTATATATGTGAAATGTCTGTGCAGCACGATCCGAGACAGTCCTGGGGAGCGGTTAGCCAGAGAGTCACAACGGGGTTGAGATTCCAACTCAGGGCGAGTCGAGAGGTAATTTGGGTACTAGGAGTGTTATGGGATTATTGGGGCATGACAATAAATTTTTGGAGATATATTTTTGAGGATAGAATGTCTAGGCGGGAATATTGGGGAATTTTACCATTTTGCCCTCGGGGACGTTTTGGTACCCCGAGCCTTAAGGTAACCCTTTAGACTTAAGTCAAATAAAAAAAAAAAAAAAAGGAATTAATTAGAACCTTGTGGGAACCGACTAACACTTCCTTTCTTAGCTGAGATAGCTCTCATCTTCCTCACTCTTTCACTCTCTAAGATACACACAAGGAAAAACTAAGGGACTCAACTTGAAGGTCTAGGGGAATTCAGCTGTGAGATTATAGGAGTTTGAAGCTTAAGGCTAGAGGATCAACTACAGGGATTGAATTCAGCAAGGTAAGCTTTAATTATTGGGATTATGTTGAGAATTGCTACTGGTTTGCTAGAGTATGCATGCTAGTTAAGTTTGACTTGTTCTTGGGGTTTTAGTTGGATTTTTGTAGTAGACTTTGATGGATTCTGATGTTGTTACTGATTTGTTGCTGGGCTGAAGTATGTCTTCAATATCTGGGATAGATAGGTGAGTTTTGGTGAAGGTTGGCTTGATGAAAAGAGAGGAAATTGATGAAGAATTCTGGGTTCAGCGAGGAGCGCCGCGGCCCTAGGAGGGGTGCGCCGCGGCCCGTGTGCGCGCGCAGCCATGGGAGGCTGAGAAGGTTCATGCGCGCCGCAGCCCGCGTGGGGGTCAGTGTGTTGCTAGCTTCTAGTTTGAGGCTAGCCGCGGCTCTTGAGGGTGGGGTCGCGGCCCTTAGTGCCAGTGTGTATTTTTAAGGGTATTTAGGCTTAGGAATTCAATGGTTAAGGCTCGGGATGGATTTTATCACCCGGATTGATAGAATTCAAGGTTCCGGAGGTTAGGGTTGTGGCTTAAAGTTATTCATTGGATTAGAATTTGATGACTGAATATTGGTGATGTGTTGTGACTAGGGATTTTGACGAGGCTCTAGTTTGAGAACTGTGCTCGGGACATCGGTGCTCAGAAAGCTCGGAACTCAGGTAAGAGAACCCTTGTTCCCATAGAGCTTGTGTGCAGGGCTGGGCCCAATGTGTTTGAATGAACTGATATGCAGGGCTGAGCCCAGTGTGAATGAATGAATTAGTATGCAGAGCCGAGCCCAAAATGTTAGAACTGCGGGGCGTAGCCCTTTATCTAATTATGCTAGAATTCTATACTTTCTTGTTATGCTATGTGAATTTTGATGTGAATGGTCGGCGTGAGCTGCGAACGGTGAAGGGCCGAGAACGGCGTTGGGCACGTTGAGTGCAAGGTCGAGAACGGCATGGGGCCGGGAGCAGCACTGAGCACGTGGGGTGCCAGTTGCAAGGGCGGGTCCCAGTAGGATACCTGGGATATCCTCACGGCATGGTCCGTGAACCCAGGGCTTGGTAAATGCCTGGGATGGCTAGGCCGTATGTATTTAGCCATTGGTGGCATGTTTATGTGTTTGATATATGTGTTGCATATGTTATCTTCTTGTGGGTTCTCTTGCTGGGCTTCGGCTCACAGATTCTCTGTGGTGCAGGTAAAGGGTACAGAGGTGATCAACCAACCATGAGTATAGCAGGCGTGAGGCAACGTGTACATGTTTGGCCAGCCTGGCCGCCATGGCCAGAGGATTTTGGGAGATGCTTGTAGATAAACTCTAATTTTGTTGTCTAGTCGACTTGGTTTAATTAATATGTTGTAAACATTTCTAAACTATATTTTGGGATCCCATGTGTAAACCTTTTATGATTTTCTATGGAAGTTAATATTTCTAAGGTTTTTCCTCTGTTTACCGCTTAATTACATTATTTGATCTAAAACCTCGATTAGCGAGATGAAAGCACGTTTTTAAACTCACTTTGTAACGACTCTAAGGAGGTAGGGCGTTACAACTTGGTATCAGAGCGAGCCAAGGTTATTGGTTCTGGAGATTGACCGAACATGTACACACGCAGTCAGTGACAGGCTTAACTCAGGGTTGGTTGGTAAGATTGGTTAATATGTATGAATATGTATTTGAATGCCCTGTTTGCCTGCTTATCTTGTTTAGAGTATGATAAATGAGTTAACATATGCATGAGATACTGAGAGGGCTTGGCCCTTGACTATTGCATGATGAGATTGAAGTGTGCTGAATAGCATTGCTATTGCATGTGGATGAGTGTTGGGATAATGGTTTGCATACTGAGTGTGTGTGTTTAACTACCTAAATTGAATCTGTATGCGATATCTGTTTATTGGCCTGTAGGAGGCATAGTGAAGCATGAGTATATATAGTTGTGATATAATTGGGTAGCTGAATGTTTGGTATTGTGGATTTGGCTTAATACGCTTTATGTGTGTATGTATATTGTGATTTTTGGACTTGGATGTGGTTTGGTTCGGGGTGTGAACCTCAAGGTAGAGAAGTTTAGTCAGTAGAGGCGGATGAACTCAGATTGTTTGCATCCAGGATGGTTAAGTAGACCTGGCATTGTAATATAGGAAAGTTGCAGATAATAATTAGGGTTGGAATCTCCATCTACCCTGAAAGTTCGGAGATGTCCGCTAGAATGTGAGTAAATGGTATCGGCACGGTATTAGGATACAGACAGATAAAGAGTAGTAACTGGAAGGCTTGAGAGGCGTTAACCTCTGGTTGGAGAGGAAAGTTTGGGTTGTTTGGGAAATTGTTTGGTGTATGGATAAAGCTAACTTCACTCTTGGTTATATGGAGGTGAAGGGTTATAACTAAAGGATTGTGTTAGTTATTTGTGTGACAGGAGGACACTAGGAGGTGATGTTCAGGTTGAGATATTGGCATGATGGGTTGGAAATAACTCAAATGGGGATTTGGTAAAAGAAGTTATAGGAATGAGGAGATTAATAAATTTATGAGTTTGATTTGAAATGATAAGACAACGACAATCTGTGTTAGTGAGTGTTAGGGGTTGGATACCTCACTTTGGAAACTTATGCAAATGGTGGTGGTTGGAAATAATGACCCATGTAAGGATTAAATTCTGGAATGGTTCAGGGTGTTAAGGCCGCTCCAGTGTATTAGATCTTTGATGGTATTTGGGTGGCAGAGAGAGCCATGTTATTTGAGATCAGTGGAATGAGGTAAAAATAATGAGTGCTACTGGGCAAGGGATGTTTCGGTAGTGCTTCTATTGGTAACATTCGGTAAGGACGAATTCTCAGTTTTGAGGTAGAAGGACCCCAGGCAGTGTTAGGGCACCTAATTTGTGGTTGGAAAGGAGCGTGATTGAAAAGGCCATTATCAAGATGGTGATAAGAACCAGGGAGGTTATTTGGTATGTACCTGAGGGAGAGGATGCCACCTGAGGGGATGATGGGTGAGAGCATGGCCTCTAAATGAAATAATTCAGTATGTTAGTGTAACGCCCTACTACCTTAGAGCCGTTACTAAGTGAGTTTAAAACAGGAATTGTGCATTTAATAGACTCAAAGTGGTTTCTAAAACCAAAAGTGTGATTAAACCAGAGTTTAAGGCTGTATTCTTTTAAAATGTTTAACTTCACTGAAAGCGTTAAATATAAAACATCTGGGATCCCAAAATAAGGTTTACAAAATGTTTACAACACCAAAATAGATTTACACTTGATCAGCTATCAAAAGAATGGTTAAATACAGCCATATACAAAATGCCCCCAACCAAAGCAGTCGGGCAGGCCGAACATGTACGCGCCGCCCCCACGCTCTCCATACTCATGGCCGGTTGACTGACTCCTTGCTTTTACCTGCCACACGGAGCACCCGTGAGCCGAAGCCCAGCAAGGAAACCCAAATAACACATAACATATGCAAAACAAATAGCTGGCAATAATTCATTGACACATAGGAAAACCATCATAATAAACAAGTACGGCCATGCCGCTCCCAAGGCTTTACCAAAGCCTGGAGTTTCGGTTCTCACCGCGAGGATAACTCATGTATCCCTTGGGTCCCACCCTGAATATAAGCATCCCATGTGCTGTGTGTTACTTCGGCCCACGGCCGCCCCGGCCTATGCCGTACCCGGCCTCTGCCGTTCGTTTCATCATAATCACACATATAGTACATTCAAAATAAACATTCACACACATCACAGTTCATTTAAGGTTAAGCATTTGCACGTAATACAATCCGGGGCCACGCCCTACAATCACACAGTGGGGCCATGCCCTAAACTCGGGTGTTACGGTTTTCTTACCTGTATTCCGTGCTTTCCGATGCACCACGGTCACGAGCACGGTCCTCTTAGCACGAGCCTCTCCGAAATCCTAGTCACAACACACATAAAACACTTTTAATACTAACCAAACCCAAAACCACTTCCCGGGACCAATCCCGCACTCTCGGGACTCCCAAAATCCTAAAATAAGTCATTGGAAACATCCCCCGAACTCCTGGAGCAAAAGCTCAAAAATGGAATTTTGGTGTCCTGAAAAGTGGCCTAGCGCCGCGGCTCAGCCCTACAGGGCCGCGGCGCTAAAGCAAGTCAGAGAGCCCCTCGCCTGGAACCAGCCTCGCGCCGCGGCGCCCAAGAACAGGGCCGCGGCGCGCCCTTACGAACCCGAAAATCTGGGTTTTTCTCCTTCAAATCCTTCATCCAAAATACCTCCAAACCAACCCCAAACACATATCTCAACCCCAAACTCAATTCCACACTTCATATGAACAATCTAATAACCTATAGACACTTAGAAACAAGATCAAAACCTCAACACACCCAAGATCCAAACCTTTGATCCTCAAATTCAGTAACTCAAACAAAGCCCATGAAAATCCTAAGTCAAGCATTACATTCCTCAAATCAACACAGAAAAAAAACTTAAAGAAGCATAAGATCCTTACCTCAAGAGTAGAATCCACCCTAAAAGTTCCCTTGATCTCCTTCTAAGCTTCCCACTTCAGCCCCCTTCTACACCTCTTCTTCTTTCTTCTTCTTTGCCCTAGCCTTTCTCTCCTCTTCTTTTCCCTCTCTTCTAATTTTATCAAAGCCACAAGTGAACCCAAATGCCCAAACCGTACCCCCTAAATCCCAGCTGCAAAATGTCTATTTGCCTTGCCAAAAGACCAAATTACCCCTCCTTACTAATCCTTCTAAGCTAAACCTTCAAGGGTACTTAAGTCTTTACACTTTCATTTCAATTCTACCACTTCCTATCTTAAAACTTGTTACTCACAGCAGTTACAAATGGTTACCAAAATACCAATAACTAATCACTCATTCTCAACTCAACTTATAAGATTCCCGAAGTACCCCTAGGCTCCTCCCGAGCCGGGTACAACATCCCGTTGTGACTTTTAGACTAACTGGCTCACTAGGACCGTCTCGATGCGTGCATCCTGGTAAAAACATCACACTCACATGGCACAATTCACATAGTACAATTATCACAGATATGCCCTAACATGGCCAGATTACAATCATGCTCATTCTAAGACAATCAGGTCTACATGCATACTAATTCACATAGTCATGCATCTCAATTAATCAATTAATCACATAACGTGCAATAAATCGTAATCATGCATTAAGCTCATTAAAGTCACACACAAAATCCCATCATGCCCTCCGGGCATACTGTTCCAGGCCCTTAAGCCTAAACACTGAATTTGGGTCGTTACAAATATCCCCTCCTCATGAGAATTTCGTCCTCGAAATTTACCTGAACAACTCGGGATACCGCTCCCGCATATCTGATTCCAGTTCCCACGTCGCCTCTTCGACCTTGCTGTTCCTCCACAATACTTTGACCAAAGCGATGGTCTTGCTCCTCAAGACCTTGTCCTTCCTATCAAGGATCTGAACAGGCTTTTCTTCATATGATAAGTCCCGATCCAACTCCAAGTTCTCATAGCTCAACACATGAGTAGTGTTCGAAACATACTTCCGGAGCATGGATACATGAAACACGTCATGAACTCCTGATAAAGCTGGAGGCATTGCTAACCTGTAAGCCACCTCCCCAATTCGTTCTAGAACCTCAAATGGACCAACAAACCTGGGACTCAGCTTGCCCCGAACGCCAAATCGTTTTACTCCTCTCAGGGGTGAAACCCTGAGGAATACATGATCACCAACCTGAAATTCCACGCTCCTGCATTTCTGATCTGAATAACTCTTCTGGCGACTCTGGGAGGCGAGCATACGAGCCCTAATCTTCTCAAGTGCCTCATTGGTCCTCTGAACCATTTCAGGACCTAAATACCTTCTCTCACCTGCCTCATCCCAGTGAATCGGCGATCTGCACTTTCTTCCATACAGCATCTCATACGGAGCCACACCAATTGTCGCCTGATAACTATTGTTGTACGAGAACTCAATCAGAGGGAGATACCTACTCCAAGTTCCCTCAAAATCCAACACACAAGCTCGTAACATGTCCTCCAGTATCTGAATTGTCCTCTCAGACTGTCCATCCGTCTGAGGATGATAAGCGGTACTAAACCGAAGCTGCGTGCCCATAGCCTTCTGCAGGCTCTTCCAAAACTTGGAAGTGAAAGTGGGGTCTCTGTCGGATACTATCGACCTCGGAGCCCCATGAAGTCGAACAATCTCCTTAACATAAAGCTCTGCATACTGCTCCACAGTATAAGTCGTCTTCACAGGTAAGAAGTGGGCGGACTTCGTATACCTGTCCACAATCACCCATACCGAGTCATGCTGACCCACGGTCTTTGGCAATCCTACCACAAAGTCCATGGCAATGTCTTCCCATTTCCACTCGGGAATCCCAAGAGGCTGTAATAATCCTGCTGGCCTCTGGTGTTCTGCCTTAATCTGCTGACAGGTTAGGCATCTAGCCACATAATCCACCACATCCCTCTTCATGCCTGACCACCAATACAAAACCTTCAGGTCATGGTACATCTTCGTAGAACCTGGGTGTAAAGAGTAGGGAGTGGTATGAGACTCGTCCAGAATCTCTCGCCGAATGTCTAGATCAATCGGAACACAAATCCGTCCTTTGTACTTCAACAAACCCATTTCAGAAATAGAGAAGTCCTTAGCTGCTCCCGATAGGACATTCTCTCTACGTTCAACTAACTGAGGGTCCTTTCCCTGTGCTTCCTTAATCCTCTCGAGGAGCGTTGACTGAAGAGTAATGTTGGCTAACCTACCAACCACTAGCTCTATACCTACTCTGGTCATCTCTCCTGCTAGTCTGTCAGATATCTGCCTCGAACTATACAACTGTCCTGGGCCCCTCCGGCTCAATGCATCAGCCACCACATTAGCCTTCCCAGGATGGTATAGGATATCACAATCATAATCCTTTACCAGCTCTAGCCACCGTCTCTGGCGCATGTTCAAGTCCTTCTGGGTAAAGAAATACTTTAGACTCTTGTGATCAGTGTATATCTCGCACCTCTCTCCATACAGATAGTGTCTCCAAACCTTAAGTGCGAATACCACTGCAGCTAATTTCAGGTCATGCGTGGGATATCTCTGCTCGTACTCCTTTAATTGCCTTGATGCGTACGCTATCACTTTCCCAGCCTGCATCAACACGCATCCCAGACCCTGTCTGGAAGCGTCACAGTAGACCACAAACTTCTCATTATCTGTTGGCAAGCTCAGCACTGGTGCAGTAATCAACCGCCGCTTCAGCTCTTTGAAGCTATTCTCGCATCGATCTGTCCACACAAACTTGGTCTTCTTCCTTGTCAATTCTGTCAACGGAGTAGCAATTCTGGAGAACCCCTCTACAAACCGCCGGTAGTAGCCTGCTAGTCCAAGGAAACTTCTAACTTCAGGAACACTGCTGGGTCTAGGCCAATCTCTCACTGCTTCCGTCTTGCTTGGGTCGACCAGTAACCCATCCTTACTGATAATATGGCCTAGAAATGACACTTGCGATAACCAGAACTCGCATTTGCTAAACTTAGCATATAACTTATGCTCTCTTAACCGATGCAACACCAGGCGCAGATGATTCTCATGCTCTGACTCTGACTGGGAGTATACTAGGATATCATCAATAAACACAATCACGAACTTATCCAAGTAATCCTTAAAGATTCTGTTCATCAAATCCATAAACGCCGCTGGGGCATTGGTTAATCCAAAGGACATAACCAGAAATTCATAATGCCCATACCGTGTCCGAAATGCAGTCTTTGGTATGTCCTCTTCTCTGATCCTCAACTGGTAGTAGCCTGATCGGAGATCATTCTTCGAAAATACTGTACTCCCTTGAAGCTGATCAAATAAATCGTCGATCCTAGGCAATGGATACTTGTTCTTGATGGTCAACTTATTCAACTCCCTGTAATCGATGCACATCCTGAGCGATCCATCCTTTTTCTTAACAAATAAAACTGGTGCACCCCACGGCGAGAAACTCGGTCTGACAAACCCCAAATCAAGTAGTTCCTGCAGCTGAATCTTCAATTCCTTTAATTCTGCCGGAGCCATTCTGTAAGGTGCCTTGGAAACTGGCTCTGCTCCCGGAGCCAACTCTATGACGAACTCAATCTCCCGCTGTGGCGGCAACCCCGGTAGATCCGCTGGAAACAAGTCTGGAAACTCGCAGACAACTCTGGTTTCATTCGGTCCCACTGCCGCCACCTTAGAGAAATCCACTATACTTGCTAGGAATCCTATGCAACCCTCTTGCATCAGGTCTCTAGCCTTTAGTGCCAAGATCACAGGTACCCGCGGTCCATCCACCGTTCCCACGAACACAAAGGGTGCCTCGCCCTCCGGTTCAAAGGTCACCATTCGTCGCCTACAATCAATTGTTGCTCCATACCGCGTCAACCAATCCATCCCTAGTATTATGTCAAAATCGTCCATATCTAGTTCAATCAGGTCAACAAATAATTCTCTACCGTCTACCACTACTGGTAAGGCTCTAACCCACCTCCTAGAGACTACCAGCTCTCCTGTAGGCAATATAGTCTGAAAACCCCTAGCATACAAAATACTAGGTCTACACAGCTGATCAATCACCCTAGCAGAAACAAATGAGTGCGTAGCACCAGAATCAATCAATGCAGTAAACAAGGATCCAGCGCTAAAAATCTGACCTGTGACCACTGATGGGCTGGCCTCTGCCTCAGTCTGAGTCAAGGTGAAGACCCTAGCAGGTGCGAGGCTGTCTCCCTGCCTAGGCTCCTCCTTCTTAGCCTGCGGGCAATCTTTCTTCAAGTGACTGGTGCTTCCACAAACAAAACATGCCCTGATGCCGGTACCCGCTCCAGAGGCGGACCGACACTCGCCCTGATGCCGTCGCCTGCATTGAGGACACCATGGATAACTCCTCCAGTTGTCATTACCGCCCTGGCGGCCACCCACAGAACCGCGAATCCTCCTGTCAGAACCATAGGGAGTAAATGAGTCTGGTACTCTCCTCTTCTGCTCACTGGGGCCGCTGCCCCGACTAGGCCCAGAAGAAGAAGGCACTACCCTCCTAGTATCACGCCTAGCAGCGTTATCCTTCCAGATCTGATCCTCAGCCCTCTCAGCAGTGAGGGCCTTGTCTACCACTTGCGCATAGGTAGTCTCTGGAGCCATTGTAATACTCACGTCACGGGCGATCATTGCACCTAATCCCCGTACAAATCTGTCCCTTCTGGCCGTATCAGTCGGCACAAGCTCTGGCGCAAACTTTGCCAATCTATCAAATACCAAGGCGTACTCAGTGACAGATAACCTACCCTGAGTCAGACTGTTGAACTCATCCGCCTTCGCCGCTGGAACGGCTACGCTGTAGTATTTCTCGTTGAAAATGCTCTTGAATTCCTCCCAGGTCATAATAGCTGTATCCCTTCGCTGCCCTACTACCTCCCACCATATTCGTGCATCATGCCTAAGCATATAACTGGCACAATCAACTCTATCCCTTCCTTCAACCCTCATGAAGTCCAGGATTACAGACATTGTACTCATCCACTGCTCAGCCTGCAGTGGGTCTGCTCCCCCCTCAAAGGTAGGAGGTTGCTGTTTTCTGAATCTTTCATATAGAGGTTCCAACCTGTTCCCAGTCACAGGTTGAACCGGAGCCAGTACCACACTAGGCGGTGGTATCACAGTGGCCGGTGGAGGAGCTGGTTGCCTGTACTGACTAAGCTCATCCTCTGTTTTCTTCAACCTAGCCTCCATCTCTGCTAAAATCTGTTGCCAGTTCTGAGGAGCAGGTGAAGGGTCCTGCCCCTGGTTATCATCCTCGGCCTGAATGCCGCGGAGTCTCGATGATTGGCGAGGCATTGCAACTAAATGCCTGCAATCAATGACACCGCTCATTAGGCATGATAACAAGGTCCAATTTCCACCTCTCAATCTCAACAACAACCAAGATCAATCGACCAAAGTGACATACAAATACCATGCAGCATACAACGGGCCTTGCCCTGGCATCATGCATATGTTATTTCAATCATCATGCTCATAATAATTTAGGCAGGCACACAAAGCATTAAACACATATTCATGAATATATCAACCGATCATACCAAACTACCCTGAGTCGAGCTTTTCAATGGCAGCGTGCGTACATGTTCGGTCGATCTCCAGAACCAATAAACCTTGGCTCGCTCTGATACCAATATGTGACGCCCCACGTCACTATGGCTGCTTTCTGGAATGACGACTGGCCCTACAAACCAAGACAAGTCTTTCCAGCGTGCTTTGTCCTCACTCGCACACTTCCTGGGAAAACTTCCCAGGAGGTCACCCATCCCTAGATTACTCTAGGCCAAGCACGCTTAACCATGGAGTTCTCAAGTGATGGGCTACCAAAAAGAAGATGCACCTTCCTGATATAGGTAGTACCCATCAATCCGTTTAAGCCCTCTTCAACTGTGTAGTCCCATACCTACACAGTCTTAGAATCATTACACTTGACCTTCCCCAGGCGGTGTGGGATTGCACAGCTTACCCGGTCTTTCCCCTTACGGATCACGGGATTTTGACTGTCACAATCACCCCCCCTTACGGGCCCGACGTCCTCGTCGGCCACACTTCCGGTTGGGTCAAGGCTCTGATACCAAGTTGTAACGCCCTACTACCTTAGAGCCGTTACTAAGTGAGTTTAAAACAGGAATTGTGCATTTAATAGACTCAAAGTGGTTTCTAAAACCAAAAGTGTGATTAAACCAGAGTTTAAGGCTGTATTCTTTTAAAATGTTTAACTTCACTGAAAGCGTTAAATATAAAACATCTGGGATCCCAAAATAAGGTTTACAAAATGTTTACAACACCAAAATAGATTTACACTTGATCAGCTATCAAAAGAATGGTTAAATACAGCCATATACAAAATGCCCCCAACCAAAGCAGTCGGGCAGGCCGAACATGTACGCGCCGCCCCTACGCTCTCCATACTCATGGCCGGTTGACTGACTCCTTGCTTTTACCTGCCACACGGAGCACCCGTGAGCCGAAGCCCAGCAAGGAAACCCAAATAACACATAACATATGCAAAACAAATAGCTGGCAATAATTCATTGACACATAGGAAAACCATCATAATAAACAAGTACGGCCATGCCGCTCCCAAGGCTTTACCAAAGCCTGGAGTTTCGGTTCTCACCGCGAGGATAACTCATGTATCCCTTGGGTCCCACCCTGAATATAAGCATCCCATGTGCTGTGTGTTACTTCGGCCCACGGCCGCCCCGGCCTATGCCGTACCCGGCCTCTGCCGTTCGTTTCATCATAATCACACATATAGTACATTCAAAATAAACATTCACACACATCACAGTTCATTTAAGGTTAAGCATTTGCACGTAATACAATCCGGGGCCACGCCCTACAATCACACAGTGGGGCCATGCCCTAAACTCGGGTGTTACGGTTTTCTTACCTGTATTCCGTGCTTTCCGATGCACCACGGTCACGAGCACGGTCCTCTTAGCACGAGCCTCTCCGAAATCCTAGTCACAACACACATAAAACACTTTTAATACTAACCAAACCCAAAACCACTTCCCGGGACCAATCCCGCACTCTCGGGACTCCCAAAATCCTAAAATAAGTCATTGGAAACATCCCCCGAACTCCTGGAGCAAAAGCTCAAAAATGGAATTTTGGTGTCCTGAAAAGTGGCCTAGCGCCGCGGCTCAGCCCTACAGGGCCGCGGCGCTAAAGCAAGTCAGAGAGCCCCTCGCCTGGAACCAGCCTCGCGCCGCGGCGCCCAAGAACAGGGCCGCGGCGCGCCCTTACGAACCCGAAAATCTGGGTTTTTCTCCTTCAAATCCTTCATCCAAAATACCTCCAAACCAACCCCAAACACATATCTCAACCCCAAACTCAATTCCACACTTCATATGAACAATCTAATAACCTATAGACACTTAGAAACAAGATCAAAACCTCAACACACCCAAGATCCAAACCTTTGATCCTCAAATTCAGTAACTCAAACAAAGCCCATGAAAATCCTAAGTCAAGCATTACATTCCTCAAATCAACACAGAAAACAAACTTAAATAAGCATAAGATCCTTACCTCAAGAGTAGAATCCACCCTAAAAGTTCCCTTGATCTCCTTCTAAGCTTCCCACTTCAGCCCCCTTCTACACCTCTTCTTCTTTCTTCTTCTTTGCCCTAGCCTTTCTCTCCTCTTCTTTTCCCTCTCTTCTAATTTTATCAAAGCCACAAGTGAACCCAAATGCCCAAACCGTACCCCCTAAATCCCAGCTGCAAAATGTCTATTTGCCTTGCCAAAAGACCAAATTACCCCTCCTTACTAATCCTTCTAAGCTAAACCTTCAAGGGTACTTAAGTCTTTACACTTTCATTTCAATTCTACCACTTCCTATCTTAAAACTTGTTACTCACAGCAGTTACAAATGGTTACCAAAATACCAATAACTAATCACTCATTCTCAACTCAACTTATAAGATTCCCGAAGTACCCCTAGGCTCCTCCCGAGCCGGGTACAACATCCCGTTGTGACTTTTAGACTAACTGGCTCACTAGGACCGTCTCGATGCGTGCATCCTGGTAAAAACATCACACTCACATGGCACAATTCACATAGTACAATTATCACAGATATGCCCTAACATGGCCAGATTACAATCATGCTCATTCTAAGACAATCAGGTCTACATGCATACTAATTCACATAGTCATGCATCTCAATTAATCAATTAATCACATAACGTGCAATAAATCGTAATCATGCATTAAGCTCATTAAAGTCACACACAAAATCCCATCATGCCCTCCGGGCATACTGTTCCAGGCCCTTAAGCCTAAACACTGAATTTGGGTCGTTACAGTTAGGGTGGATGTTCTGTGGTAAGGGAACGAAATACTGGAATGACTCGTTACACACAAAGTTCGAGGTTGATCCCTTGAAGATGGGTATTTAACTGGATGTTTTATGTTGTGGGCATGTAACGAGCTGGAGGAACTCAGTGTTGAGAATGTTCTGAGAGAGAGAGTTGTACCTAGAGAGTTTTCCTCAAGGGTGCTATGCAAGAAGCTGAGGATAAGAGCATTTATTGAGAAGGAATAAGGAACTTTTGGCAGATGAGATGGGACACAAGTAATTAAGAAGTTCATAGTGAGAACATTAGAGTTCATTTTAAAGAAGTCTCAACATGAGACAGAGTGGAAGTGGATCTACTAAGGGACAACCATGGATTATAAGAGACATCATTTCGAGTGTTCTGATTGGATTGAATGAAAACTGAGTTAACCAGTGGGAAACTTGTATTGGTATATAAGGAAAGATTGGACTTATTATTAAGTTGGGCTACAGGTAGATTTGGTATCAGGAATGTTGTGGAAGACGGCACTGGCTGACAGAAATAATTACCTAAAGAAATTAAAGAAATTTGATCTTGGGTTAGTCAGAACATTATATGGCGAGGATTGTTGGTGTCAGCGGTTAAGAATGAAAGGTTGGATATTGGGTACAAGATGGGACAATGTCTCCAGGAGTTGATCTACGATCTGGTTATTACTAGCAGGAAATCAAGGAAAGAGACATTTCAGGAGCTTTTATCTTGTACTGAGTAAGGCGTGAGGAGTTGGCAGCAAAGATTTTAGAATGGCTCAAGCTACAGCGGCACAGGCAAGTTCTTAAGTAGAGGATATTAGAACGATATGGGCAAGTCCCCTTCAAGTTCACGAGCAGTATATGTGGACTACCTCCAGACGAAAATGGAGAGCGAATGACTATTATGCTGAAGACGTTAGTACCAAGAAAGCAGGGTTGCAGGTAAGGTTCTACGAAGTGTCAGTTTGGGTTCCATTGAGAGTACTCAGAGTAGAGCTACAAAAAGAAAGGATAGGTAGGAGAAGATCTGATCTGGAGTCACGAAGAAGTTAATGAAGAACATCTGAAGAATAGGAAGCATAACAGGGCTGGCAAGCGCGTCATCTATTGCATAGGTATCTCCGCAGACAACTACATCAGAGATGGGAAGAATGGTAAAACTTGGGGTTAGACGGAATGAATGGTGTCGAATCAGAATTTGGAAGACAAGGTAAGAGTTGATTGGTATCTGGTGATACAGAAATATGTGTGTGTTATAGTTAAGTATAGAAGATAGCATAAAGGATCAGATCTATGGTGAGAGTATGGAACCGTGGGGGTGCGCCACAGATTGGGCACGCCCAGGCTTAAATTGGCGCGAGGATGGATCGAATCTCGCGGGAGGTGAAAGAATGGAACATGGTTGATATACTTGGAATGAGAAGTTGACAGTTATGCATAGCATAAGGTCTAGGCGGGAATATTGGGGAATTTTACCATTTTGCCCTCGGGGACGTTTTGGTACCCTGAGCCTTGAGGTAACCCTTTAGACTTAAGTCAAATAAAACAAAAAAAAAAGGAATTAATTAGAACCTTGTGGGAACCAACTAACACTTCCTCTCTTAGCTGAGATAGCTCTCATCTTCCTCACTCTTTCACTCTCTAAGATACACACAAGGAAAAACTAAGGGACTCAACTTGAAGGTCTAGGGGAATTCAGCTGTGAGATTATAGGAGTTTGAAGCTTAAGGCTAGAGGATCAACTACAGGGATTGAATTCAGCAAGGTAAGCTTTAATTATTGGGATTATGTTGAGAATTGCTACTGGTTTGCTAGAGTATGCATGCTAGTTAAGTTTGACTTGTTCTTGGGGGTTTTAGTTGGATTTTTGTAGTAGACTTTGATGGATTCTGATGTTGTTACTGATTTGTTGTTGGGATGAAGTATGTGTTCAATATCTGGGTTAGATAGGTGAGTTTTGGTGAAGGTTGGCTTGATGAAATGGGAGGAAATTGATGAAGAATTCTGGGTTCAGCGAGGAGCGCCGCGGCCCTAGGAGGGGTGCGCCGCGGCCCGTGTGCGCGCACAGCCATGGGAGGCTGAGAAGGTTCATGCGCGCTGCGGCGCCTCGTGGGCGCGCCGCGGCCCGCGTGGGGGTCAGTGTGTTGCTAGCCTCTGTTTTGAGGCTAGCCGCGGCTCTTGAGGGTGGGGTCCCGGGCCTTAGTGCCAGTATGTATTTTTAAGGGTATTTAGGCTTGGGAATTCAATGGTTAAGGCTCGGGATGGATTTTATCACCCAGATTGATAGAATTCAAGGTTCCGGAGGTTAGGGTTGTGGCTTGAAGTTATTCATTGGATTAGAATTTGATGACTGAATATTGGTGATGTGTTGTGACTAGGGATTTTGACGAGGCTCTGATTTGAGGACTGTGCTCGGGACATCAGTGCTCAGAAAGCTCGGAACTCAGGTAAGAGAACCCTTGTTCCCATAGAGCTTGTGTGCAGGGCTGGGCCCAATGTGTTTGAATGAACTGATATGCAGGGCTGAGCCCAGTGTGAATGAATGAATTAGTATGCAAAGCCGAGCCCAAAATGTTAGAACTGCGGGGCGTAGCCCTTTATCTAATTATGCTAGAATTCTATACTTTCTTGTTATGCTATGTGAATTTTGATGTGAATGGTCGGCGTAAGCTGCGAATGGTGAAGGGCCGAGAACGGCGTTGGGCACGTTGAGTGCAAGGTCGAGAACGGCATGGGGCCGGGAGCAGCACTGAGCACGTGGTGTGCCAGTTGCAAGGGCGGGTCCCCAGTAGGATACCTGGGATATCCTCACGGCATGGTCCGCGAACCCAGGGCTTGGTAAATGCCTGGGATGGCTAGGCTGTATGTATTTAGCCATTGGTGGCATGTTTATGTGTTTGATATATGTGTTGCATATGTTATCTTCTTGTGGGTTCTCTTGCTGGGCTTCGGCTCACAGATGCTATGTGGTGCAGGTAAAGGGTACAGAGGTGATCAACCAACCATGAGTACAGCAGGCGTGAGGCGGCGTGTACATGTTTGGCCAGCCTGGCCGCCACGGCCAGAGGATTTTGGGAGATGCTTGTAGATAAACTCTAATTTTGTTGTCTAGTCGACTTGGTTTAATTAATATGTTGTAAACATTTCTAAACTGTATTTTGGGATCCCATGTGTAAACCTTTTATGATTTTCTATGGAAGTTAATATTTCTAAGGTTTTTCCTCTGTTTACCGCTTAATTACATTGTTTGATCTAAAACCTCGATTAGCGAGATGAAAGCACGTTTTTAAACTCACTTTGTAACGACTCTAAGGAGGTAGGGCGTTACATGCACTGAAACCTTGTCTATGATACCTTGGAATATCACTTTTTTTGTTTGGTTATCCATATGAATCTGTCAAGTTTTTATATTTTCATAAAATTAATATAATAATATATTTCATCAAAATAATAAATAATATAATTATAAATTACAAATGACATTTTAAAAAATTATCAAATTTTTCCTTAGATTATAATTTATTAACAATTTTACTCATGAAATATTTTTTTAACAAAATTAAAAAATGTAGTTGTTAAATACTAGAATCAAGTATAATTTTTAAAAATACAAAAATACCATTATTTTATTTTTAATAATATTTCATTTGTTTTTTAAAATTAAAGTGATGATATAAATGCTTTAAATATCTATTTCTTTTAATAAACAAATATTATTTATCATTTTATAGTTTGATACATGTATATTTATTTTTATATTATAAGCTTCAAAAATAAATTAAGTCATTAACTAAAAAATTATTGGTTCTAGATTTTTTTTAAATAATAATTTTGAAGTGTCAGATAGGTTTCACTTGAACCCAGAATCACGAAAAGTTGAAACCCTTGGAGTAAAGTTTCCCAGGTTAGAAAAACTCAAACTCAATATCAAACATGGGAAAGCTTTTATATTCTCATTCCCGTCTCCAGATTCCTACATACCAAACGATCAATTTATTACTTGGCTCCACCATCACAACTCCACCTAAAATACTCTTCCCAGCTAATTTGAACAAATTATGCTCCTTTTGACCCTTCATGACTATCGAGTCACCTTTCTTAATAGTCATTACACCGTGTTTTGGAGAATAGTCGCAACCTAGAGTGTCTAAGGCTCCCATAGAGATTAAGCTCCTCCTCAATTTTGGAACATGTATAACATCAATCAATTTTCTCGCAAACATCTTCACCTTAACAGTTCTTATTCCAACATCTTTAAAGCTAGAATCATTAGCCATCAAAACAGTACAACCATCATATGCCTTATAAGTATCAAAATACTCCTTAGATGGCTACATATTGAACAAACAACCACAATCTAAAATCCAATAGTCATAATTTTTTTTATCAGTAATGACAGAAAGAACATCACTATCACTTTCAAATCCTGCACCAACGACATTAGTGGTGTTGTCCATATTTTTCACCGCCGACACGTGCCAACCCCCAGTGGATAGCTAGGATGTTTGTGGACATCCTTGTGGCATGTCACTGCCCGAGGCCTGTATTCGGAGAAAGGGTCTTCATAGATAAGGTTTTATCCGAAGGGGGCAGTAGGTGTTTTGGTGAACTACTCACTGATGTTCGATCTCGAAGATGGAGGTTCTCTAGCTTAGACAGTTGAGGCAAGGGGTCTTGTATATCTATCACCTCCCAAGCCCAAGGAGTTGGTTCTCGGATCTAGGAGGTGGAGCAATGTGTTAGTGGGTGCATGTTTTCAGAGTCAGAGGATCGTCTGGCAACCTTTGTGGGCGAACAGTCAACAGTGTTGTCGAGTGTATGACTGGACAATTCGCACACCCACTACGCCGCCTGACATAGGTGTATGTACAACATGCCTTGACAGTCCCAGAGGCATGTTCTCTCGTAAAGTGGTTACCTTTCTACAGTGGGCCCCGTAAATCTCGCTTGGGTCGTAGCCTCTATCCAATGCAGCCCAATGCATTGAAGTTTATTAATCCCCCAATTATGGAAATAATGTGGATTAATTGTTTATTATTAACATTAATGACCCCAGCCTCTATAAATAGGGTTGGGAGTCTCATTGTAGAGGGTTCGATTTTTTAGAGAGAAAACTACTTGTACTCAGAGCAATCTAAACGCTTCCTAAGAAGACAATATAAATGCTTGCAATCTCCCTAATACTAAAGACTCATGGACCAGGGTTCTTTTATAACCTGAACCACGTAAAAATCTTTGCGCTCTTATAGTTATTTCTTTAGCCTCTCTTATAAAATTTGATAGCAAAAGAGGCAGCCAACATTTTGGTGCTTTCATTGAGAGCTTGAAGAAAGCATTTGAAACATTCACGATCATGGTAACTACACAAAGAAATGTTACAGATGAAGTGCCCCCTCCTACCAGAGTTGAAGGAGGAGAACCCAGTAGGCAACCACCTCAGGACGTACCTGAGATGATGGAGGACTATGATGAGTATACTGAGTATGACGGTGAGGATAATGATGCCAACCAAGGGTATTATGAGGATGAATATCCTCAACCCATGGAGGTAGAAGAGACGCGGGAGGTGGTGGTGCTCTGCGAGTAGGTGGCTACCCAACAACAAATTCTTGATGCTCAAAAGGTAACTGTTTTCCGCGTTTCTTCCCCGGTGTCCGGGCCCACCCTCTAAGCCCGTGGGCTGCCCGGTTTGGAGTTAAAGCCCAGATCAGGCCCATTTGGCGAGAGGAAAACAGATGTTGGTAGCCCAAGTCTGGGCAAGGAAAAAAGAGCATCCGGGAGTTCAGACCGGGACCTCTGCCAGGGGCAGGAGGTATGGTCCCGGGACCGCTCCCCTCTAACGCCCCAAGGCGCGGCAGAGAAGGTCGCGGCTCAGGAATCCAAGATGGGAGCCGGGATCGCTGTGGATAGTCCTAGACCCTGGTAAATGGTCCGGGATCTTGGTAGATGGTCCAGGTCCTTGGTGAACGGATGGGGACATGAGTAAACGAACCTAGGTCAGTTGTCCAAGGTTGACGAGGTAAAGTGCCCAAGATACGGACTTCGTCCCATGAAGCATGGGGGTTGTCCCACGCTTAAACCTGCAGAAGAGGCTACCTCAGGATTGCACGCTGTTGGTTCAGAACTGCGCCACCACAACTCTGACCCATCTTATCCCCCAAATCTTCCTCGTAGCTTAGAGAACCCAGACTGAAACTCTAATTTGTCTCATGCCTTATAATAAGATATTATTTGGTTTGGCCCAATGGGCTTAACTTATTGTACGTTTCTTATTTTAATCCTTTGTATTGGGCTCCCATCAGAGAAGATAATGGTATTTATGCCCTTGTTGGGCCTGGGTCAGCCCGGCCCAAGCCCAATGCACTCTTGTGCCTATAAATACGAATAGCGGTGCACTGGGGAGGGGATCTAGATTTTGATTATAAGCAGTTACTCTGCAAAAAATTGTAGAAAAACTCCATTATCAAAGGTTCTCTAAGCTCTAATACAACTGTCTCGTGGACTAAGGCTTATTAGCGCCCCAACCACGTAAAAACCTTACCTTGACTCCTTAAATCCTTTCTTCTAAGCTCTCTAATCTTCTATTATTAAGGTTTCCGAAAAACTCGGTAAACATTTTGGTGCTTTCATTGAGAGCCTAAGAAAGCTAGAGTTGATCTTGAACGTTGGCAACAATGGTGAACAGAAGACACACCACTTTCGACCCTACTAATCAAGAACAAGGCAATGGACAGCCACTGCCCAGCCAACCTCTTCCTCAAGGTCAGTCTGAAGATGCACCTCATTAGATGTCCCAGCCTGACGAGTTGCAGAACTACGAAGGTGGGGCAGAATATGAGGAAGATTACTGTTGACGGTGAAATCTCGTCAACGATATAAGGTTAGAAAACTGAAATTGTATTGCCAAAGATATCTTAGAAGAAGATTGAGAGAACTTGAAAGTGTAAATATGCAGAACTACAATGGAGTAAAATTCGTATATTGCTTAACAGCCTCATCATACAATGAATTTTCCAACCCCTTTTCTGGAGGGGTGATGATCTATTTATGCTGGAGCTCTAATGGCTTCCCATACATTGTGGTCCCAGGGGACAAGATTGTACATAGGTACATTGACAGGGTAGTGGCACAGGTCGTGGTGGAGCAGAAGGTTATGGTGTCGGCCTGGTACATAGTCAGAGGTATGCATGTAGTGCTTCCACTCTCTGTACAAATCCGTACCTCCACTACTTGTAGGACACAGATGTTAGAGTCATGCCTTTGCTCTTTTTCAGGGTTTTACATTCCGTGCTTGTACATTTATCTCATGCCTAGTGGTCCCCCTTACCTAAATATCTTCTCTAGGCTTCTTTATATTTTAGTAAGTGTCGATCCATACTTCTTTTATCCCATCCTTACCTCCAGGTACGAGGCCTGGAAATAGTCATGTACGAGGCTTGGGGATGGGCCTCATAAGGCGAGACCCTTGATGCCTAAGCGAGTATCCGGGCGTGACTTGGGCATTCATGAGGCTTGGTGATGGGTCTCACAAGGCGAGACCCTTGGTGCCTAAGTGAGTACCCATGTGTGACTCGGGGATTCACGAGGCTCGGGGATGGGTCTCACAAGGCGAGACCCTTGGTGCCTAAGTGAGTACCCATGCGTGACCCATGCATTCACGAGGCTCGGGGATGGGTCTCACAAGGCGAGACCCTTGATGCCTAAGCGAGTATACAGGTATGACTTGGGCATTCACGAGGCTCGGGGATGGATCTCACAAGGCGAGACCCTTGGTGCCTATGTCAGTACCCATGTGTGACCCCGACATTCACGAGGCTCGGGGATGGTTCTCACAAGGTGAGACCTTTAGTGCCTAAGTGAGTACCCATGCATGACCCGGACATTCATGAGGCTCGGGGATGGGTCTCACAAGGCATGATGGGGTTGCATGAGGGCCACGAGACGGTGGTGGCGCGAGGCCCTTGTGGCCTTGGCAGGCGCGCGCGTGGGAAGGGCAGCCTCGCATAGCGAAGCCCTTGTGTCCTTGGTAGGCGCGCGGGGGAATGGCATCCTTGCATAGCGAGGCCCTTGTGGCCTGGTAGGTACGTGCGGGGGAAGGGCAGCCTCGCATAGCGAGGCCCTTGTGGCCTTGGCAGGCGTGCGCGGGGGAAGGGCAGCCTCGCATAGCGAGGCCCTTGTGGCCTTGGTAGGCGCGCGCGGGGGAAGGGCAGCCTCGCATAGCGAGGCCCTTGTGGCCTTGGTAGGCACGCGCGGGGGAAGGGCAGCCTCGCATAGCGAGGCCCTTGTGGCCTTGGCAGGCGTGCGCAGGGGAAGGGCAGCCTCGCATAGCGAGGCCCTTGGGTCCTTCTAGGCATTTTCGCTAAGGCCTCCTATGAGACATGGGTCTCGCGTGGGGCAAGATATTGGGCTACTTTGTTTGCCCGAGGCTAATAAGGGTAACCCTCAATTTTTCTCTTGAGTGTTGACTATGGCTCTAGTCAATTTTTGGAATTCACAATTACTATGACGAAGAGGAGGGAAATGAGGGGCAATACCACAATCTCGAAGCTGAGGATCCCGTGATCCCTGAAGAAGTAGACCCCAACCAGGAGGACCCGGAGGTGACTAAACTGAGACAGCAGGTCCTGGACCAAGAGGTTTGGATTGCCGAGCAAAAGGAAGCCACTCAACGGATGCAACAGTCCCTCCAAGCCCTACAAGCTTTCATATTCGCCCAAGGCTTAGCGGCTATCCCTCCAGTCGTTCCACCTCCGGGAACGCAGCTGCCCGCTCCGCAGGCTAGGAATGGTGCGCCCGGAGAGGCGAGGCTGATTCCTGTTCCGGGACAAGATCCCGGTTAAACCAGCCCAGGGGAAATGGAAGGCCAAAGCAAACCCCCAGAGGGAAGTCCCTCATGTCCAGAAGATCGGGGCCCGTCCTCGGCCGCTCCCTAGGAAAGAGAAGGTGCGCCCCGTCCCAGTACAGGGGCACCCAATCAATCTGCGAGGGACGGGCCCGCAGGGAACCAGGCCCCGACTCACCCCAGGGCAGACTAGACGGGAACAGTCTTTCCACCCAAGCGCTTCCGTGAACCAGTGCTATCAGGAGCGCCAACCGAATGATGAGCCAAACGCCCCAGTTCCAGGGACGATACATCTCGGGTAGACCTGCACGATGGGCAGAATGCTCGAAAGGAGCGGACCCGCAAGGAAAGAATCTGCCCCCGAGATGGAAATTTGAGAAATAATCTCAATGACAGAAGGAACGATAGAGTTCCCCTGGAGGACAAGATGGCCAAATAGTTCATAGAACAGCTGGCCGCCTTAAAGAAAGTCACAGACTGCCTATTCTGCAAGCAGGAGGGAGTCGACACTAATTCCAACGAGGAAGACAAAGAGCCATGCGCCAAGCACATCCTGGATGTGGTGCTCCCCAAAGGATTCAAAATACTGAGCCTGTCCGCCTATACTGGGAACACCGACCCCAGAGACCATTTGTCGCGTTCTAATCGTTTGATGATCGTAGCCCACGTCTGCGACAACGAAAAATGCCTCTGTTTCTCGATTACTCTAGGTGGACCTACTGAAGAATGGTGGAAGAGGCTTAGGCTGGGATCCATCCAATCCTGGTCCGGACTGTAGTTGGCTTTCCGCAGACAGTTCGTGGCCGCCATGAGGATGGACATGCAGATCAGTGCCCTCACCAACATTAAGCAACTCCCCACACAGACGTTGAGGGCCTACATCCAGCGCTTCATCGACGAAGCCTCCAAGACCAAGGTGGACGATGGGCAACACCTGGTGGCCCTGCAATCTGGGATTCGAGCCAGATCTCCCCTCTGGAATGACATGCAGTGCAGCAAGGCGGCTACCTCGAGGAATTCATAAGAAGGGCCCAAGGCTTCATTAACTGGGAGGAAGCCCAAATCCAAGCATTCGGATGGCAGTCGGCACCTCAGCCAAGTGCCCAAATATTTCTAGGATACGGGGTGCAGTATCCGTCTCAGCAGTACGTCACTCCCCCGATTACGCCAGGATCGGCAGCCGCACCAGGAATGACCTTTGCTGCACCCGCAGTGTATGGCCCTGCACCTTCAGGGTACGCCCCGACCCAGTCTACCCCTTATTCTGGGTACGAAATCGTGCTAGTCGGGTACAGCGCTGCACCCGTCGGAGCCTCGCCGTCCTAGGTGGGGGGAACTGAAGCGAGTGTGAATCCCTCTTGGGGAAAGAGGTCAGGAAGGGACAAAATCAGGCTGAGTCATCTAAGAAGGGCAAGAAGGGCTACGAGCCCCAATATTCAGAGTACACCAACCTTGAGGATACTAGGGAGAACATCTACTTGGCCACTGAAAGGACGGTCCATTATCGAAAACCGGTCCCCATGTTCAAAGGAGGAAGGAATCCGAGGGATACTAGCAAGCGGTGCGCTTACCATAAGGAGGTGGGCCACACAACCGAATAATTTCGGCAGCTCAAGGACGAGATCGAAAATCTGATCAAACTGGGACACCTCCACCAATGGGTCAGGATGCCCGTGGGAGTTCTGGGATTGTCAGCAGTCCCCGGGAAATCCACGATCCCGGGCGCGCCTGGAGCGTACTTACCTCCCCAGGGAGGACATGCAAAGGGTCCGAGACCGCAGGCCCCTCAGGGGGCCCCCGCCGTGCAGGCACCCAGACCCGGAATGCCTTACCCGGCTGGGACCGCGCCTCCGCGAGTAGATGGTCACGTAGCCACTATCTTGGACGGGCCCCATCTGGGAGGATCGTCCCGAAATGATCAGAAGCGTTACCTCGGCGAGCTTGACCATGACCAAGAGGTATGCGCCCTAGTCCAGGCACCGGCCCAACGCCTGAAGTTAATGAACCTCCCCATCAACTTCACGGAGGATGACACCCGCAATGTCCATTTCCAGCATCATGACCCTCTGGTCATTGACGCCCAAATCGTCAACAAGATGGTGTCTAGAGTGCTGGTGGACGACGGAAGCTCCGTCAACATTCTGTTCAAACCTGCATTCATTGCAATTGGCTTGACAGAAGCGGACCTAGCCTCGTGCCCAACCCAGATCTACGGCTTTAATGGGGACTCGATACTCTAGATGGGAAAAATCTAGTTGCCCATAACTCTGGGGAACGAGATGCAAAGCTCGTTCAAATTTTGAACGTTCGTGGTGGTGGACTGCCCCACCACTTACAACATCATTTTCGGTTGGCCTGCATTGGTCAAGTTCGGGGCAATCACCTCCATCCACCACTTATGCATGAAATTCCCTTGAGATAACGGGAGAGTGGGAACGGTCCGGGGAGATAAGAAAAGCGCGGGAAAATGCTACCACGTATCTGCCCGACCCATGTACATAGTCTGTGAAGAGCCCCTTGAGGAAATCGTCGATCCACTCCCACCCCCTCCCCCAGCAAGACTGTTTGTCCGGGATGAGGACAAGCTGGATCCGCGTATAGGGGAGGATCGTGTCTTAGAGCCCATGGAGGAGATTGAAGAAGTGTGCATAAGTGACACTGACCCGACCAAAGTAATCCAAGTCGAGAAGAACCTAAAAGCAGAGGTCTGAGCCGCAATCATCGCTCGGGTAAAGGAGAACCAGGACATCCTGGCCTGTTCTCATTCAGATATGACTGGGATTGACCGCAATATCATCTGCCACGCCTTGAACATCGACAAAGGTGTGACCCCGGTCCGGCAAAATTGAAGGCCCCTAGGGGCGGAAAGGGAGGAAGCCCTCAAGCTAGAAGTCAAAAAGTTATACTCCATCAACTTAATCTGAGAAGCTTTGTATCCCTTGTGCCTGGCCAACCCAGTTTTGGTGCCTAAGCCAAACGGGACCTGGAGGACATGCATCAACTTCACGGATCTAAATAATGCTTGCCCTAAAGATTGCTTCCCACTCCCTTGGATCGATCAGATGGTGGACGCAACGTCCGAGTATGAGATCTTGAGTTTCATGGACACCTACTCAGGTTACAATCAGATCTCTATGCACATAGCGGACCAGGAACACACCAGCTTCCAAACGGAAAAGGGGGTGTACTGCTACATTGTCACGCCCTTCAGACTCAAGAATGTCGGAGCCACCTATCAGAGGCTAGTCAACAGAATGTTCCGAGCCCAGCTGGGACGAAACATGGAGGTGTACATCGACGACATGCTGGTCAAATCCAAAACCTCCGGCGAACATTCTGACGACCTGACCGAAACCTTCGTGATCATTCGAAGGTACGGGATGAAGTTGAATCCCAAAAAATGCACCTTCGGCGTGGCATCCGGAAAGTTCCTGGGGTTCATAGTAAGCTTCTGGGGAATAGAAGCCAATCCGGACAAAATCAAGGCACTGGTTGAGATGCCCTCGCCCCGGAAGCACAAAGATGTACAAATCTTGACTGGAAGGATAACCGCTTTGAGCCGTTTCATCTCAAAGACCACGGACAAGTGCATCCCATTCTTCAACGTCCTTCAGGGAAGCCAGCGGTTCGAATGGTCAGCCGAGTGCGAAGAGGCTTTCCAACGACTGAAAGAGCACCTATCCCAAGCATCGATACTGGCAAAAATGGTGGAGGGGGAACCGCGGTACTTCTATTTGGCCATGACCGAACACGCGATCAGTGCTGCCCTAGTGCGCGAGGATGGGAAGGCGCAGCTCCCGGTCTTCTATGTAAGCAAAATATTATTGGATGCAGAATCACGATATCCACTAATCAAAAAGTTAACGTTTTGTTTACTAATCACGTCTCGGTAAATCAGGCCTTATTTCCAAGCTTATGCCATAAGAGTCCTGACCAACCATCCTTTGCGGCAAGTGTTGCAAAAACCTGAATCATTAGGGAGACTCTTGAAGTGGGCCATGGAATTGAGTCAGTTCGACATTGTTTACATCCCTAGAACCTCAATCAAGGGGCAGGCCCTAGCCGACTTCATCGTGGAATGCTCCGGGGTCACTAAAGAAGACGATCTCGCAGATCCCGCAGCGTCCGTGTGGAAGGTGTTCGTAGACGGGGCCTCAAATGAAAACGGAGCAGGGGCCAGAATCATCCTAGTCTCGCCTCATGGGCACCAATTACAAAATTCCCTGCATTTCCAGTTCAAGGCTTCGAACAATTAGGTTGTGCCTGGCCCGGGAAGTAGGGGCCGCAAACTTGGAGATCTATAACAATTCCTAGTTGGTTGTCAGGCAGATCTTAGGAGAATACCAAACTAAAGGGGAAAAGATGGCAGCTTACGTGACTTAGACGCGAGAGATGCTTTAAACTTTCAAGAAGCATTCCATCCGCCAGATCCCCAGGGAGAAAAACGTGTTTGCAGACACGTTGGCAAAATTGGCCACGGATGCTGAGGCAGAGATTTGTGGGCTAGTCCCGATCAACCATCTCCTCTTACCGAGTAATCTGACCTCCACGATCAATGTTGTCGACTACTCCACGTCTTGGATGGGACCCATCATCCAATACCTGACACCGGGGGGTTGTCGACGGACAGGGCGGCAGCCAGGAAGCTTCATTACCAAGTCCATAGATACGTCATGATGGACGGGAAGCTCTATTGTAGAGGATTGTCCATTCCATACCTCTGATGCGTATCTGGGACCAAAATGAGTGCAATCCTGCATGAAGTGCATGAAGGCTTCTGCGAGGATCATTCAGTCGCATTCAGCTTGTCCAAGAAGATCTTGCACCAAGGATATTTCTGACCAACCATGAAAAAACACTGTATTGATTACGTTTGCAAATGCGAGCAATGCCAAAGGTACGCAAAGATCCCGCGAGCCCCTTCGACGAAAATAACCCTAATGACCAGTCCCTGGCCCTTCGCGGTATGGGGAATCGACCCAGTAGGATCGCTCCCGACCGGGAGAGGAGGTGTGAAGTATGCTATCATGGCCGTTGACTACTATACCAAGTGGGTCGAAGCGGAGCCCATGAACATCATCACCTCAAAGAAGGCCTTAGACTTCATCGTCAACAACATCGTGTGCCGGTACGGGCTCCCCTACAAGATCGTGTCAGACAACGGGAAGCAGTTTGACAGTGTCCACTTCACTGATTTCTGTGAAAGACATGGCATCATCAAGAGCTTCTCTGCGGTTGTCAGACCTCAAGCAAACGGACAAACAGAGCCCGTCAACAAAATATTGAAGGGGACCTTAAAGAAAAAGCTTCAAGCCTGCAAGAGCAAGTGGCCAGAGGAGTTGCCCTGCATACTATGGGCATACCGGACCACCGAACGAACGTCTATCGGACACACTCCTTACTCCATGGTGTACGGGTGCAAAGTCGTCATCCCAATCAAAACGACGATCTCATCCCAAAGAAAAGACACGTACGATCCTGCCTAGAACGACGCCTTACTCCAGGAATCCTTGGATCTCATCGAAGAGATTCGGGAGGAATCACAAATCCAGCTGAAGATGTACCAAGGCAAAATCGCTTGGTATTTTAACTCGAAAGTGAAAAGCCGAAGGTTCAAAACTGGTGACCTAGTCCTTAGAAGAGTCTTCCATGCAACCCAAGATCTGGGAGTGGGGATTCTGGGCTCAAACTGGGAAAGGTCGTACGAAATTCAACACGAAGTATGTCCGGGAACGTACCGTTTAAAGAGTCTTGATGGCACTGAGGTCCCCAGGGCCTGGAACGCGAAACATCTCCGTAAATACTATCAGTAGTCAGGAGAACATGTTTTAGCTTTATATTTTCTTTGTAAACAATGTATGCCCCAGGGAAAATTTCTTGAGCAATAAAAATGGCGTGTACAAAATGTCATAAAGAAATATTGTAAAACAATGAAAATTATCATCTACCTCCATAAGCAAGTGACCCAAGACCAGTCTTTGCTCACTTGGGGGGGGGGGGTATATCCATTATAAACAAATAAACAAATTCCAGACCTCAGGAAGCAAAATTCTCTAGGCTTAGTCCCCACCCGGACCGACAAGGTCTGGGGGTGAAGGTCTAAATGGACCTAAGGCTCAGGCCTGGTCCCAAACTGGACATACGTGGTCCGGGGGTACAATATATAGGACCAAAGGCTCAGCCCTAGTCCCAGACTGGACATACGCGGTCTGGGGGTACAATATATAGGACCTAAGGCTCAGGCCTGGTCCTAGCCCCGGACATACGCAATCCGGGGGTACAATATATAGGACTTAAGGCTCAGGCCTGGTCCTGGCCCAGACCTACGCAGTCCCGGGGTACAATATATAGGACCTAAGGCTTAGGCCTGGTCTCGGCCCGGACAAGCGTAATCCGGGAGGTGAAATATCCAGTAGGACGTATGGGCTAGCCCAGGTCCTAACCCGAACATGCATGTCCCGAGGATATAAAATACTTAAAACTTGGTTGACCATACATGGTCCCAAATAACTAAATACCCGTCTGCGTCATTCCTTCAGTAGCACAGGATTATTAGAACGTGAACCCCAAGTATAAGTTGTCTAAAATTAGTCTTAGAAATGGTCCAGGCCGTGGGAACCTAACCTAGGGTTCAAAACAACTAATTCCTGACGGTACAAACCATCAGATTTTCAACACGGGGAATTGGACAAAGAAATTCAGGAATAATTATCAACTCCCTAATGGCTCAGGTCGTTGGAACCTGAGTAGCAGGATTAAAGCAAGCTGATAGGTTAAAATGAGGAATAATCTAGTCCAGGCCATGGAGATCCGAAGAAGGGTCGCCAGAAGAGTTCCCGACCATTGGAACCGGGACCAAACAATCGACTCATTCACGAATAGTGGTAAAACACTTGGTGAAAGCTTAACGAATAGAAACAAATTAAATAAGAACACAAAAATTGTCTCAGACGCACCCGCGTCCATAAAAGTTTTACAAAATTAAAGAGAAAGAAAAACAAAAAGAGGACCCGGGCCTAGGCTTCGCCACGCCCTGATGCATCCGGGACAGCTTCATCCGCCTCTTCCTCGTCCAGGGGCTCCGCGTCAGCTTTCTCCTTGGCCTCAAATTTAGCCCTCTTCACGGCAGGGTCAGGGTAGAGCAGGAAGTTCATGTTTTTTTCCTAGAGCCAGGTCATGTAGATAGCCTCGTCGAAGGTAACCTCCAACATGGAATCCATCTATTCTTTCTCGGGTTGGGTCTCATCATGCGCCTTCACCTCCTGTTGGAGCAACTCGTCCAATTCATGGACCCGGGACTCCAGACCGGTGATCCTCTCCCGATCCTGGGTAGACTGGGCTGCAGCCGCCTCCTGCAGAGCCTTTACTCGGAGGAGCTCCGCCTCTAGACTAGTCACCAACTTGCTGGTCTCGGCTTCTCTTCAGGACATAGTCTCTTAAAGTTGAAACTTAGTCTGGGTAGCCTCTTCAACCTCCATGGCCAGGGATTCCTTAGTGGCTTCCCGCTGGTTCACGGCCGCCTCCAGCTCCAGCTGGATCATCTCTATCTTCATGGAAATCTCGGCCGCCAAGTCGACATTCTGATGAGCCAGTAGAGCGTCTTGGAACAAATTAAAGTTAGAAAAATCTGAACTAGAAGTAAAAGGAGAAAAGGGAGATGTACACGGATAACTTACTGCTGTGGCTTGATGGTGGAGGGCCTGGGAGATGAACAACATGTCCTGGTTAGCGATGGTGGCATACTGTTTCAACTGTAGGTTGGACATGGTGTTCCCCACCTAGTCCAACAAGTCTGCCGCGAATGGAGTCGTGTCCTGCCCTAGTTTAGGGCGAAATCTCGTCTCGGCAACCAGCCAGTCCACAATCGACTGGGGAGTGTTGAATGCTGCCGGATGCTCTGAGAACTCAACCTGACGGCAAATCATCAGAGCTCGGTAGACCTCCTCTCTTTTCTCCCAACCATTCTCCCAAGTCCGGGTCACCAACTTGGACTGCTCGTCCCACAAGACTGCCTCCCCCTCTTCAGGTAGAGCCGAATGGACTGGGAGTGCGGGCGCTTCCGCAATTTCCTTGGCGATGAGATGACTCTCCCTGGAAGATTCCTCGGCTGAGCCAACACCTTTGGTCTTGGCCCTCTTCTCCTCTGCTGCGGCGTCGCCCGCACCCGACTCCACGGCTCTCTTCCCAGAACTCCGACTGGCCGGCGGGTCCTGCTTAAGGTTGATTACTAGAGGATGAATGGGGGGGGGGCTGGGGCAATTTCCGGATCGACGGTCTTGATCGGGACCACGGCTAAAGCCTCCCCGATGGAATGAGATTCTGGCACTAGCTTCGGCTTGGGCGCACCTCTAGCAGCTTTCTTGGCTGCAGCCTTCGCCTTGGCAGCCCGGATCTCGAGGGCCTGTTTCATTTTGTCCACGGGGTTGGACATGTCAAAATCTTTTGGAATAAACACAAACAAAAAGGGGTTAGCAAAATAAGCAGATCAATGCGAATAAGAACTAACGAAACTAAGAATAATCCGGGACGAACCCTTGTCTAGACCTCGAACTCGACTCAATTCTCCTAAGGCGTAAGAATGGGTTCAATCTCCCATGTCATCCGGGTATAGGAAGTTCCCATACTGAAGGAAACCAGACGAGTACAAGAGATTTTCTGAATCGACAGTGATGGGGGACGAAGGCCTCATCTCCCCATCAACCCCGAGCAGGGGGCCTCCATAAACTAGTCTATCCCTAACTAAGTCCCCAAATCAGGGAGCATAAGTCAAAAGCAAAGGCAAATTACCTCGCCCTGATACACTAGCAACGGGGGTCCCTGTGTTCATTTGGGCCTCGTCAAAGAGGGCTTCCAGCTCCTCAGATGTGGCGTTCTCCCTCTGCTGAGCCTGGTCCCATTTCCTTTTGGCCACATCTGCTCGAGCCGCGTCCTCTACATGCCTGATGTGCTCAAGGGCAAGCGCCTCCCTCAATGCGAGATCTTTCTCACATTGTATCCCCGGGAGGCTTGGGGCCTTGATCATTTGGTTGGATGCTAGCATCCTGACCACTCGGAGGTTGTCGGTGTTGACGTAGCCCCCCACGTCGAAATCCTCCGCGCTTAGCTCGGAGTAAAATTTCTTCTTGTCCAGGATGAACTGGGTGAGGGGAGTCTGGGCATAGGGTCCTGCCACCCAAGGCAATGAGTTGAGAATGAGGAATAAAAAGCGAAGACAAAAAGAAACTAGGGAATGGGAAACCACTTACCCACTCACTGGAAGTCCAGCATCATTGTGGGGTTCTTTTCTATAAGGATCTCGAACGTCATGAACCGGTAATGTTTGACGTCTGGGGGATACTTCCAGGTGCTGGTAGGAGAAGGGTAGTTTCCCCGCAGTTTAAGCCTATAGAAGCCTTCCAGGGTCTTGTCCTTGATGTTGACCTGCAACTCCAGCTTGTAAAAATACAGCACCTCCGCTGGGGTCGGATCCGGGATCTGCTTCGTGATGCAAAAGATGCGCCATCCCGCGAGCAGCCGGTACGCTTGAGGCAGGAGTTGGAATGGCGCCATCCCCACAAATTTGAGGAATTGCAAAAAATAGAACAAAACAAACCAAGCAGCCAACACCAAAACCCAAGAAGGTCGGTTAAGGTACGGGGGCTCTCCTACGAACTTCCTGGAGGAGTCCCCTTCAGATCAGGTCCGGGATCACTAAGAAGCCACGAAACCTTGATCGGGAACAAAAAAGAAAAGGAAAGGATCTGGCTGTTCTCCTAAGCCAGCCTATGGCAACTCGTTCGGGAACCACCCGAACCCGAGGAGATCCAGGACAGTCCGGACTAGTTTTCTTTTCCTAACCTACTCTAGGGCAACCAGAGCAAATCTAAACGCATGCAAGATTTAACAGCCTAAACAGACAAACGTGACGATATGGAAAACACAGGAAAATAAAAGCAAAATTCAAGAAAACTTACTGTAAAAGGTTGGTCGTGAAGAATGGTGGGTTTCCGGCGACAGCGATGGTAGAATCACGACTTTGAACAGGTGCAGGCGACCCAAAAGCTCGTCTATGGGGCAGGCTGACGTTGTCGGCTTAGACGAAGGTATGGATACCGGGCGCGTAGGGAACAGGTGACGGCAAAGACGAAGAAGATGATGGAAAATGTCGTCGGCAAGCTCGGTCATAAAAGATCCTTTTAAGTGTTTTTCTTCTCTGAGAATGTAAAGATTTCAAATGAGAACGTGAGGCTATTTATAAGAGCCAGAAGTCTGCTTTCATATAACAGTTAGGCGCGATCCCCCCTATCAGACAGTCCTTGATTGCGCAGGGACATTAATGGATCCACTCGAGTATTGGATCACGGTACCCCCGAGGCATGATCTGTGCCAACCAGATCCAACGACCTAGAAACAGGGCACCTCAAAGGTCGCCCCATCCAACAATCCACCTTGTCGCAGAGGTAATAATGGGAACACTTGTACAGATGGGACGCTTCATAGACCGAGCCAACACGCTAGCCCCTAGCGTAGTAACCATTAGGGTGTTTCTCAAGGCCTAATGTCGTCAATGCGCCAGTGGCAAGAGGACACGTGCACCCATTGTAATGAACCGAGGCTCTGGTAAAAGAACCTGAATTCTAGTGAACGGTCCGGGCCCCTTGGAGCCAGCCCGGGATATCATAGCAGAGTTTAATTCCATGATTGTTCAGCATGCAATGCCCTTCACCTGCGGGCCCATCACCTTAGAAACGAATCGGGAAGTGACAAGATGGTCCGGGAGGGAGACAAGCCTCCACCGCGCGAGCCCAGATGAAGGCTTGGGGGTAATTTTTATCCTCATTTCTTCCTGGGTGTCCGGGCCCACCCTCTAAGCCCATGGGCCACCCAGTTTGAAGTTAAAGCCTAGAACAGGCCCATTTTGCGAGAGGAAAACGGATGTTGGCAGCCCAAGTCTGGGCAAGGCCCAAAGAGCATCCGGGAGTTCAGAGTGGGACCTCCGCCAGGGGCAGGAGGTCAAGTCCTGGGACCGCTCCCCCCAACGCCCTGATGCGCGGCAGAGAAGGCCACAGCTCTGGAAACCAAGTTGGGAGTCGGGATCGCTGTGGATAGTCCAGGACCCTGGTAAATGGTCTGAGATCCTGGTAGATGGTCTGAGACCTTGGTGAACGAAGGGGGACGTGGATAAACGAACCCAGGTCGGTTTTCCGAGGTTGACGAGGTAAAGTTCCCAAGATATTGACATCGTCCCATGAAGCGTGGGGGCTGTCCCCACGCTTAAACCTGCAGAAGAGGCTCCCTCGGAATTGCACGCCATTGGTTCAGAACTGCGCCACCACAACTCTGACCCATCTTGTCCCCCAAATCGTCCTCATAGCTCAGAGAACCCAAACTGAAACTCCAATTTGGCTCATGCCTTAGAATAAGATATTATTTGGTTTAGCCCAATGGGCTTAGCTTATTGTACGTTTCTTATTTTAATCCTTTGTATTGGGCTCCCATCAGAGAAGCTAATGGTATTTATGCCCTTGTTGGGCTTGAGTCAGCCTGGCCCAAGCCCAATGCACTCTTGTGCCTATAAATACGAATAGCGGTACACTGGGGAGGGGATCTAGATTTTGATTATAAGTAGTTACTCTGCAAAAACTTGTAGAAAGCCTCCATTGTCAAAGGTTCTCTAAGCTCTAATACAACTGTCTCATGGACTAAAGCTTATTAGCGCCCCAACCAAGTAAAAACCTTGTCTTGACTCCTTAAATCCTTTCTTCTAAGCTCTCTAATCTTCTATTATTAAGGTTTCCAAAAAACTCAGTAAATAGTAACATCGCTGCCCTTTAGGAGATGATGTTTTCCATGAACGCCACTCTTGCAGCCCAAGGGTTGCGAGTGGACCCCAACAGCAACGCGCCAACTGGGCACCCAATAGGTGTGCCACCTACGCACCTTGTTGGAGTGCCACCTGTCAACACAACTGATGTTCCTCCTGAACACCCCGCTACCGAGGCGCGGGATCCGCCAGCTGAGGTACCCACCAGGCATCCTGCAGGAGTTGGAGCCTCAGCGCCACTGTAGGACCGTGGTAAAGGAAAGGCCAGTGATGACCCTGCTTTGAAGCATAAGAGGGCTCGTCAAGAGCTCGAAGGCCACCCTACTCTGCAGCAAACTGGTAAGGGTAATGAAGCAAGGGCCCGAGGACACTGCCATGTGGACAACGCCTATGGAGCTCAGAGCCATCTGCCCTAACGCGCTCATATGGACTGGGCGAGGCCTGGAGATGGTATTCCTCAAGAACCTAACCAGTCTCACAGGAATAATCATCCAAGGAATGCCCCATAGAATCAGAAACGGGGCATCAGTATCTTGGTAAAACAAAATGAGTCCGATGGAGAAACTGAGGTGGCCTGCCAGAAGATAACGGTGCGTTCAGAGGACAAGCCAACCTATGAGACAACCTCAATGCTCGGAGGTGTAATAAGGTCGGAGTACGTGAGCCTGCTGGTAGAGGCCCGTCTAATCTCCAAGACAATCTCAACGCTCAGAGAAGGAATTGCCCAGCATAGAGCATCAACCGGGATCGCGACCCACTTCGAGTAGAATTAGAAAGTTTGAAGCGAATAATGCTTAGAATGGCCAGGCGATAAGGCCACACTTCTGACTTAGAAGATGAAGAGGTAAAGCCATGTGCTCTTCACCTTGTTGAGGCCCCACTACCTCTGGGATTCAAGATGTCATCCATACCAACTTATGATTGTGGTTGGGATCCCATAGACCATTCCTCCAAGTTCAACAGGAAAATGTCGATGCATCATGTCTCCGACGATACAAAATGTCATGTGTTCCCCCTCACCCTGAAAGGACAAGTAGATGAATGGTTTAAGAAGCTCTGAACAGGGTCTATTCAGACAAGGCAACAATTATCATCTGCCTTCCAAAGACAGTTCATAGGGGTCCGTGAAGAAATAGAAGAGAAAAAAGACGAAGAAGACACTTGATAGTGATGTAAGGCTTGAATTTTATTCACTATGAAAGTATGTATAAATAGGTTGTACAAGATTCAAAAAACATAAAAACAGAATATACACAATTACTAATAATTTTCTAATTAATGAAAAAATATACAACAAATCTTCCAACTATTGATTCACACGGTATGCTCATAATTTCCTTAGCTGTCAATACTCCCCCTCAAGCTTGACTATAGATATTGATGAGTCCAAGCTTGTTTATAAGGTAATCAAATACGTTTTCAGATAATCCCTTGATAAGAATATTTGCAAGTTGTTGATAAGTGTGTACATACTCAATTTTGATAACTCCTCCGTCAATTTTTTCTTTAATAAAGTGACGGTCCACTTCCACGTGCTTTGTTCTATCATGATGGACTAGGTTGTGAGTAATACTGGTAGTGGATTGGTTGTCATAGTAGAGGTAAACTGGAGCTTCATACTTAATCTTTAATTCTTCCAGTAGTCTTTTTAACCATATTGCCTCGCACACTCGATGAGCCATGGCTTTGTATTCAGCTTCTACACTGCTTATAGCAACAACTGTTTGATTCTTACTTCGCCATGTTACCAAGTTGCCCCATAGTAAAGTACAATATCTTGATGTAGATTTCCTGTCATCACCCAGTTTGTATCAGTGAATACTTTGACTTTTCTTTCAAGATTTTTCTCGAAAAATAACCCCTTTCCTGGAGTTTGCTTTAAATACTTCAAAACTCGATACACAACATTGAGGTGACATTGTAGTGGGTCGTGCATATATTGACTTACTAGAATCACGGAAAAAGCAATGTCTGGTCTAGTATGTGAGAGATAAATGAGCTTTCCAACTAATTGTTGATAGCTTCCTTTGTCGACTGGTTCTCCTTTAAGGAGACGATCTTTGTTTCCTAGTTCAATTGGAGTTTTGATAGCCTTACAATCTAGCATTCAAGTTTCCTATAGAAGATCAAGCGTATAATTTTTTTGTGATACATAAATGCCTCTTTTTCTCCTAGAAATCTCCATACCCAGAAAGTATCTTAGTGTCCCAATGTCTTTGACTTCAAATTCTTTTGCCAATAATTTTTTGATCAAATTCATCTCCTTGGTATTGTTGCCAATGACTATTATATCCTCAACATATACAATTAGGACAGTTATCACTTAAGTGTTTAATAAACAGAGTGTGGTCTGTCTGATCCTGTATGTAGCCAAGACCTTTGACTACCTTTGAAAAATGATTGAACCAAGCCCGATGAGATTGTTTCAGGCCATAGAGAGATTGTTGAGTATACAGACAATCTTGGGAGTTTTTTCTTCAAA
This sequence comes from Humulus lupulus, assembly GCF_963169125.1. NCBI lineage: Eukaryota > Viridiplantae > Streptophyta > Magnoliopsida > Rosales > Cannabaceae > Humulus > Humulus lupulus. Next base: position 136,368,544 of record NC_084794.1, read on the forward strand.
TCTAGGAGGTTGAACCATGTAGACTTCCTCTTCTAGCTCACCTTTTAAGAGCACATTTTTTACATCTAGTTGATGTAACTCCCAATCCAGGTTGGCTGCTAATGATAGTAAGACTCTAATAGTGTTGAGGTTTGCAACAAGAGCGAAGGTTTCGGTGTAGTCAATTCCATAGGTTTGTGTAAACCCCTTTGCATCAAATCGTGCTTTGTATCTTTTGATAGTTTCATCTGCGTTATACTTGACTATGAAAACCCATTTGCATCCTACCGCTCTTTTGTCAGGTGGTAGTTCCACTAATTCCTAAGTCTTAGTTTTTTTAAGAGCTCTCATCTCTTCTTTGACAACTATTCTCCATTCAGGAATTTTGAGTGCTTCATCAATACTCCTAGGAATAACAATGTCTGACAAGCTAGAAGTAAAATCGTTAAAAGGAGATGACAATTTTGAATAAGAAATAAACATTGAGATAGGGTATTTAGGGCAAGACCTAGTTCCTTTTCTCAAAGCTATAGGAATGTCTAGATCAGAATTAGTGTTTTAGAGAGGATTACCTGACACATCTGGTTGAATAGAATCTACCACCGGATCGGTCTCTTGACTGTGCTGAGGATTCATGATTTGGTTATTTCTTTGTCGTCTAGAATAAACATGCAACTTTTGTTGTTGATTTTGTGGATGTATATCTATTTCAACTTGCCCAGAAGATGACTTAGAAGATGGAGTAAGCTTTTGATTTAAGTGTGGGGACTGTATAGAGGAGTCAAGAGGAACCTCTAACCCCCACGACCATTGAGCTTCATTGTGAGTGATCTCCCCCTGAAGCGAATTGGGAGAGAAGTATGGAGTATCTTCAAAGAATGTGACATCCCGGGAGACATAAGATTTTTTTTGTGAGAGGACAATAGCACCTATAGCCTTTCTGAGTGGGAGAATAACCAAGGAATATAGTTTTAACGACTCTTGGGTCAAGTTTAGTACGGTCTCGAGGATGAACATGAACAAAAGCTGTACACCCAAATGTTTTGATAGGTAGATAGTTGGAGGAGATATGAGGATAGGAAGCATGAAGGATAGAATGAGGTGTCTTAAAATGTAGAGGTCGACTAGGAAGGCAGTTTATATGATAGATAGCCGTAAGAATTGCACTTACCCAAAAATGCTCCCTGACTACTTCTAAAAGGTGATGATTTTTCCATTCAGCAACTCCATTTTGTTGAGGGGTATCGATACAGGAACTTTGATGAATGATCCCATTTTTGGAGAGATAGCTTCCCAAGACAGAATTAACATATTCGATGTCGTTGTCCGTTCGTAATATACGAATAGATGTCTGAAATTGTGTTTGAATCATATGATGAAATTTTTTAATTACAATATGGGTATTTGACTTCTGTTTGAGTAGATAGATCCAAGTGAGTCGTGTGTGATCGTCGATAAATGTGATGAACCAATGATGTCCAAAGGAAGTAGTCACTTTGGAAGGTCCCCATAGATCACTATGAATTAAAGAGAAGGGACATGTTGGTGTGTAGTGTTTTTTTAGGAAAGACATTCCTAGTATGCTTAGCAAATTCACAAATATCACATTGGAAATACTCAATTTTATTATTGAAAAATAATGTAGGAAACAAATATTTTAAATATGAAAAACTTGGGTGTCCAAGTCGATAATGCCATAACATAATTTTGTCTTTATTTGAAACAGTAACAGAATTGAAATTAAAAACCGAAACATAATTAGATAAGCTTGAAGACAAACTAGACTACTACTTTATTTGTTGACGATTTTCAAAGAAATAAAGTCCACCATGAATCCTAGCACTGCCAATCGTCCTCCCTGAGGATAGTTCCTGAAATAGACAAGAATTGGGAAAACATTTAGCAAGACAACTATTATCAGTAGTTAACTTACTAACAGAGATTAAGTTGCATTTTAAGGATCGTACATGAAGGACTGATTTTAGTATTAAGTCAGCTGATGGTCTTATTTTACCAATACCTGCAATTGGAGAAAGAGTGTCATCGACAATCTTGACGCTAGAATTATTTAAACATGAAGAATAAGATTCAAATAAGTGATATGAACTAGTCATGTGATCAGAAGCACATGAATCAATTATCCATTGTGTTTGAGAACTTTTTACCGCAGAAGAGAGATTACTAGAGTGTGCAACAGAGCAAGATGCATTATGAGATCGATAGTGAGAGGTAGAATTGAGAGCTGACTGATTCGAGAAAGTATATAAATGAGCAAGTTGTTCCATACTGAATGGGAATGGAGCAGTTCCTGGATTGACATCGGATGAGGTATCATTGGCATTATGAGTTTGGTAAGCCTTTTTGTCACTATGACATCGAGGAGTTGGCAGGTTTGCCATGAATTTCCCAACAAGTGGAGCGAATATGACCATGACGTTGATAGTGATCACACCAAGGTCGTTCACCCTTGCGATTAGGGCGAGGATCAGGATTGGTTCTGCCAAATGTTGGTGGTCCTGACTTCGAGGCAAGTGCTGAGAATTCAATGGGTTGTGATTCAAGATTGGTGAGCATGACACGCCAGCGTGCTTCTTCCCGCCTAACTTCAGAGAAAGCTTCTTCAGTATCAGGAAATGGAGAATGACTAACCAAAAGTCCCCTAACTTTATCAAGGTCACTGTTTAGCTCAGTAAGAAACTCAAAAACCCTTTCTTTCTCCAACTGTTTCCTCTGGATTGTGGTGCAGTTACTACACAAAGGTATGGTATCCAGATATAAATCAAATTCATGTAGATCTTGTAAGTCTAAAAAATATTGGGTAACGGTGTGATTACCTTGTTTGATTTCTTTTAGTTTTGTGCGGGTTTCAAAATTTTGAGAAGCATTTCCCAGATTATAGTACATCTTTTTACCAGCATCCCATACCTCCTTAGCAGTTTTGAAAAATAAATATTTGTGACTTATGTTTGGATCCATAGAATTAATTAGCCAAGCAAGGACAATATAATTTTCAGCTAGCCATACCTTGTAGGTAAGGTCGATCACGTGAGGTGCGGAAAGGTCACCAGTAAGATACCCAAGTTTACCACTCCCACATATAACCAATTTTACTGATTGTGCCCACTGTAGGAAATTTTTCCCATCTAGTTTGTGGGTTGTAATATTGAGAGAGCTGCCATCATAATGGTAAAAAGAGCCCATAAAACCAGATTGGTTTTGGGCCTGAGATTGAGCTTGTGTGGGCCCACTTGTGTGAGATGAGATTTACTCCTCAGTAGTTGTCATTTAGCAAAAATAAAAAATAAAATATCTTAGGAGAACGAATACAGAGAAAAACTTGATGAACCACCGTAAATAAGAACCAGAACCCACCGTGAATAATAAGAGCCAGACCCCGGTGCTCGCCAGTCGCCAAGAAGGAAAAAAATTGAACCATCGTGAGATGTCGAGAACTGACACCGAGAAGAAGCAAAGTCGTGGACTCCCGTGAGTGACTTGATGAACCACCAGATTTCGTCGTGCCTCAGAAACAACCAGAACCCCTGAAGACAAATGGATGCTTGGATGTTTGAGAGTCAACTAGACAATCGGAGGTGGAAGATTATGCCAGAGGTAGGAAGATCAGAACCTTAAGCGCTGATACTATGAAGAAATAGAAAAAAAAATGATGAAGAAGACACTTGATAGTGATGTAAGGCTTCAATTTTATTCACTATGAAAGACTGTATAAATAGGTTGTACAAGAATCAAAAAACATAAAAACAGAATATACACAATTACTGATAATTTTCTAATTAAGGAAAAAATATACAACAAATCTTCCTGCTTTTGATTCAGATGGTATGCTCCTGATTTCCTTAGCTCTCAATAGTGTGAAAGGTAAGCTTTAAGGTCAACACCTTGGCCAACATCAAGCAAGGACTGTTTGAGACCCTTAAGGCCTACATCAAATGCTTCAAAGAAGAAGCAGCAAGAACTAACAGGGTTGATGATGGCCAACAGCTGATGGCGTTGCAGGTTGGCATCCATGCAGGATCCCCACTCTGGGATGATCTCCAGCGAAGGGGATGTCGACATCTCAACAACTTCATTCGTCGGGCTCAAAAATACATCAGCTAGGAAGACGCCTGGATCGAGGCGTTCGGAGCGTCCACCTTTTCTCTACCTTGGCCGCTCCTGGTCCTATGGCCTTAGATATCCAATACTCCCCTATGTTCACATTCCGCAAGGGTCGTTGGGAGCCCAACCTGGCCAGAGCGACGCCCCTTTCGGTTGTAGGGTTCGGGCAACACCCACTGGATACAGTGCTTTTCAGCTTGCATTCAGTGCTGGAGTTATCGCCCCATTCCATCCAGCTAAATCTAGTCGAGCTCCCAGTGGCACAATGCGCGGAGGGAAGGGTAAGGGTGGTGAACCCAGGGGAAGCAGAATCACACAACCCGAGAAGGGAGTAGCATCAGGCGAGAAGTCCGTCTCACAGTATTTCAAATATACTGACTTAATGGACTCCCAAGAGAACATCTCCGTGGCCACGGCACAGAACTAGAGGAAGCCATAACCCATCCGAAGAGACAGGGATAGAAGCGACCCTGGAAATTTTTTTCATTTCCACAACGACATAGGGAATCACACTAACGAATGTCGCTAGCTCAAGGATGGGATTGAGAACCTCATCAAGCTGGGACACCTCCATCAGTATGGTAAGGGTGGACCACGTCAAACACAACCACTCGTGGTTGGACCGGCGGTCCCGCCTGCCACACCTCAGGTCCGACAAGAAGTCTTATAGGTCCCCAACATCCCACAGCCCAAGGCATCCTCCAGTAAATGAGCGGGTAGGAACCATATCAGGAGGACCTCACCTGGGGGGCACCTCACGAAGCTCATAGAATAGGTATGCACGAGCTTTGAACCACGATGATGAGGTACTGGCTTTGACCCAATGTTGCGAATGACTGACCAAGTCATAACGTTCTCCGAAGACAAAGCTCGAAGATTGCATTTCCTGCATCACGATCCATTGGTGATTGAGAGCCAAACCTCCAACAAATTGATGGCGCAGATTCTGGTAGACAACAGGATTTCGGTGAATATCCTGTTTAAATCAGCCTTCAAGAAGATAGTGGTGACTACGGTAGACCTGCCCCGCGCGCCTCGATACTCTATTGGTTCTCAGGAGAAGCCCTCATCCCAATGGGGCAGATAAAACTCTCAGTGACAGTCGGGGAGATACCTCGCCAGGCTTTTAAGTACTGTCCCTTCATGGTGGTGGATTGTCTCTCGGCATACGATGTCGTTTTGGGACGGTCAGCACTGGTGGAGTTCGGGGCAGTCACGCCCATCTGCCACATGTGCATGAAATTCCCCACGGATGTAGGAATCAACACAGTTTGCGGTGACCAAAAGGAGGTGTGAAAATGCTACAATGTCTCCCTCAAGGCTCCCGTGATGATGGTAAGGGAGGAAATCTCCAAGAGCTTCAAGACCCCGAAGGTACGAGTTGTGCAAGACTTGGGGCCTGACGAGTTAGACCTAATGGTTCAAGAGGAGAGGTCCATCAAACATATAGAGGAAATAGAGGTGGTGGTTCTAGATACCTCCACCCCCATTAGGAAGGTGAAAGTTGAGGGAGGCTCTAAAAACGGAGGTCCGAGAAGTGTTAGTGGTCTTCCTCCGAGAGAATCGAGATGTGTTTGCGTGGTCACATTCTGACATGACTGGCAATGATCCAAATGGCATATTCCACGCCTTCAATTCTGACCCTAGCTTTGCTCCTATCCATCAGAAGCAACAAACGTTTGACCAAACTCAAAAAGAGGTCCTCAAGGTCGAGGTTGACAAGCTTCTCTCCAGTGGATTTATTCGAGAAGCCCAATATCTCAGGTTGCTATCCAATCATGTCCTTGTGCCAAAGCCAAATGGCACTTGGAGGACATGCATAGATTTTTTAGACCTTAACAAGGCTTGTTCAAAGGACTATTTTCCACTCCACAGGATAGATCATGTGATCATTGCCACCTCTGGTTATAAGTTGCTATCATTTATGGACACATACTCGGGATATAACCAAATATCCATGCATGTCACTGATCAATAGCACACAAGATTTCAAACCAGCAAGGGTGTCTATTATTACATCGTGATGCCTTTCGGGTTGAAGAACGTCAGTGCCACTTACCAAAGGCTGGTCAATAAAATGTTAAAGAACCAGTTGGGGTGGAACATGGAGGTCCATGTGGATGATATGTTGGTTAAGCCCCATATCACCCCAAATCATGTAGGCAATCTGGCTAAGGTCTTCCCAGTACTCCGCTGGTTTGAGATCAAGATCAACCCCCAAAAACTCTTATTGGGGTTGCCTCCGGCAAGCTTTTAGGCTTCATCGTAAGCGATCAGGAAATCGAAGCGAACCCCGAGAAAATCAAGGCCTTAATCGAAATTCCTTCTCCCTCGAAGCATAAAGTTGTTTAAAGCCTAACGGGGAGGATCACAGCTTTGAGCCATTTTGTCTTCAAAGCAACGGACAAGTGCGACCCTTCTTCAATGTTCTCTGAGGGAGCCAGAGGTTTGAATGGACAGAAGAGTGCAAATGGGCATTCCAACAACTCAAGGCGCACATGGAAAACCCTTTGATCTTGTCTAAGCCAGTGGATGGAGAACCCCTCCTACTCTACATGGTTGTGTCGGAGGACACCGTTAGCATCGCGTTGGTTCGGGAGGAAAGCCGCATTCAGCACCCCGTCTATTACATCAGCAAGAGACTCCTTAGGGCGGAATAAGGGTACCCACTGATGTAGAAGCTAACCCTTTTCTTGATGGTGGCCTCCCGGAAGCTAAGACCTTACTTCCAGGCGCATCCAATTAGGGTCCTCACAAACCACCCGCTCAGACAAGTCCTTCAGAAGCCTAAGTCATCGGAAAGGCTCTTGAAATGGTCAATGGAGTTAAGTCAGTTCAACATCACCTGCCCCCTGAGGACTTCCATAAAAGGACAAGCACTCGCCGATTTCATCACCGAATATACCAGGAATCAGGAGAGAACCTAGAGCACCTCAGTGGTCGGACTAGTGTGGAAGTTGTTCGTGGATGAGTCTTCAAAGGATAATGGTGCAGGGGCGAGACTTATTTTGGTCTCCCCCAAGCGGCATAGAGTGCATAGTTCTCTCCGCTTTGGGTTTAGCGCCTCTAATAATGAAGCAAAGTAAGAAGCCTTAACCGCTGGACATTGCCTGGCACTAGAGCTCAAGGTCGAAGGACTCGAGATATTTAGCGATTCCCAACTTGTGGTGAACCAAATTCTCAGAGAATACCAAGCCTAGGGAACAAAAATGGTAGCATACTTGGCAAAGGCTCAAGAAATGCTGCACAACTTCCAAAATTTCACTTTTCGGCAAGTGTCGAGTGAGAAAAATTCTAATGCAGATGCCTTGGCAAACCTGGCTTTGAAAAAAGACACCGAGTTAATCAATGTGGTCCCCATAGACTACTTGGAGTCTCCAAGTTTCTTGGCTCCAGACGAGGTTGAAATAGTACAACCCCAAGGTAGGTGGATGGAGGCAATAGTTAAATACCTAGTCTCCGGAGAGTTTCCCCAAGACAAGAAGGCAGCTTAGAAGTTGTTGTACCAGGTGCCGAGGTACATTGTTATCGATAATAGGCCTTATAGATGAGGCTTTTCGTTGCCCTTGCTTCGTTGCGTGTCCAAGCAAGAAGCCAGTTTAATACTATGAGAGGTACATGAAGGATTCTGCGGTGATCACGTCGGGGGGCAAAGCCTTTCCAAGAAGATCTTAAGGCAAGGATATTTTTGTCCCACCATGAATGGAGATGCGATGGATTACGTTAAGAAATACGACAAATTCCAGTGCTTCACCAACATCCCCTGAGCGCCTCCGAATGAACTTACTCAAATGGCCAGCCCATGGCCTTTCACTGTTTGGGGCATCGACCTTATCGGGTCTCTTCCTACAGGGAAATGAGGGGTGAAATACGCCATAGTGGTCGTAGACTACTTCATGAAGTGGGTTGAGGCTGAGCCACTGGCCACAATTAACTCCAAAAAGGCTTTGGACTTCATCATAAAAAATATCGCTTGCCAGTACAGGCTTCCGAGGAAGATAGTCTCCGACAACGGATTGCATTTCGACAACGAAGTATTCAAAGACTTCTATCAACGGAATGGTGTCATCAAGAGCTTCTCTTCCGTAGCCCATCTTCAAGCCAACGACCAAGTGGAGGCAGGGAACAAGACACTTAAGTCCACCCCAAAGAAAAGGCTAGAGCAAGGAAAGGGAACTTGGCAAAAGGAGCTACCTAGGGAATTGTTGAGCTACCGTACCACTGCCCGAATCTCCACCAGCCATTCTCCCTTCTCGATGGACTACGAGTACGAGGCTATGCTCCCAGTTGAAGCAGCAATCTCCATGCACTGATGGGATACGTATGATCTGACCACGAACCATGCCCTACTTCGGGAGTCCCTGGACCTTATAGAGGATCTATGCGAAGCTTCTCAGCTACGAGAAGCATCCTACCAGCAGAAGGTGGCCAGATATTTCAACTCCAACGTGAAGGATAGAAAATTTGAGGTCGGAGACCTGGTGTTGCGAAGGGTCTTCTTAGCCACTCGGGATCCAGGTACAGGAGTATTGGGACCCAACTGGGAGGGCCCATACCACGTCGAGAGCATTGTATGTCTGGGAACCTATAAATTATCCCGACTTAGTGGGGAACTGATTCCTCACACTTGGAATGTCGAGCATTTTTGCTGGTACTACCAGTAGCATCAGTAACAAACATTGTTTACTTATGTCACACCCCTGTAGCCTTTGGGCACAAATAATTGAAAATGTGTATATAATAAAACACGGTAAGAAATCTGTTTTTTCACTTATCTTTTTCTTTAGTTTCTGTTTTAATTTTATTAATGATGTGTAAAGAGCTCCCGCGTCTGAACAAATGACCGCAGACTAGTCTCCAATCACTTGGGGGGCATAGGTTAGGGTAGCACTACACCTCGCAAGGAATGACCTAGGATTAAGCCTAGCGTCGCCATCCCAAGAATAAAAAGTCTTAGGAAACTAACCAAGTCTAGCCTAGAAGGTAGCTTGTTCCAGGCAAAACTCAACTTAGTACCTAAGAGCTAGATAACCCAAGTAGCGCGAGAATAGACTAGTCATCTCCTGCTGACAACGAACCCAAGGAGATCTAACCATGTCTCTTGATCTCAAGATGCGAACAGAAGGTCGAGTTCCTATACTTGGCCTCGGGAAATCTGTGAATGGGAAGCTTGGCTAGTCGATGAGCGAAGTGCCCTTAGTATCACTATATCCCATATTTAGAAAAGCTAGTATAACAATCAGGAATTCAGGTTACCTCTCGAGGACAGCGCACGCCCGTAGAGTAATAATAAAATCCTAATATGTATGATACAAATGAAAACACAGGCGGCCTACGCCTGGGCATTTCCATAACCTCACCTCCCGAGAACACAGCCTAGAAAGTAGGTATGCATTCGAGGGTAGTGTCAAAACCCCCGACCTCTCAAGTAGTGCACACTCGAGGCCAGTTGTTTTCACATGCCAAGACCCCTGGAGGCCTGAGCCTTTGGGACATCGGGACTTGAGACGATGAATAAAATCCCATGGTGAATTTCACGTCAAGTATACTTCTAGGATTGGACCTACAATAGACTAAACATGATAACCTAATGTCTAAAAATATGAGTTCTTGTTCTCGTGACATTCGTGTTACGTTGAATTTATAGAACCAAGTTTTTTAAAACAAGTGTGAGTTCTTATTCTTGTGGCATTCGTGCTACGTTGAATTTATAGAACCAAGTTTTTTTAAAACAAGTGCTAGTTCTTATTCTTGTGACGTTCATGTTACGTTGAATTTATGGAACCATGTTTTTTAAAAAGAAAAAAGTGAGTTCTTGTTCTCGTGACATTCGTGTTACGTTGAATTTATAGAACCAAGTTTTTTAAAAACAAGTGTGAGTTCTTATTCCCGTAACATTCATATTATGATGAACTTATAAAACCAAGACCTTGGGTTCTTGTTCTCGTGACCTTCGTGTTACACTGAATGTATAGAACCAAGAGTTTAAAAATGGTTTGAGTTCTTATTCACATGACAATTTAAGTTATGGTGAATTCATAGAACCAAACCAAATAAAAAGAAGTACAAGTGAGATAATTCTTAAATGGGTAAATAATTACAAGTGACAATTTAAAGCACAAAGGCTTGAATGCAAAAATTATTTTCGGCCTTCGGGAAGCTCCACCACAAGTTCAATGATCGTATCCCCACTCGGGGCACCACTCGCCTGGGCCGCCTCAGCAGCTGGGGTTGCTTTGATAGCTTGGGAAGCTCAGAGGCGCTCGTTGAAAAGGAACTTGTACTTCTCGGGCTCCTCAGTGAAGTCCAGGTTCATGTCCAGATTATGGTACCAGGCTACATAAAAGGCATCCTCGGCTATAGACTTGGTCTCCTGCTTAAACTTCTTCACCTGGCACATGGCATTCGTATTCATCTCCATGGCTTGGAGGGTCTTCCTCCTCTCGGCTAGCTCAGCCCGATCGGTAGCCTCCTTAGCCTGCTCTTGGAGCTCAGAATTCTCCAAGGCCACCCGAGCGATCTCAGTAGTAGCTTTCTTGGCCTCCTCCTAGGCTCATTGCATGTTGTCAACGACCGCCTGTTTTTCCCTTTCGACCTGCTAAAAATCCTCGGAGGCTAATGGTAGGGTCTCGTCGAGCTCCCGAGAGCTTTTCGCTCAGCCTCGAGAGTAGCGCTGGCTCGGGAAAGTTCTTTCTAAGAACCTTTTTTTTTCTCCTTGAAGGAGGCAATCTTATCTTGGGATCTCCGGAGCTCATATGATTTCTCCATCATAATGTCTCCTAAGTGTTGGCAGGCTAAGGCAGATTGTAAAACAAAAGATAGAGTAAGACAAATGTATTAGCTCAATAACATCTAGGTAAGTTGAATCCAAGCGTGGGAGTGATTAACTTATTCGGACAAAAGTGTACTAACACGAGGCCACGAGAGATGCCTAATTACTATCGCCAAGTTGGGAGAAGCTTCGAGCAGTCAACTCGCACATGGTGGAGCTGACCCCCTTGAGTTGTTAGAGGGCCTCGGTTGTCTCATGCAAGGATTTGTTACCTTCTTCTAGCCTCACTTCGAAGTGTTGAAGCATCCTCTTATACTGCTCCAACAAGTCCCCCTCGTACTTCTCAGGATACACAAGGAGACAGATTTGGGGTGGCACCGCCTCCTGCTCTGAGTTATGGACCGCCCCTTGGTCTAGATCGAGTACCCTCTTCGACCTTACCTCTTGTACCACCTCCAACCTTACATCTTGTGCTGCCTCGTCTGACCCGGGCGAGGAAGGGATCTTCACCACCGGGGGCAGGTCAACTGTTAGGGACTCCATGGGAGGAGTGAAAACTCTCTGCTTCTTGGTTGGAGGAGAGGGATCAGATCACTCCCGAGGATGTGACAACCCCTCTCCTACCGAAGAGCCAGGGGGTGCTCCCAACCTTAAGGAAAATTGAGCAATGTCCGCCAATCCCATGTGAGTTGCAGGAATAAGGCAGACGGTTAGCATACATATTACAGAAGGATGATACAATAAAATAAGCTACTTGGAGGCTCACCGTGAGTTGAGCCTCAGTGCAAACAGTGAGGGTGGACTATCATATTCCTTGAATCACAACTAATATTGGAGCCATATTGGCAAAACTAGCTTGAGGTCAAGGATGTCACTCGGTCTAAGAGTACAAACCCACGGGAGGTAGGTTGCCTTATATGATGGTGGAGGTAAACATCTATGAGATCTAGGTAGTCTTGGAATTCTTCCCTAGTCCAGCATCGATGTGAGATTTGACCACAACGGAGGAGTGCTGGGGAAGCCTAGACATGCCCAAGACTTATCCTATCACCCACTCGTGAAGCAGACGTCAGAATGAGAGGTGAGTTACTTGAGTCTAGGTGGGAAGCTTCCATCCCTGCCTAAAGCTCTTCCTCAAGCTCCTAGTTCTCTAGGGCCTCTCACGCCTCTTCTATGGCCCGAGCATTCACCAGCCTTTCCTCCGTCAATCATTTGCGAAACGCTATTTTGGCTAGCACTTCTATGTAGTTGATATGGCTAGATTCCAACTCCCGAGACTTTTTGGATTGGTGGTATTTGGTCAACTCCAAGTTGCTTATTCATTGTTCAACGTTGAGAAGCCCCGACCTAATGAGATTAGACTCTGTTACCAGGACGCTAAGGTCCAAATCTCGGTCAAGGAGAGCCTTCATTGACTGGAGATGATCCTCGAAGAGCTAGACATATTGGGTTCTGCGGAAGGGACCTATTCAAAGGAAATGACTAAGTATCAAATACAGAAAAGCCCTAGTGAGGCAAAGAATAAGTGTGTTCAGAAAGATACTCACCTACCCGAACGAAGTCGAGAATTAGGTTCAGGTTATTACGGGTCGGGAAGCCGTCCGTGAAGAAAAAGGCATCCTCGTAGTCCCAAGCGTGACTTTCATTATGATGGGGAGCCTTGTAGCTGAATGATGAAGATGGGTACTTCACCAAGGAGTAATATCCATCTCGCTTGGAGCCCTTTTTTCGAGGAGTGGTTTTGAAACTATAGAAGTAGAGAATCTTGGCTGGTGAAGGCTCAGGCCATTTCTTCTTCCAGTACAAAATGTACATCCCCACGAGCACTCTATAGTCGTTGGAGGAAACCTGGAAGGGGGTTATCCCCACGAACTTTAGGAAGTTTGAAAAGAATTGCTTAAGGGGTAGGGTAGCCTCTGCCATCAAGTGGGCCTGAGTCCAAGCGCCCAGGCTGTCAACGCTGCGATGCACCCTCTCGGACTCCCGATAGAGGTGGATGAGGCATTTGTCTCCGACCAAATAGTTACTCATGATCGCCTCCAGAGCGTCGGGATGTTGGAGCAGAGTGCGATAATCCTCTACTTCAAACACATCACCCTCGTACCTTTGCGAAGGGTGTGGGATAGGGGCTCTATTTACCTCCTCCACAGCGAGCCTTGAGTCTTCGGACACTACGGTCCTCACCACCACCTAGATATCAGAACAAAGGACTTATTTTGCACTCTGCTCTTGGGCCCCCGTCCCTGCACTGCCTTCGGTAGTGTCTCGTGTGCGGGCCATTTCTGTGAGCTCCTGGTCAAAGAGATAAAATCCATGTTCGTGTAGTTGTTGGAGTTCCTCGGACATCTGAGACAAAAAGCCAAGTAGCTAGCATTCTGACGGAAGGAAAGATGGCCAAAACACAAATCACTCTAAGAATACTGCTCGGGAGGAAAAGGAGAGTTTTGGAAATGCGAGGCCTCCCTGGCGCCTAAGGACAAGCCGGAGGAGATGAACCTACCAGAATCTGGAAAATTCCCAGATTCCAGTCGAAGGCCCATAAACGCAAAGTTAATAGAAAAGACTCTTGAAGGTCATGTTGAACGAGCCTAATGTCAAAATATGCCTAAAACAGCTCGTGAAAACGAAAAACAGACTCTAAAATTCTACACTACTGCCATTCCTAACACATATCAAAAAACACCAAACACAATCCAAGGAAAGTGGGTCAAAGATACTTACCCAAGATAAAACAAAGGTAGGTGCTGAGATGAGTCCTAACCTAAAAGTACTGCTTGCCGTCTGACCAAAAGTAAAAAGATTCATGCCAATCATCTAGAACATCGGGAGGGGGTTGAAGACGAGAGAGAAAAGAGTGTGCTGAGAGGGTTCATGATTTTTTAATAATTGAAGTATGAGACTGAAGGTTTTTCTGGGTTTTTATACCCAGTAAATCCTATCAGAGAGGCAGCGCTCCCACAACCTTCGGATGAGTAGATTTACTAAAATAATCCGACGATCAGGTTTCAAAAGGTTTGGATCGCAATCATTGTTTTCTTTGGGATAAGACACCTCGGGCTCAGAGTAGATGTTTGGGATATCAAGGTGTCCCCTAATTAAATGCATGGACTAATGGGCCCAATAATGGGGCTTGGACATGTGGTTCTGCTTTTCAGAGTGACATCAACGGAAGTCCAAAAGTATACTATCTGAGGTCTCTTTGAAATCTTCCTCAATTGGAAGTCTCTAGTGTCTAGGGACAAGCAGAGACTTGGGGGGCAAATGTTGTCTGTATTTTTCACTGCCGACACATGGCAACCCCAGTGGTTGGCTAGGATGTTTGTGGACATCCTCGGGGCATGTTACTGCCCGAGGCTTGTAGTTGGAGAAAGGGTCTTCATAGATAAGGTTTTACCCGAAGGGGGCAGTCAGTGTCTTGGTGAACTACTCGCCAATGTTCGGTCTCGAAGATGGAGGTTCTCCAACTCGGACAGTTAAGGCAAGGGGTCTCATATCTCTATCGCCTCCCAGGCCCAAGGTCCTGTTTCTCGAATCTAGGAGGTGGAGGAACGTGTCAGTGGGTGCGGGTTTTCAGAGTCTGAGGATCGTTTGACAACCTTCATGGGAATCCGTCAACAGTGTTGTCGAGTGTATGACTCGACAATTCGCACACCCACTACGCCGCCTGACACGGGTGTATGTACAACATGCCCTGACAGTTCCAGGGTCATGTTCCCCGTAAAATGGTTACTTTTCTGCAGTGGGCCCTACAAATCTCACCTGGGTCGTAGCCTCTATTCAATGCAGCCCACTGCATTGAAGTGTATTAATCCCCCAATTATGGAAAGAATGTGGATTAATTGTTTATGATTAACATTAAAGACCCCACCCCCTATAAATAGAGATGGGAGTCTCATTGTAGAGGTGATAACTCTAGGATTTAGAGTTATTCTTATAATCTTTGGACTTGCTTTTCAAATTAAAAAGAGTAATGAGTCCTTGTTTATTGTAAATTTGTTAGTTTTAGTGTATTATTCTAGGTAGTGAGTCCATGTATGAATTAGTTATATATTGTAATATTTTTTGGTGTTTTTATGTAAATTAATGTGTTGTGTTAATCAGGAAAGGAAGCTTAAGAAAATATATGAAAAGGAAAATGCTGGAAGCAAGGGGAAAACAAATTCTGAAAGGGGCGTGTTGCTACTTCAATGCTGCAAGATCACCACACAGCAATTCAAGGGATCAGGCAGTTGACGGGGCAAGAGGCCAGCTGGACTTAATGAGTGATCTCAGTGCCTATGTGGCGAGAATTTTAAAAAACTTAAGTCAGCTGGGTGATGTGGCATGTGGAGGACAAGGTGGGAATTGACTTTCATATTAGGGTAAAGCAAAGTACCCTAAAAAGGAGGGAGGCAGCCGAAATAGAGAGGAGACCCCATTCTTGGAAGACAGCTGATTTTCTTAGCAGATTTTTGAGAGAAAACAGAAGTACAGAGAAAGAAAAAGCAAGAAAACAGAGAGAATACAGAGGAGGAAGAGGACCACGAGCTGACAACTAGGGGGATTGAGCACAACAATTCCTTCTAACTTTTTCTTCTCCCTTCTTCATTTTGTATTGTATTTTCTCTCCATCTAATTTGTGAACAAACTCTATGGATTTGCTAATGGCTACTGGTTTTGTATTTCTTTTATTAAACATGAACTAATCCTTAGAGGTTTGGGTGGTTATGAACCCTACAATATGAATTAATGTTTTGATGCATGGTTAAAGTAATTGTATCCTTGTTCAATTAAGTGTGACTACTGCTATTGATTGTTATTTACTGGCCATAATTAACAATTATTGAGCTAGATCTAAGTTTGGAAAAACTTAAGCTAGCTGAACCCATTTAATTGATGCAAGAAACTTGCCTATTTGTAGGTAAATTTTAGTGGTGAAATAGGGATATTTTGCTGCCTTGTATAACACAAGATTTGATTCTTAATAGACTGTTTGCAATCTGGTTTAATACAGGAGTGTGTTGAGAGGGTTGTAAGCATTATACAGTGGGTTTTGGAAAAGACTTACTGGGCGTTTTTGAAACTGTTAACTCTGGATGTAATTGCTGAGCCATTGCTGAACTTATGCTATAACAACTGGAAAGAAATTATAGGGGGATTAACCACCCAGATCACGTGTTCACATAGAATTTCCTCACAGACTTGATTTCTCTTGGTTCCATTATTTTAGTTTAATTAATTCTGCATATGTACTTTTAATTCCATATTCATTTACCCATTATTCCCTTGAATTGGTTATTGTCTTTTTTAATTGTTTTTAGTTGATTTTACAATAATTTAGTTTAAAATCCCTGTGGAGACGATCTCACTTTACATTATATTACTTGTGCGGCTACATATACTTGCGTATTTTAATTGCTATAATTTTCGCAACAAGAGGGTTCGGTATTTTAGAGAGAAAACTATTTGCACTCAAAGCAATCTAAATGTTGTCTGAGAAGACAATATAAAAGCTTGCAACCACAAGCTTGCAATCTCCCTAATACAAGAGACTCGTGGACTAGGGTTCTTTTATAACCTGAATCACGTAAAAACCTTTGTGCTCTTATAATTATTTCTATAACTTCTCTTATAAAAGTTAATAGCGAAAAAAGCATTCAATAAGTGGAATCTGGAGTCTTTTTGCATTTTGAATTTCTCATTGCCTCAAGATTTTTGGTCAATTCTTCACAATTCCCCCTAACATGTCCCTTTTTGTGACAATAATAACATTCCTCTTCTCTCCAAGAGCGTGATTGGCTTCGATTATCTCTTTTGCCATCATATCTTCATCTTGACTGACTCCTAACACGATTTGGTTCAGACCTTGTCACAAGAGCTATATCACTATGAGACAAACTACTTGGTTGCTTGATACTCTCTGTCTCCAAAAGAGCAATTGACACCTCATCCCTAGTTAAAGTAGTCTTTCCAACTAAAGGTGTAGTCACCAAAGTCTCATATGATTTTGGTAGTGAGGCTAACACAATAATAGCTTTATATTCTTCATCAATTTTGACCTCTACACTTAACAATTGAGTTATGAATACATTAAATCTATTTATGTGATCCCTAACATCAACACCATCAATCATCTTTAACTCATATAATTACTTCTTCAAATAGAACCTATTTGTTAGAGATTTAGAGATAGTTGTTAGATATTCATACAACATCTTATTAATATTTTTGCATACAACTTAGAACACTATAAAAAATAAAAGAATATAGAAAACATACCTGATTCAGCCACAGAGAAAACGTGAATTGTTAATGCAATACTAACCAACTAAGCCTTCCTCCCTAGGACCACTATTTCTTAAGAAGATTATCAGATTACACAATAGCGATGAGACTATTCATATATATAGAGTTAGGGAGGGGACTTAGCTTATATTAACCTAGTTGGACTAGGCCTCCTCATCAAAGCTTCAGTTAACTAGAAAGTCTGCACTTCTGCTTCAACTAGACTACTATAGATACTAAGCCTATATACAAGAGATCACTAAAATTAAATGTGTTAGATTAGAAAGGAACTATTTATCAACCCATATTTTATAAAACATTAAAATATTTATGTAAGCCCAAATAAAATTATAACATTCTCCCACTTGGGCTACATTAATTTTATAATACATATATATATACTAAAATAATTTTATTTAAAAAACGATTCATGGGTTGAGTAACAAGAAAAATAGTGTGGCCACTATTAAAAACAATAGTTCTTTGATAGTATCTAAAACAACTAATCCAATTTAATCCTTGATATTGAACTATAATTATCACTTTGCTTTCCAATCAATAAAATATATTCATAATCACAAATTCGAAAGTATTAAATCGACATGGTCAATAAGTCTAATAGTGTGGTAAGAAATTATGTCCAACATATGATTAGTTATATAACATAATATCTTTATCAGTCCTCATTTCACTGATACTGTGATGCCTAATAAATAAGCCAGTAAAATAACCAAAGCACTGCTTAATAAATAAGTTAGTGTTATATCATTAACTGTGCATAAAATAGTATGATATCCACGCCATTAAGCAAATAAACTTAAATGACAATAACAACAATATTATGAACTACATGCTTTCAACTCAACATTCTCGAGAATATAACAAAACATAAATGAAAGCATAACTATTCATTGATCAAAATATGAAACCAAAAACAAACTTTGTAGTTCATAATTTCAATAAAGAAATTACAAATAATCATAATTCCTGGTGGATAAAAGAAAACGCCTACTAACCAAAAATATCAAAGGATTCTAAAATTCCCATATCAACAACATGTTTATTAAAAAATGACGCACTTAATCCTTTTGTTAGAGGATCTGCCAACATCAATTCTGTCTTGCAATTCTCTATAATAACATCTCATTTCTTGACTAGGTCTCTGATAGTAAAATACTTGATTTCCATATGCTTCGAAGCACCACTGATTTTATTATATTTGGCAAAGAAAACGACAACACTATTATCACAATAAATTAGCATAGGTAAGGAAATAGAATAACCTACTCGTATCTTTGTAATCAGATTCTTTAGCCACACAGCTTGCAAAGATGCCCCATAACAAGCTACAAACTCAGCATACATAGTAGATGAAGTAATTAAAGTCTTATTTACACTTTTCTAAAAAATAGATGCGATAACCAAAGTGAAAATATATCCAGAAGTTGACTTTAAATCATCCACAGAACAACCAAAATCAGAATATGAATAACCAACAACTCAGAGATTCTCAACTTGCTTATAAACAAGCATAAAATTCTTGGTTCTCTGTAAATATCTCAAACAGTAACCCAATGATCACGCCCAGCATCTAACAAATATCATCCAAGAACATTTACCACAAAAGCAATATCAGGTCTAGTGCAAACATGAGCCTACATCAAACTCCCTACCACACTTGTATAAGGGACGTTTGACATTTATTCTCTCTCTAAGTTGTTCTTAGGACATTGCTGCTTACTAAATTTGTCCCCTTTCAGAATAGGGACAAAACCAGGTTTACATAGATCCATGTTAAACCTTTTTAGCACATGATGGATATAAGCTTCTTGAGATAAACCAAGAACTTTTCGATTCCTATCACGATGAATCTCAATCCCCAAAACAAAAGATTCTTCTCCAAGATCCTTCATATCAAAATTTGTAGACAGGAAAAGTTAGATCTCATTTAGTAGCCACAAATCACTACTCATTAGTAAAATGGTGTCCACGTAAAGAACAAGAAAAATATAACGACTCCCATTGAACTTCATATAAATGCAATGATCAAACGTGTTCGCTATAAAACCAAACGATGTCACAACTTTATCAAACTTCAAGTACCATTAACGAGATGCTTGTTTGAGACCGTAAATAGACATCTTCAATTTGCAGATCAAGTTCTCCCTTCCACTTTCCTTGAAACCTTCAGGCTAAGACATATAGACCTGCACATCAAACACCCCATTCAAAAAAGCAGTCTTTACATCCATTTGATGCAACACTAAATCAAAATGTGCAACTTAGGCCATAATAATCCTGAACGAATCTTTTGTAGAAACAGATGAGACGGTTTTAGTGTAATCAATACATTCCCTTTGAGTAAAGCCCTTTGCCACTAGACGTGCTTTTTATCTTTCAATTTTACCCTTATTATCCTTTTTGGTTTTGAAAATCCATTTACATCCTGTTGGTTTAAAACCAACAGGTAACTCAACCAATTCCCACACATCATTATTCTTCATGGATTCAATTTCATCCTGCATGGCTTCCATCCATCTAGAAGATTGTGTACTATTAAGAGCTTCAATATAAGTCACAGGATCAACAACATGACCAATATCATATTCTCCTTCTCGAAGAAAAACCAAAAAGTCATTAGAAATTGCTGACCTCTTTGAACTCTGAGATCTCCTTAGAGGAATTATTTCTAGAATTGCTACTTGTTGTTAAATGTCATCTTGAATGACGTCTTCAGTAGCGGGAACTTCTTCAAAGATAGGAGCCTGATCCATAATGGGAGGAAAATGCTCGTCAGCGATAGGAGCATCATCAACAGGAGTGGGGATAGGATCATTATGAGTATCATCTGTCTATATTATATCATCCCTTGAAAGAGATAAATGAATGAAAATTCCACCTAATGACTCCCCTGTTTCAAGAGATGGAGTAGAAACTTTCCCAGCTATATCGAATTCCAGAAATTTGGCAGTCTAAGATTCAAAATTTCTAGTACTGCGAGTAGGACAATAAAATCTATAACCTTTTGAATGATTTGGATAACCAATGAAAAAACAGCGAACTGTTTTGGGGTCTAACTTTTTCAAGTTAGGATCATAAATGTTCACTTTAGCTAGACAACCCCATACACGAAAATGGTTCAAACTAGGTGTTCTACCAATCCATAACTCAAAAGGAGTTTTGGGTACAAATTTACTTAGAACTCGATTCAGGATATAAGTAGCAGTCAAAATAGCTTCACCCCATAAGAACTCTGGCATATTAGATCTACTCATCATACTTCTGGTCATATACATAAGAGTACGATTTTTTCTTTTAGCAACTCCATTTTGTTATGGAGTACTAGGCATAGTGTATTATGCAATTATACCACAATCCTATAAGTACATAGCAAAAGGCCCCATATTTTTTCCAGTTTCAGTGTACTTTCCATAATATTCACCTCCACGATCCGAACACACAATATTGATAACTTTTTCTAATTGTTTCTCATCCTCAGTCTGAATTACTTTGAATTTATCAAGAGCATCAAATTTTTCTTTAATCAAATAAGTAAAGACATATCGAGAAAAGTCATCAATAAAAGTGATAAAATATTTCTTCCTACAAAGAGTAGTAGAATAAGGCCCACTGATATCGGTGTGTATAATATCTAATAGATTCTGACTGCGAGTGGTACTTTTCTTACAAGTTTTGATTAACTTCCCTCGAGCACAATCAACACAATTGTTCAAATCAGAAGCATCAAGAGGAGGAAGAATATCAACTTTAATCAATCTATCAACTCGTTCTTTTGAAATATGACCTAAACGTTTGTGCCACAAAAGTAAAGAATGTTCCTTTATACAAGATCTCTTAGCCACAGTATTCTCAACATTAAAAAGAGGAAACCAAAGGAGCCAAAGATAATTTGTAGAGACCATGAGAATAAAAACAATTTCCAATAACTTTGGAGTCAAACATAATGTTAAGTTTATAATTTTAAAAAAGAAACGAATATCCTTGTTATCAAAAAGCGGAAGCGAAACTAAGTTTCTTTTAAAAGTAGGAACATAAAAAAGTATTTTTCAAAATAAGCTTAAAACTGGTTTGTAATTGAAGAATAAAGGTGCCAACATAGCAAACTTCAACTCCAACATCATTTCCTACTTTAAGTTTTGACTCCCTCTGTATTGATTTCCTGAGATCCCTTAGCCCTTTCAAGGTAGTAGTAACATGAACTGTGGCACCACTATCCAACCACCAAGAATCAATATGAACATCAACTAGATTATATTCAAAACAAACACAAGCTAAAGGAGTGCCTGGTTGTTTTTTCTTCTTTTCTAGCCAAATCTGAAATTTGTGACAATCAGTTCTTCCATGGCCTATATTATCACAGAAGATACACTTAACATTAGCATACTTAGATTGGGCATTCTCATTTTTCTATCCATTGTTATGCTCCTTTTTATTATCAGTGTTCTTAGAAGTGTTGTTCCTCTAATTTTTTAATCTCTCTTTTCCTTTATTTGTCTTGAGTTAAGAAACATAATGAGCTGATTCATTCTTCTCCTTTATCATCTTGTTTTCCTTAGAAACGCACTTCGAAATGAATTCATTGATGCTCCATGTTTGATTATAAGTGTTGTAGGATGTCTTAATGAGACTGAAAGATGCAGAAAGAGCATTGAGAGCATGATGACTAATATAAGAATTAGGAGAGGAATCTTACGATCTTTTAGCTTTGGCTGAGTATTGAAAATTTTCATAATGAAGTCCCTCACTCCTTTAGTTTCATCATACTTGATGGTTGGAATCTAATCCATAAGAGATCCAGTTTCAGCATTCTCACCAGTGTCATACAATTTTCCCACATTAGTTAAAAACTCTTTGCCATTAGTTTTCTCGGGCAGACCACTCAAAATATGTTCAGAAATCGATCTTTTCATAGCTATTAGACTGAGACGATTTGACTTTTCCCATTGTGCATGGAGATTTCTCTGGGCATTAGTGCTCGCATCAGTTGGAGCAGCAAGTTGATCTTCACGCATGCGTAGGTCCAAGTCCATGATTACCAAACTAAAATCCACATCTCATTTCCACTTCTTGTAGTTTGATCCAGTCAGAATTTGAATGGAAGCATTACTGTTGTTCACAGAAAAAGAAACTACAAGATAAAAGGAAAATGACAAAACTTTATTAAACTATGAGCATATCAAGAAAATATATAAATAGAGTCAATATGGTCATCACAAACTCCCCTTTAGGTGAGAATATAACACACATATGATATATTTCCATGAAGTGAAAATATATAAATTAAAAATTTTATTACCTTTGCGCAAATAAATTCTCAAAGCATATATATTAATTAAAACCAAACAAAATACATATAAGAAATTATTACCTTTGGGCAAATAATTTTAAACATGCATTATAATCAACACACTTCATGATACATTAATTAATATATATAATTACCTCCTTTGGGCAAGTAATTATGCATATCAATTATCCAAAAAATATTTTTTATAAAATGATGAAATTTGGCGATAAAACAATCATTGAAAAATAATATAATTAAATCACTTTGATGATAATAATTATAATATTGTCAACCAAATTCCCAAAAAAAAAAATATCGCTCATTAAATTTATGAATGATCAAAACAATGTGTCCCATCATAACACATTATTTAGTCATCAAACAATCAAGTTTGTCACTTTAGAACAACAAAGAATATCATATTTTTTTTGTTTAAGAAAATTAATTCATATTGTTTGAGTGGAGAGTATATATAAAAAATTGACTATTTTTTTTTTTTGGTAAGAAAGTTAGTGTATTGCAAATAACCAAATGATACAAAGGATGAATAGCTCCTCAGAGTAAAGATACATTTTCAAACAACCTATGAAACCAAACTAAATCAACAGCTTTAACCCCAACTAAACCTGAATAAAAAATCCTATTATAAACAATCTTTTTAGTCAAGTATGTTGTATACTGAACAGACCAAACTAAACCCTCCCAATAAGCTAAATTTCTAACTTTCCAAATATGATAAACAAGGCTAGCTAGTATAGACCAATACACTAATTTCTTGAACCTACTCAACTTGCTTCTTTTGATCCACTTGAAAATGCCTTCTACTGAACAATGACGAGTCTTAAGTGGCAACCATTTTAGAATGGGATGAACACAATGGGCACCAAACCAACATTCAAAGAATAGATGATTATGAGATTATTCCTTCAAACCACAAATGGAACAGAAAAGATCGATACCCAAACCAAACTTTTGGAGCCGATTTTTGGTTTTTAATCTCCTTAACAAATACAGCCACATGAAAAATCTATGCTTAGGAACAATACCCCTAAGCCAAATTGCATCATAGCAGAATCTAGTTTGTTGAGTATGGTTTAGAACTTTATAAAGAGCAGCAATAGAGAATGAGGGTTGTTCAAAACTGTTCTTGGACAAGAGACTTTTTATGTGATCTTTCACTCTCACCACCTGATGCCAGTACCAGCTACTATCATTTGTAGGCGAGTACTCCCACCACTCAAGACCCCTGAGGTAAACAACATGGACCCATTTCACCCAAAGACTCTCTTTATTCATGGAAATATTCCAGACATGCTTCCCGATAGCAGCTAAGTTCCATAAGAAGATATCCTTCACACCCAAACCTCCATCAATCCTCCTCTTACACATTGTACCCCAGGCTACAGAACCAGGACCAAAGAACTCAGCAGACCCATGCCACAGAAACTTTCGACAAATTTGAACAATTTTCTCGAGAAGAGCCTTTGGGAGGATCATAACTTGAGCCCAGTAAATCTGAATAGACAACAGCACAACATTCACAATAGTCAATCTACCTACAAGAGACAAGTGCCGAGAACTCCAAATTCAAATTCTATGCAAAATCTTCTCAACCAAAACAGAGAATTCAGTCATACTAAGGCGCTTAGAGCAGATTGGAATTCCAAGGTAGCGAAAGGGGAGCTGACTTTTACTGAACCCCGAAGCAAGGTGAATACGCTTCACAGCCTCTTCTGGCATACCATGACAATAAAAGGCCAATTTGTTCACATTCACTTGCAAACCGGAAGACACTGAAAACATCTTAAAGCCTTAAAGCAGGCGCAAGATTGAGATGATATCACCTCTACATAACAAAATGATATCGTCCGCGAAACACAGATGAGTAAGTTTAAGCTCTGTACATCTGTGGTGGAAATGAAAACCTTGCTTACAAGAAACTTTAGCTAATATGCGAGATAAATATTCCATACAAATGACAAAAAGAAGAGGAGACAGAGGGTCTCCCTGTCTTAACCCGCGCTTGGCCTCAAAAAAACCATGGATGGAGCCACCTAATAACAAAGAGTAATGAGGAGTGCGCACACACTTCATGATTAGACTAACAAATTTAACAGGGAAATTCAGGGCCAGTAACATTTCCTCTAAAAAATCCCAGTCAACCGTATCATACGCTTTCCGCAAATCCACTTTATACATGCAACTAGATGCTTAGTCTTACTGCCATAATGACGAACTAAATCCTGACAAATCATGATATTGTGAGAAATTAACCTCCAATGTATGAAACCTCCCTGATTCTGAGCTATTAATTCAAGCAAAATACACCTGAGACGCTCACCAATCAACTTAGCAGCTGCCTTATACAAAACATTACAACAAGAGATAGGCCTAAAATAACTAACAGATGCAGGAAATTGAGTTTTAGGAATAAGTGTGATAGTAGTGTTGTTGATCTCCTTCAGCATATGACCCGAGTGAAGGAAAGATAGAACTGCCCTACTAACTTCCTCCACAACAACTTCCCAATTAGTCTTATAGAAACCACTCCTATAACCATCCGGGCCCAGAGCTTTATGATTCGGAATGGAAAATATAACTCTTTTAACATCTTCATAGGTAAATTCAAGAAGAAGTTTCTGTTGCTGCTCTAAAGAAACTAAGGGACCCATATTAACTATAGTTTGAGACACCTTCCTCCTGCTATCCAAATGAGAACCCAACAACTCCTAATGAAAAGATAGAAAAGCTTCTGAGACTCTTTCTTTAGAATCTACCCATTGACCATGCATATCCTGCATGGCATATACAGAATTGATTGATCTCCTTTGCTTTAAGCTTTGATGAAACAAACTAGTATTATCATCACCTTCATTGAGCCAACTGATTTTAGCTTTTTTCTTCAAAAAGGTCAAATAATTATCCTGACACTTTCTATAACTAGCCCGGGCAACAACCTCTTCATTAATTAGTCTTAAGTTCAAAGGGTCCAATTGAAGAGCTCCTTGAATATCAATCATATGAAGCTTAGCATGTAACACTTGTGCTGGGAGATCCCCAAAATGCTCACGATTCATTTCCTTCAAAATATATTTTAAACACTTCAGTTTTTGAACAACTTGAAACATAGGAGTGCCTAAAACCATCTGACTCCAGCTATTAGTAACTCTTTCCTGATAACTAGGAGCAGTACTCCACATATCAAAATAACAAAAAGGTTTTTTTCTGCCCGTCACCTCCTGAAAATCAGATAATAGAATTAGACTATGATCAAAATCTCCTTCTGGCAAAAAGACAGCTTCAACTATGGGATAAGAGGACACCCAGTCAGAATTCGCCAACACTCTATCCAACTTATCATAAACTCTATCATCTCCGCTTTGCTTATTATTCCAAGTGTAAAAAGTTCCAGAACATTTAATGTCTCTAACCTCACAAAAATCCAAACAAGCTTTGAAATCCGAACAGCCCAATTTATGACCTCTCATAGAAATTATTTCATCACCATTTAAAGTAGCATTAAAATCTCCCATCATCACCCAAGCTCCAGTTATATTCCCTTTATAATTACTCAAGCAGTCCCATAACTTCCTTCTCTCAATAGAACTATTGAAAGCATACACAAAGGTGATATGAAACCCAGTACTCTATTTCGGCTGCAAAAAGCAGTGAATGCATTGAGCTGTGCAATCCAAAACAAAAAGAACAAAAGATTCATGCCTCCAAGCTAAGACTATTCTGCCCCCAGAATGAGTAGCTAAGTTAGAAGTAATGCACCACCCCTGAAATAACAACATATACATATGACCCAGTCGAGTACCCTTAAGTTTAGCCTCCAGGAAACAAACCAGACCAAACTGTTTATTGTTAAGGAAAAACTGAACCTCCTGTTGTTTTTGCAACTTATTAAACCCCCTCACATTCCAACAAAGAATTCTATCCATGAAAATCCAGAGGAACTCCCCCTCCCATTGTATTAGTACTCAAATCATCCAGAATTTGACCAAACTTGAGATCCTCCACATTATCTTTCAGCAGTTCAAAATAATTTCTAACCTTAAGAGACAGGTCTTTCAGAGTAGTAACCTGGCTAATTTTAGACACTGGTTGAAACCCATCAGGTGCTATATTAGTCTTCACTTGAGCAATAACAGAGCTCTGTTTATCATTAGAATTCTGACCAACTAATCCCCCATGGTTAGGAGGTGAATCTAGTGACTTAGCCTGCCACATAGATGTAGTTTTCTCTGGAATTTTAGATTGCTTATGCTTACGACACTCCAAATCTTCATGACCCATACCTTTACATAAGGAGCACACTGATGGTTTCCATTCATAATGAATATCTAGCCGAACCTCTTCATCTTTTTCATTAACAAACTGAATGGAAGAGGGAAAAGCTTGAGACATCTTAACTTCCACCAACACACGAGCAAATTGCAGACGATCCCTGTTTTTTGTGGCCATATCTTCTCTGATAGGTTGACCCAACTGACTGATGATCTTAAACAAAGAACGAGTGCCCCAATACTTTAAATCCAGATTATGAACTTGAAGCCAAACTGGCACTGGACGAATATCTTCCTTTAGAAAACAAACATTTTGGGTCCCAAGCTTTCATCATCAAAGTCTTTTTATCAAAAAATTGATAACCCCTGACAAGAACATTATCTCTACTTTCCATAGAAGTAAACCAAACAATATAGAGCCCATGTTTCAATAAGCCAACCTTATCAACTTCTGAGTTCTTCTAGACATGTCTGAAGAACACCTCCATAACTTGAACAGGCGGGTTAGCACCTAAAACCCAACAAACCACGGATGAATTCCAGAAGTTTACCTCATCTTCAATGTCTGCTTCATCAATACGCACAGGTCTTATACAATGATCAGACTCTGGAATAACCTTCTGAATAGAACCCTCATCACCTAACTTCGACTGACTAGTAGAGGAAAAAAAGGGAGCAGGAGTACATTTTTCAGTCGCAGATATGGATAACAATGCAGAGAAAGTCTGCCGAATCACCGATTGCTGTTGCAACAACTTTTCAGTCTCTTGAGGATCGAGAATGTGGTCCTCTGGATCATCTGAAAACTCAGTCGACTCAATGCCCAGTAATTAATCCATGGATTTCATTTTTTTCCCAACATCAGAGGATGTCGGCCCTTTCTTCCGAATCGGAACTCCTTTCGCTGTCGTTGTTGTGCTTTTCTTAC
Organism: Humulus lupulus; assembly: GCF_963169125.1. Taxonomy (NCBI): domain Eukaryota; kingdom Viridiplantae; phylum Streptophyta; class Magnoliopsida; order Rosales; family Cannabaceae; genus Humulus; species Humulus lupulus. Next base: position 136,396,203 of record NC_084794.1, read on the forward strand.
TCACCAGATTGCGTTTTCTACCTCTCCCTGCCATGGCCGCAGCTCAGCTGCAAGAGCGAAGAAAACTCTTGGATTCAAAAAAATTGACTATTCCAGAAAGTATGTTCAAATGAACGCACAAATACTCAAATAATTTTCTGGGATTCGAAATTTTTGGAAAAGCATTATAAATTATTTATTAATGTTTTATGACAGCATAAATGAGGTTAATTTTATTATAATTATGTTGAGATTGCAAAAAATTAAATAAAATAAATCACAGAAAATTTAGAAATTAAATTCTACTAATGTTGGAAAAAAGAAACATCGAAAAACGACCTGGGGAGACGTGCACGCACCCCATGCGCTACCTGCTGCGAGTGGGCTTCGTCTGAACATGTTGTCTTCAACCTTCAGCAACTGGTAAACGGGTCGTGCGACCCAGATTTTGACCCGGTCGGGTCCGACTGCTTTCCGGCCAGAAAAAGAGGTATTTTCGAGGGTTTAATGAGGGGTTTTCATCGGAGGATCATGTGAAATTGATTTATGGGGTTTGCATCGAGTAAAAATAAGAAACTAAGTGTAGATCTAACAGATTATATGCAAAAAAGAAATGCATCGAAATTCGGGTAAAAGAATGTGTAATGGCCAAATCTATACAAAATTAATGCATGATATATCTTCCAAAAACAATAATGAATACATAAAATAATTTAATTCAGAAAAATAACCGTTAAATTGATATATAAATACTTTGCAATTTCAAATTTTATGAAAAAATCCTCAAATTTTAAATACAAAATTCTCCATCATTATGTAACGAAATTGAACATATAATATATGAACAGAAAGGAAATGTCAAGATAAACAAACGCTCTAATATTTTAGGATCTAACTATAAAAATTTCGACCTAAAATAATAATGAAAATGCCTTAGGGTTTATCAGTGATGAATCTCAATTTAGGTTTGTTGATCGATTTATTGATCAACGACACGGAGTCAGATAAACGATAGAAAATTAGATGAAAACAAGAAGAAAAATCAAATGGAAAGCAAGCGACACAAACGATTTATAGTGGTTCGGTCCCAATTGGATGGTAATGACCTACGTCCACTTAGTGTTCTTAATGATATTGAATCCCAACACTGTGATCAATGAAGTAGGGTTCACGAGTTTCACAAGCCTTTGGAAGATTACAATTTTGGCGAATAATCACACTATATTCTTCTCTCTGAGTACAAAGATCAAAGTTCCAAAATCAAAAGTCTTTTCCTTGAGCCATTTGATTCTTATTTATAGGCTCAAGAAGGTTACATGGGCTCATGGGCCTTAATTACGATTAAGACTTGCGCATCAAGGTAATAAAGGAAAATACAATTAATGCAAATATTACAAGATTGCGTATCCAAAAGGAAATAAATGAAAGTATGTGACCAGACTGATCACACCTAAGCATGAGGCTTGATAAATCAATAAATCTCTGGTCGATTGTCAAACAGGATTCATTCACGGGAAACCTCCACATGCCAGCCATGTGTAAGTCAATTCTACCACATCATCAGGAGTCATTTTTTGGGTAAACATTTGCCCCCCAAGTTTATTTTACTGCGACCAGCATAAAGTAAACTTAGGCGACCGACGTTTCGTATGCCCTATCAAATCTATGAGAGCCGCCCATGCCTTCTCGAAAAAGGCAACCAATCATATCTTTGCAGTTTCCCAAAAGTGGTCTGACGGCTATTACACTTACCCATGCCTTGGAAAGTTACCCCTTATGATCACCTAGGTAACTGCTCCTCGCCCAATATAAATACCCCTTCAAAATTACTTCTTACTTTTTACTCTCTCCCCAAGAACACTGAAGAACAAGTTACAGAAAGCCCAGAAACTCAGACGGCCTCGACGATTCATGGAGCTTCTGTCCAACCATCTGACTTAGCATTTCAGAAATTTACTCCAACCTTCATCCAAGTAAGTTTCTCAAACTTTTCAGTCATAGAGATGCCATGCAATATTTGTTTCAAATTCTAAGTTCTTGCATGTTCTTGAAGAAATTGTTTTGGGGTAAATGGGAACATAGATCCGAGTCTAATATGATAGGAAAATAATACTTTGCAGGGGTTAGGAATCAGTTTGGTAGTTAGGATTATTAATTTAGGGCGTAAAATTAAAGTAAAAATTAGATTTTTAAGCTTGTAGAAAAAACTGGGTTTTTCCCACCCTTTCAGAGTCGAAAATTTTTTCCTGAAAAACTTTTCACTTCTGCTTTTTAATCCATTTTCCAAATTGTTCACATAGAATTTAATGTTTTTGTTAGAATGTTGCTGGTCGTATAAAAGCTTAAATTTTATACACGAGTAACGTTATTCCAACTCTTTACACTTTATTAGTCCGCAACTCTCATCTCCCCTTCTCTGTTCGCAGATTTTCATGCATAACCCATGGGGAGGTGAGAGGCCAATCGACGACGATTTGCTCGCCCAGTTGCTCGAAGATCAGGAACAGCCATCGTTACTAATTCCATAAATTCCTTTTTCCCATAACCTTTCTAATAGACCTTCAACAAGTCCACCAAACATGGGTCGAGTAAATTCAACCACCCAGAAAAAGAAACCAACCAACCCACCTTCAAATCAGCCTGCTCCTCGGGCTGAAATTCCTTCGACCAGCAGACGAGCCGAAAACACTCCTCAACCAGAAATTCAAACAAAGGCCCAACCTCAGAACGCCCTTCGACCAGACGTCGAATGGTACGTGGTACCTCCTAGAAATATTACAGCTAGGATGATAGGGAATTATCTCAAAAAGTACGAACTTTCTGGGATTACCCTAAACAAACCTTCCATCGACCAGCAGGCAAACCTGCCTGGGTGCGCCTACAGCGCCTAGTCGAGATACCACATTGAGGCAGGGGCAACCTTGCCTCTTCATCTATTCTTCCAAGGGGTGGCCAACTATTTTGAGGTCTCCCCCTTCCAAATCACCCCAAATGGATATAGAGTGCTCTCTGCTCTCTATATCCTGTACAGCCACAATAATTGGTTTGTGCCTACGCCACATGAGATCAATTACTTATTTGATCTCAAGTCCAACCCTAATCACAACAACACGAGGTTCTTCCATTTTTACCACCAGGAATCTGTTCGCCCCTTCCTGAGTGAGATCACCGACAAGTCCAACGTAGGAAAGTACTTCCAGGAGCACTTTTTAACAACAGACTTGGTCACCAACAATCTGTCCTTCACTCAAGGAGGTAATTTCTTTATTCACTGGTCTTTTAAATTCCTTTATCTTTCCCGCATGTTCGTAGAATTTTTATACCATTCAGGTCCATGGCATCGAGCAGCCCCTACTCTAAATATGGAAATACAAGCATCATCTTTGGCGAGCATGACCAGCATAGAAAAAAGCATCAAAGAGCTGGTTAGAGAGGCCAATCTAAGGATGGTTGGCCTTCTGACACCTTACCAGGATGTGAGGGAATCAACAGCGAGGAGTGCCACCGGTGGAGAAGTCCCCGATCAACACAAAGACGTGTCACAGCCCCCGAGGAGGAAGGCAACGGGAGTGACCATCAATGAACCTTCCAGCGCCCCGCGAACTTCCGCTGCTCTGGTCCCTTCAAGGAAGAGCAAAAAGAAGGTTTCTGAACACCCTAAGCCCATTCTTGAGTCTTCAGATGAGAACGGTACTGACTTCTCACTTTTAGACAACTTGCCCATTCCCTGTCATTTATTTGACGGGGACGGCAACTTTAAATACACGCCTAATTTAAATTCAGACTTCTTCAAGCCAAAGAGTGAGTGTAGCTATAATACAGTAAATATTGTAGCGACCAGTAGGTGTAGGTCGGGTATTTTACTTATAATATCTTTGCTCTTATTTCCTTGATTTAGACAACATTTATAATTATATTGCCTCATTGTTCGTATGTTTCCTTCCTTGCAGATAAGCCTGCTTAGAGAGCTTTCGACCTGAACACAATTGCTACCACTGCCACTCCTGCGAGTAGGAAAAAATTAAACAGGCGCCAAGCTGGACAAGGTTGCAGTGACCCATGTGCAAAGAGGGCTCGAACGGAAGATCTTCTTGCACCAACTCCTACAAAAGAAACAACTCCCCCTCCAGGGCCTACCGACCAGACTCCTCCTGTAACCACTGACTAGAATCCTTCAGCTGCCACCAACCCAAATCCTGCTGCCCAACCAGATAACACTCTGGTCAAAGCGATCCTGAACTCCGCCTGGACTTCGACCAGTGACAGGCTGAAGAAACTTTCCAGACACCAACGTAGTTTGGAATCCTTCAGCAAAAACTCCTACCATACCGGTCGACCAGCTTCTTAGCTGTGGGCTGAACAAACTACTCACTGTAAGTCGTTGCTTTCATTATGGTTTTTATTGTTCACCTCTTCAATAGATACTAACAGCCTTTTTAATTTTGTGTTCTGATCGCATGGGATTTTGACCGTGAGTACCAGTTGGTGCCGCACAGAGGAGGTGGTCGCCAAGCAGGCTGAAGAGATCAAGGTAGGTGAGGAGAGTCTGGTCAAGCAGCACAAGGTGGTTGAAGCCAAGCATGTTGAAGAGTTGCGAGCAGCTGAGGCTAAGATCGCCAAGCTTGAAGAGGAATTAAAGAAGAAGGAGGACTTCATTGCCAAAATTACTGCCTCCAAGGATAAGTACAAGGAATCCTTGCTGATAAACTACCGAGAAGCCCACAAACTTCAATTGGAGTGGGAGATCAGCTGCAAGGAGGTCGCTAACCTTGAGGAGGTCAACGCGCGCAACCTGGAGAAGTACGAAGGAGCAGTGTTCCAGTGCTTCTACATGTTCTGGAAAAGCAATCCCAAGGCTGACTTTACTTATCTACCTGACTCAATAAGGGAGGCAGAGTTGGCGAGGTGTGCTACCCATCTGGAAGAGGAAGAGAAGGCTCGAGGATCCCCCGAGATATCCCTGGCAACAGATTTTGAGGGTGCCGACAAAGATGTTGGGGCCATAGTCGACCAGCAGCCTCAAGAGCCTCAGTAGAATCTTTCGACTACTTCATAATTCTATCTATTTTTCTTATATTTTAACTTGTAACTCAAGACACACGAACTACGGTTTGTGACGTCAATACAATTTATATTTTTATTGCTACACGGGCAGCTTTTACTTTTAACAGACAACTACATCCAGTAACTGCTCGCGGTGTAAAAGGTTTTCTCTTTTGATATTATCATATTTTCATTTTATTATAACATCAGCTCGTATGACCAAACATAGCATAGCACTTTGGTTTGATTTAACAAAATTTAAACAAAATTTTGAAAAATACTCTAAGTACTGTAGCATGCTTTCACTTATTTTGCTCGTGTGTTTACATACCATACCTATTGATATGTTTTGCTTACTAGATAACTTATATGCCTCCCAAGTGATTGAGGAGCTTTTAGGTCCTCGGTCACTTCCCTTGACCAAGACCTGTTCGAACATCACTGCTCTTAATATAGATTTTAGCATAATAATATAGCAAAACAATACACGTAATGAGCAAATGCTTGTAATAAATACAATAGTTGGCAAGACTGACTGGCTGTGCACAGTCCATTTTATTTCTCATAATAAATGGACAATCATGTTTGTACAAGTGATCAAGAATATGATCTTACACTTATAAGTGATCAGTCACAAGATTGACTAACCCTTGTTCATAAACTTGTAAAAAGTAAAATTAATACAAGCCAGATCTTGACTATGACGTTCAATTTCCCTCTGTTGCAACGCCAACATCTTAGCTGCATTTTGTTGATTGGCCTTCATATTGGCCAACTCCTCTTGCAACACACTCAATGTTGTCCTCAGGGTTTCAGAATCCATCTCTTCCTCTTATAAGTCCAATTGTGGCTCATCTTCAGCCACATTTGGTGGAGGATGCAGCACCAGAAGTTTGGCCCGTCTTCTTGGATGTCTTAGCCATTTGATCTTCTTGAAGTCTTAAATTAACCTCTCAATGAAAGCACCAGAATGTTGACTGATTTATTGATCAATGACACGAAGTCAGATATATGATAGAAAATGAGATGAAAACAAGAAGAAAAATCAAATGGAAAGCAAACAACACAAACGATTTATAGTGGTTTGGCCCCAAGTGGATGGTAATGACCTATGTCCACTTAGTGTTCTTATTGATATGGAATCCCAACACTGTGATCAATGAACTAGGGTTCACGAGTTTCACAAGCCTTAGAAAGATTACAATTTTGGCGAATAATCACACTATATTCTTCTCTCTGAGTACAAAGATCAAAGTTCAAAAATCAAACGTCTTTTACTTGAGCCATTTGATTCTTATTTATAGGCTCAATAATGTTACATGGGCTCATGGACCTTAATTACAATTAAGACTTGCGCATCAAGGTAATAAAGGAAAATACAATTAATGCAAATATTACAAGATTGCGTATTCGAAAGGAAATAAATGAATGTATGCGACAAGACTGATCGCACCTAAGCATGAGGCTTGATAAATCAATAACTCTCTAGTGTACGGTCGAACATGATTCATTCATAGGAAACCGCCACGTGCCAGCCACGTGTAAGTCAATCCTGCCATGTCATCAGGAGTCATTTTTTGGGTAAACAAGGTTAAAAAAAATTATAGGTTCTAAATCGTATACAATTGGGAATCTGATACCACATGTTAGATATTCATAAAACATCTTATCAATAGTTTTGCATGCAACATAAAACACTATAAAAAATTAAAGAATATAGAAAACATACCTGATTCAGCCATGGAGAAAATGTGAATTGTTAGTGCAATACTAACCAACTAAGCCTTCCTCCCTAGGACCTCTATTTCTGAAGCAGATTATCAGATTACACAATAGCGATGAGAATATTCATATATAGAGAGTTAGGGATGGGACTTAGTTTATATTAACCTAGTTGGACTGAGCCTCCTCATCAAAGGCTTTAGTTAACTAGAAAGCCCATACTTTTGCTTCCACTAGACTACTATAGATACTAAGCTCATATACAAGATGTTGACAGTGAGAACTCGTCAACTAAGTTAAGTTGGAAAAAACTATCAAGTAAGGATAGTCAATAAAAAAGCTGTAGAAATGTAAGTGATAACTCAAGAACAATGACAGAATAACAATGGAGAAATCAATCCTTCATTCACTCTCAAGCCTTTGCTACTGTCAATTTCCCAACCCCTTTTTAGGTGGGGTTAGAGTTCATTTTATAGTAGGCTCTAATGGCCCTGGGTACATGGTGGTCCAGGGGACCAAATGTTACATAAGTACTCTGTCAGGAGAGTGGCTTCAGAGGTGGTGGTCGTACATCCCGTACAGGGGCAGGCGTCAGGAGGATGCCTCCACTACTTGTTCGTATCCATGTCTGATGGGTGGTGACAGGCATAGTGGCCCAGATGGTGGTGGTGTCAGCTCTGACTCCTGGCCGTAGACGTACGGGCCACAACTCTTATTCCAGCACTCCTACTCCCTCACTGGTACGGGCGTCCGTACTCGACATACGGGTTCTTAGCGGACATAATCCATATGAGATCGTACAAGTACGTCCCATTTATCTCATACCCGAGTCCCCAAGCATCGGGGTCCCAAGGTATAGGGAACGGAACACTTGATGTGCGTTCGTGATAGGCATGGGGCCTTGACGGACGGGTGCGAGATGGGATGACTTCTTTGCGAGCCCCTTGGTGGCGAGGCTCCTTTGACGCGCCCCCCCATTCGCGAGGCCACCTGGTGTGCGGGTGCGGCTGCGTGAGGCTGAGGGCCTGCTGGTGCACGGGGCTGCCTGGTGTGCGGGCGTGGCCGAGCGAGGCCACCTGGTGTGCGGGCGTGGCCGCGCAAGGCCGAGGGCCTGCTAGCGCGCGAGGCCGCCTGGTGTGTGGGCGTGACCGAGCGAGGCCACCTGGTGTGCGGGCGTGGCCGACCGAGGCCATGGCGTCTCGCGTCTGGGTGGTCGAGCGTGGCCGAGCGAGGCCATGGCGTCTTGGCACCTATGTCGTGTAAATGGGGGCTTCATGGCATTGATCTCATATTTTCTCTTGGTGAGATTTCGAGCATCAACACTTCCCCCCCCCCCCCCCCCTCCCCAAGTCTAGGAGAGTACCTTTAGGTGCTCTTGTAGACTAATCACCTTGGTTCTTATAAATAGGCCATCATGCATGGCTTAATATATCCACCTTACTTCCTTGGCTTAGTGGTTTGGAGAACCCTTCCTTTTTCAAGAGTTAAGGGGTTCAATCCCCCACAACCCCATTTTTTCCATAGTTTCATTTGTTTTATTTTTTCACTTCACTTCATTTCATTTTATTTTTTATTTTTTTTACATGTGAGCTAATTTTTTGGTGTGTCTATTTAGCGACTAACACATCCTTTTTGCTTATTTTTGCATATGTGCATTTTCTACCATTTTGGTGCTTTTGGCCCTCGTCCTCCTTTTTTGGTCTCGACAGCCTCCAATTTCTACATCTTGAGGTATGTTCTCTTTTTCCCTGGTTTTTTTTAGGTTCATATAAGCGTTACTCAGGATGGGGTACCTTGGCCTGAGCTTGTAGTGAGTTTGACCATATGCACGCCCCTCCTCTTTCTTTTTTTATACCCTGTAGTGGGCCATTTAGGGCGTTTGCATCTAGAGAAATTAAGCCTATTCCTTTGTGTTTTGTAGCCTTTCCCTCGTTTATATGTGAACCCCTTTTTGTTGTTGGGACGAGGTCTCATGGCCAGTGACGGCCCGTCCGACATACCCCCAGGGGCTAAGTTTATTGACCTGTCCTCAGACTCAGAGTCCCCTGAGGGCAACCCTCACCAGGACTATGACTCCTTAAGGCAGGCTCGCATCCGCCACCTTGAGTACATGGCTGAACTTAGGCGTAAAATTTGGGTGGTGAAGAGCGAAATTGACTCGGTGTCGAGAGGAGACGGAGGACCTTCCCCCGCCCCCCCCCCCCCCCAGACCGTAGTGACCACGTAGCGAGCCTTAGGATGACCCTTTTTTAATTGCAGTGGGAGTTAGAGTTTATGGAGGGACACCTTCCGCCTGAGCCTTCCAACCCATCCTCGCTTGATGACTGTCAGGGGGCTGCTTCTACTTCTCCTCAGCCCCTAGTCTTAGTTTGTCCTAGCTTAGCACTTCCGCAGTCGCTCCCTCGATGGAAGACTCTTGCTAGGAAGATAAAATGGAGGGTCAAGTGTTCTATCTCTTCCTCGCATTTTTCTTTTGATTTTGCAGATGTGCCGAAGGCACGCCGACAGGTATCTACCCAAGAGTAGGACGACGCCCCTTTACTAGCGTCCGATCTGGTGTCACACATGTCCGACAACAAACTGATGGACATCATGAATGACTATCGTGTCCCTCCAGATTATGCTCTATACGCCCCTTTGGAGGCATGCCGGGCCGACCGCTCTAGGTTCGGCTTCGTGGCCCTCAGCGAGAAAATTCTAAAAGCAGGTGGTACCATTCCGCTGCACCCGTTCTTTGTTGCAGTCCTCAACTACTTAGATCTTGCCCCGCTTCAGCTGGCACCCAATGGCTGGCTGACTTTGAGCTGTCTTTTCATTGCATATATGAAACTGTTGAAACGCGCCCCTACGACCACCGAGGTACATTTCCTCTACAACCTCATGCCCCTCCACAATTCAAAAGGCTTTTACTACTTACAAAAAGCCAACAATGGGGCCTCTTTGATAGAGGGTTCAGTGTCCAACCCGGGGGCTTGGAAGCGAGACTTTTTCTTCGTGGAAGGTCCATTCTCTGTCCGTGAGGATTTCCGGACCACTCCCAGTAAGTACTCTGAGCATCACTTTCTCTTTTTTTTTTGTATGTTGTTTTTTTTTTGTTTTTGCAACTTATGGTTTCGTGCCTTACGCTCACACCGACTATGGCTCGTATTGTGTTGAGCGATTCGCCGAACCTTCTATCCTCGGGTTGGAAGTGAAAGACATGAGATGGTTCCTCAATGCTGATCCTGCCAGGAAAGAGGCGGCGCGCCTTTTCACCGTAAAGAATCTGAACCGCCATAAGCTGTCTCCCGTCTCTGACCCCAAGTTGCTATGGACCATCTCTGGGTCCACGAAGATGAAGGAGACCTTGGCTGAGCCTTGCCCGGATGACGATGAGGATGAGGAGGGGCCGGAGGAAGCCCCCTTGACCACGGGGGATTCCACCAGCTGCCTCCATCTCCTGGGGGGTGCCCTCCATGTGCTCCCTATGATCCGGACATAGCCCCTCCCTCACAAGACCAGCAGGAAATTCTGGGGTGTAGTGTTTACCCTGACCCTGAGGGCCACAATGCCTTAACTCAGGCTCCTCTCGACCCTGGATCACCGAGGATTGATTACGTCAGCCTTGCGGACCCCCCTCCCCCTTTGGTCTATCAGAGCCTCGACTTTCCACTTTCACCGCGCCCCCTCCCGCATCGGCAAGTGGGTCATCTGTCCCCATCCATCCAGGTGCCCCTGGTACAGAGGGGGAGCCCTGGGTGACTCGGATGGCAACGTCGTTCGGACAACGATACATCCAACTTGCCTCGAGCCTCCCTGTATCCGACTGGAATGGCCTTGGGAACATGACCCAGGCAGACCTCGGGGAGAACCTTAGGCGCTCCATGGCTTGGGTGAGTCCCTGCTCCTCGCATCGGCCCTATTATGTATAGGTGTTTATGCATAAATTCTCTTTTTTTTTTCGTTGTCATTCAATGTTGTTGTTGCTTACTTTTTTTTGTGCAAGCCTATACGTTGGCTATGCGGTTTGCCGACTCGTCTAACAACCTCTCCGCGTCTGCTACTGAGAGGAACTACCTTACAGCCCGAGTGCAGGAGCTTGAGGAAGAGCTTAATGAAACCAATGCTAAGTTGTCAGAGTTCCGGACCAAATTTTCCAACTTGTCATTGAAGAGGAAGGAAGTAAAGGCCAAGACCAAGAGGCTAGAGGACAAGGTTACTCACTTGGAGCGTGAACTCCAGGAAGCCAAGGCCACTGCGACCGCCTCGCAGCAGAGAGTTACCTAGTTGGAGGCCAAAGTCGAGGCCCTCAGGGCCGAACTTAAGTCGGCGCAGGAGAGGAGTGCTTCCTTGGAGGTGGAGAGATCTACCACCGAGCGCAGGTCCATAGACCGTGCCCTCTACAATGTGTGGAGGCAGGATCCTAACTTCGACTTCTCTTCTTTTGGTGAACATGTCGTTGCTCGAGCGCCCATGGTAGGAGGCCCTGAAGTAGTCGTGTCCTAACTTTTGTTAGCTAGCCTACCATGGGTGTATGCTCTTTCTTTTTTTTTTTTGTACTTCGGGCCTTTGTAATATGACTATCATTACTATTTTCCTTTGGTAACTCTTGTACTATTTTCAAGACCTTCTTTTTCATTGTATATATACATGTGTTGCTATTTATCTTTTATTCTACTACATTTGAGGTCCTTTTGAGCTTGTATGATGGGGTTTGGTTGGTCCTCCCCTCTTACTTACCAGGCTGGAGGTCCTTTGGAGCCCCTGTGAAAGGGTTCACTGAGACCTCTTTTGGTGCCTCTTGGTTACTCTTATAAGGATATTTTGACCCCTTGGGTCCTAGCTATCCTTTTATATATTCTTGCGCGCACTTATTATTTCTTTGCGAGAAGCGTCCTTCTCGTCGTTTATTCATAGTACTATTTTTGCAAGGGTCTCTTTTGGGACCCTTTTTGGCTAGGCGGCTTGGTGGCCGCTCTAGACTTATTATTGTCGTTACCATACATTTTAAGTCCCTATGGCCTCCCTTGGTGTTCACAAGGGTAGCTAATCCTTGCGATCCTAAGGGATGCCTTGCAAGGGCTTTGTTTGAGGCCCTGGTATAGGGGGTCCCTCTGGGATCCCCCATCAAAGGGTCCTTTTTTAGAGTCACTTCCTCCTGATGGAGGGCTCTTTTTAGGATCCTCCTAGTGCACAGGGTCCTCCTGACAGGGGGTCGTTTTTAGGGTCCTCTTGGTAGAGGGCCCCTTTTAGGGGCCTTCTTTTTAGGAGGGCAAGGGTTCCTCTTAGTAGAGGGTCCCTTTTAGGGGCCTCCTTTTTAGGAGGGCAAGGGGTCCTTTTTAGGATCCTCCGTTAGAGGGCCCTTTTTAGGTTCCCCTTGCTAGCCGCATGTTGTTGCCTCCTATCCTGCCCCCCAAGTGTCTGGTGAAATTTATTTCGGCAGGCACTTTGGCTGACGCCCACGTAGCGAAGGAAAATAACACATGAAGTTGCGAACAGTTTCACCCATAACATGCCATTCCATTCATCACATTTATAACAAACAGTTTCATGCAAACAGTTGCAACGATACATATGAGATTTTCATTGAACATAAAATAAAAGACTCACACCTACTCAGGAGGTTATCTAAGTAACCCCTTTGATTCTTCTATATCATACTAAGATATCATGCAACACTTGTCCTTCTAGCACCGGGCGTGGGTGATTTACTGATAGTACTTCCTAAGGTGCTCTGCGTTCCATGCTCGGGGTATGATGGTGTCGTCCATGCGCGCTAGCTTATAAGTGTTCAGGGGTATGCACTGAGCAACCTGGTAGGGCCCCTCCCAGTTCGCCCTCAGCACTCCTGCTCTTGGGTCTCGCGTGTTGGGGAGTACCTTCCTCAGCACCAAGTCGCCAACTCTGAAAGTCCTCTCTCGCACCCTCGAATTGTAGTACCTTGCGACGCGCTGTTGATATACTGCCACCCTCATTTGTGCTTTTTCTCTCTTTTCTTCAAGCATATCCAAGCTCTCGGCCAGAGCTGCGCGGTTGGCCTCGTCTCCATACGCCTGTACCCTGAGGGACTCAACCTGAATCTCAACCGGGAGTACGGCCTCGCACCCGTAGGCCAAGGAAAATGGAGACTCCCCAGTAGTCGTGCGTGGGGTGGTTCTGTAAGCCCACAACACATTTGGTAGCTCCTCTACCCATTCTCCCTTCATCTTTTCTAGCTTTGCCTTCAAGTTCTTCTTAAGGACCCTGTTTATGGCCTCCACATGTTCATTGGCCTATGGGTGTACCACCGCGGAGAAACTTCTCCTTATGCCCCTTCCCCTACAATATTCCTCGAAAGCTCCTCCCTCGAACTGGGTACCATTGTCAGATATAATTTTGTAAGGTACTCCATATCTACAAACAATGAATTTGTTGACGAAAGAGGTGATGTGCTTGGATGTTATCTTCACGAGGGGTTCTGCTTCTACCTACTTAGTGAAGTAGTCCACTGCCACCACCACGTATTTCGCTCCACCCCTGCCTGCAGGAAGAGCGCCGATCAAGTCTATCCCCCAGATAGCGAAGGGCCAGGGGCTGGTCATGCTGGTCAGTTCACTTAGGGGTTTCCGAGGGTAGTTGGCGTGCCTCTAGCATTTTTCGCATTCAAGGCAAAGTTATGTGCATCTCTTTCCATGGAGGGCCAGTAGTATCCTTGCCTCATGGCCTTCCTAGCTGTGGAGGGTCCGCTCTCGTGGTTGCCACACTCTCCCTCGTGTATCTCGTGCAACACTTTCAATGCCTCCTCCTCGTCTACACACCGCAGGAGTGGCATTGAGAATCCTCTTTTGTAAAGGACCCCATCTACCAGGGTGTATCGAGCGGCCCTGTAAACTAACCTTCGGGACTCGTTTTTGTCTGCAGGCAAGGTTCCTTCCTCCAAGTACTTTTTGATCGGCTCAGTCCACGACTCCCTTGGGACACTAATCATATGCACGTCCGCGCCTTCAATGCTGGGTTTGGGTAAGTACTCCACGGGTATCGACTCCAAGATATCACCATCCTTGGTGGATGCCAGCTTCGCGAGCGCATCAGCATGGGTATTCCTTTCTCTGGGGATTTGCTCTATGCTATATGCCACTAACCGTCTCAGATAGCCCTTCACCCTTTCCAAGTAGGCTGCCATCTTGGGTCCCCTTGCCTGGTACTCCCCCTTTACTTGGTACACTACCAATTGAGAGTCGCTGAAGATACGTAGGGGCGTCACTCTCAGCTCTTGAGCTAAACGCAGGCCAGCCAGGAGCGCCTCGTACTCTGCCTCGTTATTGGAGGCCTCAAACCCGAACAGAATCGCGCAATACATCTTGTGTCCCTCAGGCCCGGTCATTATGATGCCTGCTCCGGATCCTCCTTCATTAGACGCCCCATCAACATGCAAACTCCATTCCTCTAGACCCCCTCGCTCTTTCTCTATAACAGGCTGTTCCCCTTCTTCACTTCTTTCTCCATTTTGTTGATGGGTGAACTCTACTATAAAGTCCGCCAACACCTGTCCGTTGATGGATGCCCTTGGGGTATACACAATGTCAAATTGACTCAACTCGATCGACCATTTCATCAGCCTCCCTGTGGTCTCAGGTTTATGTAAGACCTGCCTCAAAGGACTATCCATCAGGACTTCAATCGTGTGCGCGTGGAAGTAAGGCCTCAACTTCCTCAAAGACACAACTAAAGCATAGGCCAATTTTTCGATCTCCGGGTATCGGTTCTCCGCGTCCACCAAACGCTTGCTGATATAGTACACAGGTTGTTGCTGCTTCTTCTCCCCTTTAACCAGGGCTGCACTTATGGCTTGCTCAGACACTGCCAAGTACAGGTACAGCTTCTCGCCTTGCTCAGGCTTTGCCAACAGGGGTGGCTTCCCCAAGTGCTCCTTCAGCTTGACAAATGCTTCTTCACATTTTTCATCCCAAGCGAACTTTTTGCTCCCTTTGAGGATGTCAAAGAAGGGGAGGCACTTATCGGTTGACCTTGAGATAAATCTATTAAGGGCCGCCACCCTTCCCGTTAGGCACTGCACTTCCTTCTTGTTCTTTGGCGGGCTCATCTCTATTAGGGCCTTTATCTTATCAGGATTGGCCTCGATGCCTCTGGAATTGACCATGAAGCCCAAGAATTTTCCTGAGGATACACCGAAGGTGCACTTGACGGGATTCAACTTCATTCGATATGTCCTAAGTGTGTCGAACATCTCACCAAGGTCCTTGTTGAGCTCTGTGGCATTCTTGGTCTTCACTAACATATCATCCACATACACCTCCATGTTCCTCCCTATCTGGTTAGCGAGCATCTTATTTACCAACCTCTGATAGGTGGCACCCGCATTCTTCAACCCGAAGGGCATTACCTTGTAGCAGTAGAGCCCTTTGTCTGTAATGAATGACGTGTGCTCTTCATCTGCTGGGTTCATTGGGATCTGGTTATACCCCGAGTAGGCGTCCATGAAGCTCAGTAATTCATGTCCTACCGTCGCATCTACTAGCTAATCTATCCTTGGGAGTGGGAAGCTGTCCTTAGGACAAGCTTTATTCTTGTTCGAGAAATCGACACAGGTCCTCCATTTTCCATTTGGCTTCGGAACGAGTACTGGGTTCGACACCCACACAGGGTAAAAAGACTCACGGATGAACCCATTGGCCTTCAGCTTGTCAACTTCCTCTTTCAACGCTGTGCACCTTTCTGGGTCTAGCGCCCGCCTCTTCTGCCTGACGTGCCTCGCTTCTGGGGAGATATTCAGATGGTGGCACATCACATCGAGGTCTATACCCACCATATCCTCATGACTCCATGCGAACACGTCCAGATTATCCTTCAAAAATCTTATCAACTCCTCCTTCACGTCACTTTGCAGGCTTCTCCCTATCTTCAATTTCCTTAGCGGTCCCTCCGTTACCGTAACCTCCTCTACTTCTTCCACTGGTTCTGCTCTTAACTCGTCCACGACCCGAGGGTCCAGCTCTTGCGGACCCCGTGTGGGCATACGTAGCGCCTCATGTATCACCATGGCCATTGGTTCCTGCAGTTTCACAGGCGCGCGGAGTGAGGTGTTGTAGCACTCCCTTGCCTCCTTCTGTTCTCCCTTCATACTAGCGACTCCTCCTGGTGTTGGGAACTTGACAACCAAGTGATATATTGAAATTATGGCTTTCAATTCTCTTAGGGATGGTCTCCCTAATACCGCATTGAAAGCTGATGCACAATCTACTACGACAAAGTTAGCCATGATTGTAGTCTGTCGGGGTTGTTCCCCCATGGTGAGTGCCAATTCAATCATTCCTAGGGGTTGCACTGAGTCCCCCGTGAATCCGTATAGGGATGATTGGCAGGGCTTCAGATGACAAATGCCCAGTCCCATCTTTTCCAAGGCAGGGCGATATAGGATGTCCACCGAGCTCCCGTTGTCCACTAGTACTCGATGCACGCGCATATTTGCCAATTGAACTGTCAACACCAGCGGATCATTGTAGGGAAAGTGTACCCCCCCGCGCATCCTCCTCAGTGAATGTTATCGAGTCGTTTTCCCCCTTGAAACTTTTCTGGGGTCGCTGTTCTAAACTCATGACGCAGGGGGGTGGACTTCGCCGGGCCTCTCTTGCATATCTATCTCGCCCCTTCCGGGAATCCCCCCCAAATCCTGGACCTCCAAAAATGGTTCAGACCTCCCCCTGTATTTCTAGGGCTCGTTCTTGTGCCTGGGGTGCCGCAGGCTCGTCCTTTGGCCTTGGCCTTTCTCTCCTGACATAACGGCCCAGGTGTCCCCGGCAGATGAGCTCCTCAATTTCTTCCTTCAAATGGATACACTCTGCCGTGGTGTGACCAATGTCCTTGTGGTACTCGCAGTATCTACTGGGGTCCCTTTTGGACCGATCCTTCCTCATTGGTGGAGGCTTTTTGAAGGGAACTCGATCTTCGTTGGTGAGGTAAATATGTTCCCTTGTATCTGTGAGGTTCGTAAAGTAAGTATAAGCCGCTTGCCTATGATCATTCCCTTGCTTGGTCTTCCTCTGCTGGTCATATCTCAACCCATCGTACGCCCTTTTCTTCTTCGTTACATTCGACCCGTCGATAGCTGGGGGCTTTGCGTGGGGCTCCTCCATCCCCGCCTTTAAGTTCGCGTGGCCATCCTCCACACGGATGTATTTCTGCGCTCTCTCGTAGAAGTCGTCTAAGTCGGTGACTTCTCTCTTCAACATGTTGTCCCACAACTTGCTTCCTGGGAGCACTCCGGCGGTAATGGCCATTTTTAATTCTCGGCGAGTTAGGCTCCCCACTTTCGCGGCCTCCATATTAAACTGGTGGATGTAGCTCTCCAGGCTCTCATTCTCCCCCTGCTTCACGTTGGCCAGGCTGGTACCTGGAATCGTGTAGTCCCGCACGGCATGGTGCTGTTGGAGGAATTCGTCAGAAAACTGCTGCCAGGACCTGATGGACCCCGGGCTTAATCTTTTGAACCATTTTTAGGCGGGTCCTTTCAAAGTGACAGTGAAACAGTGGCATATCTGGCACCACTTACAATCCGTGCTTCCTTTGTAGGGGGTCATGTTGGGCTCCTTAAAGTTGGCAGGGAGCCAGATCGCCTGAATTTCCCTCACAAAGGGTGACTCATGGTCGAATTCTTCCTCAAAGGCCTGGCCACCTGATGCGGTGATGATCTTGCTTCGTAGGCTCCTCATCTCCATGTCCAGGTCCTGCCTCATCTTGCTTAGAGTGTCCCTCAAAGCGGACGGGCTAAGATCCACCTTTCCCTTGCCCTCCCGAGGCGCCATATGGGGCGTGGTCCCTTTGCCCGCCCTCTTTTTATTAAGCACCTCCCATACATCCGAAGGTGCTCTTTTAGAGGTGACCTCGTCATCGTTGCGAGCGACAGCGTTGGTCCTTGGCGCTGGTTTCTGGGCCTGCTTAGGTGGTTCAGGGTGCTCGCGTTGCTTCGCTCGGGGGGTGTTACTGGTAGAGTGTCGGGTTCTCCCATCATCTACTGGTACGGTGGTTTCCACCCCATCCTTGCCTTTCTCCTTTCTCCTTCCTCTTAGGCAAGGTCACGCTCGATTTACCCTGAAGCAGGCCATTCAGGACCTCTTGCATGTTCTCCAAGGTGGTTTCCAACCTTCACGTATTTCCTCTTCATAAAACTGAGATTTCGAACTCGAGCTCACGGAATGGACCCGGGGGTGCTTATCATGCCTACGGGTAGAAGGGCCCGGGTCCTGCCGGCCGGAGTTCGGTACCTACAGTGGTTTTGGGAGAGGGAACTCATTAGCATTTCCTGGTGATTCTCTTGGAGGACTTTCTCCAGGTGGAGCGGCTGGTGACGAGGCCACTCTGTCACCTCCGTGAACCTCAGGGTCCTTCGGGGGCTCCACGTCTCTGGGCGGAGGAGCGTCCTTCATGGAGGCCTTCAGCTGGACTCCGTTCAAGTAAACCTCTACCTCTCGTGGCTCCCTGAATCGCTTTAAACGTCTTGGCATTTTCTTCTTGCCTGAAACAATGGTGGAACAGTAGCTTGAAACTAACGTTCCCACAGACGGTTCCAAACTGTTGACGGTGAGAACTCGTCAACTAAGTTAAGTTGGAAAAAATTATCAAGTAAGGATAGTCAATAAAAAAGCTATATAAATGTAAGTGATAACTCAAGAACAATGACAGAATAAAAATGGAGAAATCAATCCTTCATTCACTCTCAAGCCTTTGCTACAGTCAATTTCCCAACCCCTTTTTAGGTGGGGTTAGAGTTAATTTTATAGTAGGCTCTAATGGCCCTGGGTACATGGTGGTCCAGGGGACCAAATTGTACATAAGTACTTTTTCAGGAGAGTGGCTTCAGAGGTGGTGGTCGTACATCTCGTACAGGGGCAGGCGTCAGGAGGATGCCTCCACTACTTGTCCATATCCATGTCTGATGGGTGGTGACAGGCATAGTGGCGCAGGTGGTGGTAGTGTCGGCTCTGACTTCTGGCCGTAGACGTACGGGCCACAACTCTTATTCCAGCACTGCCACTCCCTCACTGGTACGGGCGTCCGCACTCGACATACGGGGTCTTAGCGGCCGTACTCCGTATGAGATCATACAAGTACGTCCCATTCATTTCATACTCGAGCCCCCAAGCATCGGGGTCCCAAGGTATAGGGAACGGAACACTTGACGTGCGTTCGTAATAGGCATGGGGCCTTGACGGACGGGTGCGAGATGGGATGACTTCTTTGCAAGCCCCTTGGTGGCGAGGCTCCTTTGACGCATCCCCCCATTCGCAAGGCCGCCTGGTGTGTGGGTGCGGCTGCATGAGGCCGAGGGCCTGCTGGCGCGCGGGGCTGCTTGGTGTGCGGGCGTGTCCGAGCGAGGCCACCTGGTGTGCGGGCGTGGCCTAGCGAGGCCACCTGGTGTGCGGGCGTGGCCGAGCGAGGCCAACTGGTGTGCGAGCGTGGCCAAGCGAGACCACCTGGTGTATGGGCGTGGCCGCACGAGGCTGCCTGGTGTGTGGGCATGGCCGAGTGAGGCCACCTGGTGTGTGGGCGTGGAAGAGCGAGGCCACTTGGTGTGCGGGCGTTGCCGAGTGAGGCCATGGCGTCTCGCGTCTGGGTGGCCGAGCACGGCCGAGCGAGGCCATGGCGTCTTGGCACCTATGTTGTGTAAATGGGGGCTTCATGGCATTGATCTCATATTTTCTCTTGGTGAGATTTCGAGCATCAACACAAGAGATAACTAAATTTAAATGGACTAGATTAGCAAAGAACTATTTATCAACCCATATTTTATAAAAAAATTGAAATATTAATGTAATCCTAAATAAAAGTCTAACAATAGTTTCTCTAACTTTTTCCATAACTCAGAGGACATGTTTCAATCAAGACTCTATACTTTAATTCAAGAGCCAAACATAAGTAAATAGTGTTTGTCGCTTTTGCTTACAACTCTTCCCAATCTTCATCATCCATACTCTCAGGCTTATTTCCTTGTAGTGCCTTCATGAGCCCTTGTTGTACCAAAACATCTTTCAGTGTGCTCTGTCATATACTGAAATTGTTATTTCCATCAAAAAGCTCAATCTCAAATTTTATGGAAGACAACATCTTTTAAATATTTGGCGAAAATCTGAACCTTGGCTCTAGTACCACTTGTTTGGAATAAAGAAGACAATCTTGCCAAGCACAACAGAAACAATAAAAAACAAAGAAATTTCCTCGGTTTGATAAAATCATCAAACTCACAAGAAGAGATTTATTTCACTTCAAATTTCAATATTACATACTCAAACTCTCTCAATATCTCTACCTAAAACCCAATACACTATTTGCTTCTCACTATTCTTCAAACTTACTCTCACCACTCTACTTCAAAAGCCCACAGTCACTTCTCTTTTAAAAAAAAAAACGCACAACATACATAATTATACATTTATAGATTTACAAAACTTGGGCAACAAGACAACTTGTCCAATAAGACACACATTTTGCACAAATTAGTAATTACCAACAATAAAAATCTAGAAATAAAAAAACATAATAAATTTGAGTAAATACTCAACAAATATTTAGTATTATTACCACAATATCCTTTGTATTTATAAGAAAGTTAATCAACATAGTTAGAACTTCTAAATAAATATTAAAGGGGATGTATAGCCGGCGGCAACATTCCAATATTTTAGATTATTAGTCATGAATTTGAGAGGTTCACCTATGTACTTAATAACTAATTCCTTTAGATGTTATGTTTTTAGTGTTAGTGTTTGAGATTTGTGTGATTGGTGTGAGTTTGTTGGATTTGGTTGTTAGAGATTTTAAAATAAAAAATTTTGGTACTCACATTTTTGAGTTAGTTTTGGGACTAAAACAGATTGGCTATCTTGAATTAGCTACTATGTTGCTCTATTGTGTTGTCCTATACTTTAGTCTCTTATTTTAGACTAGGGTTAGAGTAATAAAGGAGAGGAATTTAAGAGTCATGCAAATCAAAGGTTTCACTAAGTTCTGTGAAATGGAGTGTCCAAAAGCAACGTCAGGGCGATGTAGGAGCCCAATTCAATGAAAATGACAGACAACAGTTGTGCCCGATCCGATTGATTCGGTTATTCGACGAGAGATTTTAGATGAGGCTCACACCACTCCTTACTCTTTACACCCGGGTACTACGAAGATGTACCAGGACTTGAAAGTTTTGTGCTGGTGGTCAGGCATGAAGAGGGATGTGGTAGACTATGTGGCAAGGTGCCTAACTTGTCAGCAGATTAAGGCTGAACATCAGAGGCCAGCAGGGTTGTTGCAGCCTCTAGGGATTCTTGAGTGGAAATGGGAGGATATTGCGATGGACTTTGTGGTTGGATTACTGAAGACTGTGGGTCAGCATGATTTGGTGTGGGTGATTGTAGACAGGTATACTAAGTCCGCCCACTTTTTACCTGTGAGAACGACGTACACTGTGGAACAGTACGCTGAGCTTTATGTGAAGGAAATTGTCCGACTTCATGGGGCTCCGAGGTCGATAGTATCCGACAGAGATCCCACCTTCACCTCCAAGTTTTGGGAGAGCCTGCAGAAGGAAATTGGCACACAGTTGTGGTTCAGTACCGCTTACCATCCTCAGACAGATGGGCAGTCTTAGAGGACAATTCAAATACTAGAGGACATGTTACGAGCCTGTGTGCTGGATTTTGGGGGATCTTGGAGCAGATATCTTCCATTGATTTAATTCTCGTATAACAATAGCTATCAAGCGTCTATCGGAGTGGCTCCGTATGAGATGTTGTATGGAAGAAAGTGCAGGTCACCGATACATTGGGATGAGACCGGTGAGAGAAGATATTTAGGTCCTGAGATGGTTCAGAGGACCAATGAGGCAATTGAGAAAATTAGAACTCGTATGCTCGCCTCCCAGAGTCATCAGAAGAGCTACTCAGATCTGAGACGCAGGAAAGTGGAGTTTCAGGTCGGCGAACATGTGTTCCTCAGGGTTTCACCCCTGAGAGGAGTGAAATGATTCGGTGTTCGGAGCAAGCTGAGTCTCAGGTTTGTTGGCCCCTTTGAGGTTCTGGAACGAGTTGGTGAGGTGGATTATAGGTTAACAATGCCTTCAGCTCTATCAGGGGTTCATGACGTGTTTCATGTATCCATGCTTCGAAAATATGTATCAGATACTACTCATGTGTTGAGCTATGAGAACTTGGAGTTGGATCAGGATTTATCATACGAGGAGAAGCCTGTTCATATCCTTGATAGGAAGGACAAAGTCTTGCGGAGCAAGACCATCACCTTGGTAAAAGTGTTGTGGAGGAACAGCAAGGTTGAAGAGGCGACGTGGGAGCTTGAGTCCGATATGCGGGAGCGGCATCCTGAGTTGTTCAGGTGATTTTGAGGACGAAATTCTTGTAAGGAGGGGATAATTGTAACACCCCAAGTAGCTAATAAGTTTTAGGATCTTGATTAGCGTGCCTGGAGGGCAATAAGTGAATTAATATGATAGTATATGAATTTATATGAATATGTGATTATAATTCATGTTTAGGTGGTATAAATATGCATGTGGGGCCCGTTTGCATTATAGGGGTAAATTGGTAATTTTAGCCCGTTGAGGGCATAAATGTGATAATTGTATTATGTGGTTTGTACCACGTAGGTGTGGTTATATTAATGTGATGCATGTGCCGAGACGGTCCTAGAGAGCTAGATAACTCAAAAGTCACAACCCGGCTCGGGAGGAGCCTAGGGGTACTTTGGGAAAATTTTGTGAGTTGAGTTGAGGATTTGTGGTTAATGGCTATTCGCGATTGAGTGACCTGGGTAACCATTAGTAACTGCTGGGAGTAACAAGTTTAGGTGGAAGAAATGGTAGAATTGTAATATAGGGGAAAAGACAAGAGTGCCCTTGAGGTTTAGTTAGGAGAGGATAACTATGGGAGGATAGGATAGTAATTTGGCAAGGTAAAGAACCTTCAGCTGAGGGAAAAGAGTCATCCACGTTTTACACTTAGGCATTATCTTGTTCTTGCTGAAATTGAAAGGAAACCTAGAGGAAGAAAGGGAAAACTAAGGGAAAACCTCTTGGATCAAGAAGAAAACTTAAGCTAAGGGAACTTGGAGGATTACTTAGTGAATTGAGGTAAGTAAAATTATGTGTATGTGTTGTGAGATTCAGCTCAGAGCATCATGGAATTGGAATTGAGTTATGTGCTTTGCTTGGAACTTTTGGGATAAATTGGGATTAGGTTCAATAGGAGGTTGTGGTTTAAGCTTGGGACTTGATTGGGAAGAGCAGCTCAAAGTTGAACTCGCAACCCTTGATTGGGAAGAGCATCTCTTGACCATTCCTCGCTGCCCTAGTAATAGCATGAAATCTTTTTGGTGCAATCTTTCAGTGCCCAAGCACATGTTCATTTTGTGGCAATCTGTTAACCAAAAATTACTCACTAGGGATTTGTTGCAATCATGCCATTTGTCTATCTCATGTTTGGCTTGCCCGGTTTGTGAGACTGAAGTTGAAAGTCATTCCCATCTCTTCTTTGAGTGTGATTTCTCTAAGAGAGTGATTCAGTCTGTTTTTGAGTGGCTGGGAGAGCTCATTTGGCCTACGAAATTTGAAGACTGGTGTAAATGGCTGGGTGAAGCTAGGAAAGGTCGCATGGCTCGAGTAATGTTAGCTGCTCTTTCTACCTCAGTTTACTATATCTGGTATAATAGGGACAAGTGCTGCTTTGAAAGCAGATGCATTACTGTTTATCATGTAGATAATTTGATTAAAGCCTCTGTAAAAGCTAGAGTTCTTGGTCTTAAACTTAGAACCAAGAAATTGTCTTCCAGAGATAAACATATGATCCATTTCATCTCTAGTTTGTAATTGAGGGGGAGCTTTTTACTCTAGCCTCCTGTTGTATTTGGTTGTTTGATCATTAAATCACCCTTTTTCTTGATCAAAATATATATATATATGAGAATATCAAATTGTTGACGCCGTTTTTCGTCAACAGATAAAAGAAGAGCACAAAAACAATGAATAACGATGGCCAAACGGTACAAACAAATTAAACACACGGTTTTTTACGTGGTTCAGCAGTTAAATCTGCCTAGTCCACGAGTCTCTGTTATTAATCTTAAGATTATCTCTGAAAAATTCTTTAGCCTGAATTCTCCAGAGTTTTCTCTCAAGGATCAGAATTTCGGTCCTTTACAATTGTGCATGGCTTCTCTATTTATAGAGAAGGATGCAGAATACTATCCCACATATTTTGGGTAGTTACTCTTTTGTGAATAAAATAAATGGCTTTAAATGCCTATAATCAGATAAAAAAGGAAACGTCCCTGAAGACCAAGAAACGCATAACTGATTAAATAATATCCCACGATTCTTGGGGATTTACATTAATAAATGAGGATTACATCTCATGTTTATAATACTTGTTGATATTCAAAGCGGCGATCGCGTATCTCTAAGGCTTTTGCCTTCCAAGTTTCCCATCATTGCCCGAGCCAGTGACATCTCCCGAGCTAACGTGGCTTTCAAGATAGTACGCCAAGCTCAAGACCCCTGCTCCGAAGTTGTTCCTAAAGAAGAGAGTGCTCTCAGAGCTCCCTTTCGAGCTCGAGATCATTTCGAGGTCACGATACTCGAGGTCGTGTATCGTACTCTGCAGGCTCGATTTACAATCCTAGAGCATACCCTAACCCTCATGAGACCATTTATTGCGAACTCGGCTTTCGAGGTCATATTTACTATAGCTCGAAATCTGGGTATAACATCTTGCCCCCTCAAAAGTATTTGTTCGAATCCTAAGAGAAGGAAACTTTTGAACTACTTTCTCTGAGAACTGTACCGTCACACCTTTGAAAATGGACACGTGTCAGCTGGGTATTGCTCACTTTAGGCACTTGAGTACCTTGGAAACATGCCCACGATCGTCCATCTTACAACTTTTCGGCGCCTTCTTGTCATTGATCCCCATCCGTTCGATCTAGTGAGGATTTCATTCGACGCTCCCGATTAATTCCATTTTTCCACCTATATATACAAGACCCCCCCCCCCCTCTTCATCTTCTTCTTCACGTTTGTTCATCATAAGCAAGAAAAGAAAAACAACCAGAAAACCAGACTCTCCTAAGAAGCTTCTGTCCTACGCATGTTTTCTCGACCCAAGAAACAAAGAAATCCTGGTCTGTTCGAGTCAGTGAGTTCTTTCTTGCAACCTCTTCTTCAGTCGACGATTTCTCTGCAATCACCATCACTGTGTAAGTATGCCATTTCTGTTGTTTTTTCTTTTTATACTGTTTTTGCTGTGTATGCTAGTTTACGCTCTTAGCACAATAAGATAGGGGGTTTCATTTCGATAGGCTTTCAAGTTTTCTAGACTTCTCCTGTTGGACTTCGCATCACTGGTTTGTATCCAGTTTTAACGTTTGAGCAAAGTCTCAATTTTCTGGGTTTTGAAAATTTTAGGCCATGTTCCTTGCCTAATAAGTTTTCGGGTAAAAACCCTTGTCCTTGACAAATGCACAAAAACCGAGAATGCCCTTCCTGGCTAACCGCCACCTTTCTTTCCCTTGAATTTCAGGATTTTCAAAAAATCTTCCACGCTCCCTTTTCTCTCCCGTGGGACACACGCTCTGACTCTTTAGTAAGGGTCTCAATTTTTAATTTCTTATTCCTAAATCCCCGAGCTCATACCATCGAGCTCGTGATTCTTGAATGCATGGCCCTCACCATTTTTTCTTTCTCGTTAGATGTCACAGAATCTGGAAAGACGGTGGGGGTCATTGCGAGCCATCCCTTACGAGCCTAAATCTCCGAGCCCAGAATCACTGTTCGTCCGGAATCAGCGTCGGATACAAGAATGCGAGCTTGCCCGCGAGCAAGAGGACACTCGAGCTCACTATCGCCGTCAGATAGACGAGGTCATTGAAAAGAAGAGAAGAGTTCTTCGGGAGGCCATCTATCTGGAGCCCAACCCAGGACCTAGGCCAATTCCTCTCGACCCTGCGTTAAAAGTCACAGTTGCATATCTTCCAGGGGAACTCCAATTTTCTTTAATGGCGGAACCTTCGTCCTCGCAGCCTCGGAGGGAGATGTTCGAAGCCGAGCACTACCAGAGCTCGGTTACCACCACCGACCAAATAACTGACATTTTGGCCCTCCGTGGCCTTAGTTCGTTGGACAGCCTGAAGTGTCGAGCTCCAGCTAGTCATGAACGGAGCTGTTTTGCCCCTGGGGGCCGCGACGTCAGTGTGAAGTACTCAGCCTGGAGCCAGGAACATATGAGGGCAGGAGCTCTGCTGCCCTTGAAGTCCTTTTTCAGAGACTTCGCTGATTTCGTTGGGTTGGCTCCATTCCAACTCAACACCAATTCATACAGGGTGCTGTCTTCCCTGAGGTCCTTGTTCCACGAGCTGGGGTGGGAAGGACCCTCACCTCAAGAGATCTTATATCTCTTTTGTTTGAAAAGTAACCCCTCCCGAGCTCGGGGAGGAGATGGTTTTTATTATCTTTCGAGCTACCCCAAGGAGACGAAGATTTTTGAAGATCTTCCAAACCACCCTCCTGACTCCAAAAAGGCTTTTTTCTAGACAGACAGTTTGTCCCTGTCTCGACATCGTTCGTTCAGGCGGATTCGTAAGTACTCTTGTTACTTTTATTATTATATTTTTTGAGCTCGGAATTTTAGCCCTTAAGACCGTACTTAGCCGAAATGTGTTTCACTTTTCAGCTAATTTTAAGCGTCCCTCCCCCACCAAGGCAATGGGGGAGCACAGAGAGGCCTTGCTCCGACTTCCTTATGGCAGGAGGTCCCTTTCGTATCTTCTTCAAGAGGGCAAGCTCTGAGCCTGTGGGTTGTTGGGAGAAGGCCAGTCAACCTCTGACTGGTCTAATAAAAAATACGAACGTTGGGAGGAGGTGCCCCTGCCCACAGGCGCTCTTCCTCCGAGGAGAGAGAGAAGGCCAACACTCCCAGTTCGTCTGAGGAGTCCGCGGTGCGGAAATGAGGCCAACGATGAAGCCTCGATCTCAGACTCAGATAAAGGTAAAGTCCTCCCTACCTCGAGGATGTGGTCCCCCACACTACTAGAACACAGGCCCAATAGGTTAGTCTCGTGCCCACAGGATAGATACCACTTCTACATATGGAGTTGGGTAGACGACTGTGTCCATAGGTTCGATAGTGGGCTCGGGAAATATGATACCATGTACACCACGGACGAGGTGTGGAATGGGATAGAGGTGCAGTACGGGACCAATGACTATAGGGACCCCTCGAGGTTATCCCCTACTTATAGGGAAGGCACTCCCCCCGCCTCCTCTGAAGACGGGGGAATTTCATGGTCCCCAAGTTCGAGCTCGGGGGAGAGTTCCAGTTAGGTTTCCTTCATATCACTCTGTGTCTGATACCGAAATTACTTGCTGTAAATTTCTCTTTTACTGACTCAGTGTTGTGACTTGTGCAGGCGAGATGGACTCCGACCTCAACGCCCTTATCGACAATGCAGGCGCCAAGAGGAGCAAACGCCCCAGGGCAGGGTCGGTGAAGACCAGCCAGCCGGGGAAAGGCTCCAAGAGATCTAAGAAAACGCCTCCTCCTCCCCCGCCGGCTTCGAGCTCTGCTGCTACGCCGACTGGCCAGATCAGCGCCCCTACGATCTCACAGGCTGTCGTCCCTGCGGTGGCACCGGCCTCGCAGGCTGGTACCACTGTCGTGGTCGAACCCCGACCTCCTGTGGCGGGTCAAACGTCTTCTGCTCAGCTCGCCAAGAGACCTTCTGCTTCTCGAGCTCAGAAGCTAACCATCTCCACCCACATGGACTCGTATGTGGTGGATAACGCTGCCGGACCTCATGGATCTACGCTGATTTCGGATGTCATGTCCCGGATCGGCCAGAGCTACGGCAGTTTCGAGGCTCCTCAGTGGCAGTGCCTAACTGGCACCCGAGACCGCACTGTCCTGTACGAGAAGAGTATCGAGCACACTGCCGCGGTAAGTATCCTTCTACATTCCTTTTGCTTATATTCATACTGTTCCGAGGCTAATGGTGGTTTCTTCCTTTTTTCAGGCTCTTGCCTTCATTGCCCAGCTCAATTACGAGCTGAACAACGAGATCCATTCGAGCAGGACCCATGCCCAAGAGGCAAAGGACCACCACCTTAGAGCGAACGATGATCTGAAGGCGGAGAATGCTAAGCTCGACGCAGTGGTTAAGGAGCGTGAGGATATGGCCAAGGAGCTCGGAAAGCTGAAAACTGAACTCGAGGAGAAAAAGAAAGATAACACCCAACTTCGGGAGACCAATAAGAAGCTCGAGGAGGACAAGACCGCCACCTTCGACCTTATTGAGGATGTCAAAGCTCGCCTTACTACCGAGTACAAAGAAAAGAAGGAAACGGCGGTTGACTCAGCCATGTACCGGATGTGGGCTTATAACGAAGAGCTTGATACCAGCTTTTTGGGTCCCCACGAGGCGCCGTTTCTTGAGCGATGGAATGCTCGGCTCGAGAAGGAAGAGGCTGAACGGCTTGAGAAGGAGAAGGCTGAGCAGCTCGAGAAGGAAAAGGCTGCTCCGGGCACTGTTTCGGAGGAAGCTCAGGAGGATAGTCATGCTATTCGTCCTGAGGGGTCCGGTGCCACTGATGCTGAGAAGGCCAAGGAGACTCCTCTTCTTTGAATCTGACCTCGGGGAGATCAGTTTTCGGGGCTGCGTCCCCTTATTTCTGTAATTATTTTAATTTATGCCCACGGGGCTGATACAATTCCCTTTACTATTCTTTTATATGCTTACATTTCTTGGCTCGAAATATTTTGCACATTTTTTCATTGATGAACCGGTTATGTTTATTTATTCATACAAACATAGTTTGGATTTTTAGGTTCGAAATTCGATGCATTCATGCATAGTTTATTCGAATTATCCGCTTCCGACCTCGTTACTTATCAAGGTCGGATATTACTTTTACCATGAACTCAAGAGTACTTATATGGTGTGTAACATGAATGATCTGGTTATATCTTTTTTTGTTTAGTCACTTTTCCTCATCCTCAGTTCTTGCTCCGAGGTTAAGAGTTCGAAACTATTTTTCTTTAAGATATTCCAGCCTCGATCTCGACTTATCTCGAAATAGGTTTAGTTTCCTACTTATCATCGACTAATTTTTTGGCTGGTTTGTTCCAAACCTGTTGTGTTTTCATATCTGGTTAACTCCAAATGTTTTAGGTTCTTGATGGTCGGTTATATCCGATCTATCTAAGCTCGCGTATTTGGTCATGTCCAAATACTTTGTTTTTTATAATTCGGTTATGTCCGAACTATCTAAATTGCGTACTTGGTTACATCCAAATACTTTATGTCTTTGATAATTCGGTTATGTCCGAACTATCTAAATCGCGTACTTGGTTACATCGAAATACTTTATGTTTTTGATAATTCGGTTATGTCCGAACTATCTAAATCGCGTACTTGGTTACATCCAAATACTTTATATATATTTATTATTTTTTAAGCTCGTGGTATGTATACCAATGATGCCCCCTTAATATCCTATGAGTGTGACCATAGGTTATTAGATTAAGGGAGATTGCAAAAATAAAAATACATTACATGTGAAACAAAGCTGACCTTTTATTTGATGAAATTCAAAAACAAACAAACTAGTACAGATAGAAATTCATGGTTACAGGCAACACCTCCTACACTATTGATAATATGGTCTAAGGTGTTCGCCATTCCATGCTTGTGGTATCAGGTTCCCATCTAATCTTGCCAGTTTGTATATGCCAGGTCGGATGACTGATTCTATCTGGTATGGTCCTTCCCAGTTTGGCCCGAGCACTCCAGCTGCTGGATCTCGGGTTGCTAAGAATACGCGTCTCAAAATCAGGTCTCCTACTCCGAACTTTCGATCTCGGACCCTTTTATTGAAATATCTCGTGGTTCGTTGCTGGTAAGCAGCATTTCTCAGCTGAGCCTCTTCTCTTTTTTCTTCGATCAAGTCTAGGGTTTCTTCGAGCTGAGTATGATTGGAACTTTGACCATAAATCTGAGTTCGGATCGTCGGAATTTCGACCTCGATGGGCAACATCGCCTCGCAGCCGTACGCTAGAGAGAACGGAGTATGTCCTGTTGAAGTCCGAGCTGTAGTCCTATATCCCCAAAGGACTTGAGGCAATTCCTCGGGCCATCGTCCCTTTGCCTCCTCCAACTTTTTCTTTAGAGAGCTCTTGCGAGTTTTGTTAACGGCTTCGACCTGACCATTCGCTTGAGGGTGAGCCACTAACGAAAAACTCTTTATTATACCGTTCTTGTTACAAAAGTTGGTGAATAAGTCGCAATCGAACTGGGTTCCGTTATCAGATACAATCTTTCTTGGTACTCCATATCGGCATACGATGTTCTTTACCACGAAATCAAGGATCTTTTTCGAAGTTATGGTCGCCAATGGTTCAGCCTCCGTCCATTTTGTGAAGTAATCAACGACGACCACAGCATATTTAACTCTGCCTTTGCCAGTTGGGAGTGAGCCTATGAGGTCGATGCCCCATACCGCGAAAGGCCATGGGGATGTCAACATGGTCAGTTCGGAAGGTGGAGCTCGGGGTATCGTGGCGAATCTCTGGCATTTGTCGCACTTTTTCGCGTACTCGAAGGAGTCCGTTTTAATGGTTGGCCAGAAATATCCTTGGCGTATAATCTTCTTGGATAGGCTATGCCCCCCGGTATGGTCTCCGCAGAACCCTTCATGAATTTCTTCAATGATCTTCTTAGCCTCGGGAGGAGTTACACATCTAAGCAACGGCATGGAGTACCCTCTTCTGTATAACTTTCCGTCCAGAATGGTGTAACGAGGAAGTTGATACATCAACCTTCGAGCTTGATTTCGATCTCTTGGAAGAATTCCATTTTCGAGATAATCAACTATCGGACTCATCCAGGTTGGTTCTGTTTCAATCATACACACATCTTCCTCGTCTGGCTCAGTAATGTTGGGTGCTGATAGGTGTTCTATGGGTATAACATTCAGCTCTTCATTTTCGGCGGAAGTGGCGAACCGAGCTAAGTCATCTGCATTTGAGTTTTGTTCTCGGGGAACCTGTTCGATTGCATAAAACTCGAAATACTCCAATGCGGATTTTTCCTTCTCCAGATAAGCTGCCATTCTTGTGCCACGAGCCTGGTATTCTCCCAAGATTTGATTAACCACGAGCTGGGAGTCGCTGTAGCAATGTATAGCTTTGGCCTTGAGCTCTTTTGCTATTCGTAGTCCCGTAAGTAAAGCCTCATACTCAGCTTCATTATTAGATGCTTTAAAGCCAAATCTTAAAGCAGAGTGAAATTTGCTCCCTGCAGGAGTGATCAGAATAACTCCTGCCCCCGCTCCATTTTCATTTGACGAGCCGTCGACGTAAAGTTTCCACAGCTCGTGGGCCGTGGTTATTACCTCATCGTCGGCTATACCAGTGCACTCCACTATGAAGTATGCCAAGGCTTGTGCCTTAATGGTCGTTCTTGGATGGTAAGTGATCTCGAACTGTCCGAGCTCAACAGCCCATTTAAGGAGCTGACCTGACGCCTCTGGTTTAGACAGGACTTGCCTAAGTGGTTGATCTGTCAGTACATGGATGGGATGTGCTTGAAAGTAGGGGCGGAGCTTGCGAGATGAATGGATTAGGCTGAGGGCAAGCTTTTCCATCAATGGATATCTTGACTCTGCCCCCTGTAATCTTTTACTAATGTAATAGACGGGTTTCTGCACCCTCTCTTCCTCCCGAACGAGCACCGCGCTTATCGCGTGTTCGGTGGTTGAGAGGTACAGGAACAATACTTCTCTCGTCTCAGGCTTCGAGAGGATAGGTGGTTCGGCTAAGTGCTTTTTGAGCTCCTGAAAGGCCAGCTCGCATTCCTCTGTCCATTCAAACTTCTTACTTCCTTTCAATAAGTTGAAGAATGGAAGGCCATGATCCGTTGACTTTCAGATGAATCGGCTCAGGGCAGCCATCCTCCCAGTCAAGCTTTGGACATCTTTATGCTTCCGAGGTGAAGGCATATCAATCAGGGCCTTTATTTTGTAGGGATTAGCCTCAATCCCTCGAGAGTTGACAATAAAGCCTAGAAATTTTCCTGAAGACACCCCAAAAGTGCACTTCATAGGATTTAGCTTCATGTTGTATTTCCTGAGTACGCCAAAGCACTCTTCGAGATTGTCAACATGGTTCTTGTTAAGTTGAGACTTTACAAGCATGTCATCAACGTAAACTTCCATGTTGTTACCTATTTGCTCTGAAAACATCATGTTTACAAGCCGCTGGTACGTGGCTCCAGCATTCTTGAGTCCGAATGGCATGACATTGTAGCAGTAGAGCCCTTTATCTGTGATGAAACTTGTATGCTCTTGGTCGGGGGCATGCATGGGAATCTGGTTATATCCAGAATAGGCATCCATGAACGACATCAGGCCATGCCCCGCCGTGGCATCCACGAGCTGGTCAATTCTTGGCAGCAGAAAACAGTCTTTCGGGCAGGCCTTGTTGAGGTCCGAGTAGTCAATGCAGGTTCTCCACGTCCCATTGGGCTTCGGGACCAACACTGGATTGGCTACCCAGTCAGGGTAAAAAGCGTCCCTGATGAAATTGTTTGCTTTCAGCCTGTCAACTTCCTCCTTTAGTGCTTTCTTTCTATCCTCGTCCAGCTGTCTTCGCTTTTGTTGCTTCGGGGGAAAGCTTTTGTCTATATTCAATGTGTGGCTCGCAACATTTGGGCTTATCCCCACCATGTCTGAGTGTGACCATGCGAAGACATCCTGGTTTTTCTTGAGAAAGCAAATTAATTGCTATTTTGCCTCGCCTTGGAGATGTTTTCCGACCTTTACCTTCTTCGAGGGTTCAACTTCGTCGAGCTGAACTTCTTCGAGCTCTTCCAATGGTTCGAGGTCAACTTTCTCCTCAATCCTTGGATCGATTTCCTCGTCAATTTCTAAAACCGTCCCGTCCTTATTTTGTACGATAACGAGTGCTTGAGCGCTCGTTTGTTTCTTTCCCCTCAAAGAGATGCTGTAACACTCTCTCCCTGCCAATTGATCTCCCCTTAATGTTTCGACCCCGCTCGGAGTTGGGAACTTAAGGGCTAGATGCCTTACAGATGAAACTGCCCCCAGCCCGACCAAGGCGGGTCTCCCGAGCAGTACATTGTAGGCAGATGGTAACTCTACCACCACGAACTCCATCATCTTGGTCACCGAGACTGGATAGTCTCCCAAGGTCACAGGGAGTTCGATGGACCCCATACAGGCGGTTCCTTCTCCAGAAAAGCCGTACAAAGTGGTTGCACAAGCCTTCAGGTCGCGAAGGGAGAGTCCCATTTTCTCTAGTGTTGCTTTATAAAGAATGTTAACTGAGCTCCCATTATCTATGAGAACTCGGCGCACTCTTTTGTTGGCAAGCTGCAGGGTGATGACTAGTGGATCATGATGAGGGAACTGGACATGGGAGGCATCTTCCTCGGTGAAGGTTATAGGTTGAGTTTCTACTCTTTGGCTCTTTGGTGCCCTTGGTTCGGGTTCATAAGGAGACCCGTCCCCCGTCTTCAGCTCATTCACGTATCGCTTTTGAGCATTTCTACCTCCTCCCGCAAGATGAGGCCCTCCCGAGATGGTTATTACGTCCTCTCCATCAATCGGTGGGGGCCTATCTTCTTCCCGAGACAGGGAGTTATTATTCTGTGCCGCCGAAGGCGCGGCTATTCTCTGGCTTGCAGTAGTCTGTCTAGTATTCTGGTTTTTGATGTACTGCCGGAAATAACCTCTCAAGATCAACCCTTCAATCTCATCCTTCAGCTGTCGGCACTCATTAGTTGTGTGTCTGGTGTCTCTATGGAACCGACAATACTTACTAGAATCCCTCTTGGATTTTTGATTCCTCATTGGGTCCGGACGCCTGAAGGGGACCTGGTTTTCATTAGCCAGGTATATGTTTTCCCGAGACTCGTTGAGCTCGGTGTGCACTTTATATACGGAGAAATACATTTCTCCTTTCTTCTTCTTTCCTCCTTCAGCCTCGGGGTTATTTCCCTCGCTCTTCTTCCTCTTGGAGGGATTCTCCGAGGTAGGCTGTGGAGCTGCTGGGTCAGCCGAGGCTGAGGCAGAGTTAATGTTTATCGTTTTAGTTTCGGTCTACGAGGTCGCCTTCAGCGTTGACCTCGCCTCCTCTACATTGACAAACCTCTGCGCCCGTCTGTTAAATTCGGTTATTGACCTCACCGGTTTCCCTTGCATGTCATCCCAAAGGGCACTTCCGGGTAAAACACCAGCTCGGATAGCCATCAGGTGCCCACTGTCATCCACATCTCGAGCTCGGGCGACCTCTAGATTAAATCTTGTCAGGTCGCTTTTCAGTGTTTCGTCCGGCTGTTATCTGACATTAGTCAAAGTGGATGCCTCTGGTCTGACTCCCATCATAGCTCGGAACTGCTTCTTGGAGTCCCTAGACAACTGATCCCATGAAGTTATCGAGTGTCTCTTGTACTTCTCGAACCAACTCTTGGCAGGTCCGGCCAATGATGTTGGAAACAACATGCACCTGAGCTCGTAACCCACGTTACTAGCTCTCATAATAGTGTTGAATGTCCTCAGGTGGCTACATGGGTCGGTTTTTCCCTCAAACGCTGGGACGTGAGGAATCCGAAACCCTTGGGGAAACTGAGTGTTAGAAATATTGGGAGCAAACGGCTCGAGCTCCTCGTCAGAGTCTTCGTATCGACCATTCCCTCGTTCATTCTTTAAAAGCCTAAAGGCTTTTTCGAGCTGATCGATCCTTTCTTGGACTGGGTCCTTAGGTGGTGTCTGGAATTGACAATCATTGATCATGATTCCAGGCTCGCGTCTCCGTGAGGGATCTCTACGCCTATTCAGGTGATTCCTCAGGTCCGGATTTGTCTGATCTACCTTCCCCCTGCTCTGATTCAGATGATTTCAAAGGTCAAGATGATTCATGCGGCTTCCAGTATTTTTACGGCCTCAGTCGTGTTTACTGACGGACCTGGTCTCTCCGGACTCGTCACTGATGAAACTCATTGATCGGTCATTTCGCGATGGGTTCTTCCCATGTCGCCTCGTCTCCGCAGTGCGAGACCGGGACGTCTGACTTCTCTCAGATTGTGCGCCTCTCCGCTCCTGGAAAGTCTCCCTGTGCCCTTGTCTATCCCCCGTACGCCCTTGATCCTGATTTCGAACAGGTTGAGCGTTTCTACGGGGAGGTGAAGGATATCTTACGGGAGACGGAGGGAACCGTATGGGCGATGGTGGTGGTCGCTCTTGCCTCGGCCTAGAGGGTCCAGAATTTGCCCGAGAAGGGTCAGTCGCGTTCGGTGCACTACCAGGAACCTGAGTCCAAGCCTCGGCAGGAGGTCGGTTATTCTCAGTTCTTGCAGGCACTTCCACAGGTGGATTAGGCGGGACCCGAGCTCGGGTACTCCTCTGGGGCCTAGAAGGAGGGGATGGCTCTGCTGGTGCCGGAGGTTGAGTCGGCCTCCTTGTGGCAGCATCTTTCCGTGGACGTCCACGGGGCCTCCGGGGAGGAACATGCACGTCCCTTGGAGGAGGGACTTGGTTTTCGCGCGGAGGCGGGGGCTGAGCCACCTGCGCCTCTGCGGCCATCCTAGTCAACTCCTCATTCCGTTTGTTGGCTTCTGCCAGCAGCTGTTTCAATTGCCGATTTTCTAGTTCTACAATAGGAACATAACGCTCAGGATTGTAGTACATATCCTCATCCCTCGGTGGAGGCGGTGGTCCCCGGGAATCGGAGGACCCACTTCTCTCCTCAGACTCCGGGTTCTCCATTGGTTGTTTTCCAGGACGCCTTGGGTAGCTTTCGTCAGGGGTGTTCTGATTGTTTGTAGCCATGAATATCTCAGGGATGACTGCTTGAGGCTCTCAATGAAAGCACCAAACTGTTGACGCTGTTTTTCGTCAACAGATAAAAGAAGAGCACAAAAACAATGAATAACGATGGCCAAACGGTACAAAAAAATCAAACACACGGTTTTTTATGTGGTTCAGCAGTTAAATCTGCCTAGTCCACGAGTCTCTGTTATTAATCTTAAGATTATCTCTAAAAAATTCTTTAGCCTGAATTCTCCAGAGTTTTCTCTCAAGGATCAGAATTTCGGTCCTTTACAATTGTGCATGGCTTCTCTATTTATAGAGAAGGATGCAGAATACTATCCCACATATTTTGGGTAGTTACTCTTTTGTGAATAAAATAAATGGCTTTAAATGCCTATAATCAGATAAAAAAGGAAACGTCCCTGAAGACCAGGAAACGCATAACTGATTAAATAATATCCCACGATTCTTGGGGATTTACATTAATAAATGAGGATTACATCTCATGTTTATAATACTTGTTGATATTCAAAGCGGCGATCGCGTATCTCTAAGGCTTGTGCCTTCCAAGTTTCCCATCATTGCCCGAGCCAGTGACATCTCCCGAGCTAACGTGGCTTTCAAGATAGTACGTCGAGCTCAAGACCCCTGCTCCGAAGTTGTTCCTAAAGAAGAGAGTGCTCTCAGAGCTCCCTTTCGAGCTCGAGATCATTTCGAGGTCACGATACTCGAGGTCGTGTATCGTACTCTGCAGGCTCGATTTACAATCCTAGAGCATACCCTAACCCTCACGAGACCATTTATTGCGAACTCGGCTTTCGAGGTCATATTTACTATAGATCGAAATCTGGGTATAACACAAATTTATTAAATCATTACGGTGTTCATTATCTCCAACTCAATTTACTTCATTACTTCATCATCTTCCACCATAATTTAATTTAATTAAGGAAAAAAAGGATTTTTATTCTAGAACTCTTGACATTACTTATTTTGTCCCTAAAATTTTCGCTTATTAGAAATTTCCCTTAACTATTAATTAAACTACCTGAAATTGATCTTTCAAGAGACACATGTCTACAATGGAACAAAAATTTAGAGGTACTATAACACCCCAAGTTGCTAATAAGGTTTAGGACCTTGATTAGCGTGCCTGGAGGGCAATAAGTGAATTAATATGATAATATATGAATTTAAATGAATATGTGATTAGAATGCATGTTTAGGTGGTATAAATATGCATGTGGGGCCCGTTTGCATGATAGGGGTAAATTGGTAATTTTAGCCCGTTCAGGGCATAAATGTGATCATTGTATTATGTGGTTTGTACCACGTAGGTGTGGTGATATTAATGTGATGCACGTGTCGAGACAGTCCTAGAGAGCTAGAAAACTCAAAAGTCACAAGGGAATTTTATACCCGCCTCGGGAGGAGCCTAGGGGTACTTTGGGGAAATTTTGTGAGTTGAGTTGAGGATTTGTGGTTAATGGTTATTGGTGATTGAGTAACCTGGGTAACCATTAGTAACTGCTGGGAGTAACAAGTTTAGGTGGAAGAAATGGTAGAATTGTAATATAGGGGAAAACAAAAGAGTGCCCTTGAGGTTTAGTTAGGAGAGGATAACTATGGGAGGATAGGATAGTAATTTGGCAAGGTAAAGAACCTTCAGCTAAGGGAAAAAAGTCATCCATGTTTTACACTTAGTCATTATCTTGTTCTTGCTTAAATTGAAAGGAAACCTAGAGGAAGAAAGGGAAAACTAAGGGCAAACCTCTTGGGATCAAGAAGAAAACTTAAGCTAAGGGAACTTGGAGGATTACTCAGTGAATTGAGGTAAGTAAAATTATGTGTATGTGTTGTGAGATTCAGCTCAGAGTATCATCGAATTGGAACTGAGTTATGTGCTTTGCTTGGAACTTTTGGGATAAATTGGGATTAGGTTCAGCAGGAGGTTG
Source organism: Humulus lupulus (assembly GCF_963169125.1). Lineage (NCBI taxonomy): Eukaryota > Viridiplantae > Streptophyta > Magnoliopsida > Rosales > Cannabaceae > Humulus > Humulus lupulus. Next base: position 136,433,751 of record NC_084794.1, read on the forward strand.
TGGTTTAAGCTTGGGACTTGATTGGGAAGAGCAGCTCAAAGTTGAACTCTTGATTGAGGTAAGGATTTTAAATATGTTTGAATTTTCATATCTAATAAGGTTTAGGAATTTGGAGGTCTGATTTTCATCCTACTCAAATTCTGGTTTGAGTTTGGAGAGCTAATGTTAAATTTCTGAAATCTTAAACTCAAGTGTGGATTTTGAGTGTAAGTGAGTAATTGAGATTGTTGTTGAAGTTTATAGTTTGTTAAATGGTTTGTTTGGGGTCTTAAACTGATTTTGTGGTTTGGGTATGTGTTGGGAGTGAATTGGGAGTGTTTTGGCTCGGGGAAAATGCAGGGGAAAATCCAGATTTCTGGGTTCGCGAAGGAGTGCTGCGGCTCTGTTCTTGGGCGCCGTGGCGCGAGGCTGCTTCAGGACAGGGGAAGGCTCTCTGACCTGTTGTGCGCCGCGGCCCTCTAGGGTAGCGCTGCGGCGCTAGGCCATTTTCAGAACATGGAATTTTGCAATTTTGAGCTTTTTCTCCGGGGGTTCGGGGGATGTTTCCGATGTATTGTTTTAGAAATTTGGGGATTCCAAGAGTGTGGGATTGCCCCGGAAAGTGGTTTTGGATTGGTTTGCATTAAAGGGTGTTTTATATGTGTTGTGACTAGGTCTTTGGAGAGGCTCGGGTTAGAGGACCGTGCTCGTGGCCTTGGTGCATCGGAAAGCTCGGGATACAGGTAAGAAAATTGTAGCACCCGTAGAGCAGGGCTTGGGCCCATAGTTTTGTTGCAGGGCGCGGCCCTAGATCGTATTATTGCTAGGATGTAGCATTAAATGAATTATTATATATTTGATTGTTATTTGAGAATGCTAAACGTGGTAATAGCAGGGTGAACGACAAAGTGGTAATAGCAGGGTGAACGACAAAGGGGCCGAGAACGGCGAGGGGCCGGGAACGGCGAAGGCTGAGAACGGCAGTGGGGCTGAGAATACCGCCTAGCACATAGAGTGCTCGTGGTTAGGGTGAGACCCCAATGGATACATGGGATATCCTTACGGTGTAGACCGAGATCCCAGGCTTTGGTAGCGCGTCTAGGACGGCATGGCCGTGTAGGTGCCTAAATCTTATGGATTGTCTGACTAAATATGAGTTATCTGCTATAGTGATTGTATGATATGCATATGTTATGTGTTGTATCAGTTTTCTTGCTGGGCTTCGGGTCACGGATGCTCTGTGTTGCAGGTAAGGGCAAAGAGAAAGTTAACCAGCCATGAGTACGGAGAGCGTGGGGGCGGCGCGTACATGTTTGGCCTGCCTGACTACTTTGGTTGGGGATATTTTTGAGAATGGTTGTACAAACCCTAGTTTTGATGGTTAATTACTTATAAACTTGTTTTGAGTTGTAAATATTTTATAAACCGAGTTCCGGGATCTCGAATGTTAAACTCTTGAACTTTTAATGAAATAGAGTACTTTTTAAAGACTACAGCCTAGACTTCTATTTAATCACACTTTTGTTCTAAAAACCTCATTTAGCGAGTTGATTGCACATTTTAAACCCACTTAGTAACGGCTCTAAGGAAGTAGGGTGTTACATGTACAACTCTTCAATGACAATATTTTAGAAGAACAAATAGCTTAAATATTGATTATTCTTTTTGAGAAAAAAATCTATTTTCGCTAGTTTCAATAATTTGTATGAATTTTTAATAAGCAAAAAAAATATATTTATATATATACTAGGTAAAAAAAATGTGCAATGCACGTTTACTTAATTAGTTTTATTTTTAGAAAATGTATTCTTTATTTTTTTTATGTTTTTTAAATTATCATATAAATTGTAAATAAATGAACAATGTCATATATTATAAAAAAAATGACATAAAAATATTATAAAAAATTAAACCAAAACATTATCTATAGTTTTAACAAAAATAAAAAATAAGATAAATTGTATTTTTTTTAAAATAAATAAATAACTATTAAACCAATAGAATTTGTTAAATACATAGTTTTTATATATATAAAGAGATGATGCATTCTAGTTTTGAAATTAAATCATTTTTATCTAATTTTCTTTAGAAACAACACATATGAATTTCAATATAATAAAATATTAAAAAAAATCTAAATTAAGAGTAGAAATTTAAAAAGTTTATATGATCAAATCTTAATTATTCAATTTTAAAAAAAAAATTAAGCCAACAAAAAGTTATATATAAATATATATTATTTAATTAATGGTTAGAGTAATTAAAAATAGCAATTTCTCATTAAAAAAAACTGCTGACTCGTTTTTCTTCAACTTGCACAGAGCAATAAATGAAGAGTGTTTTTGTGTGTAATACCTCATAACGGATCTTCATGGTGAACAATGAGCTAAAGAAAAGTGGAATAAATTCAGTAATAAATGAATGAGACAAAGATTTATAGTGGTTCAACCCAAAAAAGATGACATGCGTCCACTTTAGTCAATATTATTTATGAACTTTTAACCCTCAAGAGCCCTTGGGGCAGTTACAGTAATGGAGAGTAGAAGCTCTCTCCGAAAATGAATAGTTACTGACTTATCTTTCGTATCCCTTTGCTACAGTGTGGGTAGCTCTATTTATAGTCGCTTGGATGGGAAGAGCTGACGGTGGCACCTTGTTTCCCGATCAGGCTAAATCTTGGTACACTTGGCTTAGAGACAAGTTTGTATCTCACAAAAAATAGTAGTCTAGTGTGTCATATCCATTTAATGGTTGAAGGTGCACTCTAGTACGAAATGAAGCTCAGGTGGCGAGGGCCACCAGCGAGCAATGAGGGCCCCTGATGACCAGCGACTGACAACCAGCGAGGGCCTTGGGGATCAACTACGGCTGATGGTGACTTTAGCAGATCCTTGTGATGCATGTTTGTCTAACTTGTGTGTCTAGCTAGGGCGATTGGGTTGGGCCATTTTCCTCTTACGATTGATGTTGGCGTGGCCATCTAGGGATCATTTGGCTTCACGTAGTGGGAGAAGTAGGTTGGTTCTGGCAAGTCCTGCCTCTTCTTGTGTATTGGGGAAATGGCAAGGGCCACTCCTTTCGGTGGCTAGTGGTGGTTGTTGTGTCACGAAACTTTTTCTTGACACATCATCACTTTGCAGGTTTCCACATGGAAGTGCCAAATGTGGGCGCTGCTAAGAACTCAATTGGAATGACATTAAGGGTCTCTTCATCCCTTACGCTTGTTAACTTTGCTAACGCATCGGTGTTGGAATTTTGCTCTCTAGGGACCTGTTCAATTGTGTAGCAATCGAACTAGGCGAGCATGTCTTTGGCATTGTTGAGGTAGGCGGTCATGCACAGTCCGCCGGCCCAATACTCACCAAGGATTTGGTTGACCGCTTGCTACAAATCGCTTCTGATCACTAGGCATTTAGCCTTCAATCCCTTCGCCATGCACAATCCTGCTAGTAACGCCTCCTACTCAGCTTCATTGTTTGTGGTAGCGAACCAAACCTTAATTTGCAATGGATACAGTGGCCTTCCAGGGTTACCAAGATCAGGCCTGCCCCGACATTATGTTCATTGGAGGCACCATCCAAATAGACTTGCCAGATGTCCTCCCGTGGTCGCTAGTGCCATCCATAGCCTCCGGTCGCAAATTGCATTCGACTTCGAAATCAGCGAGGGCATGTCCCTTTATCGCCATCCTTGGCTGATAGGTGATCTCGAACTGTCCTAACTCAATGGCTGATTTTAATAAGCAACCTGAGGCGTCAGGTCACTACAACACTTGTCGGAGGGGTTGGTTCGTTAACACCTTAATCGGATGAGCTTTAAAGTATGGACGTAGTTTTCGGGATGCTAACACAAATAATAAGCAAGCTTCTCCATCTGAGAGTATTGAGTCTCGGCGTCTATTAGCCTCTTGCTGACATAATAGATAGGATGTTGTACGTAAACCTCCTCCCGAACTAGCGTTGCACTTAATGCGTGGTCAGAAATGGCAAGGTAAAGGTACAAGTCCCCGCCAGTGATGAGCTTGGACAGGACAAGGGACTATGCCAAATGTTGTTTTATCGCCTAAAAGGCCTGCTCACATTCTTCTGTCCATTTGAATTTCCTGCTTCCCCTAAGGAGATTGAAGAACATAATGCACTTATCAGTTGACTTTGATATGAAACGGCTCAAAACAGCGACCCTCTCGATCAGGCTTTTGTTAGGATTAATGCCCTAAAAGTATGTAAAGACTTTTTATTGAATTAAATAAAAAGAACAATTTTATTATATTTGAATGCTATAATTATTGTTTGAATTAATTATATGATAATATCAAGAAAATTTCTTATTTATTCAGGAGAATATGATCTTGTATTAGTACGAGAGAATTAAGATAATATATTATGAATAAAATAGTCAGTAACATATTAAAGTAAGGAATCTTTAATGAATGGTTACTAGGGTGGTTTACTAAGCATACGGGATGCAAGTAATCTAGATTCAGATTAATGATGTGGATAGACATCTTAGTAAATGTGTTGTATATAATAGAGGTTATATATGATAGGATTGATAAGAATTAATTATCCTTATAGACTTATCGTTTTACATATTGATTTGATTCTTATCATAATAGATGATCATTTATAGATCAGTCTAAATCCTAAGTATTCATGAATACCTGTTTGTGTATATTGGATCTTTTCATTCACTCGTTAAGGTTTCTTAGTATAATGAGGCTAATGACTTTTGTTTTGGAGATTCAATATCATGAATGGTTGGGAACATGAATTACAATAATGGAAATCATATTTTCCTAACCGTTTGAATATTGGTTCCCTTAAGAGTTAATTCTGGAACTGAATAGTTATTGAGCTCAAATCTATACTTTGATTATAGAATAATTATTCGCTAATGAATTAATGGTACTTAAGGATCAAGAGGTAATTAGAAGAGTAAAATGGTAATCTTGACCAACTCTAATTAACGAGCCAATAAATGGACGACATAACTACATTTACTGATTATATCAATGGACTACAAGAGAAAACTCTGTAAATATAATTCTATAAATACTTAGAGTGCAATTCCATATTTATAGTGGAGTAATCATGGAATTAATAAATAAGATTATTGGATTAAAGAGTTTAATTAATAATTTGGTTTACTGGAGCTTCATATTATAGGTCCATGGTCCACAGATCACATCTGTCCTGCACTGTCAAGGGTAAGGATGTCAAAAGAAAGATTTGTAGAGAGAAAGACTTAATTGCAAATGAATTCATTTTTCAGGGCAATGAAATAATTATGTGATAGTTATGGGCAATTGATTTATTATGAATTAATTAATTATTTAACTATATAGTTTTTATTTTGAAAAACTATAGGTTAATATAAATATTAATCTTGTTTGGATTAATATATAAACAGAGACTAATAATTATATTATTTAGAATACGATATTTATTTATTTAAAACATATATTTTAAGATAAAGTGAATTTTGAATTAACTGATACTTATTTTGGGATAAATATATTATCTTAAATATTAATTAAATAAACAAATGAGAAAATTACGGATAACCCTAATGGTGTGGTCGACACACTCACTATACAGTGAGTGTGGCGCCTTACACAGGGATTTCCTATCCCTGGGATTTGAATTTTGAATGTCAAATAATTTGTTTTATTTAATTATTTATATTTAATTATTCTTTTTTTAAATATGATTTAAGTTAAATAATTAAATAAGGTTATAACTTATCAGTTTTTATTTTAATAAAATAAAGATTCATTAAATTAGTTAATTATCTTTATTAACTTGAAAAGTAGTGATACTTTAAAAAAAGTTATTGTTTTTCATAGACTGTCAAACTCTCTTTCTCAAATAGAAGCAATAGTTTTCCTAAACCTGAAAAACTATTCAATTCCTCTTCTCTCTATGAAACCTCTCTAGATCTCATGTGTTGAGTATATCTAGAGAGTCATAAATCATCATTTTGAATCCTACGTGCCCACACACATCCTTGTGTGTTTGAGGATTGGTCTGGAAGATCAAGGTGTGAGTTTTCACAACTTCGATAGGAAGATCGTTGATTTTATACAAAAAGATTCAAAGACACTTGATAGGCCATAAGAGGTAATCTCTAATATGAATGTATGTGATTTACTATATATATATGTGTGTGTATATGATCTTGGATGGTATTAATAATTATTAAAAAGAGATCATTCCCTGCTGTGTATCTTGGATTTTCTCTTTTAATACCAACAACTATGTACGTACTTCGTTCGTTTAGGAGACTCCATATCAACGAAGGCCTTGATCTTGTCGGGGTTTGCTTCAATTCCTCTAGAATTGACAATATACCACAAGAACAACCCGGAAGTGACCCCAAATGAACACTTCTTTTTATTCAACTTCATGTTCTACCAGCGCAGAATGGTGAAACCCTCTCTAGCTCAGCTACGTGCCCCAGCCTCCTTAAACTTTACTATGAACATGAATTTCAGATGCTTGTGTCTAACACAAACAATGATGATCCATTAACATATAGAGATGCAAGATTCTGACAAAGAAAAATGGCTAAACGCCATGGACCTTGAAATGGAATCGATGTATTCCAATTTTGTCTGGACTCTTGAAGATCCACCTGAAAATGTTAAACCTATTGGTTGCAAATGGATATTCAAGAAGAAGAGAGGAGCAGATGGGAAAGTAGAGACTTTCAAAGCAAGGCTAGTGGAAAAAGGCTACACACAGAAAAAAGGAGTTGATTATGAAGAAAATTTTTCACCTATGGCCATGCTTAAATCTATCTATATACTCTTATCCATAGCTGCTTGCATGGTTTATGAGATTTGGCAAATGGACGTTAAGACAACTTTTCTAATTGGCTATCTTGATGAAACCATTTACATGTCTCAACCAGAAGGGTTCGAAGTTAAAGGTCAAGAGCAAAAAATTTGCAAGCTTCTTAAGTCTATTTATGGACTTAAACAAGCTTCGAGATCTTGAAATCTTAGATTTGATGAAACAATCAAAACATTTGGCTTTCAACAAAACGTTGATGAATCTTGTGTTTTCAAACAAATCATAGATAAGATTGTGGTATTTCTCGTTCTTTTCGTTGATGATATTCTACTCATTTGGAATGATATAGAAACATTATCGAAAGTAAAGAAATGATTAGCTGAGCAATTCCAAATGAAGGATTCGGTAGAAGCTAAATATGTTATGGGAATTCAGATATGTAGAGATCGAACGAACAAAATTTTGGCACTGTCTCAAGCAACTTATATTGATAAAGTGCTAGAACGCTTTGGCATGGAAAACTTCAAGAAAGGCATTATTCCTACCCATTCAGTACTTAAATTGTCTTAAGAACAATGTCCACAAATACCTTAGGAAGAGGAGGACATGAGACAGTATCCATATGCCTCTGCGGTAGGCACTCTAATGTATGCAATGTTATGAACTAGACCTGACATCTGTTATGCATTAGGGACAGTCAGTCGTTATCAATACAATCCAGGATTGGGTCATTGGACAGCAGTAAAGAATATTCTCAAGTATCTCAGACATACTAGAGATTACATGCTTGTGTATTCAGGTGGAGACGTGAACCCCACTGTATATACTGATTCTGATTTTTAACCAAACAAAGATAGTCAAAAGTCAACATCTGGATCAGTTCTCACACTTGGAGGAGGTGTTGTAGTTTGGAGAAGTATTAAACAATTCAGTATTGCAGACTCCACCATGGAAGCCGAATACATAGCAGCTAAAAAGGTTATGTGGCTCAGGAAGTTCTATATTGATCTGGAAGTTGTTCCGGGCATGGATCAGCCACTTTAACTGTACTGTGAGAACAGTGGGGCAGTAGCTAATTCAAAGGAACCCAAAAGTCACAAGACGGGAAAGCACATCGAGAGGAATTATCACTTGATCCGAGCGATAGTCAACTGAGGAGATTTTACTATCTTGAAGATTTCCTCTGAAGATAATCTTACAGATCTATTCACAAAGACTTTATCTACTAAATCTTTTCAGGGTCATGTATGAAGCATGGGGTTAAGGGAAATGCCTAATTTTCTTTAGGGCAAGTGGGAGATTGTTGGGAATTGTGCCCTTAAAGTAATTGTAGTTGACAATAGTTTTAATGAAATAAATGAATGAATTGAATTATTGTATATATGTAGCTTATGTAATATATTATTGTTAATAATATTAAGTAAATATCAGAGTATTCCCAAGTTCATCTATGTGGTCTCAATCTCATACTGGTATGAGAGGATTGAGATTGAGATAATGAACTTAAACAGTTTGCAGTAAAATAAAGTTATGGAATCTTTAGATTAATTACTGCTAGAATGATCCACTAGTATTATGAATACATGTGACCTAGATCCGGGTTACTAGTGTAGTAGGACACTTTAGTGGAGGAACTTTGCATATTGAGAGTATGTAGAACTGGACGAGATGTGATTTGATAATACTTGTTTAAATACTGTTTCGTAGTATTATAAAACACATCAACTAATGATCATATACAAACTGATCTTAATTCTGAAGTTACTATGAACTCATATATATGTTATTTGATCATTTATTCATGCGTTATGGTTTCTCAGAATGATCAGGCTAAGAACTATTATTTTGGGGACTCAATGATGTATATGGCTAGGGACATAGCTTAACAGAATGGAATCTATACCTTCTTATAGATTGAATGATGGTTCCCTATTGAGTTGACTTTTGGAACTGAAAATGTTATTGACATCAAATTCGTAATCAGATTATGAATTAACATTCACTAGTAAAGTCAATGGTACACTAGGAATCAAGATATAATTAAAAGGGTAAAACGGTAATTTCATTTCCACTTAATTATGAATCATCAATAGATGATTAATTTGTATGTAATGATTTATATCAATGGACACTTTATGGTTACAATAAAGTACTCAGTAAATATATGTCTTTAATTCTCAAGAGTGTAGTCTTATATTTATAGTGGAATAATCATGAGATTAATAAATATGATTATTGAATCAAAGAGTTTTGGTTAATAATATTTTATTTGTTGGAGCTTAAAATTATTGGTCCATATGTCGACAAGGCGACTCTATCAACATTATTCAAGGTAAAGACTTGATACAAGGGTCAAACTGTGAATGAGTTATTTAAGAGAATATTTAGTCTTCGGGATAAATATGCAATTATGCGATAATTGAAGTTGCACAATTTATTATTGCAGTAATGCAATTTTCAAAATTGTGTAGAAATAAAAGAAATTTATTTTAATCAATTATTTTATTTAAGTGACAAAGGATAATTATCGATTGTCAAAATTAGTTTCGATTATTATATTTATGTAATTAATAATAAGATAATAATGGAAATTCAACTTTTGAATTTTGAATTTTGAAATTTAAGTTGTTATATTTTCCTTAAAAAGATGATACCTTATTTGAATTTTTAATTATTAATTAATTAAAGTAAAAATGCATGTAGAATCAAATCCCCTTATTTTAGGGAGGTGCACGCATTTGGCTTCTTGGACTGTCATATGCTTGTACCACTACTGATAATGATTAGTTATTGATTTTTTATTTTATTTATTTAATTAATAAAATATTTTGAAAAGATTTTTTATAATGGAATGTAAGACTTTTCTTTAATTATCATTTATTTATTATTATTAAGATGATCAATTTTTTTTTTTTTTTTGATCAAGAAAGAATGTCTTCATTAATCACAAACACAAATACAAACAAACATCAGCAACACTACAAGGAGCACACTTTCCTCACAAAGATCCTCTCATTTTCTTCATTTTCTTTTGAGTAAAGCTACTAACTCTATAAACTATATCTCTTTTTATCATATCTACAATTACATTCACTCTATGAGAGTAACTATTAAAAAAACAAGTATTCCTATTTTGCCAAATGTTATAAATTGTTGCTGAAAAAACTGCTGCCATAATCGCTGCCTTAACACCATTGCTCATATCTTCAATCCAACAGGTCCAATCTTTGAACCATAAAGACCAATTGCAGTCAATTCAAGCTTGGATCTGGTGCACAACCTGCTGAGAGAAATCACAATTCAAAATAAATGATCATGGTTCTCTTCAATCTTTCCACAAACCGGGCAAAGGTAGTAGTCTAGATGCATAAGCACCATTTGCAAGTGATCCCGGGTTAACAAATTGTCATTAAATGCTTGCCAAATTATAAAATGATGCTTTGGCACACTCATCCTATTCCACACAAAGTGTTGGTATTTGACTTTATCTTGGTGGATAAAAATCTTATAGAGCATACCAATTTTGAACCTCCCATGGCTGCTAGCATCATCTATTTCCCTTTGAGTAAAGACATCTCGAATGTGACAAAGTTTGCGTCAATACCAACTTGAATCTGACTTAAGTTGGTATTGCCAAAAACATTGGCCTTTTAAGTAGACAATATTTATCCACTTCACCCACAAAGTCTCCTGTTGGTGACTAATGGCCCAAACATATTTAGCAAGCATTGCCTTGTTCCACTTAGCTCCTTCACCAACACCCAAACCCCCAAAAGCTTTTAGCAAGAAAACTTTGGACAAGGAGGTAAGATGGAAGTTACTTCTGGTACCGTTGTTACCCCACAGGAACCACATGCATAATTTTTCAACCTCTTTGACAATACTTTGGGGGAGCAAGAATATATTCATCCAGTAGTTCCGCAAACCCAATAGGACAGAAGTTATGAGTTGGGACCACCCTGCATAAGAGAGATGCGTACTTGCCCAAGTGTGAAGCCTTAGCTTAATCTTTTTGAGAATCACTCCGCAATCTGTCGCTTTCCATTTTGTTGGCCTCATAGGAACCCCAAGGTATTTAAGAGGAAATGTTCCCTCTTCAAACTGCAATATCTGAAGCAAATTGGCCTTGTTATCATTCAAAACACCTCCAAAGTACACTTGTGATTTGCTTAGGTTAGCCTTCAACCCTGTACTGCTGCAGAAGTCATCGAATATCTTTTTAACACACTGAACAGAGCCTCTGTTAGCTTTATAGAAAATAATTAGATCATCTGCAAAGTAGAGGTTGATGATCTTGAGGCTTTTACACAAAGAATGAAACCTGAAATCATGTTGCTGAGCCCCTAGCTGAAGCAATCGAGTGAGGTATTCCATAACCAGTACAAATAGTAATGGGGAGATAGGGTCTCCTTGGCGAAGACCCTTAACACCCTGAAAACCCCCCTACAATCTGCCATTCATCATGAGAACATAAGAAGTGCCACGAGGACACACCATGACCCAATGAATGAACCTGGTAGGAAATCTCAGACAGACCAGCAACCTCTCCAGAAAGCACTAATCAACTGTATCATAGGCTTTACTTAAGTCTATCTTATTCTTCCTATTGTAATTCTTGACCAAATCTTGAAATATGAGAATATTATGAGCTAGAGACCTCCCTTTTACAAAAGCACCTTGATTCTGACTGACCAGGTTAGGAAGAACTTCCGAGAGCCTACTACAAATCATTTTTTAAATATACTTATATAAAGTGTTGCAGCATGCAATAGGTCTATAGTCAACCGCACTGCTAGGCATATCAATTTTTGGCACTAGAGCTAGCACTGTTTCATTAAGCTTTGCAGGAATCTTCCCAGTGTTACAGAACTCAAGAATTGCCTCAGAGATTTCATCACCTATGTCCTGCCACATTGCCTTGTAAAACTCAGAGCCATAGCCATCATGGCCTGGACTTTTTGTGCCCAGAATGCTAAACAAAGCCTTTTTAACATCAGCTTTACTAAACTTCCTAATAAGTCTCAGCTGCATCTCAATATCAAGACAAGAACCAAGGTCAATGCATTGAGAATTAATAGGACTCGTTGCTGAACTGGTGCTTCCCATAAATACCCTGAAATGATCCAGGAAATGTTGAAAAACTTCATTGTAATCATCAATTACAACCCCTTGCTCATTCTGAAATGAAACAATTCGATTTTCCTCTCTCCTTTTTTTAATGCAAGCATGAAAGAACGAGTTATTGTCATCACCCTTCTGCAGCCAAGTTACTTTGCTACGTTGAATCAAAAAGCTTCTATACATAGCAGAGTGATGTTGATACCTGACTGCAGCAAGCTTTTTAGCCTCCTGAACTGAGTTATTTGTTGGGGAAGCTTGAGCTCTAGTAAGGGCCAGTTGATACTCACCTTTATCTTGATGATATCCCTGCTCTACATCTCCAATTTCATCCCTGTTGAAGGCTTTCAAAGCATGCTTGAGCCGGAGCAGCTTCTTAATCACACCATGTAATCCCTTCACTGCCATAGGTTTGTTCCAGTTACCCTTAACAACATCCTTGAACCCTCTGTGAGCAATCCAAAGATTAAAAAATCTAAATGGCTTTGTGCCCAAATTTCCATGTTTGTGAGTTTTAATTAGGCAATAATAGTGATCCGAGTTAACATCCCATTGGAATTCAGCAATAGTGTTAGGCAATTCATCCACCCAATCTTCATTAGAAAAAGCATGATCAATCTTCGAGTATACCCTATCCCCTCCATCCTGCTTATTAGACCAGGTATATTTAGAGCCAATGCTCTTGAGAGCAGCCATCTGAATTTAAGCTAGCTAGGCAGTAGAGTCAAGAAGCTCAGCAGCACTTATTGTCTTCCCACCAGCTCTGTCATCAAAGTTAAAAACAACATTGAAGTCTCCTACAATCAGCCAAGGCTTTACATGTAAAGGTGTAGAAGAAAGACCTTTCCAGATCTCCAATCTCTCATCAATGGTGTTTAGGCCATACACAAAAGTGACCAAGAAAACCATCTGCATACCTGTTAATTTAACCAAGCAGTGAACAAACTGTTGGTGTTCCATCAGGACTTGAACTTTGATAAAATACTTCTGCCAAAGAACTAAAATTCTTCCTTCTGTGACATTACTGCAGTAATAATCCCAGCCAAGGAACAACTTAGCCATCATATCATCAACTTTATCCTTCTTCAATTTATTCTCTAATAAGGCACCAATCCCAACTTTATTCATCTTCAAGATACTCAGGATATCACACTGCTTATCCCTCTTATTCATACCCCTGACATTCCAACTAATTATATTGGAGCAGTCCATCAACCTCTGAATGAGTCAATCAACTAATTATATATATAGACATTATTATTATTATTATTATTATAATAGTAATAATAATAATAAAATTGATCATCTTTTTGATCTTGATATTAAGAGGCGTGCGTAGAACCTCTCTTCTCTCCCGCGATGAAGAAGAAGAGGGTTGCTCGAAAGCCTGCATCTCGAGCTCGAATCAAGGAGCCCCCTTCAAATCAGGAAATCACGATTGTGAATGAATCTCCAAATAAGGAACAAGAGCGGATTGCGCTTCCAGAGTTAGAATTGCTAATGCAAATGATTGAAGAAAAGGAATTGATGGATAACCCATTATCGAAGATGTATGAGAGCTCAGTCCATGGTGGTCTGAAGAGCTCAGAGGAAGAATTGCCGAAGACGAATTGGGCTGAGGAAGCTGAGAAGGAAGACTTTCAATCTTCAGCTCAATCTCATTGGGCGAAACTCAAAGAAAAACATCAGATTAGTGCGGCGACCAAGCTTCATTATGAGGAACTGATGATGAAAAATGTAAAGCGAGTTGCTCAAATTGATATGGCAGAGGTTGCAGAGCAAGCTCAAAATTGGAGCTCTGTGGTGATAGGTATGGTGATGGGAGCTAATCCCCCATTTGCAGTTTTTGAAGGCTTTGTTAAACGTATCTGGGGACACCTTGGCATCGAACGAGTTGTGCGGATGAATATGGGACTCACCATTTTCAAATTCAATGATGAGGCTACTCGAGATTTAGTGCTGGAAACTGGAATTTTGCAGTTTGACAAGAAACCAGTTATAGTGCGACCCTAGACTCAAGATTTACACACAGTGAGGCTAGTTCATTCTGTGCCTCTTTGGATCAGATTGCCTAATCTAGGGCTTCAATATTGGGGCCAAAAATGCCTTAGTGCCTTAGTTAGCACCATAGGGAAACCAATTATGGTGGATAAGTTCACTAAGGAAAGATCCATGATTAGATTTGCTAGAGTTTTGGTTGAAATGGAGATAACAGATGATCCCCCGTTTATTATTTACTTTGTGAATGAGAAAGGCCACTCGAGCCTGCGCTGTGCCTCCCCTACGCCCATGACCCCCACGCTGCCTGCGCACTTGTGCCACGCCATGCCTGCCCTGCATGCACACCTCGCAACACTGTGCCAGTGCCCCAGCTACCCACGCCGTTCATGAGCGCCCCATGTCGTGCCGCGCCTCTGCACCCAACGCCCTGCCAACCACCGTTCACCATGACACACCTATTAGGGTTTGTTTCATGCAAACCCTAATGGATATGTAATTGTCCATATGGGCCATTTTGAGCCCAATATAATTAAAAGTGTTTTAATTATGATTTTTTAATTAATTATGGTGAGTCCAAATTCCTATTGGGCCTCAATAACTTGTTGGGTATTAAACCCAAAGTTTGATTATTTTAAAGTTGTTTTCAATAAGTAAAAGGTTATTTAATTCATAATGGATAATTAAAATGGTAATGGCCCAAAGACTAAAAGAAAATGTTCAAAGATCAAAGGAGTTGCTCTTCATTAGGCCTTAGTTAGTTTAATTATTTATGCCTATTTTTTGCAAGTGTTGTAATTTTCTAGAAATACCCAAAGCACCCGACCTGCATTTATTTTATTTATTTATTTTCTTTAACATTATTAAGTTTTTTAATACGTTATCATGCATTATAACATGCCATAAATATTACCCACACAGTACATATTAAGCATGCATCTTTTAGAAACATGTTTAGGATTGATTATATGTTTTTATTTGATAACTAATATAATTTATTTATTCTTAATTAGTTAAGATGGTAAAATGAATTTAAAGATGTTTATTTTCTTATTTAATAAAATTGTTATAGTAAATTAAATGGTATTCTATTTGAAAAAGGAAAAATAAAATTAATCTAGGGCACGATTATTTATTTTGCATAATTGGATTAGTATTTATTAGAATATCATTTAGTATTTATTAGAATAAAATCCCCACTCTCAGATTGGGATCACCTAGGGTCACTGAGAGCTTGATGGATCCAATAGGGTCCAAGCCCTCGCCATTGAACACGTGGATCGTGGTTGAGCACCTGCATAAGGTCACGAACAATCTGTTTCATTTTATCCAGACATGACTAACTTTTGTTTTCAACTAGAACTCTTAGTACTTTTAGGGTAGGGATATGAGCTGCGATGACCGTGGGTTCATTGGGTGGGTAATGAACGTGTCTCGAGTCTTCAATGGTGAAGGCGATGTCTTGTTCTTCCATGTGTGAGACCTTGCTTGGTCTCTCCTCATTTGTCATTACTTCATTTGTTTGATGTCACAAATCACGTGCATACCTTTCCCGACACTTGTTACCATCCTCTGTGAGGTATGGTCCTCCACAAATTGTGATGACAATAGCTATCACGTCCGACACCTCGTATGCATTGGCTGGCGACCGTAGTCGTTTTGGAGGCGACTACTGTCTTTACCTCCCATCATTCCGGCCATTGTTCTAATTCTGGCCTGGGCGGCGATTGACGTAATGAGCTATATGTCCCTATTTGACCAGGAATTATAGCTCGTCCTTTAGCTAACGACATTCTTTAGTGTTATGACCATGGCCCTTGTGGTAACAACATTTTTTGGTCTAGTCACGCTTGCTTTGATCCTTCCTTATAGGAATAGGCTTTTTGTATGTCTTTTGGCCTTCAGTTGCTACGAAGATTTCTTCATGCATCCATGCCAAGGCGGTGTAGTTGGTGAAACGTGGCTCATACGCTGGCTATCTTCCTTCTTGCTTAGTCTTCTTATTGTCTTTCCCTGGTTTGTGGGACACTTGGTGACTACTCGCTCTCTTCCCATTATTGTTGTTCTCACTACCCTTTCGGTCCTCGCCCCTCCTTCAACCATGATTTCCAGTCTTCGTCGGGTCGACATCCTTTACTGCCTCATCTAACTTGATGAACTTATCCGCGTAGTCCAAGAAATCACACATTGAAATGGCTGCCTTCTTGGTCAAGTTTTTCCACAGAGGGCTCTGGACTCTGATACCAGACATGGTCGCGATTAGTCATTCCTCGTTGCCAACAGTCTTGGGCTGAGCAGCTTCCTCTTAGAACCTCATGACGTATTCCTTCAAAGTCTCATTTTTTTCCCTGCTTTAGGTTGGCAAGGTGGTTGGCCTTTCGAGGGTGGATGCATGCAACGTAGAGCTACTGGTAGAAGTCTTGAGTGAGTTGTTCCCAAGATACAATGGATCTGGGAGGATACTTCCAAAATCATTGCTTTACGGGTCAGACCAATGTGACCGGGAAAACCTTCCATCGGCATTGTCTGACACCTTCTGGATCTCCATCTGAATCTCAAAGTTGTTGGTATGCTCAATGAGATATCCTTTGTCGTCATAGGTCACCATCAGTGGCATCCTCAAGTTGTCAGGTAGATGTGCGTCGATGATGGCGGGAGAGAAGGAGCTCACCTTTCTTGGATTCAAAGCAGACTCACCATTCTTGGTCTCACACATATCCCGGATCGCCCTTCTCAATTCCTCAATCTAAGCAAGAACTAGGTCATTGGTGACTAGGACCTCTCGGCCATTAACGAATGGGACCCCTTGAGTGTTGGCGACTGAAGGTCGCCCATGGTAGTCTCCTTGGTCTTCCCTTCGAGTATTCATATGGTCACGCAAGTCGCCTTGGCTCTCCATGTTCTGTCCTTGAGTTTCACCTCACTTGTTGTTGAGGTGTTCGAGCAGACCAGGCTCATTCCTGGGTCTCACTTTTTCTCCAAGACGTGTGAAGATGCTACTAGTGTGAGCGTTATTAGCGTCCTTCTCTCGCCTATATGGTTGGATATGAAGTGAGCGACTAAGTGAGCCTTCCCTTTAGTCCCAAGCTTGGGGTGGTCGTTGTCCTCCTTAGTTTGGAGGTCGAGGAGGTCGTCTTGCCTAGGACTAGGATCTTTTAGGATTAGTAGTGCACCTGGTGTGACGAGCAGTTGATTGCTTCACTCCTTCTAAATCCAAGGCATGGGGCTGCCTTGAAAAAGCTTGGCGACGCCTCACTGCCATGTGTATGGCCATCTCGAAGGCGAGGATCGCCTCTCATTGTCGTAGATCCATGTCCTGGCACTGGACATCCATCTTAGTTACAACAACGGCGTTCACGACACGCAACCGTGTCATCTATTCTCTCAAGGTGGCGACGTCCTCCCGTGCCGCCTCGGGCTGTTGAGGGATGTGGTCGGCATTGCCTTCATCCAGAATCTCATGAGGGTCCTCCTCAACGTCCCTCGAAGGATGGGAGAAGGAGGATTTGGTGGGGCCACCAGGTCGTTCTCTTTAGTTGGACCACGCCTAGTGCTGGTAAATAGTTTACCATATGCGCAGCAGAAAGCACAGAGTGTCTGGCCAAGAGATTTTAAAAAAACATATTATTAAAACAAACTTTAAATAAGCGGATCCATTAACATGCAAAACATTAATCATAAAGAAATAAGAAGATGAGGATTTACCCGTTGAAGAACTATCAAGAATCATCACTATCTTTTTGTATCTCCAATGAACTTCCAATCCAAAGCAGTCTTCAAAATACACAAACCATGATCTTCCAAGATGTATCTCTACACGTCAGTGTGTGGGCACGTAGAGTAATGGTAGGAAAATATTTCTGGTTCAAAAGATATACTCGACACATGAGATATTGGAATATTAGTTCTGAGACAGTGTTTAGGGATAGAGAAAATATTAGTTCCAAGATGTTATACCCAGATTTCGAGCTATGTTAAACGTAACTTTGAAAGTTGGATTCACAAACGAATGGACTCGTAAGGTTTAGAGTATGCTCCAGGGACTAAATATCGAGCCTGCAAGACTAAGACGACCTCGAATATGGTGACCTCGAAGTGTTCACGATCTCGAAAAGGTAGCTCCGGAGAAGCATCTATCCTCAGGGATGACCTCGGATCAGGGGTTCCGAGCTCGACGCACATACGATCTCGAAAGCCGTGTGACCTCGGGAGACGTCATTAGCTCGAAAGCTGACGAGAAACCTGGGAGGCTAAGGCCTTGGAGATATATGATAAAAACCGTGAATATCTATAAGTGTTGTCCATAAGAGAAGTAATCTTCATTTATTACTGTAAATCCCCTAAAGTCGTGGGATATTATTTGGTTAGTTATACGCCCCCTAGTCTTCAGGGGACGTTTCCTTTTATATCTGATTATAGGCATTTAAAGCCATTTATTTTATTTACACAAAAAGAGTAACTACCCAAAATATGTGGGATAGTATTCTGCATCCTTCTCTATAAATAGAGAAGTTGTGCACCATTGTAAGGGACCGAAAGTCTGAACCTTGAGAGAAAATTCTGAAGAATTCATGTTTAAGAATTTTCAGAGATAATCTTGAGTTTAATAACAGAGACTCGTGGACTAGGCAGATTTAACTGCTGAACCACGTAAAAATCGTGTTTTGCGTCATTATATTTTAATTGGTCATTACTGTTTGTTGTTTATGTGCTCTTCTTTCACTGATTGACGAAAAACAGCGTCAACACACTCATTTTAAATAAAAGTTGAAAAGGGAACATCCTCAATTATTAAGTTGATATTTAAATAATGAATAAGAAAGTACAATAGTGTGGAGTATATACATTGTAGGAATTGGCTGATGTTATATTGCACTAAGAATTAGTTAATAAAAAAAAAATTGGACAAACATTAAATAATAACCCAATTTCTATTCAGAAACACTTGGAAAATTAACAGGTCTAGGTTTTGTCATTATCTGATATATGATTCGTATGAGATAAGTAAGGCAAACTGTAGGTGTTACTCTTTCAATGTAAAGAGAGAAGTAGGATTCTATTTCTCAATAAAACGAGAATCTGAGGTGGTAGTGAACATCCAACATTGAAATTTGACAACTTGGAGACAAAGAAAAGACTATTATGGTTATATCAGGTATATTATTCTTTTTTATTTAATTTTATTATGTTTATTACTCAAGCTTTTGTTCTTGTACACATTGTAACTATATAAAGTGAAGTTACGTTGAGATGTTATTGTTAGATAATGTACATGGATTTATACTAAAGTGACTTCAAAATTTTAGTACTTTTTATTTGATGCTATTGCTATGAAGTTTAGAAGGACAAGTACAACTCCTATTTTGGAATAGAGAATAGAATGTAGTTATTTTCGAGTAATCCCATTCTTTGAATGCTAGATTGAAGCATTTGAAACTAGCACCAATTTAAATAATCAATTAAGCTCATTTATCAAAGGAAAGAATGATAGGACTCTAGTTGGGTAGGAGTAAATTGTTAGTATGGACATATGGCACTCTAATGGGAGGGGAGCATTGTTAGCACTAGGTTTGGGGCAGTTTAAAAGGGTACATATAGCCAACCTGGTCGAGTATAGGAATGAGGAATTGAGTGAGTAGAATTGTACTTTTACACTTAGATATTTCTCTTTCTATTTCAATAACACGATCTCTAATTGCTATTCTTATTGCTTTTACTACTATGGGCAATGAATATATTATTTTTTTCTCATACAAGGTGCATATTTACTTTAATGCTTCATAACTATAAAATTCAAATAAAATTTACTTTAGTTTAATTGACAAGTATTGATATATTTTTCTTAATTCCATATACTAACTCATCATTATTTTTTTAAATACTATATGAGGGTATGGTTTTTACCTCAAGAAAAGCAATTTGTTTTAATGTCATAACTCCTTAATTTCTAGCTAAATAATTTTTTTAAAAGTTTTTATTTTCCTTATATGAAGATGAGGAATATATATATATTTTATATGGAATAGATATTTGTATTCATAGGCATTCATACGTTCTTATATAGAAAAATGCAAGTATAGCTATATGTAAAATTGTATATCTAATTTAATGCTAGGATATTTGACAATGCCGATAGTTTGAAGGTGTTGAAGAATTTTTGCTCTTCTTCTGGTGGGGGCTCTCTGTGGGAAGCTGCTCTTAGGCAAGGCCCTTTTTTTTTATAAGTATTAACAATGCTAGTTGTCCAATAATTTCAAGTGCATGGCCTTCCTTATATCTTATTAGTACTTAAAGTACTCTCTTTCTGTGTTTAGTTATTGGGTTTTCAATATCAAGGAGGGGAGGTTCTATTTTTGGTTGGTATTCTTGTAGTGGTATTTTCAATTATTGACTGTTCTTTGACATTAAGTGACCTACATATGTAAAATCAATTGGAAATGAAAGCTACCTTAACAAGCATATAGACAAACAATACACATGTTTTCTTCCTTATCTCACCACAGTACACAAATTTCTCAGATCCTACTTCACTAAGACACACAAGGTCTCAACCTTTCGTTATCACCGCAGCACATAATAATAATCTCATAAACTACTTCACTATGGATGAATATTTAAGATACTCAAACTCCTGTAATATTTCAATAATATAAAACCAAGGTAAAAGGAATACCTCTTGCAAACAAAAATAAGAGTCTCTCGTAAAAAATTACTTGCACACCAAGTATCTTGCCTCTTCTTTTGAAGGCAGCCAACTAGAAAAGTTTCAACTAAAGAGAAAAAAAAACTCAGCATTAAATAAAATTAAATAGGCAAGGACAATATATAGCAAAAATTTATTAGAATAACATCAGATTGAGAAACAAAATAGAGATGGAGTTAAATCTTCTTATTTGGCTAAAATGAAATTATAAAGAAAAAGACTGTGATGTAAAGCTTTTAATGACATGAAAAAGAATAAAATTTGAATTTATTTGAACATAAAACAAATTGGAAATAAATTGTTCCATACAAATCATAGAAGGAAGAGAGTAAATAAACACTAACATTAATGCCTAATATAGTTAGTGTTAATTCTCATATCAAGAAAAGCCAAAAAATATCATTTAGATACAAACTATAATCTAAGATACAAATACTAATTAATAATCTCATTCTCTCTAAGTTCTCAAGATCACTCAAACAAAATACACAACTCAACAACAAAACATAAAGTTATTTTCATCCCAATCCTAGTTGAATATTGCTACAAACAAATTGTTCAAAACTATCTCTTTTTCAAGTTCCTCTACCAGAATTAGATACTATATGACCAAACCAAAACAACACTCAATATTGATAACCTTATACTAACAAGTCTATGCTCATTTCTGCCTCAATTTAATATATGACATATCATATTTGACAACCACTGTCTTTTAAGCTAGTAAACTTTGATAACCTTATACTAACAAGAATGTATCTTCTTATCTCTTCTATATACTAATGTAAACTTTCTAAGCTGGTGACAACCACTGTCTCTAACCATCTCAGTGAGCATACCACGGTCTCTAGCGTGCATACAATATAGCTAAGACTGTGTTTAAGCAAAATACCAAAAAGCATAAGTAATTTGCAAGCTATGAGTGCTAAGAGAAGTTTGGCTCAAAAGGAGACTGAATATATACACATTGCATCTTTTTGTGTCAACATATTTCTTTTAATTTTAACAATATTGAAACTAAAAAGAAAGACAGAACAAGTTACCTTAGGATCTGTATCGAAGTCTAACTCCACAATCTCAAAGCTCCTTTAAAACCTAACAAACAATATATTAAAACATTAAGAAGACAACCAGAAATCTAAACCCAAAAACAATATCAGTTTGCAATTTTCATTTTTAAATCATATAATCTTATAATAATATTTCCAATTTATTATTATTTTCAAATAAAAAATCAGTTAACTCCTAATATATCACCATTATCTCCCATGGGCGTTGCAATAAAGCAACTATAATGACCATCAAAATTCAATTTCATCAAGAACTAACCTTTATTGCACTAACACATAAGACATTGAATTGAAGCAAATATACATTGCCATATTGAATCTATTAGGAAGAAGGAGGAGCATTATTTGGTCTCAAGTAATCACTTTAAAAAAATTACAATATTTAGCCTAATATAAGCTTACAAGTACTACATTGTCTTTGGTAATTGTATGCAAATGATGCAAATAATTGTCCAAAAAAATATCTACAAGCCTGTAATAACCCACTAATCTAGACTATTTGGACCATTAACGAAACTATAAATAAAATCCTTAAAAGAACTTACATTTGCGAAAATACCATAATTTATTGAATAACTTGCAAAATAAGAGTTATTTACAAAGTAAATACCAAAACGGATATGGGATCCCATTGTCTTGAAAACAAAAACATAATTTAAAATAATAAAACATTACATAATTAGTGCGGAAAATACATATAAAAAGACATAAAACCGAAACTACATCCTCGAATCGATTAACGCTCGGCCCCTTGACTCCATTCATCATCGATACACATCCTCCAAGCGCCACGAATCTTACCGCCTCTAAGCTTATTTTCCTGCACATAAACAGAAAGGAGTGAGCCTAATGCCCAGCAAGGAAAATCTAACACAAAATCATATACATAATTTCATAAGAAAACATAAAGACTTAACATAATACATATAACATACACTTATTATAATGGTCATTATTACTTGGGGTCCCATAGACTAAACAAGCATATGCCCATAGGATTAGTGGGGTCCTACTAGCTAAGTAGGTCATATGCCCATAACCCATTTGGAGTCTTGTTAGTCATATGGGTCATATGCCCAAGCCTACAAACATACACATATACATATCATAACACTTTTAATAACATAAAACATATAGATAACATAAGCACATAACATATTGATTCTAGCCTATTTTCCTTACCAAAGTTACCGGGATTATGGACTGAGTTGGGACTTTTGGAACACTCCTAAAACCATAAGAAAGAGTGAGTCTAAGAAAGGAGATGAAATGAAAGAGATGGAAAGACTAAACCATAAAAAAAAACATACTTACCGACTTATATGCTTAAGAGCTTGGATTCCCTAACCAAAATAAAAATAAGGTTAGGGGACTGAGTAGAAGGTTTTGAGAAAGGAAATAACATAAAATATAGAAAGGAACTAGAGTTTTGGGTTTACCTCAAAGATTGCAAGATCAATCTAACCTCCACCGAAATACTATAGAACTCACTTCCCAAAGTGTTTGATAAGCTTATGATGTTTAAGCTTATAGTTTTTCCCCAAACCAAGTGTTTACACTCTCACACTCACTTAACACTAGCAGCTTCTGAACTTAGAGCAAATGGTGAATAATGGCTGGGTACTAGGTCCTATTTATAGAGTTTGGGAATTAAAATATCTTGATTTTACTTGAATAAAAATAATGGCTTTTTAGGTGAAAATCATTTGAATAATCGTTCAGCAGAGGCTGAAGACTCGTTCAAAAGATGATGGACTGTTGAAGGAGTTTGAATGGCTGAAAGGAAAAGAATTCAAAAGTATTTGAAAACATGCTGGTGGAGGCGATATATCGCCCCCTATAGGCGATATATCGCCTGGACCTTTGTTCCCGAGGCGACCGTGCATCGATTCGTGTTTTCCGTATCTACGTGCTGCGATATATCGCCCCCTATAGCTGCGATATATCGGCATACGCTGAATATTTAAACACGAATTTACACATTTTTAGCTAAGTTTGAATGGAGTAAACAGCCTTGACTAAGCCCTCAACGTACTCAAAGCTGCTGACTGACCCTATAACATTCAAACTTTACCCTTATTTAATTTAATCTTCAAAAATACTTAATCCTTACTTACCATTCAAAACATGTGCTTAAAATCCTATTAGTTGATGTCTAAACCTTATAATATAATAATATAATCCTTAATATCAGTCACATTAATCAAACCTTAGGTTATACTTAATATTCTTAAACTATAGGTTAAACTTAGAAAATCTATAAGTACTACTATGAGTGTCCAAATAATTCCCGGTCTGAACCAAAAATCCATAGTAACAAAGATAACACTAAACATACTATAATACTACTAAACAATTAGCTAAGTAAAGTTCTTGGACTCTACAAAGCCTATTGTGGTATTACTAAATTGGCACATACTGACTTAATGATATTGTGATGCAGTTCTTGAACCAGATTGTAGGCGATTAGCTTGCTTAAAAGCCGATGGATGTAGAAGACTTGAAGTGAGCTTAAAACAACAAGAAAACGATTCTCCCCAACTACGTGGAATCAATATTGCATGCATCCTTGCATTCTCATTTCATGCAACACAAAAAAAAAGTAATAAGTAAAGATTGCAATAAGGGGGTAAAGAAATCACATTAAAAAATAATAGTTGTCACAAAGCAAAATTTGCTAGATGACTTTCAAAAGTAGAGAAGCAAAAACCTAGAGGTAGCATCTCATTCATCAAGTACAATATCATATAATTAAATACCAGCAAAAAAGCAAACAAAGTTAAAAAAAAATACAAGTCAAACTTAGGCAAAGACGGCCAAAAGAATGAAACAAAAGGAAAAGCAATACATTCTTCACTAAAAAGAAACACAGGGGAAAACATAGAACTAATCAAAATAAATTTCTATAAACATAAATGTATAGATTAACAAACCATATATGTATACACTCTCTAATAATATTTGTCAATAGAAAATACTCTTGATTTTTTTTCATTTCTTTCAAACACAAATGACAGCCACAATATAAATATATTTCTCTTTTCACCTCAATACAAGCCATTATATAAGCTTATATTAATTTTCTTCATGTTAGATTAATTCTTTCACCAGACAAGCAGAAAATTGAAAAAAATTAGAGATTTATCAAGTTCCACTTAAAATAACTCATACATCAAATCTATATTGCAACATATATATGTAATTCTCATCTAGAAGTTACAACACATTAATGACATGTGAAATGACAACATATTTTAATATTCAAAATTTACTAAAATTTGAATGATTATAATCCAAAAAAAATGTTAGAACTATTAATTCTAACGAAACAGAGTAAAATCTTTATGGAAAGAAGAAGTATTATTGTTGACCAAGTAATTTGTACAAGAGAGTATTTATACAAGAGATCAATTGAGAAAGTAGTTTAACTACTTATAACAACCATAACAGAAAACTAAAGAGCCACTAAGAAGAGTAAACACACTCTAACATAATAGGCAACTAAGATGTCTTACCAAGAACCTTGAAGAGTCCAAAAAAACATGTTGAAATCCACCCAAGCTCGCTGGCAGGTAAGGTTATGCCTACTATATATTACTCCATTATTTAGTTCCATTTAGTTGGGTCTTAAATTGAGGCATTCCTTATAAATCAAATATCAGCAATCTATGCAGTAATGTCACAGAAAATTAGAGAGGAACATTATTATCTATTTAATTAAGTGTATTTGATAGTGGTAATATGATTAACCTTATTTACAATACTCCAGTTTGGTTTCAACCATTTAAGTATCAAAGTATGAGTAAAAGAAATCTAATATGTAAAATTATCAACCAACACTACAGGACCAAAAATTAAGCATAACTAACAAATTAATAAATTGCAATTTAAACTCTAATAAAAAAATTATGTTTACATATCCTCAAAACCAAATTCGACCAAGCTTCTAGTCACTACCTCCAATGCCACCATTGAAGGGTATATTACTCCAGGAGGCCTATGAAATATGCAATTCATTTTGGATATGCACAAAAAAAAAAAAATCAAACTGAACTAAAGAAATTACAATGAAACTTGGAGAAATGATCAAAATAATAGCACGGTCATATATATATATATAATAAATAGACTAGCCCCACAACTCCTAAGTATCTAAACACAATAATAAACAAACTCAATCTGAGATATGAGCTTGAAAAGATATAATATATATGTAATAAAATATGATTATTGGCATGAGGTTCCATGCACTAAGCACTATCATTAAATTTTAATACTTTTTTCATCAATAGCTAGCAAACTTATTAAATCTATGTTCAATAACTTGGATAGAAGCATGGAACTTGTACTGGAGAAAATATTTGTGTATATCACCACATAGTATATTACTCAATTCAATATTAAATAAATTTTAAAAGTGCTTCTTCTAAATAGAGAAAAATATCGGCCATATGTCACATTTGGTGTTATTACCTAACTACTGCCACCTATATGTTGTATAATTCAATAATATTTATAAAAAGTATTGCACATGTCCCAATGAGAAGCACTAATTCATAATTCAGATTATACCATACCCATAATACACCAATTTTGAAGTAATAATAATGTCTTTATCTAAAAAAGTAATAATAATAATATCTAAGAGGATAACAAGGTACCCCAAATGAGTGTGAAACTAATAACGTTAAAGAAGTCCCAATCAAACTATCCCTACCACTTGTTTGAAATTCACGGAATTGATTTGTTATGCATCCAAATGAGTGTGAAACTATCCCTACCACTTGTTTGGAGTAACATGGAACAAACATATTGGTTATGCATTATGCAATATGAATATTTATATGTAATTATTTATGTCTGTAATGGTATATCTATTCATGTATTTTGGCAATTTCTCCATAAACTAAAATACAAAAGTGACCTGGCCTAGTTGTTTTTTTTTTTTCTTTCAAAGAATTAAAATAAAATACTATAACTTGTGTGACTATGCATTTTGTACCCAATAAAGAAAAACCAATGTGGAGTGTCATATGTGTGAACATCAAATAAACAATAGTATTTGTTTTTTAAAAAAGGAAGCAGTAACTATGTGTGAGACAATGGTGTCGTGATAAATCAATGAAAGTTAGGGAGAGTAACATATAGATTGAAGTGGCAGAGGAAGAGAGAATGAGGCAGTGAAGTATTGAAGACTTTTATAGGTCTTCAATAGGTCAGATGAGAAAAATGAAAGAATTAAGAGTACTAATATATGTGATACTCAAATGTATATTCATTCTTTTCCTTTAAAATTATGTGCATTCATTCTTTTCCTTTTAAAAAAAATGTACATTCATTCTTAGTTAAAAAAATATTAAATAATAAGATGTTTATATACTACTACTACAAGACGAAAAGATGACCTCTGTGCACGTGTAAGGAGACAGCAAGAATTGAAAATAATAGATAAGCATAATAAAGAAATCATTATTAAGCATTACGGTAATCATGTATGTTCATTCTTATGTTTGCTGCACCATTAATTGAGCGAACACCATGGGAAAAGCAACATGCTTAACCTCCAAAAAAGGGCAAGGAAAACAAAGGTAACCCAGACAGATTTCTACATACATATATACAGATTGTACAGACCACCTTTCGTTGAACCTAACTTATAATATATATATATATATAAATGTAGATATATGATATTCACTTTCAATAACAAAATTCTCTAAACAACACCCAAATTAGTAAAAGAATTTAGATAAATAAAAAATGTAAAATTTCATGAACCAAGAAAGACTTACGCCAATGATGGAGTGGCTGGCTATGTAATAGATACAACTAGAGATAGCCGAGACCACTAAAGGAGAAAGGATATAGGGGTAGATCTTTAATGCCCAAACAAAGAGTGAATATTCCTGAAAATTTTATTTATGGAAAATAAATAAACCCCTACATTTCACAAATAGGAAACATTGAGAGATCTTACTTACCCAAGTAGAGAGATTGATACCAAGAGAGAAAGAATGATGGTCGATTGGAGGAGAGAGGGACTTTGACAGATGACCGAATGGAAGGCTACAAAGGAAACTAAATGAGAGTCTAAGACTTTTCAAAAAGATAATTATTTTTTTTAACATTTTAGTATTTAGCGGGCTTTCCTCAAAAGGTACCGCCTTTTTTTTCACTCTCCCGCTTGAAAGGTAACAGTTCAAAAAGATAAACTTGAAAGTAGTTATTTCATCATTTATTCAGATTTTCACTCTCCCACTTTTTAGTATTAGCTATAATAACACTTTGTAAAAAAGCTTATATTCAAGTGTTGTGGAATGGGGTATTTCTTGTAGTGTACCCTTCAGTTGGCGAGCTGAACGGTTACCACCAATGTATCATTATCCAGGAATTGAATGTGGCTAGTGTCCTCCTCCATGAAAATGATTGGTTGTTTCTCCAACTGTTGTTGTTTTGATAACTGTTGCTCCGGGATAAATTCAATATCGTTGTGGGTTTTTAGCTCCTGTATAGAACTTTTTGGGGCTCTATTGCTCATGCTTGCCAAATGGGGTCCTCTGACAATAGTAGTTATATCCCCTCCTACCATCAGAGGAGGATCGACTTGATTCCCTTGATCTGTCTGAGCTCTGGGTTGACCGATCGGTATTTTCGAACCTGGATGAGCATTCTGTCTGGTTGACTGATTAGGAACAACTCGGTTTCGGGCATACTGGGCTACTGGTCTAGCTCGAATGACAATTTTGATCTCATCCTTCAATTTTCAGCAATCATCAATGTTATGGTCAATGTCATTGTGCAAAACTTAGAGGAATCTGTCTTCGTCCTCTGGTGCCTCAACGGTTATGGCTTCTTCCATGGAAGGCTATTAGATTTCTCTAGGAAGATATGTTGTAACGTCCCAAAAATGTTAATAGGGCTTAGTTCATTGAGTAGTATGCCGGGAGAGCATAATTGGATATATGTGTGATTAGTTGATTTAATGCGTGATTATGTGGCATGCATGATTTATATGATAATATGAATATATTTATATGCATGTTTCTAAGTATTAAATATGCATGTGGGCTCGTTCTTGTTTATAAGGGCATATTTGTAATTTTGGTCCATTGAGGTCATAAATGCGATTATATGTGTTAAATGGTTAGGACCACATTATTATGTGGATATATTTGCAGTGGGGTTTATTACCTGCAATACGCTGATAATGACATTGTGGGGTTTAATACCTAGTGAGCGAATTGGCAGAATAGTCAAAGTGGGGTTTAATACCTGGCTCGGGGTGAGCCTAGGGGTATTCTGGGAACTTAGAAAATATTTGGGGATTTAACGAGTAACGGGTAAGTATTTGGTAATTAGTTGGGTATGTCGGGATAGGTTGGGAATTGGTAGGACGACTCGAGGAATTAGCGGGAAACGAGGCAAATGATTGTTTTACCCTTAAAGGAAATTAGAGGGCTGAGTTGATTTTAGGGGCATTTTGGTCCTTTTTAGTTAAGGGATAAACTCAGTTGAGACTCTAGGAAGTAACCAGAACCATCAGAAATTTCTTAAACACTCCCTCTCTCTCTCTTACTCTCTCTCTCTCTCCCTTTGGAGTGCTCTGAAGGAAGTTCTTGAAGAGAAACCTGGGAATTGAGATGGAAATTTGGAGAAACTAAGCTAGGAACAGTCAAGGAATTGCTGAGGAGTAAAGCTATTAACTGAGGTAAGACTTTAGATTCTAATTGTTGAATTCTTGTTGGGTTTGGATATGTTTAGGGATGCTAGGGTTAGTTTCTAAAATTGAGATTTTGGGAAATTTGAACTGGTGTTAAAGGCTATATATGTTATTTATGAGGTGATATTGGGAATCCTGGACCTAGTTTGTCTTGGGTATGTTTTTAGGGTTGAATTCTAAGGCTGTATATTGGGGAAAAATGCAGAGAAACCCAGGGATTTATGGGTTCATGGGGGCGCGTCGCGACCCAGTTCATGGGCGCTGCGGCCTACGTGCCCCAAAAGGCCTTGGGGTGTTTGCTAACTTTTGGGTGCGCCTCGGCCCTAGAGGGCAAGTCACGGCCCGCCTCCCCCAAGGACAAGAGGTTGGCGCCTCTGACTTTTGGTGCACCGCGACCCTTAGGGTCAGGTCACGACCCACCTAGGCAGCCATACCCAAAGTTGGTTTTTAGGCTCGGGGAGGCTTGGGGACTTAAACCTAAGCACTTGAGACGAATTCTACTACCCAGTTTAGTATAATTTGAGGTCCTGGAGGCTAGTATTTGATTCCAAAGCATTTAATTGGATTATAATTTGAGAATTATCCATTGTCGCTTGTGACTAGGGTCACAATTAAGGCTCGGGATTGAAGATCGTACTCGGGACCGCTCTACATCCTTCGCTCGAGATTTGAGATAAAAAAAATTGCACCAAAGTTGTGAATGGGACTGAGATTCCCTATAAATGAATATATGTGTTTTGTAACCTGTATATCTATTGTGTGTGATGTGAAAATACGACCTAAGGGAGCCAGGGCTGATGTTGAGCGTGCTGAACGCAACTCGGCCTAAGCAAGCCGGGATCAGCTAAATAACCAGAGGGCTCGGCCCAAGGGCGCCAACCCCTATTTAACTGTATTAAGATTGATTTATATGTTTGGATTAAACTATTATCGTTGCCTAGTTTAGCTCTTGTTTTCGGTTGTTAATTGAACAGATTGATCTAAAGTTTCCTATGTACATTATGTTGTTATCTATGCTTGTTGAATTTGGTTTTCTTGTTGAGCCTTGGCCCACAGGTGCTATGTGGTGCAAGTAAAGGCAAGGGAAAGCTGGACTAACCATGAGTTGGAGGGCTTTGGGGATGGAGTGTACATCGGCAGCTCCTCGACCGCCACGGCCGAGGGAATTACAGGAACTAGAGCTCAAACTTGTATTTTTCCATTTAGACTGGCTATTGTTGTATTAACTTTTGAGGGTTGTATCCGCCATGTAAACATTATTTTTGGGATCCCATGTATCAAACTCTTATTTTAATGAAAATCAACCATTTTATGATCAAAATCTTTTAACACTAACCTGTCACTTGACTTTTGAAACACATTTATGTTCAAACGACTTGATTAGCAAGTCTTGCACCATTTTAAACACACAATGTAACGGTCTTGGTTATCTAGGGCATTACATATGTTCTCGTTTATTGGTCAGGTCGGTGTAAGTGGCATAGATGGAATTGAATTTTTCCCCAGGCTTGTTCTTCTTTGTGCCGCTCTAGTCACCATCACCATTCCCTTTCCTCTTATTATTTCACACATGGCTGTTCTGGGTAACAAGTTGAGTCGTAGTTGCAGCATTTGTCACCACTCCAACGAGATGAATAGGGACCTAGCTGGTTCCTGCGATAACAGATTGCACTTCCTCCAAATTTATCCATTCCTAAGCCCGGGTCAAGAATTCATCTACACTAATAACTCTTTTTTGTTGGAGTGCCTGCCACAAATCACCTCCTACCTGTTGGTTTTTATTGATTAAATCAGATATTATACGCAGCGGAACAACAATCAAAATAGTTAATTTAACCCCACAAGATTTCTAGGTCTACTTCTTCACACACATATATATATATATATTGAATCAAAGATATGAATATAAAATTACCTCAAGTCATTCCTTGCTGCTATCATTTTGTACGGCAAAAATCCTTGAGATCTCACACCAGGATCTTCCAAAATATTCTCAGCACACAAAGAACGAGTGTGGGCTTGCTATACAAAATAATAGGCAAAATCTATTTATCAGATGTTCTCAACACATGAGATCTCATAAAGTTTGGGCCTAAGTTTGTGAAGAACAGTGACATATGCTTGTATCACTGTTCTATTTCTCTAAGGGAGATTTTACGATATATTTTCTATCACTGAAAAAAGTATCGCTCTGAAAACTGATCTCCTATATTTAATATATCCAATATATTAAAAAAAATATTAGTTATTTAAACCAATTTAAAAATAACTAATCAGTTATCAGATTTTGTTTAAATAACAATATTTTAATCATATTACAATGTCTTATTATTTATTTAATATTTAAATAACTAAAATTGTGGAACAAAGAAACTTCTAGAAGCTTCTTGTGTGTGTAGCACAGTGACTGTGCACTGTGCTACACGTGTACCACATGCCAAGGAAGACATGTGATTTTTCCCAATTTTTTTTATTATTTAAATACCAAAAATTCCAAAAATAAATTAATTCAAAATTAATTATATTTTTGTTAAATCAAATAATTAATTAATTACACATAATTATACAATAATTATGTTTAGTGCATAGAAAAATATTTTACTTATCAAATAATTCATTTTGCCCATTTTTGTATTTATCTTTGTCAGTGTTTGTTTGAGCTATTTCGGGGACCACGGACCTATAACATTAAGCTCCAATAAATTGAAACTAAATAATTAAAATCTTTAATTATAATAGTTAATTTATTAATTCTGATATTTCTCCACTATAAATTCATAATTGAACTCTTTATGTTATAGATATACTTTTACAGAAATCTTATTTTAAGCTGTCAATTGATATAACTATCTTACAATAGTTCAACCCTCTAATTAATTAGTTCATAAATTAGAATGGAAGAATTACCATTTTACCTTTTTAATTTACTTCTTATTCCTTAAGTACCATTAATTCACTAGTGAATAATTAATCTATAATCTAATTATAGATTTGAGCTCAAAATCATTCAGTTCCAGAATTAACCCTTAAGGGAACTAATATACGATCCGTTAGGAAAGATTAGATTTCGTATTGTTGATACATGTTCCCAGCCATCCATGATATTAAATCTCCAAAACAAAAGTCATTAGCTTCATTCTATGAAGAGACCTTAACGAATGAATCAAAAGATTTAATAAACATGAACAGGAGTTCATGAACACTCAGGATTTAGGTTGATCTATAAATGATCATCAGTTATGATATGAATTACAAGTCTTTATTATTAATTGATTTTTGGATAAAGACTTTTATTCATATTGGTCCATGCCATATATAATCATATTATATAAAGCACCTTTACCAAGATGTCTTACCACATCAATAATTCGAATCTAGATTATTTGTATCAATATGATACTCAGCAAACCGTACTTACAACCCCAATTAAATAATTCCATAACTTCAATTTGTTGTTGTTGACTATTTTTATTCATTCATGTGATCTTAATTCTCTCGTACTAATACATGATCACATCCTCAATAATGAATATGGAATTTTTCTGATATTTACAAAATTATTCAAACAATAATTTAATAATCTAAATATAACAATAATTGACCATTGTATTTATTTATTCATCGAAATAATAAATATCTTTTACATGCTTTTAGGACATACTCCTAACAATCTCCCACTTGTACTTAAAGCAAGTAAGGCATTTCTCTCAATCCCATATTACGTACATGACCCTCGAATTGCTTTGCAGGAAGCGTCTTCGTAAACGGGTCTGCCAGGTTGTGTTCTGATGCGATTTTCAGAATGGACACATCTCCTCTCTGTACGATTTTTCAGACTAAGTGGTATTTGCGCTCTATATGCTTTCCCCTCTTGGGGCTTCTTGGTTCTTTAGAATTAGCCACAGCTCCATTGTTGTCACAGAAATAACAAGTGGTTTCTCCACTTCTGGTACAACTTCCAAATCGGAGTAGAACTTTTTGAGCCACTCAGCCTCCTTAGCTGCTTCACAAGCCGCTATATACTCGGCTTCCATGGTGGAGTCTGCAATACTGGTTTGTTTAATACTTTGCCAGACTAATGCTCCTCCTCCAAGAATAAACACTGATCCAGAAGTCGATTTCCGACTATCTCTGTCTGATTGAAAATCAGAATTAGTGTAACCAGTGGGGTTCAGGTCTGCACCTTAGTATACAAGCATATTATCTCTAGTATTTCTAAGACACTTGAGAATATTCTTCACTGCAATCTAATGGCTCAATCTAGGATTGGATTGATAACGGCTGACTATCCCTACTGCATAACAAATGTCAGGTCTTGTACACAACATGGCGTACATCAGACTTCCTACTGCTGAGGCATAGGGATACTGTCTCATGTCTTCCTCTTCCTGAGGTGTTTTGGGACACAACTCCTTGGAAAGGAATACTCCAGAACGGGTTGGCATATCACCCTTTTTGAAGTTTTGCATATTAAAGCGTTCTAGCACCTTATTAATATAAGTTGCTTGAGACAATGCCTAAGTTTTGTTCTGTCTCTCTCTAAGAATCTTAATGCCCAGAACATACTTGGCTTCTCCCAAATATTTCATTTGGAATTGTTCAACTAACTAGTTCTTTACCTTTGATAATGATGTTACGTCATTTCCAATCAGTAATATATCATCAACGTAAAGAATGAGGAATACTACTATACCATCTTTGATTTGTTTATAGACACATGGTTCGTCAAAATTTTGTTCAAAAACCAAGTTTTACTTGTGTCATCAAATCTAAGATTCCAAGATCTAGAAGCTTGTTTGAGTCCATGAATGGACTTACGAAGCTTGCAAACCTTTTGCTCTTGACCTTTTAATTCGAACCTTTTCTGGTTGAGACATGTAAATGGCTTCGTCAAGGTAGCCATTAAGAAAAGTTGTTTTCACATCCATTTGCCAAATCTCATAATTCATGCACACAGCTATGGACAAGAGTATACAAATGGATTTTAGCATGGCTACAGGAGAAAAGGTTTCTTCATAGTCAATCCCTTCTTTCTGTGTGTAACGTTTTTCTACAAGTCTTGCTTTGAAAGTCTCTACTTTCCCATCTGCTCCTATTTTCTTCTTGAATATCCACTTGCAACCAATGGGTTTGATATTCTCAGGTGGATCTTCAAGAACCCATACAGAATTGGAATTTTTTAATTCAATTTCTTGGTTCATGGCTTCTTGCCATTTTTCCTTGTCAGAATCATTCATTGCATCTTTAAATGTCTATGGATTGTCTTTGTTTGTGTCAGATACAAGCATTTTAACTTTGTGTTCATAGCATGTGGGTTGCTTACTAACCCTCCCACTACGACGAGGTTCTCTACGATTCTAACTAGAACTAGCAGTTTCCTCTTGTCGTTTCTCATTGGTTGTTGCTGGTGACTTTGCAACTTCATTCGAGATCATCTCGTCCAGAACAGCCTTTCTACGAGGTTTGTGGTTATTAACGTAGTCATCTTCAAGAAAAGTCGTATTTGTCGATGTTGACCGCGTTTTTGGCCAACGACGTGTAGACGTCAAAAACGATAAAAACTTTCGAGAGAAATAAATGACACAGATGATTTTTATAGTGGTTCAGCCCCAATGTGTTGGTAATAGCCTAATCCACTTAGAGTTGTGATTATAGATCTACACTCAAGATCAGATGAACCTGAGTCAACTGAGTTTCTTCAGTGCAGATTACAAGACTACAAGAATTCTCTCAAATACAAGTACTCTCTCTCTCTAGAAAATAAGAATTCGAATCCAAAGTTCAAAAGTCCCTTTTATGATGCCATAAGCCTTGTATTTATAGGCTCAGGATCGTACAGATGATATCCCCCCATCATCGGGATATTTTGCTATTCTCATTATATTTAATTTACAGTAATATTCAAAATATAACAGTATACTATATTCATGGGATAAACTAAGAGATTCCCGCACAAGCCAAGACCGATTCTTGTTGAAGTCGTTTCTGGGATCTCTTGCGTAGCCCTGCTCTGTCTAGTCAATCCTTATCTCACTCAGGCTAGCCGACCAAACCTTCACTGGGCAGACACGCACCTGACTGGGCAGACATGCACTTGGCTGGTCGGACATGGTCATGACTGGTCGGCCAAGGTCATGCCTGGGCAGACAAACACATGACTGGTCGGACATGGTCATGCCTGGGCAGACAAACACATGAATGGTCGGACATGGTCATGCCTGGGCAGACAAACATGTGACTGGTCGGACATGGTCATGCTTGGGCAGACAAACATGTGACTGGCCAGTCAAAAATTCTTCACTGGTCTACCGGGTCACTCCTAAGCCAGATCACCCAACCATTCCTTGTCATTTGTCATTTCTATTGCCACGTCATCGAACTCCAATTTTTGGGGATAACATTTGCCCCCCAAGTTTATTATATGATATACTCACATAATAAACTTTTCTTCTAGCAAAATGCTTTTGAGGTCATCCAAAAGCTTCCATTCGGTCGATAACTTTCATGTAATCCCACGATTGAACTTGTCTTTTGATTTCTTCAAACTCTATTTTTTGATCTTGTGGTAGTATCCCATGAGTAAGAAAACATGCTTGTGCCCCATGTCCTTGAGATTTATTGTCCTTTTGGACCTTATAGTTAATTGGTCATTATTATTATTATTATTTTTTGCCCTTGAATGCATACGTGATAAATGGTTTGTTGGAACCTTGATGCCCCTCGGACACCTTGATGCTCCTCGGACATGCACACCACCATCATCCAAGACGCGCCCAGCTGCTCGGACGAATACCCTCCACACCGCTCGGATGCAGGCAGCTGCTCGGACTAGCCTCCAACCGATCGGATATCACGGCATCCACCCAGCCATCACGCGCATCTGCTCGGACTAGCCTCCAGCCGATCAGACATAATGGATACGTATCCCTCAACTCAGGCACCACCAATTGATTGGACAAAGAGGCCCAGCTCCTCAGATGCTTGCCAGCAACACCTCGAGTGTACCACTACTCGGACACGCGTATACACAGCCACCCGATCGGCCATCACCATCCGCTTGGACAGCAGGCGCAACTTCTCGGCACTCTTGGACATACCCGATGCAGCCACTTGGGCATACACACCCGTCTGATCGGTCATGTGTATTGCTCGGACACATGAATGCCCCCAAGAATTTTAGACATCAAAAGTCTCTTTTTTCCCCATGCACTCTATATTCTTACTTCTTAAAAAATGTTTATCTAAGTAGTAAAAATAAATATTTTTCTGTTGAACTGACTGATTTGTTTGATTCACTCCAGGGACTCATCCATGTTATTCATGCTAAACAACAGAGTTTCCTACTTGACCAGTGATATATGCTTAGCCGACCAGGGAAGTTGTATCTCCTCTCTCGACCAGGAAAACTTTGCACCTGATTAACTAAACCTTGTACCTGGCTAATAGTTTGCTCTTTATTCTTGTGAAGACAATTGTTGCTTAGCAGCTTTGATATTTTTCTCGTACAGCCGAGTTGTTGGCATTTATACTTTACTTTTCTTTGCTAAATTAAAACATTCTAAGTCTTTTTATACTTAAAAAGTTATAAGTTTTTTGTGAATAGTAAAAGCACTCTGATGTATGCCTTATATTTTCGCATGAGTACTTAGTTTTCTAACTTAGAAATTCTAGACATTTAATAAGTCCATACTAAGTATACTTTCTCACACTCTTATTGCTCTAATATTTTATGAGCATAATGTTTATTGTCACATGAATATCTACTCCTAACTTGAAATTTTAAGAAATTCCAAGTTACTTAAGCTTTGTCAAACAAGTTAGCTTAATGGCCTTTTTGGACTTCGAAAATTTACAAGTCAGTCTAAAAACAGATATATTAACTCGTGCTCTTATTGCCTGTGTTAAATTATATACCAGTATACCCCATGTGCCCCCCAGGTGATCGAGGGTTGAAAGATCCTTAGTCACTTGCTACTTGACCGAATCTGTTCGAGCAGTTGATTACTCGTGAAACACATAGAATATATGGAAAATATTCGAGCAGTTGAACACTGCTTGAACGTATCGACCAGTTAAACACTGTCCGATTTTACCGACCAGTTTAACACTGCTCGGATAACTAACACACATGCATATTTGTAGCAAGAATCGACCTCGCTGCGCGTAGTCTCTTTTATTACTCGTAAATTAAAAAGGACAAAACATGTCTAATAACGAGTCTTAAACAACCAAAATTGTTCAAAAATAAAATGACTGGTTAGCAAATAACCAGCCATAAACCAAACTTAAATAACAAGTCTAAAAACTCGAAATCAAGCTACCACTCTGAAAGCGGTATTTAGAAATAATATATTCACAGACGTTCGTCATTCCAGTGGCTCCTGATCCTAGCACTCCCGCTCAGCATACCTCTTCCTTTCTTCGTTGCTATCATTAGCCAAGTGTGGACCTCCACATATAGTGTCTAAGGTAAAGTCCACAGGTCCGGGTTGCAAGGGTGGAGATCTTTGTCATTTGAAACCTGGATTGCTGCTGCCTCCTTCTCCTTGGGGTGTCTCTGCCCGGTACTTCCTCAACTTGCCCGATCGGAGAAGAAATTCTATCTCGTCCTTGAGGTGATTGCATTCATTCGTGTCGTGACCATAATCTCCATGGAAACGACAAAACTTATTCATGTCTCTCTTCCTCATCTCTTTCCTGATGGGTGGAGGTTTCTTGTAGGGAACCTCTTCATGACTAGCAAGATATATCTCCGCTCGGCTGGCCGAGAGAGTGGTGTAGTTAGTGAACTGAGGCTCATACTTGGTTGGATTTTCATTTGAACTCAACTTTACTTTCTTTTCCTCATGGTGGTCAGACCTGTTATTTCCACGTTTCTTTCCACCATCCTTAGGAGAGTCCGTTGATCCGCCCAGATTATTTATGCCATTCTCCTCTTTCTCGATTGCATCATCCAATTTCATATACTTGTCTGCTCGGTCAAGAAATTGTTGAAGTGTTGAAATTGGATTTCTATGTATGCTATCCCACAAAGGGCTCCGATAAGTTATCCCAGCAGATATTGCAACCATCTTCCCCTCGTCTCCTACAGCAGTTGCTCTATTGGCTTCTCTCATGAATCTCTGTATATAATTCTTTAGAGACTCATCTTTTCCTTGTTTGATATCTTCCAAGTGGTTGGCATAAACTGGTGGAGTCCGAGCAGTGTTGAATTGTCTACAAAAATCCTTCCTGAATGCTTCCCAAGAGGTAATGGAGTTTGGCTTAAACTTCCAATACCATTCCTGGGCAGTATCCGATAATGTAGTCGGGAAAACTCTACACCGATAATCGTCACTTACTCCGAGTAATTCCATATGGTCCTCGAATTTCTCAACATGTCTGATGGGATCTGCCTTTTCTGTATATGTTGGCAGAACTGGTGCTTTATATTTTGCCGACGGCTAAGCTGCTCTAATCCGGGCACAAAATGGGCTGTCACTCTGGTGGTCTATCACATCTATCTTGGAAGGTTGTTTTGAAAAACCTTGCACTGCAGCTGCTAGCATGTCAAGCTGGGCTTGGATGGCTGGTGCAACTGATGAAGTTCCAAGGTCTTGACTGCCTGGTCGGGCATTACCATCTGGCGCGCTGTCATCAAGCATTTCTACTTGACTGGCAAGGCGATCCAGATTTTGCCCTTCGACCGGGACGGTCCTCCTCTTGTTGGTGATAACATCCCTTAGATCCTTCTGGGAAGCATGCTCTCCTACCCGATCGAACACCATACTCTTCGATTTCCCAGAGGGCTTACTAGGCGGGACTTGCTCTCTCCTACTACGCTGCTGGTCGGGGTGCAGTGGAGGCCTTTCAGTATGTCCTGGGCAGTCTTTCCTTCCTTTTTGGTCATTACCTTCCTTTTCCTTTGACTAGTCGGCGTGATGACTATCAGCCTCATCACGACCATGC
Source organism: Humulus lupulus (assembly GCF_963169125.1). Classification (NCBI taxonomy): domain Eukaryota; kingdom Viridiplantae; phylum Streptophyta; class Magnoliopsida; order Rosales; family Cannabaceae; genus Humulus; species Humulus lupulus. The sequence goes on from NC_084794.1 coordinate 136,473,081, forward strand.
CCATCTTTGAATTGTGAAGTCCTCTTCTCTCGAGGAGTCTTGGTCTGATCCTGCCTGGGTGGAGTCTTTTTACTGCCCGACCGGTGACTCCCTGATCTAGAAGTCTCTGATCGGTGGCTCCTAGAGGGGGTTCTAGAGTTCTCCCTTTGTGTCGAGGTAGTTCAAGATCGATCCCCATCATCTTCCCGACCAGGGGGGTTACTCCTGCTTCTGCCCGGTCCTCGAGAATCGGCTTTGTAAGTGGTCCTCCGACTAGCTTCATTATTTCTTGCTCCCTGGGTGACTGCTTGTGCTGCGGCTTGAGCATTGGCTTGGGCCAATTGGGTAGCCGCTTTTAGAGCAAGTGCTGCTTCATGATGTCTCTGGTTGACCTCCTCCTGTTGTTGTTTGAGCTCTTCGCTTCTGGCCTCCATATCGCGCCTTTGCTGCTCTAACGCGGCTTTCTGCCTGGCCATCTCTTCAGCGAACGCCTCCTGTCTGGCGTGGAATTGTGCCATCTCCTCCTAGAAGGCCCCCATGGTTTCCTAGAGTTCTTCGACTTCTGGAGTCACATCCTCGAGCATCACCCTAGGCTCAGTCTCATGGTCTTGTGGGCCAGGACCTTCTGATCTAGCAGGCTCTTTAGAGGAGCCTGTCTTCTTGGAGGCCACATTGGTGCTCTTAGGCGCCATAATACTTCAGGGACTGTCTGTCTTTCTCTTCAGGCTCTCAATGAAAGCACCAAAATGTTGACCGCGTTTTTGTCCAACGACGTGTAGACGTCAAAAACGATAAAAACCTTCAAGAGAAATAAACGACATAGACGATTTTTATAGTGGTTCAACCCCAATGTGTTGGTAATAGCCTAATCCACTTAGAGTTGTGATTATAGATCTGTACTCAAGATCAGATGAACCTGATTCAACTGAGTTTCTTCAGTGCAGATTACAAGAATACAAGAATTCTCTCAAATATAAGTACTCTCTCTCTCTAGAAAATAAGAATTCGAATCCAAAGGTCAAAAGTCCCTTTTATGATGCCATAAGCCTTGTATTTATAGGCTCAGGATCATACAGATGATATCATCGGGATATTTTGCTATTCTCATTATATTTAATTTACAGTAATATTCAAAATATAACAGTATACTATATTCATGGGATAAACTGAGAGATTCCCGCGCAAGCCAAGACCGATTCTTGTTGAAGCCATTTCTGGGATCTCTTGCGTAGCCCTGCTCTGTCTAGTCGATCCTTATCTCACTCAGGCTGGTCGACCAAACCTTCACTGGGCAGACACGCACCTGACTGGGAAAACATGCACTTGACTGAGCAGACATGCACTTGACTGGGCAGACATGCACTTGGCTGGTCGGACATGGTCATGACTGGTCGGACATGGTCATGACTGGTCGGCCAAGGTCATGCCTGGGCAGACAAACACATGACTGGTCAGACATGGTCATGCCTGGGCAGACAAACACATGACTGGTCGGACATGGTCATGACTGGACATACAAACATGTGACTGGTCGGACATGGTCATGCCTGGGCAGACAAACATGTGACTGGCCAGTCAAAAATTCTTCACTGGTCTACCAGGTCACTCCTAAGCCAGATCACCCAACCATTCCTTGCCATTTGTCATTTCTATTGCCACATCATCGAACTCCAATTTTTGGGGATAACAGTCGATACAAATGTTTTATTTTCTTTTGGACTATAGAAAATTCCATCTCTAGTCTCTTTGGAATATCCCACAAACATGCACACTTCATAGCGTGTTTCCAACTTCCCGGTCTTTCCTTTAAGCACGCGTGCAAGACACCCCCAAATTTGAAAATGGTGTAAACTAGGTTTACAACCATTCTATAATTCTATGGGTGTCTTTTGGATAGACTTAGATGGAACATCATTCAATATGTATAGAACACATTGAATCGCATAGCCACAGAATGACAGTGGTAATGAGGAGAAACTCATCATTGATCTTACCATATCTAATAACGTTCTATTCCGTCTTTTTGAAACACCATTTTGCTATGGCGTTCCAGGTGCTGTGAGTTGGGATTGAATGCCATGCTCACGTAGATGGTCCTAGAATTCAAAGTCCAATTACTCTCCTCCTCGATCAGATTGAAGTGCTTTTAGTGATTTACCTAATTGCTTTTCGGCTTCTGCTTGAAACTCTTTGAACTTTTCAAAAGTTTTAGATTTTCTTTACATCAAGTATAGGTAACCATATCTTGAATAATCGTCAATGAAAGTGACGAAATATTCATAACCTCCTCTTGCTTGTACATTAAGTGGATCGCAAACATCTGTATGTACTAGCTGAAGTGGTTCTGTGGCTCTTGAACCTTTAGCAGAGAAAGGTCTCTTGGTCATTTTTCCTTCTAGAAAGGATTCACAATTAGGGAGAGATCCAATAGATAGTTCTCTTAAAGGAACATCCTTTTCAAGCCTATTTATTCTGTCTAGACCAATATGGCCCAATCTCTTGTGCTATAGATATGTCTCACTATCGGAATCAGTTTAATAGATCTAGGATTAACTGTTTTAAATAATTCAGAATTATTAAAAATTTGTTATTCATAATAAGTATGTAAATTTTGTTTATCCCAAAGCATTTGCATAAGAAGTAAATAGATAATTTCTTTAAATAATAACTACTTTATTAATAAAGAAATAGATGTTATGCAAAAATAGAAATAAGTTTCTAAACATTAATAATCAAAATTACTAATAATAAACTAAATTTCTAGACTGTAGTTTCTTTGTTTAAAGAAATCTAAAATTTCTAAAACAAAATAAAGAAATTTAAATTGTTCAACCAACAATAAAATTAGTAAATAAAACTACTCTTCAACATCTCCATCTCTTTACTTGCTATTCAAATCCTCATCAGTCTCTTCCTCCTTTTCAGGGTTCTGATTCTGTAAAAGGAAAAAACACAAAAGAAAAATAGATTAGTGGTATATATTTTTGAATCTACTATCCAAAAATTTGAATATGATATTCATAGTATTTGAATCTACTATTCAAAGTTGAAAAAATATATGTAAATCTTTTTTACTTTTTTCGTTTGATATAAACGATGACACTCGGCAAAAACTTCCTCTGTCATTGCTCGCCACATCTCATGTGCTGAGTTATAGTGTATATATTTTTCATTTGTTTTGTCAGGCATGGTTGAAAGCATGCAATAACGTGCCAAGCGATCGGATTTCATCTAATTTGCATATTTTTCTTATGCTTCATAGCTAGTAGCCAAAGGTGGTTCTGTTGGAGGATTTTCACAAACGGTTGACATCATCTTTTTATAAGAAAAATGGTCAACATGCCTCGAAACTAGTGTTCCATATTTTCAAGTTCAAAAACCAAGGATTTGAGAAAAGCATCTGTGTGTAATTCACCAATAAACATTTTTGCTGGGAATAAATAAATAAATACAAATATTATTATATATTTAGAAAAATAAATATCAAAGTTTCGGAAATTAAACGTGATGCATGCACAATTAAAACACATAAAATAAAGTTTAATTTCCACGATAAAACTTTCTAACAATTAAAGTGCCGCCTTAGGGTCGGTCAAATTAATCTTAGAGAATTTATAAGACGTTCTTATCTTTATTGTTTAAAACTTAAAATAACTCATTATTTTCTCTTTTAAACATTAAAGTACCACTTAGTTTGGTCAAGTTATGATTATCCACTGCAAAAGCTTAATCATAACTTTGTGAGTGTAACCCATTATTTCGGAGTTCATGACTTAACTTAGGACATGCCGCCTTAGGGTCGGTCAAACCTAAAATACATCATTAGTTCCTATCTGTGTAAGAAATATGACCTTGCTATGGACATGTCTAGACACCTTCCTTAGGGGGACGAAAACAAAGTCGTCGCGAGGCGCTATTCATGTCTCACGGTGTTATATTAATAATGGAGACCACGGGTTATGTTGAGTTATCAACCCTCTCCCACTCACTATTTTGAAATAAGTGTTTTTAACCTAATTAATTCCAAATTAATTATAGATTCTTTAAAATTTATGAACATAATTAAAATTGGTAAGAAAGCAAGTTTCTAGGTCCATATCCAATTTTAAATTACCAATTATGTTCATCTAAACTTTACTAAAAAAAAAATTTAAAATAAAGTTGGTTTAAAGAAATTAAGTCATAAAGACTTAAAACCGGTGTGATATTTTACCAAGTTTTTAAAGAATAAAACTAAGTATTTTATATGCAATTGGTTTCGCAAAACAAATCATATAAACATATAGGACAATCCTAATAATCATGTTTCTACCAATGAGATGCATGATAATGATTGTGTGGGTTTTTTATGTATGGCACAAAATGCATGAACAGTTATCAATCACATGAAAAAAAATATATAAATAAACAATAAATGTTGAATCGGGTGTTTTTGGGTATTTATAATTTTACAACCTCTTTATAAAATTAAAATAAAATAAAATATAACTGCCTAGATCTCCATTGGGCTTTTTTACTTTACTTTCGGTAGGATATGTGTCGTTGGTCCAGAATAATAATAATAATAAAATAATTTTCTAATTATCTTGATTAATTAAAATAAAACTTTTAAATAATCATTATTTTATTTTCCTTCTAATTAAAACAACTTTTAATTAAAAAACAGAAATGAATTTAATTAAAATCTGTTATTTTAAAAAAAAAATTAAATAATATATTAAAAAAAATTGTTAGGATAACAAAATTATCTCATTATTTAAATATCAAATTTATAATAAATAGGATATATTACATTTTAAAAATTAATAAAAATAACAGATTAATTTCATAAAAATAAAAAAAATTATGGACTAGCAAGACGGGGATACGTGGCACCAAAAGGTGTTGTCGGGGCCCACTTGTACGGAACCGTACGACGTCCCCAGCAGCGGCTTGGAGGGTGACCTCGGAGGAACGGTGGCTGAATTCTAAATCCCGGGCTCCGTTTTGACTTTGTGTGATCGGAATTACAATTTTATAGTGTCAAAAACTAAATAAAATTACATAAATCCTATGCCCTTTAATGACTTACACAATGATCTAATCATAAACAAATCCTAACCCAAAAACACCATACAATTAACGATTCAACATTCTCATGCATTCAATCATATTAAGCTATCCATTCATTCACCAAAAATAATTAAATGCATAAAACTAAACCCACACAGATTCAATATACATATATGTGAAGATGGCTCTGGTACCATTTGTTGGTTTTTATAGATCAAATCAGAGATTATACGCAGCGGAACAACAATCAAAATTGTTAATTTAACCCCACAAGATTTATAGATCTACTTCTTCACATACATACATATATATATATATATTGAATCAAATATATGAATAGAAAATTACCTCAAGTCCTTCCTTGCTGCTATCTTTTTGTACGGAAAAAATCCTTGAGATCTCACACCAGGATCTTCCAAAATGTTCTCAGCACACAAAGAACGAGTGTGGGCTCGCTATACAAAATAATAAGCAAAATCTATTTATCAGATGTTCTCAACACATGAGATCTCATAAAGTTTGGACCTAAGTTTGTGAAGAACAATGACCTATGCTTGTATCACTGTTCTATTTCTCTCAGGGAGATTTCACGATATATTTTCTATCACTGAAAAAAGTATCGCTCTAAAAACTGATCTCCTATATTTAATATATCCAATATATTAAAAAAAATATTAGTTATTTAAAACAATTTAAAAATAACTAATCAGTTATCATATTTTGTTTAAATAATAATATTTTAATCATATTACAATATCTCATTATTTATTTAATATTTAAATAACTAAAATTGTGGAACAAAGAAACTTCTAGAAGCTTCTTGTGTGTGTAGCACAGTGACTGTGCACTATGCTACATGTGTACCACATGCCAAGGAAGACATGTGATTTTTCCCAATTTTTCTTATTATTTAAATACTAAAAATCCCAAAAATAAATTAATTCAAAATTAATTTTATTTTTGTTAAATCAATAATTAATTAATTCTCAATTAATTAATTACACATAATTATACAATAATTATGTTTAGTGCATAGAAAAATATTTTACTTATCAAATAAGTCATTTTGCCCATTTTTGTATTTATCTTTGTTAGTGTTTGTTTGAGCCATTTTCGGGACCATGTACCTATAACATTAAACTTCAATAAATTGAAACTAAATAATTAAACTATTTAATTATAATAGCTAATTTATTAATTATGATATTTCTCCACTATAAATTCAGAATTGAAATCTTTATGTTATAGATATACTTTTATAGAAATCTTATTTTAAGTTGCCCATTGATATAACCATCTTACAATAGTTCAACCCTCTAATTAATTAGTTCATAAATTAGAATGAAAGAATTACCATTTTACCTTTCTAATTTACTTCTTATTCCTTAAGTACCATTAATTCACTAGTGAATAATTAATGTATTTTGTACTTATTGAACAGTTCATAAAATCGGAAGACAATTTCTTCCACGAGGTAATTGAATGCCTTTTGTACTTATTGAACCACAATCTGGCCGCTCAGAGTTGCGGGGAACAAAATACATCTTAGGTCAAACCTAGCACTGTGGGTCATCATCAGCGTATTGAACGTCCCGAGGAGATTGGATGGCTCTGAGTTTCCATCAAATGCAGGCATGGTCGACATCCTAAAGCCAACAGGATACAGTGCTGTTGTGATGTTTGGAGCGAAAGGCTCGAGCTCCTCATTGGAATCACAATTGTCAATTCCTTTTCTAGATAAGAGCCTCTTCATCTGCTCCTCCATTAAGGCTAGCCGCTCGAGGATTGGATCTTTTGTCTCTAGGTTAGCTGGGAGCTGGTCACCAGCATCCATCCTATTGTACATGTTAGATGGGTTGTTTTCCCTCTAAGCTTGGCCTTTATTAGGTGAGACATTCCCATTGTCACGAATGATAGACAAATTTCCCCTGTGCTGAGTGTAATCATATCATCATGGTGAGCTAGATACATCTTTTGTGAATTCATGTGATCATGCAGGTCAGGATGTGGATCAGAACGAGGACTTTGTGCAGAACTAAGATGATTCTTCAGGTCACTTTTAGACCTGACTCCACGCTGGCTCCCTATCTTATAACTTCCGTTAGCGAAACTTACAACCCACGACTGAGATCGAGGATCGGGATTATCAGTACGAGGTTGTGGGGCATAGATATCCTCTGATGGAGGAGGGTTTCTCCTGCTATCCCCTTGAACTGGAGCATTCCTCTACGGGCACGGTGGTGTTGGATGTCTTACCGATGATGGCTGGTGCCTTATCGGCGAGGCTATCCTCGTCCCATGGGGGCGCACTAGGTTAGCTCGTCTCGGTTCTACCTCGACCTCCCAGGTCCTCTGTGCCTAAGGCTCTGATCATAGTACGGATGGATTTGCTGGGGTGTTTTATCTCTATGAATTGGTCTTAGCCTGCCCTTTTGGGTTGTTGTGAACATTCCTTGGAATCTGTTCAGAAGGTACAGAGCTGGGGGTTGTAGTTCTGACCGATCCACCAACATTGGGATAATGGTTCCTATGATGATTAGCAGGTTGAGCACTCCGCTGATTTCGCTCGGGAGGTATAAAGCTCAGATTTTTAGTCTTGATAGAATGGCTGGGATTGGATCGATTATTCTTGTGGGACATATGGGACCCACTTTGCCTCTTTCTGACATTAACATTAGTTGCAAAAGGGGGTAACCGAGCCAGGACCTCCTCGATCTGCCTATTAGGTTGATCAAGATGGCACCTTAATTGGGCATTCTCCATCTCGATGGCCGTTAGATACCCCGGATTAGGATTTTGTGGGCGTGATGTTGAACTCCCAGTATCGTCTTGGCCCATATGTTCTTTTCCAGGGCGTTGTTGAACGTCTGGGCCTTTTCCAGCGCAAACAGTCGTATGATGCACCTCTTGATCAACAGGCTGCTCCATTTCATTATTGTTCATAGATCGAGTGACCACCATGATGAATGTTGAGTGAAACTTTGTGTAGGGTATTAAGCACTAATCAACTCTCAACAAAAGCACCAGTTTGTTGTCGCAATTTTTTGCGAACAATGGATTAAGTAATTTGATAATAGAGAGATTAGTGCTCTTTTCTAAACTGTAATTAACTAAATGAACTACTTCGCACACTCACACTTTTACGTTGTTCAGTAATTAAAATCTACCTATTACACGAGACAATATTATTAATCTCTTATAATTTCTACAGAGTTTCTGTATCTTAAAAAGCAACCCATTTTCTTGTCCACTATCCCTGATATTTATAGTGGATATTCCTGGATAGGTTTGGGTAACCGCATGCATAAATATGGTAAACAATCAATCAAGATATTTTCCCATCTACATAGGGATGCGATTGCCTATGGAAATCACATCCGTTATCTCGAGTAATAAATATGTAATACAGTCTGGGCATTAATGAGCGTATACGGAGCCTGCAAATCTTTTAGGATCCTTCATTGTACGTCATGACTAGGTTTCCACGAGTTGACCATATTCCTTGAACTGGAGATCGAAGAGTGAAAATACTTTAGTTCGGACCAAGTTTGGAGTATCCAGATGGTGATCTAGCCATCATATATCTCGAACTAGGTTATTGTCTTGAGAGACGATCTGGAGATTATCTGCTTATCATGCTGTCAAGTCTTAACTCGAGCTGCTCACATTAAAATTAGCCAGATGTCCTACTCGCGTGCTTTCTCCATGTGTTTATCCGCACCTATTTTGGGGTACAACAAACTAAATTTATACATGTGAATAATTTCATATAAATTATGTATGTATTTTAATTGATTTAATTATGTACAATATTCAAACACTTATAAAGGATATGCACTTAGAAGGCCATAGAAATGATCTCGTCCTATCTGTTGACCACGATTTTGGCCAACGACGAGTAGACGTCAAAACTACAGTAAACCTTTAAGAGAAAAAACGACACCGATAGTTTTATAGTGGCTCAGCCCCAATTTATTGGTAATAGCCTAATCCACTTGGAGTTGTGATTATAGATCTACACTCAAGATTAGATGAACCTGAGTCAACTGAGTTTCTTTAGTGCAGATGAAATGAATACAATATTTCTCGCCAAATACAAATATTCTCTCAGAAAATTCGAATCGAATCGTCTTTATGATGCCATGGGCCTTGTATTCATAGGCTCAGGATCGTACAAATGATGTCCCCCATAATCGGGATATTTCGCTATTCTCACTATATTCAATTAATAATAATATTCAAAATACAACAATACACTATTTTTGTGGGATAATCTGAGAGATTCTCGCACAGGTATGACCGATTCTTGTTGAAACCGTTACTGGGATCCTTTGCGTAGCACTGTTCTGTCTAGCCGGCCCACATCACACTCAGGAGGAGAACTGAAGGACCAAAATTCCTCACTGGTCGGCCAAACCTTCACTGGTCGGCCAAGACAAGTGACTGGTCGGACAAGCACCTGACTGGGCGGACAAGCACATGTCTGGTTGGCCAAGGACATGACTAGTCGGACAAGCACCTGACTGGTCGGACAAGCACCTGACTGGGCGGACAAGCACATGTCTGGTCGGCCAAGGTCATGACTAGTCGGTCATGACACTTGACTGGTCAGTAAAAAATCTTCACTGGTGTACCGGGTCACTCCTAAGCCAGATTACCCAGCCATTCCTTGCCATTTGTCACTTATATTGCCATGTCATCGAACTCCAATTTTTGGGGATAACACTATCCTTTTAGGGTTGTTCATATTAAGTCTTGGAGGGTCGCAAGGGTCGATATGGTTTCGTAATCAATTTATTCAAATCAAGATCAATTATTTGTCATCTCTGGTATGTTAACGTGGACCAATCGTGATAAATTATTTTATTATCTTAAACACCTTACTTTGTCGATAAATAGGATTTCAAGAGATCAAAAAGGAGACTCTAGATTCATTGTTCATTTTTTACATATTTCTTGAGAGATCTTAGAGAGAGAATCTTTGCTAATTTGAGCGTTGAAGTGCCTTTGCGAAAGGTTTCTCTTGATTTCTTACAAGACTTTGCAGACAAATCCTTGGTGATTATTGATGATCTACTCAGTGATATCAATCTATAACTAATTTATTGTGAAAAATATATACGCAAGTATACACAATCATGAACAAGTAATAAAGAGAAGTAAAATTATTGTTCCCACATAAGTTATGTATTGATAACCAACTCCTTTAATTCGTATTCTATTTGATTAACAAAATCCGATAATATTAAAACAATAATTCAAGCAATTAAAGAAAGATAAAACGTAAAAATCAAAGATTAAAATTCAATTTAAAGTTAACCTAGGGCTTATGATTTCATTAGATAATTCTCTTTATTATATCTAATCAAATTCTCTTTATTATTTCTTCTTCACTTACAATTCATAATAAACCCCTGCAAAATCTTTAACTCCTCTTTATTCTAACAAACACTATATCATTAATCAAAATATCACACAAAAAATATTATATACTATGTTCTAATGAAAATCCAACAATCAAAACTTAAAAAACATACCTCAAAAAGAATGAAAATTGAAAAAAAAAAAATATGGCCAAAATTGCCCTTTGCCGCTAAAACTCTCGTAGTTTTCGTCTCTGTATATTAATTCGATTGTCTGAAACCCAAGTGAGAGAGGGATGAGGGAAACTAGGAATTATACGGTTCTGTATTCACGTCCCGCATTGTGGGACGGGACAGGTGTTTCCCGTCTCCCCTTGCGCGACGTGAATAGCACGTGACAACCTAATTAATAATTTGGTTTTCACGTCTCCACCTAGTTTTCATGTCCTACTTTATTAGACACAAGCTAAAAAATTTCATGTCCAATAATGTAGAACCTGAAATGTCTCCAAAAACTTTTCATGCCCTATAGCATTATTGCAAGACATGAACAAGTTACTAGGAAAGTAAATATTGTAGTAGTAATAGTACATTGTCAATGGTGAGGATATAATTGACAAATTAAAAGGAGAAAAGAACTTAGTTGTCAAGGAATTAATTTTCCAGAACTAAGTTATAATTATGTGTAACTAATTATTTATGAATTAATCAATTAAATAAACTAATATGTTTTATTTGAAAACTATATTAGTTATATTAATTAACTTTGGATTAATTAATATGAGAGAGAAAAAAAATTATATGATAATAATTATTTAAATTATATGATAAAATTACTGATATGTATGCATTTGTGAAATGTTATATTATTTTAATGCATAAATATATTGTCTTATTAATTAAATAAATAAATGAGATAAAATTGGGAAGGCATATGTGTGCCATACGCCCACACATTGTGCTTGTAAAGTGACTCGCGTGTGATACATGTCACAACCCAGTTCGTTCCATTCAAATTTTAATTGTTAAGGATTTGAATTATTTATTTATTAAATATCTATTTTAATTTGATTAAAAAATTTATTAAATTATTTAAAATTTTAAAAAACTAATTAGTTTTGACTGATTCTAATTTTGTTAGATTAATTTTAGGTTTATAAAGTTTAGTTTATATATCGTAAAAAAAAAAAAGAACAATACATATTATTAGTTTTTAAGAAAACCTAAAATTTATTATACTATCTCAGACCCTTAGTCTTTTCCAAACATCTTTTGATCTCATGTGTTAAGAACATCAAAAGAGTCTAAAATTTGACCTTTGTATCCTATGTGCTCACACACATTATTGTGTATTGAGGATTGGCTTGGAAGATCTTGGTGTGGATCTCGAAGTTGTCTCATTGGATTGAATGATAATTATTGATTTACGAAAAGATAGCGAGGAATCTTGATAGGCTACAAGAGGTATGATTCATGTTTATGAATCTAGATTTAATGTATGTGTATATGTGTGATCTTGGATTTGATAATGGTTAAATTTTATTGTCTCCCTTCCGATGCAAACTCTGATTTACACAATCAATGCCAACACAAAAACCATCAGTAATGCTTATTCTTCATTCTCTTATTTATAATATTTTACATGATTAGAAGCCACTAAAGATGGAGTCCAAGGTCATTGCTCAAATATGTTCTACTCCTATGTACAAAGTCAAGGGAGAATCTTTTGAACCTCAACCTTCCAAGAATTTGAATCCCAAATTTCCACCTCCTCCATCAGTTGTTGAAGGCTCCACCTCGCCTACTGCTGTACCTCCCTCTGTTGGAGCCAGTTTCAGTTCTGATGTGTCAAATGCTATCACTAGGTTTAGCTTGAAAATGGAGATATTGGAGAAATTTGTTTTAGACTAGCTTACCATTGTCATTTCTAATACAACCAAGAAGTCCAAGAAGGAAGGAGGAAGCTCAAAAGGAGGCATTTCAGACAATGCACACCATTGATTATATTTATTTTTGTTTAAGACTGTTTTTTTTTTCTATTGGGTTGTTTATGTCTTTCTATATGTTTCAAGACTATTTTTTTGAGTTTTATGTTAGTTGGTTGTACTCTTTGGCCTCTTGTTTGGACAAAAAGAGGGAGTACAAAAGTTTCTTGTGTTTGGTTGGTTTGTCATGCTTATAAACAAGTTTTAGACTCGTTTTAGTGCATCTTTTTATGTAGTGTTTTAGTTAGTTAGGTTTATTTTGTTCTATTTTATGCTTGTTTTGGTTTGTTCTTAGGTTCTGAAGGACTCAGTATGCGTTGGAACGAAAAGATGTGAAAATTTGACAAAAGGATGAAATTTTGGCAAAATTGGTGTTTCAAAGCAAGTAGCGCGATCGCGCTACTGTATGGCGCAACCACGCTAGGTGGATGGAAAGTGAGGAACTCTGCAAATTTTTAATGAAAGGCATTTTGGTCATTTCATGTGGGGAAAATGCATGGTTTCATATTTTAATGCGATATTCATCATAAAACCCTAGCTTTTCAGAGTTGGGACTGGGAGAAGATGGCTAGAAGCTCATTGGAAAACATTGGGTTGCCTTAGAGTTTCTCTTTTCTTTGTTTCTTTTATCTTTATTTCATGTTTATTGTTACTTTTATGGATTTGAATATTATGAATATTAACTAAATCTAGTTTTAGGGTTTTTAATTGAGTCTCTTGAAACTCTTATATGAGTTAATGCAAATTTTATGTTTTGTTCTTCATTATTGACATCTTTACAATTTATGCTTATTGCTTGTGATTGATCGGTCATCTATTACATGATTTATATGAATTTGAGTCAAAATATGAAAGGTGAGATTCAAACATGATATAATTTATTAGATGTAGATTTCTATATTGAACGAAAGTATCTGTATGGTTTGTGTAGCTTATGACTTCTCATGCTTAATGCTTCCTATATGTTGAGTTTATCATAGAAATATAGAACATTCACACATAGGTCGAGTTTTATATATCTTAACCCGAATATAGAATGCTTTTGTAACTTGCTATCACAATTAGAATAAAATATTTCTGAGAATATTGCATTAAGGAGATAGAGAGTAGAAAGACGACGAGATTAGATTCCCTAATTTTCATCCATTAATTAATTGTCTTTAGCATTATTTGTTTTGAGTTCATAGTTTTTAATTGTTTCTGTTTCGTAAATTTTATGTGCACGTTTTATTTTTTTTCTTTTATCGTCAACTTTTCGTTAGCGAAATAGAGAATAGGAATTAAGTGTTGGTAATTGGTATTTCAGTTTTCGTGGGACAATACTCATGCTTGTGCACTTTATTACTTGAATGATACGTATACTTGCGTTATCAAATTTGCACAACACATGAACTCTCTTAGGGGGAGTACGTTTGAAACTTTATTTAAGTTCCTTGTTGTTTTAAAAGAAATATCCTCATTAATGGGAATTCTTTTCGTTGTTACACATGTTGGTTCGTATTTCTGATATATCATCTCTAACCATGTTTGTACTGGAACCTTTGAGAAATTTCGGGTTTTGTCTAAAAAGATGCCAAAGGGGAGAATGTTAAGTCCTAAATTGTCATCTCTTTAAATAGTGACAATTTCTGTCAAAAGTGATGATTCAGAGTTGGTTCTCATAACTGGTAAATTCTGATGAATTAGCTTATGGTTTCACTGTCTTGTGTTCTCTGCATTTTTAATCATTGTTAATTTATATCATTTGACTAATAAAATGCCTGCATGTTTTTATTATATATATTTAATTAATAAAAGAGTTTTTTTTCTCATTTATTAACTAAATACGTTGGTTATCATTCATGGAAATGATTTTGGGTGCACACAAAAGTTTCCTTATTTATTTCATGAAAATTACAGCCTTTAGGGATATTATCCTTGTGTGATCTTGGTTAGGTGGCAATTAAAATAAAATAATTCAATTATTTAATTTCTATTTTAATATTGATTTTATATTTGTTTTATTCCTTTTTTATATTTCACTAAAAAATAATATAATTAATTTTTTATTGATTTTATTCTGTATATCGATTTCGGATTTTTGTAGGAATAAATGAGTGGAATGAATTTAGACACAATCGTGTACTAAGTTCTTTTTAAATCTATCCAGAAAGAAGGAATTTCTCATATGTCAAGATTGATTTTCACAACTGACCAAATCTTTCCTAAATGAGAATTTCACTCGTAACACACTTATTGCTAGTCCATTCTATCTCTTAAATTTTATGACAAAACTATTTTCCTTTATCTACTTAAAATAACCTAACTACCCCTAAAGACGTAACATAACATGTAACCAAAAATAAAATACCCTTGAAATTTGAAATCGCCCAAATCTTCTAATTCTTTCATTTCACAAATCATCACACTCACATTGTAAATCATAAAGAGCTTCATTGACACATTTCAAAACTCAAAGGGAAAGTCACATCACGTACATTTAAAAAATCAAAGAGATACTCACATTGTTAAAGCTTCACATTATCTTTAGTAAAAGTTATATTTTTAGAAGTATTTAGGTCATTTAAAGTGGGTAGAGAGATAGTTTCGTGAAAAACATTAAAATTGACACACTACTAGAAAATGTCAATTTCAAGCTAGTTTTGAACTAACACTAAAGGGTTTCCATGTCAGCAATGAAACTAATGAAGAATCTAGTGACGTAGTAGCCACTGGATTTTGTGTCAATGTAAACCTGACACGGTGGACTTTTTCGTGTTACACTACAACAAAAAAGGCCATTTGCGTCAGTTTATAACTACCACAATTAATTTTTTGCGTCAGTTTGATATGTGACGCAATTGCCCATGACGCAAACCAGAGTGTCATTTGCATCAGTGGGGCACTATCCAAACTGGCATTTGTGGCAGTGCCCCACTGACGCAAACACTTGGCATTTGCGTCAGTGGGGCACTGTCACAAATCTGGCATTTGTGGCAGTGCCCCACTGACGCAAATGCCAAGCGTTTGCGTCAGTGGGGCACTGCCACAAATGTTAAAAATGAGTATTTTTTGCGTTAGTTGAGCACTGTCACATAAAGTATTAACCAGGGAAATTGCAAATGTTTATGCCAATTTCCCTGGCCTATTTTGATAAAAAAAAAAATCAGCACCAGAAACAGAAAAACAGCAGCAGAAACAGAAAAACAACAGTATGAACAGAAAAACAACAGTATAATTTTTTTAAAACATTTATCTAGAGTTAACATTTGTGATCAAAACTATAAAGTAATTCAGATATCAAAGTTAATATATGTACTATTGTGTGTTCTAAATTTCTAAGTATTAAACTTACTTAAACTAAAATTTCCTCACCAACTTGCTCAAATTACTAAATCTTACAAAAAATTGGGCAACATTTCCCTTATTTCTATCATATTTCCCAAAATTTAAATAAACATATATTCATCACATAAATACAACAAATCAAGTAATCAATCAAATATGCACAATTACAACTTTATATCATCGCAGCACACAGTCTCAGATCCTATCTCCACTATTTTATAATTCGTACATTCTACTAAGTTCAATATCCTAATTATACATTAAGGTTTAAAATATTACCTCTAATATAAAATCCTCCAAAGCTTAATCTCACCAACAAAGTTGTCAACAAAATACCTACTCAAATATAACAATAAACAAATAAATAATAAAAAAGTTAACAAAATATAAAGCAAAATATATATAAAGATATATTGTAACTAAATAAACAATAAAGTGCTTAAAGAAAATAAATAATTTGTTATATGTACTCATTTATATACTTAAACCCGAAATATTTTTTTTTTTTTGTAAAAAAGTTAACAAATCACATAAAGAAAAATTGACTATAAATATCATAACTAAATCAATAATAAAATATAACTTAAAAAAACAAACAATTTTAATATTGTTGGCGCGGTTCTTCGCCAACAGGTAATTAAGAGAAGAAGAGAAAGTGATTCGTGCTGAAAGTAGAACCGTCACAGATATGAAATCTTAGAGAATGAACTATGTGACTCAAGATACATTTTAAGTAGTTCAAAGGTTAAAATCCTTCTACTCCACTAGTCAATATTATTGATGTATTCTGGGTATTTGGTTTACAAAGTATATGGCTCTTCAGAGACTATTTTTTCCAACCCCTATCAACTCCCAGGGTCCCCATATTTATAGGGGAAGGCACCTGGAAGTTGGTAGGGAGGTCATCACGTGACCTTACCATTGGTCATATCAACTCTGTAACATTTATGATTAATTCCTAAACCTGACACATAAGTGTGGTCTAATCAGTATGTAAGGAGATAATGGGCCGCACGGCCCAACCCAGCCGTGGGTGTCTGAATGCGCACGTTCCTGATGCGTGCCCGGAAAGTCAGGGAGATATCGGACACGTGATGTCAGATATAGGCACGTTTATCTTGCGTGTGTTGACTTTACAAAGGATCAGAGATCCACGAGCAGAAGCTCGCACAACGAGCTGCTTCACTGACCCAACCTTCGGCCTTAAGGACTCCTTCCCCCAGTCTTAGGCAGCGTTGGCGAGTTCTTGAGGATACCTCGAGCTAAGTGGGTACGACCTGGAAAACCAGATCTCTGACCTGGGGAATTTTACGGACTAACCTTGATTAGTCCGAGGCTCGACCTGCTAACCAGCCCGTGGGAAAACCAGGGCGTACAAATATATACATATTTAACCAATTAAACCCAAAATTTAAAAATAAATTTAAAAAGTTAACAAAATATAAACAAAAATTTACTAATAATAATCAAACTAAACAATTAATAAAATGAAAGTTATACAAAATATATCCGTTAATATATATATACACTCATTTATATAAGTAAATTCGAAATTAAATTAAATTAAAAAAAAGTTAATAAAAATAAAATAAATTATAATAAAAAAATTCTAAAAAATCAAATATTAAAATGCAAAATTTAAACCTAAAACAATTACATAATTATTAATATAAAACTATCTAAAAATTAAAAAATCCGAAATTATGTCAATTAATAAAAAAAAATAACAAAAATTAAATTTAAATCACAAAAATTAATAAAATTGCACTTACTTGTGGTAATTAAGCAATGTGGGTTCTTGATGTAAAAAACCCCAAAAAACCAAGAAAGTTTATAGGTTTTCAAATTACAATCTTCAAAAATACAAAATCTATACAAAAAATTCAAAAAAAAAACTATATATAAGTTACATAAACATATATAAATCATTATTTTTACATTAAAATTGAAAG
Organism: Humulus lupulus; assembly: GCF_963169125.1. Lineage (NCBI taxonomy): Eukaryota > Viridiplantae > Streptophyta > Magnoliopsida > Rosales > Cannabaceae > Humulus > Humulus lupulus. Next base: position 136,490,739 of record NC_084794.1, read on the forward strand.
AATTTTTTTTTGATAAAAACGTACCTAGGTGAGCAAATGTGGAAGGAGGCGCCGCTGATTTCTCTGGTTTTTCAAGCATTTTCGTTTCTGAACATTAGGCAAATGGGTCTGTACACGGGACGATGAGAGTTTATTCATTTTATTGGGGTCGTTTGCATCAGTGTCCCACTGACGATAACGGCCTGTTTGCGTCAGTGGGGCACTGACGCAAACGCTCCATAGTGAAATGCGCGTTTCACTTAGGCGTTTGCATCAGTGCCCCACTGATGCTGTTAACGGCCTGTTTGCGTCAGTGCGGCACTGACGCAAACAACCCCATTAAACAGCGTCAGTGTATGTTATGATGCAATTGCCCCATCATTTGTGGCAGTGCCTAACTGTCAGAAATGCTAATTTTGGTCAACAGCGTCAGTCAACTGCATTGACTAACGCGTTTGACTGACACAATTACCTTTTTTTGTAGTAGTGTTAGTGTGACACGGATGCGAAAGACAGGGAATTGGCTATTCCATGTCATTGCCACACGGACATGTATGGAAGGGTATTACTTGGGAATTGCAAAATATTTATGTCAATTCCCATGACATATGATACAAAAATAGTACAAAACCAGTAGAAAAACAACTGCACACTGCAAAAAAAGAACAAAATTTTATATGTTAATAATCCTTATATACAAAATGATTCCAGTCCTAAACTCTTACGATTAATTGTAATCTACATTTATAAGTCAATAATCATATACTATAATGATAAAATTAATCCTCACCAACTCATGCGCTACTATGATACGGTAAAATTACATAAAAGAGTGTGCAAACTAATTATTTCAATAATTAAAAACAAAAGAAATCATTAAATCACAAATTAATTAAAAATGCTAACAAAAAATAAAATTATTATACCATATATTGTCTAACTAACTAAACTAATGAATTGGAACATTAAATAAACACATAATCAAATATTTACACCAATAAATATCATTAAATCCAAAATTATTTTTTTTTTAAAAATTTTTGGTAAAATAAGTTAAAAACAAATATAGAAATTATACTAAAAATATTCTAACTAAATAAACTAATAAAATAAAACCTATAACAACCACATAATATTTAGTCGACATCTTAAAATTTTTTTAAATCTGGAATAAGATTATCCTATTTATTTAAAAATTTACAAAAAATAAATTTAATTCATAAAAATTAATAAAAATACATTTACTTGCTAAAGTGGGATATTGATGTAGCAAAAACAAAAAACTAAGAGGGTGTTTGACTCATTTATTAAAATATTGTTTCTGTTTTTAAAAGTTAAAAACTGTTTTTTGAAAATAAGTTGGGTGTTTGTCATTATTTTCATAAAATAATTTTTAAAAATAAAGTTACAAAATACAGAAAATTTTGAGAACAATAAAAAGTTCTTTTCTGTTGTTCGCAAAATTTCTTTGTTTATTTTTTTTTCTCACATCATTTTTGTAATTATTATTATCTAACATCATTTATTGTCATATCATTTTCTCAATCTTCACTTTCTCTCACATTACTTTCTCTCTCATCACTTTCTATCTCCTTATTTTCTCTCTATTATCACTTTCTATCTTTTTATTTTCTATTTCATTATTTTCTATCTGCTTATTTTTTCTTGCATCACTTATTATGTTATCATTTTATCTTTCATCACTTACTATATCATCACTTTCTCTCTCATCGCTTAATATATTTTCATTTTCTCTCTTACCACTTTCTCTTTACTCACTTCTCTCTCTTTACTTTCTTTCTCATTACCTTATCTCTCATTTTTTCTTGGATCAATTTCTCTCTTCTCAATTTCTATTTCTTCAAAAAAGTTTCTCCTTATTTTTCATCATTTTTTTAAAATTATTTTATCTCATTATTTATTATAAACTTTTAAAAGATTTTTCTTTTTGTAAATATATTTGTTAATTTTTTATCTAAGATTTTAAAAAAATAAAACCAAAAAATTATTTTTAGAAAACATTAACCAAACACCTCTTGTTTTTTGAAAACTAAAAAAACTGTTCTAATTTTTTAGAACACAACTTTGAAAACAAAGAAATACAAAACAATGTCAAACAAGCCCTAAATTTTTTAGATTTTTTTTCTCAAATCTTCAAACAATAAAAAATCTACCCAAAAAATTCGAAATAAACCATGTATAACCGTAAAAAAATAAAAATAAAATAATGTATTAATTTAACTTCAAAATTGAAATAAAAAATGGACAAACTTATCTTTAAATGGCGTTAATGGCTGTAGCGCTGTTGCAGAATGAGGAGAAAATGCAAAAGATTAAAAAATAGTTATGGTGAAATGAGGGCTCATGACTGGTATTATGCTATATCGGGTCTTTCACATCAATGCCACACTCACGACTGGTGCTAAATATTATTCGCGTCAGTAGAGCTTTGACTATTTCACTTAGCTTATTTGTGTTAGTTCTCCATCGGTGTCAATTAACCTGACGCGAAATATGCATTTTGTGATGGTGCTATATATTTAATGTTAGGTGTGTTAGAGCGAATGTATTATTGAATTTCCCAATATAATATAAAAGGAATAAAAATATACATAGAAAATATGATTTGATGAACAATATGAGTGATAATTATCAGAAAATTAGCCTACTTCTCTTTATTAAAGTAAGAAATAAAATACACGGATCACGTGCTTATTATTTATTTATTTTAATTCTTATATTTTATACTTTTAGTGTTTATTTACTATATATTATAATTATGTTATATGTTTATGAATTTAACAAAATTATATAAGTGGGCATTTTTATCAGTGGGCCGACCAAACCGGCCAATCCAACCAGTATAATGGGTCGAACAAGTTTAATTTTAGCAGCCTGAAATTAAATGTGCTATAATTGCTCAGTCCGCACTTGATTAGGTCGGCCACGGCCTAAATAAATCCTAACCCAATTACCCCAACTCGAGCCGACCCTATATGCTCTATTCATTTTTTTATACATATATAAATAACATTTGGGCTGGCCTATATGCTTATATGTTGTATTAAGAAAGATAACCTATAATACATATAATATTATAATACATTGAATATCACGTAAAAGATAACATAATACTAAACTAAGTTACATATAATATTATAATACATTGAATATCACGTAAAAGCTTGTGGTTGTGCGCCTCTGACCTCTCTTATCTCTCTCTACTCTCTCTTCTCTGTTCTGCAATTATGCAGCACCAGGTGGAGGCAGTCGGAGTCGGAGGCAGGCAGACGGAGAGGCAGTCGACTCTCTTGGTTCCAGCTCCAGCCCGTGGACCGTCTCGAATCTAGCTCCAGGCCGTGGACCCTATCGACTCCAACTCCAAGTCATTGACTCTCAGTCTCAGTCACTCCGTCACTCATCTTCGTTCACAGCTCCATCACTCACTCCGTCGACTCTCGGTCTCCAGCTCTGTTCACAGCTCCGTCACTCACTCTGTCGACTCTCGGTCTCCAGCTCCGTCACTCACTCATCTCTCATAGGCAGCTGGTTACATCACTCACGAGAGTCACTAGTCAGTCTCAGTACCACACGGTGCACACACTCAGTAAGTTAGTATATTTTCACCTAAAGCATATATGGATGGTTGCTCTTGCTTTGCTAGCTTGCTGTTGCTGATGTTGTCGACTTAGACTTTAGTTTACAGGTTTAAAATTTAATGTCTATTTTCACTTTTAATTTATGTATTATATTTAAAGTCAAAATCAGTATATATATATATAAATATATAAATATTTATGTGCTTCTGGATATAGCTAGCCATATAAGGACCAATTTGTATTTAGTGTCTGTGTGTATCTAAAATATTTTTAAGTGTATTTTCACTTTTAATTTATACATTCTCATTATTTATATTTTATATTATATATAATTTATGCATTGTTTCGGTATACAGCGCATTCATAGTCACACACTATACTAATTTGTATTTTACATTATACATAATTTATTATGCTATATTTTTTTCTCTATATTGACCTTGGTAAACTTTATAGAATTTTTTAAATGGGTTATAACCCAACCCAACCCTTAATGTAATTTGTAGGGTTGGGTTATATATTAAAAATGTTTTAAATGGGTTAGAATTTTCTAGGCCGATGTAATTGGGTTGGCTCATTCAAAAACCTTCAACCCGGCCAACCCAACCCATGCCCAGCCCTATATATATATTAGCATTGGTTTGTAATTTTAGTGTATGATTTGTATCTAACTCTGTAATTACATGTTTCTTTTTCGCTAAAAAAAAGGAAGTTCAAATTAAAAAAAATGGTAAGTATAAAATATAAGGTTGAAATATTCTACGTACCTATAATTAATAATTACTTTCTAAATTATTGAGACTCGATTTCTCCATGATCGTGTAAGAAGAAATAGAATTGTCAAACTTCTTACTCAAGAAAATAAATAAGTATTTGTAAATTGAAGAGTCCAACTTGGCACAAACATGTGGAAATTTACATAATACACTTAATTTTTTTTAAAAATTACATTTTTACGCACTGACAAGTTTTTTTTCAATTTTATGATTGCAATGAAATTTTTACATTTTTACAGTTTTGTCTGTTTTTTGTCTTTTGTGTTGTTTGGGTTTATGTATAGTTGTTTTCATGTTGATTTTTAATTGCTTAAGTTTATGTATAATTATTTTGTTGTTGTGTTGATGTCTAATTAGTGTTTAGTTGGTTTCAAATATATTTTGATTTTTTTTAAAATGTGTTAGTATGTAATTGGTTGATTTTAGTTGTTATCCAATTGTTATTTTTTTATTTGTTTGGAATGTGTTAGTATACAGTGAGTTGATGTCTAATTGTTGTCCTATTATTGTTTTTTAGTTGCTTTTTTGACACCCTATTTTTGTAAATAAAAAACTTTGAAAATAGTATTTTTGAAAACTTAAGGAAGTATTTTTGAAAAAAAAAATATATCAAGAACTGTAAAAAAAATTATATTTATGAAAAAACCCCACAAATATATGTATTAAAAGTAGGGAAATTCTTCCATACCTCATTTCAAATTGAATGACTTACTCCTTCAATAATTTCGATCGTTGGATAGGTTATTTTGTAGGTTGGACGGTTGGACTGTAATCGCTTAAGAGAAATGTATCAAAATACCCAATACCTCCTATCAACCCATCAACAATCAACAACCATTTTAGCTATATCTTTTATTTTATCATCCCTATTTTTGTTTGTTTTATTTGAAATCCCCAAATAAAGTGTTCATTACCTTATCAGAAATAACCAATTGGACTAAAAAAAATTCTTGAAGAATCAGTGGAGTAGTTTTGTGGGTTGAGGGAAAAAGCTGTCCTATCATCTCTTTCGTTTGATATTATTCAGTATTCACAAGAATGCAACAAAGGGAGAAAAATGATTTCAAGGCTTCTCTAATCATTTGTCACATGTATGACCTACAATATCATGAAATTTTAAAGGTAACGCCTTTATCAATTAGGTTTCCCACTTTCCTTTTCTGCAACTCATAAGATTTAACCCTAGGAATTAGAATGGGTAAATAATTTGGTTTGGCTTTAGTTATGCATGGTGTTACTTTTTTGTTTGTATGTTTTTATTTTATTTTTAAAAGCTCTAATTTGGGTGTCGATTTTGTTTGGTTTTCTTTTGTTGTTTTTAACAAATTTTTCTTTCTTTCCTCCATTTTCCCTATCATGTGTTCATCATTTTCTTCTCTTTCTACTGTTTAAGGAATTAAATTTATTTTGTTTAAGATTCATGGGATATCGAAAAAGCCAAAACATTCATGTGAGTCTTGAATAAGTGTATGACTTAAAATATAAGTTTATAAATACCTATTTCATAATGATTGATAATGAAAATTCTGAAATTGAGTTGCCTTTAAGGGGTTTACTGTTTTTGGTCCAATGATTTCGATTTTTATTAATATTATGTGTTTAGTCCATGCACATTTGGTTGACTATATTGGTATAAAGGTTTCTTTATTGGTGAAATGAAAAATCATTCTATAAGACTCAAAATTTTATTACAATAATGAAGGTGAACTCGAAACCAATGATGATGAATTGGAAAATGTGGTAAAAAGATTTTTAAACTTAGTTTTTTTTATATAAAAAAAATTGTTTTTATGGTCTTGTAATTTGATTTTAAGTTATATTTTATTGAGTATGTATTAGATCTTGCATATGTGAGATTTTTTTCTTCATAGAAAACTCTCACTGCACATAAAAAGGATCTTGAAAAAGTTGGATAAAAAAAAAACGAGCTTAAAGCCCAAAAGCCAAGCAAAGAGAGGCCTTGTGTTTTCCTAGTAGAGGTGTATTGCCATGGCTTCTTTTATTGTTGTGCTTGCTTTATTAGGTTAACTGCGATTTTTTCTATTATGGTACTCTTTTAAGTCTTTGGAACTTTGTCTCTTGTGAGCTGTTATTTGGCTGCTAGTTTCTTGCTTTATCTTTGTTGGGCTATGTGTAGCTTGCTATAAGGCACATGGTTTTGGTTCCATTTCATTTCATTTTGTAAACGGGCAATGTTTCTCGATGAAGTATTTAAAGTAAGAGCCCTACCCAAAGGGTCGTACGCATACATACTCAAGGCATCCAGGCAAGCTGTCATTACAAAGCTTGATAAAAGCACCCCCATGCTGACGTACATCTTCTAAGGGTCTCTTCATACAAGACTAGGGTCGCATGTGGCAGTCGAAAGTTTCAAGAGTCACACCCACATGAAATCTCCTTGAAAGAATTCCTATGGGAGAGAAGGTCTCGCATAGCGAGGCCCGACCAACCTTATGTCGAGATTGCTAACAGTGCAAGACGCCTGAGGAAGGCTACCTTGCATAGCAAGGCCCGACCAGCCTTATACCAAGATTTCTAAAGGCGCAAGGTGCCTGAGGAAAAGGGCCTTGCTATGCAAGCTCGGCCTGCACTATACCAAAATTTCTAGAGGCACAAGGAGCCAGAAGAAGAGGGCCTCGAATAGTGAGCCCTGGTTTGCCTGAACAACTCACGCGTTAAGCCATATTCCGAGAGTCCCTTGTGCCAAATATGTGAAGCACCCGATCGAGGGCTTCACTATACGAGGCCAAGCCCGCGAGGCACCATGTCTTCTGCCCGCGGGTTCATGCGAGACCCTGTATCTCGCCACTCATGCACGGAGTCGTGTGCTGAAAGTTCTTTGCCGAAGACATGATGCACTTAATGACGAGGGCCACACTATGCGAGGCCTAGCATGTGAGACGCCTTGTCTAGAACCAAAGGGTCCACACGAGACCCCGTATCTCACCAACTCGAGGACCCACAAGAGGCGCCTTGCCTCGTCACATACAACCCGTACCTCGTTGAAGAGGCCCTACTTCCTCTCCTGAAGTAGGTGCCACCAACGGAGCACATCCTCACCATGACTTCTCACAAGATAAAAAGTCCAAAGCTTCCAGAATATACGTATGGGGAGAACTAGTAAGCGCCCTACCATCATTTAGTATCAATCCAGAATTGGTGAAGGGGACTAATTATGTTACTCTTGATCACTTGCAAGCTTTCTCACACATAGAAAAATATAAGGAAACTTGGTGAACAGATGTATCTTGGAAATGTGAAAAGAACCATTAGGTACGAGGCATGCGTAGTGCTACGGGATGTACGATCCTAAGGAAGACAATGGTGTGACTCTAACATACATATCATACAAGTAGTGGTGGTACAAATTACTATGAAGAGTGGAGGCACTACCTGAGCACCTCTGACCATGTAATAAGGCGGACACCACAGCCTTCTGCACCACTACGTCCTGTGCCACTAGCCTGACAATTTACTTATGTACATCCTTGTCCCCTGGGACCACAATGTATTAGAAGCCATTAGAGCTCCACTATAAATAGATCTTCACCCTTACAACAAAGGGGTTAGAAAATTCATTGTATACTCAGGCTATTAAGCAATATATGAGTTTTCACTCCATTGTTGTTCTGCACTTCTTTTTCCTCAAGTCCATTCTAAGGTTTTTCTAAGTTATTTTCTTATTAGGCTTTGCGTTTTCTGACCTAACAGCGTTAGCACATTCCTTATTAGCATTTAAAAAAAATCATGGATGTTTGTGGTTTTGCACCAAACACATATAAATACATCTCACTGTAGTCACTGTATTTCTAGTAGTTTTATTCAGGCATTTCTTAGTTTATTTCCGCAATCCTATTTATAATATCTTGCCATTTTGTGTCTTATATTATTTTTATTCAATTTGATTCTTAATTTCTGTTGACCCACGAATTGGCCAACAACATTGAGCCGAATAAACGATATAAAATGAGAACTGAACTTGAATATAATAAACGACACAAGATTTTAATAGTGGTTTGGCCCTAAACTGGTAATAATCTACGTCCACTTAGTACTTTTATTAATGTAGAATTCCCAAACCCCCGATCAGATGAATTGGATCAATCAAGTTTCGTGAGTTTAAGAGAGAGTACAAGAAAATTTATTAAAGCCTTTTGATCTATGAATCCTTTTGAAGTTACAGAATTATAGCGTAAGAAAAAATGATTCACTAAGTCCCTATTTATAGAATTAGGATTGTACATAAATGGGTCATGGGTCTTTCATAATTTTCATAATAAGCGACAATAAATTAATAAAAATTAACTGACTATCACACAAATATCTCTTCTTTAACTAATTCTGAGGATTCTTTGTGTGTCATCGAGCAACTCTGGTGATAACCAACTACCAACTTGATCAATAGTTAATCCACTATGCATGTAGACCTAATCAATACGAGAAGACAAATACTTCTATCTGGTCGAGGATCGACCAGGTATTCATTGAGTATGCTATCATGTGCCTACCGCGTGTCATATTCTTGTGCCATGTCATCATGGTAATTTTTAGGAAAACATTTGCCCTCAAGTTTATTATGATGCGATCAGTATCATATAAACTTATTCGATCAACAATGTCTAACCTGTCACTTTAGCTGTACTTTTATTTCTTTGAAAAAGTAAATAATCATGATTTTAAAGTTTCCAAGGGAAAGACTGACGTATTCACACTTCCCCGTGCTTCAAAAATCCCATTTTTGATTATTGATTTTAACTTACCCTACTCGAGTATATATAACCCTTCACTAACTTTTTCACTTCTCACCTAATCTTTCTATCTCTTTATGAACACTCTAGTTTTCTAAGAAAAACTCAGCCAATTTGAGATCAATCTGACGCGGTCCATGTAATTTCTGAGCAATTTCTTCGTCAATCTTTAGTCCAAGTAAGTTTTCGCACTACTTTCCTCTATCTTTTAGCAATTTTTTCACATGACTGCCATGATTTGTGAAATTGTAACTGATGTTGGAATCCTAAATAGTGTTCTTGAAAAGTTTGAAACCTTTTGGTAATTATTATGTGTAATTATAGGGTTTAAAGGCATTTTTGTAGTGTTTAGGCACGTAAAGACATTAGGTAGGCTTTAATATGGTATCATAATGGTTTTAGGTCCAAAATCGAAGTAAAGATTTGATTTTTAGGTTTTGGAAAAATTCAGGGTTTTTCCCCGCTTGTAACTAAGACGAGAACTTGAAAAAACTTTTCATTTTCACTTTTTGGTTTATTACATTCACTGGTCGGATATTAGAATCTGTTTGCTATTACATACGGCTGGTCGGATAAAGACAGAATTTTTATCCACAAGCAGTATTTATTTTCTTCTTAGTTCTATTCATTCTATTGGTCGTAGATTCTTACTTCCCCTTCTTCTTCTCAGATATTCATGCATGATTATTGGGATAGTGAGAGGCCAATAGACGGTGACATCTTAGCTATGTTGTTTGAAGTCAACAAGCAACCTAATCTACCAATATCTCAAGTTCCTTTTCCTCGTCCAAATCCATCACCAGCTTTCCTAGGACACACCCTTCTACCAGCCATCCTAGGCATAAACACAAAAAAAATGAAAAACTCAAATAGCCCGAGTAAAGCAAGTTTCCCAAAGAAAGAAAAAGAGCCCAGATCTTCACATTGGTCAATATGCGGCCAATGTTAAAGGTTCTACAACCATCCCTCAACCAGAAAGCACCGAGAAGGCTCCTCAATTGCTCCTTACCCACACCCACACAGAGAAGGCTACTGTGATTCATTGCCCCTTCTAGCGTGATCTTGGGCAAGACGGTGGCCAAATATCACAAGAGGGCCTTAGCCCTTAGTCGACCAGAGGGCCAATGTGCCCGAAGGTGCTTATAGCGCCTGGTCGAGGTACAACATTGAAGTAGGGGCAGTCTTGCCTCTTCATGATTACTTCAGGGGTGTCACAAATTATTTCAACATAGCTCATTTCCAAATAACCCTGAATGGATATAGAGTACTTTCGACACTCTATATCCTTTACCATCATATGAGATGACCCGAACCTACTCCTCACGAGATCAATTACCTCTTTGATCTCAAGTCGAACCCTAACCAGACTAACACAAGGTTTTTCCAATTCTACCACCAAGAAACCAATTGCACCTTCTTCACAGAGACCACCTACAAATCCAATGTACTTTCTTACAACTGATCTGGTCACGGACAACCTCTCCTTTACATGGGGAGGTAATTTCTTCTTATCCTGATCTTTTCTCTTTTACTGGTCACTCTTTTATGTCTGTCACAATTTTTTCCTCCAATTTAGGCCCATGATATTGACCAGAACCTACCCATGCTATGATGGAGAGGACCACCATCTTGGCCAGTCTAACACCTATTGAGAAGAGTGTCAAGGAACTGGTCACAGAAAAGAAGCTTTGGCTGGTCGATATCCTCAAACCCCACTAGGATGTAAAGGAGTCAACCGCAGGGAGTTCCACTGGTGAAGGCATTGAGGAGAAAATCCCATCCGACAAGCCCCAAGAATTCTCCCAATCGCCTAGGTGTCGAGAAAATAGGGTCAGCATCAGAGACTCTAGTGTAATTCCCCGACCAGCACCAATTCCTCCCACTCATGGAAAGTGGAAACAAAAGCTGCCTGAACACCTTGGTTGGGTAGAAGATTCATCTGAGGATGAAAATGGTATGAATTTTTCTATACTCCTTGCAATGTTACCTACACCAAATATCTTGTTTGATAGGGATGCCAATTTTATTTCTATGACTAGTAGCTTTAATTCAGATTTCTTTGAGGTAGATGGGGCATGTTGTAGCAGTAGTAGTTTAGAAAATGTAATGACCAATATTCGTAGATCTGGTCTTTTTACAAGAATTACACTTCAGTCTTATTTTTCATTCTACTCGTGTATACTTGACTAACTGTTTGTTTCTTTTGCAGTCAAGCAGGCCCCTAATGCATTTGACATTTATGCCTCGGGTGGTGCCGCTGCTAGCACAAAAAAATCGAGCAGAATAGAAGCTCGGGGTAAAGTGGGGCTCCTCTAGCTAAGAAAACTCAACTAGGTTATGTCCATCCGAACAGAGAAACAACTCCACCACCTTCAAAGACTACTACTCTTTTGTCTTCCCCTCAGCCAGAGTTCTCCACTGAGTAGTCGGGTGGACCCTCCGTCAATGAGATTTTGAGCAATGCCTTCAACTCGACAATTGACAAGCTCCACAAGGTAGCCAAACACAAGCTAAGCAATCAAGAATTTACTTCTCTCCTAACTTTGAAACGGACCAGACCCTCGGTCAGAGTTTTAACGAGTTCCTTAGCGTAAGTTCTTCCTTCAATTTAGTGTTTTTCTGCTCAAGATTTTTGTACATCTGGATTTTCTGATATTTTATGTAGATCGTAGGCTCTTTTGACTTTGAACAATGGATGGAGGAATGTTGAAGAGGAGAGCAACAGGCTTGCTGAGGAGCAGAAATGTTGGGTCACCGAGCAATAGACTACAACGAACACTATCAAGCATTTGACTAAGGAGATTAAGAAGATCAATGATGTCTTGGACAAGGCAATTCAGTCAACCATGATGAGGCGATCAAGCTGCAGAAGGACCTGGTCACAATTAGGAAGGAGTCTGATGAGATTGAAGAGAAAGTGAAGCAGCTTGAGGAAACAAACACGAGCAATTTTCTACTGCTTCTATATGTTCTGGAAGAACAATTAAAATTCCAATTTTGATTATCTTCCCGAGCAGATAAATCATGATGAACATGCGAAATGTGTTGCTCTCTTAGTCGAAGAGAACAACCCTCCTACATCTCTGGAAATCTCCTTGGACACAGGGATTGATGGGGGAGAAGATGAGACTCGACCGACCATCGTCCAACAACCCCAACAGACTTATCCTGCCTCGTAGTTTTTTTGTAATCATTTTATTTTTTATTTTGAACACCCGAGTAACATGTTCGTAGTGTCAAGACAATACACTGCCTAAGGCAATTCACTTTTATTTGTGGTGTAAAAGATAATCATTTTAGTATTATAATGTTTTATAATTATAACACCTGCTCATATGACCGAACCTAGCGTAACACTTTATATGTTCTTCCAAATATATTTTGAAAAAATATTCCAAGTCTTTTTGCATGATTTCCCTTATTTTTCTCATGTGTTTACATATTTTAATATGTTTTTTTAGCCTTAGTATCTCACATGCCCCCCAAATGATCGAGGGGCTTCAGGTGAATGGTCACTTGTCATAGGCCAATACCTGTTCGAACATAACTGCTCGTATATCTTGTAAATAGTCATGAATATAGCAAAACAACACATGTAAATAGCAAATACATGTAAAAAATACAATAATTGGCAAGATTAACTGGTTGCGCACAATTCCTTTTATTTCTCGTTAAAAAATGTTTAAAATTTGTGTCTATACGAGCAATCATATGATCTTACACTTACAAGTGACTTGTCATAATTTGACTAGCCCTTATTCAAAACTTGTAAAAGAAAATTACATAAATACAAGCCACCCCTTGAAAAAAAGATGTTTCCTATTGATAATACTTGTGTAAGTGTTCTCCATTCCAATAGCGAGGAATGAGATCTTTGTTTCATCGAGAAAGTTTATATGTTCCTGGCTGCAGGATTTCTTCGACTTCATATGGGCCTTCCCAACTTGGCCCAGGGACTTTGGCAGCTTGGTCGCGAGTGTTGAGGAAAACTCTTCTAAGCACTAAGTCACCCACTGCAAACTTCCTTTCGCGTACTTCAGAGTTGAAATATCGAGCGACTTTTTGCTGATGAGTTGCTATTCGTAATTGTGCCCTTTCTCTACATTTTTTTTATCAAGTCTAATGATTCTGTCAAAAATTGGTGATTGGTATCCTGGTTGTATGTTAGCCTTTTGTGCGAAGGTTGGTCTAACTCAACTGGTAGGATGACCTCATACCCATATGCTATAGAAAATGGTGTAAGGAAAGTTGTTGTTCGTTGTGTTGTTCTATACGACCAGAGGACTTCGGGTAGTTCTTTTGGCCAAACTCCTTTTGTCTGCTCAAGTCTTTTCTTCAGGGTGTTCTTCAATGTCTTTCATAGGTTTGACCTATCTATTTGCTTGTGGATGAGCCACTGATGAGAAGTATTTTGTTATTCCATGTCGTTCACAGAAATCGGTAAAAATTTCTCTATCAAGTTGTGTGTCATTATCTGACACTATTTTCTTTGGTAGACCATAACGGTAAATTATATTCTTGATGAAAAAATTAAGAACCTTCTTCGTAGTAATTTGTTGTGAGTGGTTCAGCTTCAACCAATTTAGTGAAATTTTCGACAGCTACAACTGCATATTTAACACCACCCTTTCTTATCGATAAAGATACGATCAAGTCTATTCCCCAAACTATGAACAACTAGGGGCTTTGCATCTATTTTAACTTGTTTGGAGCTGCTTGAGGTATTTTAGAAAATCGTTGGCATTTCTCACATTTTCATACACAGATAGCATCATCATTCATAGTTGGCCAAAAGTACTCTTATCGTAGAATCTTATTCTACCCCCTAGCATGTTCCCCACAAATACCTTCATGTATTTCCTGCAACAATTCATTGGATTTTTCCGTGGTAATACACTGTAACAATGGTAGTGAGTATCCTAGTGGATACATGATTCCATCGACCAGTATAAACCGAGCAAATTGTCTTTCTAGCCTTTTTGACTTATTTCGTTCAGCAGACCATAATCCCTGCTTGACATATTTTACGATGGGAATCATCCAGGTATCAGTTATATTAATAAGCATGGTGGAGTTTTGTACGTGTATACTAGAAGTCACTAGATGTTTGACCGATACAATGTTTAGTGTATCGACATCTTTTGCACTGGCTAACTTTGCTAGTGCATCAGCGTTGGAGTTCTAGGCGCGAAGTATTTGTTGCAATGTATATTCTTCAAATTGTGCTAACAAGTCTTTTGCTTTGTTCAAATAAGCACCCATCCTCAACCCTCATGTAACGAGCCAAAAATACTAATAGAGTTTAGTACCTTGGTTAGCATTTCGGGAGGGCATAAATGTATATATGTGTGATTAACTGATTAAAATGCGTGACTATGTGGCATGCATGATATACATGATGCTGTCAGTATGATTATATGCATGTTTACGAGTAATAAATATGCATGTGGGCCCATTCTTGATAGCTAGAGCATATTTGTAATATTGGGCTGTTGCAGGCATGAATGTAAATATATTTGCAGTATACAGCTCGAGGTGATCCTAGTGAGCGGTTTGGCGGAATAGTCAAAATGGGCTTTAATACCCAGCTCGAGGCGAGCCTAGGGGTATTTAGGGAAATTTAATGTATATGTGGGATTTATTGAGTAGTGGGTAAATATTTGGCAATTAGTTGGGCATGATGGGATTAATTGGCAATTGGTAGGATGACTCGGGGAATTAGTGGGAATTGTGGCAAAAGACTGTTTTGCCCTTAAGGGCATTAGAGGGTAAGCTAAGGGGCAGGGGCATTTATGTCATTTACTGCCTAAAAGGATGACACTTAGTCAATCTGAATAATGTAGAACCAAGGGGGAAACCTTTAGAAGATTCAATAAACTCTCAGCACCTCTTCTCTCTCTCTCTCTCTCTCTCTTTTGGTTCCATCATCCTTGTTAAGTGCTTTGGGGGCTCTTGGGAATTTGGAGATGAAAGTTGTGGAATTGTGGGAGCTAAGGCCAGAATTTTCCAGGGTTAATTTAGAAGATCACATCACTACTGAGGTAAGATTTTCAATCTAAATTGTCTTTAGAATTTGTGTGATCAAGTTAAGTTGTGGCTGAGTAGAGTTCCAGGTTGGGTTTTGAATTTTATTAAGGATTTGATGTGGATTCCAAGCTGGTTTTGGGTGTTTAAAGAGTGTAGGGATTAGTTTATAAACTAGCTATGAGGTTTAGGTAGTGAGGGTAAGAACTTTAGGTTCAATTCTGGGTTTGGGATGATTTCTGATGAGTTTTGCTGGGAAAAACGTTGAAGAAACCTAGGGATTTTTGGGTTCACAGGGGCTCGCCGCGACCCAGTTCATGGGCGTCGTGGCCTGCGTGCCCCATCTGGCCCTGGGAGGGCTTCTGATTGAAAAGCGCATCGCGACTCTAAGGGGCAAGTCGTGGCCCACCTCCCCCAGATGCTAGAGGCCACGTCTTTGTTTGGGAGGCGCGCCGCGACCCTCAGGGCGAGGTCGCGGCCCACCTAGGCAGTTTTGGCTTAGGTTTAGTTTAGGACTCAGGGGGGCTCGGGTACCTAAACTTAAGCGCTCGGGGCAATTTCTACTACCTAGTTTAGTAGAAATCAGGGTCCGAAGGCTAGTAATTGAATCTGAAGTTTTTAAATGGTTTAGAATCTTTTGGTTATCCATTATCGCTTTGTGACTTAGGTTTTTACTGCAAGGGCTCAATAATTAAGGATCATGCTCGGGGTCGTTATATGCCTGTTGTTTCCTATAATCTATTGTCGGTTGAATCTGGTGAATTATATCTACTGTCTTTATACTGTTGCTTAGTTGTGGATGTTGTTTTACTTTTCTTGCTAGGCTTTGGCTCAAGGGTGCTACATGGTGAAAGTAAGGGAGTTGATTGCTGGACCAGCTGTGAGTTGAAGAGCTTTAGGGGCGATGTGTACATATGTGGCCTGCTCAATCGCCACGGTCGAGGTAGCTTGGGAGGAACTAGGGTTAAACCCCATTTTTTCCGCTTAGGACAACTAAATTGTATTTGTTTATCTTTTATCAATCTGTAAACTGATTTTCGGGATCCCATGTATGAACTTAATATTTTAATGAAAAATAACCATTTGTTGACCAAATCTTTTATCACTTAACCTTGATTTAGTCTTTAATTACACATTTAAGTTCAAACGACTTACTTAGTAGGTTAAGCACTATTTTAAACATACAGTGTAATGGTCTTGGTTATCCAGGGAATTACACCTCGGGTCTGATATGATCCTAGTATTTGATTCACGACCAACTGTGAATCACTATAGATCTCTAGTGATCGAGCATTGACATTTTTTGCGTGCCTTAATACAGTGAGAAATGCTTCATATTCAGCTTCATTGTTGGAAGCAGTGAAGCCAAACCTGAGTATGCAATGGAATCTATGTCCCTCTAATGTGATAAGAACTAACCCTGCATCGGAGTTATGTTCTTTAGAGGAACCATCAGCGTATAACCTCCAGGTCGGGATTTGTCCTTTTTGTAGTTGTGTTATAGGTGTCTGCTCGATCACTGGGAGCCCAACAAACTCTGCTACAAAATCTGCCAATGCCTGTCGTTTAATTGCGGCTCAAGGCTGGTAGGAAATCTCGAACTGCCCTAACTCCACAACATATCAATGTAGTCGACCAGCAACTTCTGGATTTTGCAATACTTATTGTAAAGGTTGGTCGGTACGTACTGTTATTGAGTGAGCCTGGAAATTGGGTCATAGTTTTGTGATGCCAAAACAAAGAAGTAAGTTAATTTCTCGATGACAGTGTATCTTGATTCTGCTCCCACCAAACATTTGCTTATAATACACTGTGCTCTAGATTTTATTTTCTTCTCTGATTAAGAATGCAATGGCAACGTATTCTATTACTGCAAGATAGAAATACAAATTTTCTCCTTCGACTGGTTTGGCAAAATAAGAGGTTGAGCCATATGTTGTTTAATAGCTTGGAAGGCCTGTTCCCAGTCTTCCGTCCATTTGATTTCTGTGCTTCCCCTCAGTTGATTAATAAACGAAACATACTTGTGCGTAGATTTTGAAATAAATATGTTGAGCGCAGCAATTCTTCCTATCAAACTTTGCACGTCTTTAATCCTGGCGGGTAATTTCATCTTGATCAGGGCTTGGATTTTTTCGGGGTTAGCTTCTGTCCCTCGCGAATTTACTATAAATCCAACAAATTTCCCAAATCTTCCCTCGAAAGAACACTTGAGAGGATTAAGCTTCATTTGATATTCTTTCAAGAGTTTGAAGCAATCTTGTAAATTGTTTACATGTCCACCCGCTTTCTTTGACTTGAACAGCATGTCGTCGACATATACTTCCATATTATTAATGATATGGTCTTTAAACATATGATTAACCAGTCGCTGATAAGTCACCTCAACATTTTAAAAATAAGCGACATTACCTTGTAGTAGTACAATCTAGGGTCGGTCCGGAAACTAGTGTGCTCTTCATCTGGTGGATGCATGCTGATCTGGTCGTATCCAGAGTATTCATCAATGAAAGAACGTATCTCATGCCCTGAAGTAACATCGGCTAGTTGGTCGATCCTTGGCAGTGGAAAACAATCCTTCGGGCAAGCTTTATTGAGGTCTGTAAAATCCATGCAAGCCCTCCATTTACCATTTCGTTTAGGGACTAGTACGATATTAAAGACCCATGATGGATAAAATGATACTTGGATGAATCCATTTTCATTAAGCTTTCAACCTCATCCTTTAATGCTTTTGACCTATCTTTATCAAGCAGTGTAACACCCTACTACCCTAGAGTCGTTACCATGTGATTTTAAAATGTGTTATTAGCTCGCTAATCAAGGTATTAGATTAAAAAGTGTGATTAATTTAATAATGAAGACTTGGTTAATGAAAATTCAGTAAGGGGTAGTCATTCATTAAAATTATAAAAGTATTACATTGAGATCTCAAAATACTATTTAGAAACATATTTACAAATCAAAACTTTACTTTATAGTCGACCTAGGCGACAAAATCAAACATCTATAATCTCTCCTCAAAGCATCCCAGTCGTGGCGGCCGGGTAGGCCAAACATGTAAACACATACTTAATCAAAGACAACAAGTAATTACACATTTCCATTGGAATGCACAACATTACATCAGTATAACAACACAGTAGCATACTGGCATAACAACCTAATAGTACAACATCACATCAATAAAGTAACGCAATAGTACAATAACACATCAGTATAATAACACAACAATATAATAACACGGCAGTACAATAACACAACAACACAATACCACAACAGTGGCCTCTGCTGATCGAGGTGCGTTATCAAGCGCCAAGTCTGCAGTCCTAGCCAAACGGGTGTGTACAGCACCCTTGAGGGTCTCGCCCTGGCCGCTTGCATTCAGCATGCTTAACGCTGATCTCGACCCCTTGTCGTTTCCGGCTCTTGTCGATCAGTCATAATCACATGTATGAAATAACAACTATAAACAATACATACAATGCTATACATCACATAGATCTATGAGCACAAACAGTTCTCTTTCCTAGTGTCCCGAGCTGACAACCTAAAGTGATCCCGAGCACGACTCCTAATCCCATGTCTGAGCGGTAAAACCTAGGCATAATGCCATAACAAATATATATCCATCAATCTCTAATTATTTTAGAACTATGGATACAAATACTAGCCTTCGGGACCTCGAATCCTACTAAACCGGGTAGTAGAATCCTTCCCGAGCCTTAACATATGAGTCCCTGAGCTTAAAACTTTAATTTGGTCACTTTTCCTAATTTGAGCCACGACCAACCCACAGAGTAGCAGCCCGTTGCAAGTCAGAGAGCAAAGCTTTCTCTTCTGAAGGACACGGGTTGCGACGCACCCTGCTTGCGCTGTGGCGCTTAGACAAGAACAGAGGCTCCCCAGGCCTCTTCGCACACACGGGCCGCGACGCCTGAAGAATAGTGCCGCAGCACGAGCCCCAAAACTCAGAAACTCCACCATTTTCACTGCATTTTCCTAAGCCTAACTTCACCAATTTGTACTTAAACTTGCCCCAAACTCAAAATTATTTCACAATCTTATAACAACGCGGTATAACCAATATATATAACCATTAAAACTAAGCTAAAACCTCAACACAATTCAGAATCTCAATCTTTATGTTTAAAACTCTAGAACACCCAATATAAACAGATCAAAGCTTAATCAAAACAAAATTAAACTTACCTCCACAAGGATCACAACCCCTAAGCTACTCCTCAACACTTCTAGTTTATTTTCCCTAGTCCCCAGCCTTGATTTTCAGTCAATTCCTCAAGGAATTCCCCTTAGCTTCCCAACCCAATGAGAGGGAAAGAGAGAGCCGAGAGAGAGAGAAGAGGTAGGCTGAGAGGTGTGTGAGTTTTTTTATTTTTTGTTCCTTCTACATAACCCTCAAGGCCAAAGCTGAGTCTAGCCGTAGTACAAAAGACAAAAATACCCCCAAGTCTATCATAAATCCTTTAGTACCACCAAGGGCAATCCTGTCATTTGCCACCTCTTTCTATGTGACGCCTTGGGTAGCCAAGACTATTACACTGTGTGTTTAAAATAGTGCAAGATTCGCTAATCAAGTCATTTTAACATAAATGTATTTCTAAAGTCAACTTGATAAGTTAGGGTTAAAAGATTTTGATCGTAGAATGGTTGAATTTTATTAAAACAAGTGTTCAATACATGGGATACCAAAAATAGTGTTTGCATGGTAGATACAACCCTCAAAAGTTAATACAACAATAGCCAGTCTAATTGGCAAAATACAGTTTTGAGCTCTAATCCCTCTAAATCCCTCGGTCAAGCATTTAATACAGTCGTGGCGGTCAAGCAGTTGCCAATGTACACACTGCCCCCAAAGCTCTCCAACTCATGGCTAGTCCAGCTTTCCTTTTCCTTTACCTGCACCATGTTGCATCCTTAAGCCAAGGCTCAGCGAGAAAGCCATAATCAACAAGCATAGATAGCAATAAGTGTATGTAACAAACTTTAGTCTAATCAGTTCAATTAATCAGCAGAATACAAGCATTAAGCTAAGCAACGATAAACATATATTTCCAAACATATAATTCCATCTTTAACACATTATTTAGGTGTCAGCGTCCTTAGGCCGAGCCCTTTGGTTATTTAGCTGATCCTGACTCACTTAAGCAAAGCTGCGTTCAATACGCTTATCATCAACCCCGACTATCTTAGGTTGTACTTTCAGATTACACATAACAGATATATAAATTACAAAACACATATGTTCACTTACAGGGAATCTCAGTCCCATTCACAACCTTTTGGGTGCAGTTTTCTTACCTCAAGTCCCGAGCGAAGGATAAAAAGCAGCCCCGAGCACGATCCTCGGTCCTAAGCCTTAACGGTAACCTTAGTCACAAGCAACAATGGGTAACTATCAAATTCTAATCTAATTAAATGTTTTGGAAACAAATACTAGTCTCCGGGACCTCAAATTCTGCTAAATCCAGTAGTGGAATTCGTCCTAAGTGCTTAGGTTTAAATCCCCAAGCCTAAAAATCAACCTAGGCTATGGCTGCCTAGGTGGGCCATGACCTGCACCTAAGGGTCGTGGCGCGCCTCAAGTCAAAATCGCCAGCCTCATGCTCCAAAGGGGAGGCGGGCCGCGACTTGCCCCCCTAGGGTCGCGGCGTGCCCACAAGTCAGCAAGCCCCCAAGGCCTTCTTGGGCATGTGGGCCGCGACACCCATGATCTGGGTCGCGACGCGCCCCCGTGAACCTAGAATTCCCTGGGTTCTCCAACATTTTCCCAGCTCAATTCAACCTAAAATCCCTTGCAACCTTCAACCAAACCCAGAACCGAGTCTAGGACTCTTAACCACATAGTTTAGGCATAATAACTCACCCCAAAACCTACTAAAATCACCACCCCAAATCAGAACTCAATCAACATCCAAAAACCAGTCTAAACGCAACGTAACAATCTGAGTTTCCAGCAGAAACAAGACAAAATTCTTACCTCAGTTTAGTAGCTTGACCTAGCTGTTCCTTGGTTCACCCTAGCTTAATTTCCCAGATGTCCCTGCTGAATTCATTGAATTTTCTCCTCCAAAGCTTCAAAGTTCACCTAGGCTCTAGATAGGAAAAGAGAGAACGTGTAAGAGGGAGAGGGAGAGAGTGTTTGAGAGTATTCTTATATGTTCCACTAAGTTCTGATCACTCCAGCCTAAGTCTAACTCTTCCCATTGTATCTCTTTAATTAAAATGACCAAAATGCCCCTTATACTAACCCAGCCTCCTATTTGCCCTTAGGGCAAAATGATCATTAACCCCGATTCCAGCTAATTCCTCGAGTCATCCTACTAATTCCCAATTAATCCCGACATGCCTAACTAATCATCAAATGCTTTACTCATTACTCGATAAATCCCAAGTATATGTTAAGTTTCCCAAAATACCCCTAGGCTCACCCTGAGCCAGGTATTAACCCCTGTTGTGACTATTTCGCTAATCCACTCACTAGGATATCCTCGAGATGTATACTACAAATATATCCACATAATAATGTGGTCTCAATCATTTAACACATATAATCACATTTATGCCCTTAACGGGCCAAAATTAAAGATTTGTCCTTATAAACAAGAACGAGCCCACATGCATATTTAATACTCATAAACATGCATTTAAATACGTTCATATTATCATATAAATCATGCATGCCACATAGTCATGCATTTAATCAACTAATCACACACATATCCAATTATGCCCTCTCAACACCCTAATCAAGGCACTAAGCCCTATTAGCATTTTTGGGTCGTCACACGCTAATTCCTCGAGTGTTCCTATACATTCCCATATAATCCCAACAAACCCAAATAATTACTAAATAATTACCCGTTACCCGATCAACCTTGGTAACAAACTACATTTCCAAAATACCCTTAGGCTTACCCCAAGCCGGGTATTAGACCTCATTGTGAATTTTCTGCTATTCCGCTCCGTAGGATTGTCTTGGACCATACATCTCAAATATATCCCCATAACACTGGGGTCTCACTCATAACACATACATAATTACATTTATGCTCTCAACGGGCCAAAATTACAAACATGCCTCTATTAACAGAAATAGGCCCACATGCATATTTAATACACATAAAGATGCATGTCTAATCACATTACCACACAATTCATTTATATCATATAATCACACAAATAATCCATTACTCGCTCATATAATCCCAATTAGGCCCTCCAAGCACTGTAATCAAAGCACTCAGCCTTAATAACGAATTCGGACGTTACAACTATCCCTTCATTATTAAAATTTTGTCATCAAAATTTATTCAAATACCTGGGGATACCATTCCCGCAAACCTGAATATAACCTCAGAATCAGGTCCTTTACTTTGTCACTACTTGCAACATCTTCACAAGAACAATAGTATTAATCTGTAAGACCTTATCTCTTTTATCCATGATTTTTACTGTCTTTTCCTTACACGATAAGGTTCACTGAATTTCCAGGGTTTCCTCACCCAACCAGGGGTTGTACTCGTCGTCCCTTTCTTCAACCTTGGAACCAGTAACACCTTGTGAGCCTCTACCCATACTGGGGTAAGATCAAACTATAGGCCCTTGGCCTAATCCGCATCAGGATCTCACAACTATATCAAATATAGAGTCAAACTCCTCTTTCCTTTCCGAACCATCTTATCCTTGTTAGTTCACAACACACGGAGACTACAAAGTCCTCAATCCTGGAACTCCATGTTCCCATATCTAGACTTGTGAATTCTCATGTTCTTGTAATAATGTAGACATTCCTGCCCTCAACATTCCTTAATAATTTCACTGGTCCTCGGATCCATTTTTGAACCAAGATTCTCCTTTTCCCTAGGTTCACTTTATGGAATGATCACATCTGATTCCTTGTCTCACAATATTCTACTCAGAGCCACTCTATGAGCCCCTTTTCTCAGAACTTGGGAGTCTAAGGGTCTCAATCAGACACTATCAACCTCAGTGTCCAATGGAGACATACGGCCTCCTTTCGCACCCATTCCCTCTTTTGATATCTCACTCACACAAACCATGTCGACCTAATAGGTCAAATCACAACTCTTGCATCCACTCATCTCATTTGCAATCCAAGGTAGTCTCCCCTAGGGTCCATAATCATATCCCTCTATACTGCCTTCAAGATACGCTAGAGTCATAATAGCCCTTCTGGCCTCTGATTATCATCTCCTATTTACTAAACAATTAGGACATGCACCTTCCGATATACAAATTGTAGTCCCAACACCCATTCAAACTTATTGGATACAATAATCGCAAGGGGTAATTTAAGGTTCATCCTGCATCTTCCCCTCAATGTCAGCATCCTTCGGATCACTCATCTGACCCGTATATCTTAACCCATCTATTCCAAAGTGGTAGGATTCTTAACCTTTCCTACAAGATCTTATTTTTGCGTTTCACCGTTCATTCATAGAAATATATCCGAAAATTAGCAATCACAGGTTCCAAACCAACCTCGAACATTACTTCATTCTAACCGCGACTAACTGGCGTTACTATCAACTCGACATCCAAGTCCTTGTCCCTTCATCCACTATGAGGTGCAGATGATCACTCTTCTAGATACACACGGGTGCACCCTAACTCATAACATACTGCACCGTAATTCCACACTCTAAGCAAGGACGTTGTCTTTCATATCGTTCTCCTATACCATTCCGTACGTACAAACTCTAATACCATGACGTTTAAATCAATCTTCATTCTAATTTCTAAAAATCTAGTACGTGACTATCCATCCAGGCAAACTTTATGTTCTCATGTTACTTCAGTCAACCTTCATTCTAAACAGTCAAATGAAATAATTGTTAGGAATAAGTATCATTTGTCAGGAATGAAGGTTTCATTGCCCGGTTGCAAGGGTAGGAAAATAGTCTCAAGGATGTTTCAGAATACTCCCAGTTAGAAGCAGAACGCAAATGGCAACTTCATTGGTAGTACCAAGGATAAGGAAGCAGAGTTACATGTGGGGTTCCAAAAGGGACAAGTTCTGATTTCTCTAGAAGACATTCAAGGTCATGCAGACATTCAAGGTCATGCAATGGTATCTTCCTCACCGTTAGGCACCTTGTAACTGCAACTGGGTCCCTTCCTTTTAACCTCAGAAGTCACCATCTTACCTTACAGTCCATGGTTATCCCTTATTGACAGGCAAATCCATACTTAGGTTGACCTTGAAATCCTCATAGAACCAGCTTAATCAATTATTACCAATTTTCCCAGGTAAATGCCAAAATCTCAAGCCCCATGGCGTGACAACCATATAACATGTGCCACATATCGATGTCTCTCCTAAGAGGTACGTAGCACCAAACTCAATCATCTTTTTTTATAAACAGGAACAAGAACTAGAAAGCCAATCGGTCGCCATCGAGGGGCTAGCCTCAGGTTCTGACCATATCGAGACGATCACTCTAACTGGGGTGGAGCTATCTGTACTCTTTGGTCCTCCCATCATTGGCTTCAGGCAACCCCTTTTGATGTGCCCCACTATTCCACACAGAAGACATGCCTTCGATCGACATTCTCACATACATCGTCTCCTCCACCTGGCGCATACTGGATAACTCCTCCAGATCTCATCGTCATCCTAGCGGTCGCACTGAATACTGTGGCCCCTCCCACTAGGACTAGGGGCAATAGAACTATTAGGGGTCTTTCTTTCCTGGTTACTCGGCCTCCACCCTTGCCTGATCCTGCAAATAGGGATACCATTGCCCAATCTTAGGTAATAGTCTCATATATTGGAGTGATCCTAAATCCCTGGGCAATCCCAGGGTTCAGTCCTCAAGTGAGTTGCTCCCTTCAGCCACGTCTATTGGTACCAAATCAAATGTGAATTTGGCTGATCTCTGGAACTCACTAACATACTCCGTCAATGTCTTACTATCCTTAACCGAGTTCATAAACTCATCGGTCTTTGCAACTCAAACTACGTCACCATAGTGCCTCTCATTGAACCATTGTCTGAGTTTCCTTCCAACCCACCATGATAATATTCCAGGTCTGGGATATAACTTCCCACCACGTTCGGACATCCTCCACAATATGTACGTGGCACAAGCCACCCTATCACTGCCTTTCGCTCCTATATAGTCGAGGACGGAGCTAACCATGCTCGTAAACTATTCAACTCTGAACAGGTCCAAACCTCCCTCAGAGACTTGAGGTTAACACTTCTGAAATCTTTCATATAGTATTTCCCATCTGTTTACACTCTCATGTTTGGTCGTAATTCGTGTATTTTTTGCCAACTCCCACAGGACAGTGTTCCTTGATAGAACCCACTGTCTCAATCACCTAATCTCTTCATCTTTCCTTTACAACCCTGCTTGCATGCCAACAAACACCTGTCACCAATCTCAGGGCTGACGGATGATTCTATCCTCAACTGCCATCATTCACACTACCTGATCCAGTTGACTGCCTTGAATACAAAACTTCCAAATCTATCCGCAGCCAAAAATCTAGCCTACCATCCCTGTTACTCTTATCCAGCAATATACCATAGCAAGGCCAAACAAAACAATAGCTAAATAATACACATACCAGGACACAAATCCAAAATACTCTTGCATCACTCATCAAACCTTAATCCCACAAAACACAAACATATCTTTCATGCTCCTTATTCTAGCAGATAAGGAAACTCATATTAGCAATTAAACAAGTATTACATTTAATACCAACCAACCCTGAGTCGAGCTTGTCTCTAGCAGCGACCGTAGATGTTCGGTTAATCTCCAGGAACCATAAACCTTGGCATGCTCTGATACCAAGTTCTAATGCCCTACTACCCTACACCAACACCATGTGATTTTAAAATGTGCCATTAGCTCGCTAATCGAGGTATTAGATTAAAAAGTTTGATTAAATTAATAATGAAGACTTGGTTAATGAAAATTCAATATAAAAGGGGTGGTCATTCATTCAAATTATAAAAGTGTTACATTGGGATCCCAAAATACTATTTAGAAACATATTTACAAATCAAAAGGTCACTTTATAGTCCACCAAGGGGACAAAATAAAACATCTATAACAGTAGAGTCCAAGAACTTTACTTAGCTAAGATAGATAGTAGTATTATAGTATGTATAGTATTATCTTTGTTACTGTGGGTTTTGGTTCAGACCGGGAATTATTTGGACACTCATAGTAGTACTTATAGATTTTCTAAGTTTAACCTATAGTTTAAGAATATTAAGTATAACCTAAGGTTTGATTATATGACTGATATTAAGGATAATATTTTTTGTATTATAAGGTTTAGATATCAACCAATAGGATTTTAAGCACATGTTATGAATGGGTAATTAAGGATTAAGTATTTTCGAGGATTAAATTAAATAAGGGTAAAGTTTGCATGTTATAGGGTCAGCCAGCAGCTTTGAATACGTTGAAGGCTTAGTCAAGGCTGTTTACTCCATTCAAACTTAGCTAAAAATGTGTAATTTCATGTTTAAATATTCAGCGTGTGCCGATATATCGCAGCTATAGGGGGCGATATATCGCATCACGTAGATACGGAAAACACGAGACGATGCACGGTCACCTCGGGCATACTGGCCCAGGCGATATATCGCCTCCTCTAGCATAAATTCAAACATTTTTGAATTCTTTTCCTTTCAGCCATTCAAACTTCTTCATAAGTCCAGCATCTTTTGAACGAGTCTTCAGCCTCTGCTGAACGATTATTCAAATGATTTTCACCTAAAAAGCCATTATTTTTATTCAAGTAAAATCAAGATACTTTCATTCCCAAACTCTATAAATAGGACCTAGTACCCAGCCATTATTCACCTTTTACTCTAAGTTCAGAAGCTGCTAGTGCTAAGTGAGTGTGAGAGTGTAAACACCTGGTTTGGGAAATCATAAGCTTAAACATCATAAGCTTATCAAACACTTTGGGAAGTGAGGTTCTATAGTATTTCGGTTGTGGTATAGATTGGTCTTTCAAGTCTTTGAGGTAAACCAAAACTTTAGTTCATTTGCTTTATGTTATTTCCTCTTTCATAACCTTCTACTCAGTCCCCTAACCTCATTCTTATTTTGGTTAGGGAATCCAAGTTCTTAAACACATAAGTTTCGGTAAGTATGTTTTTCAATGGTTTAGTCTTTCCATCCTTTTCATTTCTTCTTCTTCATAAGACTCACTATTTCTCATATGGTTTTAGGAGTGTTCCAAAAAGTCCCAACTCAGTCCACATATCTCGGTAACTTTGGTAAGGAAAATAGGGTAGAATCTATATGTGTATTGCTTATGTGTTATGTTATGAAATATGATATGTTATGAATATGTTATGAATGTGTATGTTTGTAGGCTTGGGCTTATGCCCTATTCGACTAACAAGACCCCAAAAAGATTATGGGCATATGCCTACTTAGCTAGTAGGACCCCACTAATCTCATGGGCATAAGCTTGTTTAGTCTATGGGACCCCAAGAAATAATGGCCATTATAATAAGTGTATGTATTAAGTGTTATGATATGTCTTTACGTTTATTATGAAATTTATGTGTATGACTATGTGTTAGATTTTCCTTGCTGGGTATTAGGCTCATTCCTTTTTGTTTTATGTGCAGGAAAATAGCTTTAGAGGCGGTAAGATTCGTGACGCTTAGAGGATGTGTATCGATGGTGAATGGAGTCAAGGGGTCGAGCGTTACTCGATTCGAGGATGTAGTCTCATTTTATCTTTTTATGTTTTTATATGTATTTTCCGCATTTCTTATGTAATTCTTTTCATTTAAATCATGTTTTGTTTTTTAAAGACAATGGGATCCCATATCCTTCTTAGTATTTTATTTTGTAAGTAACTCTTATTTCTTTTACAAGTTACTTAATAAAATTATGGTATTTTCGTAAAAATGTAAGTTTATGTGTAGTTTCGTTAATGGTCCAAAAAGTCTAGATTAGTGGGTCATTACAATAACCGCTCCTCAAAACAACCCAGCAATGGCGGCCGGGTAGGCAAAGCATGTACATACTACTCCATGCCCTCCAATTCATGGTTGTTCGATCCTTTTCCTCGCCCTTACCTGCACCACAGAGCACCCGTGAGTCGAGGCCCAGCAAGAAAACTTCACAGCAGAGCATACAGTAATTCACTTCAATAAATACATACTTAATCAAAGAAAGCAAGTAATTACATGTTTCCATTGGAATGCACAACATTACAGTAGTATAAGAGCACAATAGCATACTGGCATAACAACCTAATAGTAAAGCACCATAGCAATACATTGACACAGTAGTACAATAACACATCAGTACAATAACACATCAGTACAATAACACAACAGTATAATAACACAATAACACAATACCACAATAGCTACCATCGCCGATCGGGGTGCGTAATCAGGCACCAAGTCCGCGGTCCTAGCCGAAAGGGTGTCTACAGCACCATTGAGGGTCTCGCCCTGGTGGTGTGCATTTAGCATGCTTAACATCGATTTCGGCCCTTTGCTGCTCACGGCTCTTGCTACTTCTGGCTCTTGCCACTTCCAGCTATTGCTGCTTCCGGCTCTTTCCAATCCTGGTTCTTATCGATCAGTCACAATCACATGTATGACATAACAACTATAAACAATACATACAACACTATACATCAAATTGTTCTATGGGCACAAATAGTTCTCTTACTTGGTGTCCCGAGCTGACAACCCAAAGAGATCCCGAGCCTGAGCGGTAAAACCTAGTCACAACACCACAAGAAATAGATATCCATCAATCTTTAATAAGTTTAGAACTTTGGATATAAATAATAGCCTTCGGGACGTTGAATCATACTAATCCGGGTAGTAGAATCCTTCCCGAGCCTTAACATATGAGTCCCTGAGATTAAAACTTCAATTTGATCACTTTTCCTAATTTGAGCCGCGGCCCGCTGCAAGTCAGAGAGCAAAGCTCTCTCTGCTGAAAGACATGGGTCGCGGTGCGCCCTACCTGCATCGCAGCACATGGACAAGATCATAGGCTCCCCAAGCCTCTTCGCACACACGGGCCACGACGTCTGAAGAACAGGGTCGCGACACGAGCCCCAAAACCCAGAAACTTCACCATTTTCACTGTGTTTTCCTCAGCCTAACTTCACCAAGTTCTACTTAAACTTGCCCCAAACTCATAATTATATCCCAATCTTATAACAACACAATATAACCAGCATATAACCATTAAAACTAAGCTAAAACCTCAACACAATTTGGAATCTCAATCTTTAAGTTTAAAACTCTAGAACACCCAAGATAAACTGGTCAAAGCTTAATCAAAACAAAATTAAACTTACCTCCACAAGGATCACGACCCCTGAGCTACTCCTCATCACTTCTAGTTTATTTTCCCATGTTCCCTTCCTTGATTTTCATTCAATTCCTCATGGAATTTCCCTTAGCTTCCAAACCCAATGAGAGGGAAAGAGAGAGAGAGAGAGAGAGAGAGAGAGAGAGAGAGAGAGAGAGAGAGAGAGAGAGAGAGAAGAGGTAGGTCTAGAGGTGTGTGTGTGTGTGTGTGTTTTTATTTTTGGTTCCTTCTACAGAACCCCAGGGCCTAAGCTGAGTCTATCCATAGTACAAAAGACAAAAAATACCCCCAAGTCTATCCTAAATCTTTTAGTGGCACCAAGGGCAATCCCGTCATTTGCTACCTCCCACTAATTCCTCGAGTGTTCCTATAAATTCTCATCTAATCTTGATATACCCATATAATTACTAAATAATTACACGTTCATCCTCGGTTACTTACTACATTCCTGAAATACCCCTAGGCTCACCCCGAGCCGGGTATTAGACCTCGTTGTGACTTTTTCGCTATTCTGCTGCCTAGGATCGTCTCGGACCACACATCTCAAATATATCCCCATAACACTGGGGTCTCACTCATAACACATACATAATTACATTTATGCCCTCAACATGCCAAAATTACAAGCATGCCCCTATTCACAGAAATGGGCCCTCATGCATATTTAATACACATAAACATGCATTTCTAATCACATTACCTCACAATTCATTTATATCTTATAATCACACAAATAATCTATTACTCACTCATATAATCCCAATTAGGCCTTCCAGGCACTGTAATCAAGGCACTCAACCTTAATAACAAATTTGGGACATTACAAGCAGTCTTCGTTTTGCTGTCCAAGAGGATAAGTTTTATCTATGTTTAAGACATGGATGATTATTGTTGGGTCGATTCCAATCATGTCTTTATGCGAACAGGAAAGAACTTCATGATTTCTTCTATAGATTCTACAAGTTCTTTCTTTATTGTTGTCTCTAAGTTTTTACTGACTTTCACAACTCTGGTCGGATGTTCTTCTTCTAATTGGATCTCCTCAAGATTCTCCACGGGTCCAACTTCTTGAACAAAATACCCAAAGCGAGAATCTATATCTCTATCCTCACTATGGGCAACACCCTATTTATTGACTTGATCACTTGATTGGGCATTCACTTCGTTAACAACCCCTTGCAACCCCTTCCTTTGTCCACTAGAGCTGCTCGAGGAAATAAAGCTTATGCCCTCACCACTTTTCTTTGGTTTTGTAATCGAGGAGTTATAGCATTCCCGGGCCTCTCTTTGGTTACCAAAAATACATCCAATTTCTAAGTCAGTTGGGAATTTCATGGCTAAAAGCCATATGGATGTTATTTCTCACAACTCCACCAAAATGGGTGTTCCAATTATAGCATTGTATGCGAAAGAACAATCAACTACTATAAAAATAGTTAGTATTGTTCTATTCGCGGGTGCAATTCCTTCTGTTACTATAAGCCTGATCAGTCCTGTTGGTGTAAGCCCTTCTCCAGGAAAAACCATAAATGGTTTGGTTGCATGGTTCTAAGTGTTGTACAAACAACTTCATTCTTTCTAAGGATGACTTCTACAATATCTTCACTGAACTTCCTATGTCGACCAACATCCTTTTTACCATCATATTGGCTATTTGAACATCTACGACTAGGGGATCTGTGTGGGGGGAACAGAACATGCTATAAGTTTAGCTCACAAAAATTTATACAATCTTCTCCTACTCGAGTTTTCTCAGGAGTTCTCTCCTCGACTGTCAGCATTTCCATATCTTGTTCGTGATGTAGGATTCTGGCGTATCAATCTCTCAGCTTACTAGTGTCACCTAATAAGTGTGGTCCACCATAAATAGTGATCAGAGTGCCCGCGACCGGGGCAAGCTATAATGGAGGCGAGCGGTGACATCCTATCGTTTGCTCATTCCCTCCATTAGCCATTTGTTGGGGATCAACCTCTACTCGTATATATCTCCTCAAATGTCCATGTTGAATCAAGAATTCAATCTCATCTTTTAGTTGGTTGCATTCATTCATATCATGGCCATAATCATTGTGGAAGCGACATAACTTTGTTGTGTCTCTCTTAGAGATGTCCTTCCTAATGGGGGTTGGTCGCTTGAAAGGCACGGTGGCATGATTGGCCGGATACATCTTTGATCGGCTATCGACTGATGTTGTATAGTTTGTGAATCTTGGCTCATTATTTGTTCTGCTTAGGGTGTTTGTTATCAGACGTAGCATAATCATTGCTCGCCCATTTTCCCCGTTCTTGCCATTATATTTAGCATTGTTATTATTGGGTTTATTTGAACCGCTAACAACTTTGTTCAGTTATTCCTTCTTACCCTGTTCTAAATTTCGAGCCTTTCTTTCACTGGCAATGGCCTCCTCTAGCTTGTTTTATGTATTTGCTCGATCTAAATACTCCTGAGTATTTTTAACTCCGTTCTTTCTCAGACTAATCCAAAGTGGAGTGTTTCTTTGCTCCTTTGCTGTTATGGTCATCATTTTCCCTTCGTCTCCCACAGTTTGGCCCGAGCAGATGCTCTCATAAATCTTTGAATGTACTCCTTCAAAGGCTCACCCTCTTTTTGCCTTTTATCCACCAGCTAGTTAGCCTCCATAGGATATATGCGACAAGCATAGAATTTTCCATAAAATTCTTTAACAAACATTTCATAGGAAGTAATGTTGGCCGGTTGAAACTTGAAATACCACTCCTGAGCAGCATCTAATAAAGTTTCCAGGAAGATCTGGCATTAAGCATCCTCGGATACCTTTTGAATGTCCATTTATATCTCAAACTTATTAACATGAGAAATGGGATCTTATTTTCAAGTATAGATGGGAAGAATATGCATTTTGAACTTGCTTGGGACTTTTGTTTGTGCAATCGTGTTGATAAACAGAGTGCCCTTTCTTTGGTTGTACTCAATATGTGAAGTTTTATTCTCGACCAGCTATTGTAAAGCTTGGTTTAGTGCATCAATTTGGGCCTAAACAGCTATTGGAATTGTGGGGGCAGGACCGGCAACATGGATGTGCTCATCGTGTCTTTCCCTTCGAATGTTAAGAATGTTTCTCAGATCCTCTTCTCTATGTCTTTGCTCTAACCTTCCTAATGGATAAAACACATTGGGTTGCCTTGCTTGCCTCTCTGGATTCTGCCTATTTGGTCGGTTATTCATGGGTGGAGGCTTCTGTTGCCAATGCCTATGCTCGTCTGGTTGACCAACATTTCTTCTCTGATTCCGACAGTATTCGAAATCACCTTCATTATAGTCATGCTTGACCCTAAACTGCAACTGATGGGTATGCGACTGACTATACAAAATGCTGCCTTCTCTCCCACAAAAACCATCATCATAAACAGGAGGTGGCCTATGGGGTCTGTGCTGGTCACTAGGTCACATGGAATTATTATGTCGTGGGGATCCTCTGACCACACAACCATTGTCGGGCTGTCTCTTGTTACCTAAAGGGATGTTTCCTAGCCCTATTTCAGGAAGAACATGTTCATAGATTACTAGGCGTCTTGGGATTCGGGGACGCTGCTCATCCTAAATTTGTCTTGGTTGCTGCTCGCTTTCCCAAGCAGAACGAGGAGGCTGCCGTTGCTCGTTGGGTCTACCAAACTTTATAGGTTTTCCTTTTGGCTAGGCAGCTTTAGGTTGTTCCGGATGAGGTGGGTTTTGAGGAGGCAGATGATTCTAAGCTCGCTTAGGTTGTGGTGGGTTTGGAGTAGGTCAAACCCCTTGTGCTAGTTGGATAGTAGCTTCTAAGTCAACAATAGCATTTCTCCATGTCTTTGGTGATGATCATTATAGCATGAATCTTTTTGAGTTTACCTTTTGATATTGACTGCAAAGGGAACCTATTAAAAGGAATATTAAATTAATAGTAAACAAAACTTTTGATATCCTCTCATTTCCTTCCGAAATCATCTAAGAAAATAATCAATATTTAATACTAACTACTATAATCAAGAATAAATAAATATTAATATTAAAAGAAAATCTTGAGAGTTATGTCATGGAAATAGTTTAACTGGTATATTATTTTCAAAGCGTGACGCTTTTAATTATTTTCTTTTTAATTTTGTAGTAATTAATAGATTAATGTATTTTTAATTTAAAAATGAAGTATTATGGGGCCTATTATCATTGTATCAATAAATTATCTAAATTGTTGAAGAAAAAAAATAATTCTCTAAACAACATTTTTTTTATCTATTACCATGATGCATATACTTTAACAAAATTTTAATAACTAACTAATATTTTTATTTATTAATCTTATATTTTTTACTAATAATTTTAAAATTTAATAAATTATATGCATATATGATGGTAAGAATCAAAAGTAATACTAGTTTAAATAATTTTAAATTTGTAGTTATTTCAAAAATAATTTTTGTTGCACTAAACCAGACTCATATTTCATACATTATAAATCAAAGCAATACACAAATATTTTGATAAAAAAATAAAAATTTTAATCAAAAGAAAAAAAAATTAACTTACTCATTCATTCAATTTTCGCCAATAAGTGTGATGTCATCGCAAAATGTGATAAAAAAAAGTTTTAAATGAATAATAATATTATATAAAAGATATTTATTTTCAAAATTATATTTTATTATATACGTGTTAATTTTATGATTTAAGTATTGATTTGAGAATTCAACTAATACATTTTATAAATCATTATTATTTAGGTCAAAATTATATGATCAACGCCACCTTAATGTAGTAGCTTATAATGACCTTAGCTAATTATTGAGTATTTTATATCCAATCAACGGTCAGATTACCACTTGTGAAGTTCTAAGATCATTAATGTAATATTTGTTTCCTTTAAAAGGGGTATTTTCGTAATATGGTAACAATTAAAGATATTTTTGTAATTTTATGTGATTAAATGATTATGTGACCAATTTATGAAATTGTGTATGTTTATGCTCAACAACAATGAAACAAAACAATTTATGAAATCTTTCAAGTAGTAAGAGCATAAGTGTCAAAAATTATTTAGTAAAGGGACATATTGTGATTTAAAGGACTTTAAGATCATAAGTTAATTAAAGAAATTGAAAACTATTAGTTTTTATGAAATTATTAAAAGGACTCGATCTTAATTATGAGAGGGTTAGAATTAGTGGCAAACTAGTCTTTTTGTTTTAGGGTTAGTATATGCATACTAAGATGAAATTAGGCCAAGTTTATCGTATTGTTGGCTGCCACTATTGATCAACCAAGGATTCTCTCTAAAATTTAAATTAAAGAATGTTTGGAAGACTAGGAATCAACTTGAATGTAATACTTGATTACTCTTTAGAAGTAGGATGTGAATATTAATTGTTTTTGGGAATTTGATCTAGAATTCATGAATAAATTTTTTAGCAATGTTTTAGGGATGTTTTGATTGTAATTCAATGATAAAAACATGCTAGGGAATTGTTCTTGGATAATGATTTATTGCGAATAGGTTGTCTAGAGGTTGAAGATAAAGTTAGGGTTTTTGAACCCTAACCATGCAATTATGATAACTTTGTATGAATGCATGAATAGATGATAAATTATTGATTAAATAAGTTTGAGAATGTCACTTTTCGATTATGGAGTTATTGTATATTGAAATTGTTGGTATTAAATGATCAAATCAAATGTATGTAGCGAAATATATGGATCATTTTTAATAAATATTAATACCAGCCATGATCATATACATATATAAATATTAAATCACATACAAATAGATCATGAATTACCTCTTGTAGCCTATCAAGTGTCATTGAGTCTTTTTGTATAAATCAATGATCTTCCTATCCAGTGTTCTGAGATCTCGCACCCTAATCTTCCAGACCAATCCTCAAACACACAAGGACGTGTGTGGGCACATAGGATTCAAAATGTTGATTTATGTGACTCCCTAGATGTACTCAACATATGAGATCTAGAGAGTTTTTGACAGAGAAAATATTTAAAATAGTTTTCAGGTTTAGAGAGAGAGAGTCTGATTAACTATTCATCATCTGAATATCACGTACATCAGATTTATAAAGATATTTAATCTAATTTAAATAATATTTATTTAATTAAAATATAATTCAAATTAACAACTAATTATATATTTTCATTTAATTATCTATTTAAATCGTATTTAAAAAGAATAATTAAATAACTCATTAAACAAATTTATTTGAAATTCAAAATTTGAATCCCAGGGATAAAAATTCATGAGTTAGGCACCACACATTGTACTGTACAGTGTGTGTTGCCCAGCCCTATTAGGGTTTCCCTAATTTTCTCATTTGTTTATTTAATCAACTTTTAAGACAAGATATTTATTCCAACATAAATATCATTTAACTTAAAATTAACTTTATCTTAAAATATCAATTTTAAATTAATTAAATAAATATCATATTATAAATAAAATATTTATTATTTTCTCTTTTTATATTAATCCAAACAAGATTAATATTAATTTTAACCTATAGTTTTTCAAAATAAAAACCATATAGTTAAATGAGTAATTAATTCACAATTAATCAATTATGCATAATTATCAAATAATTATTTCCTTTCCCTGGAAAATTAATTCCTTTGCAATTTAGTCTTTTCTCTTAACAAATCTTTCTTTCGACATCATTACCCTTGACAGTGTAGGACAAAGGTGATCTGGGGACCATGGACCTATAATACGAAGTTCAAATAAACAAGATTATTAATTAAATTCTTTAATCTAATAATCTTATTTATTAATGCCATGATTACTCCACTATAAATATGGAATTGCAATCTAAGTATTTATAGAATTATATTTACAGAGTTTTCTCAAGTAGTCCATTGATATAATCAATATATGTAGTTCTGTCCTCCATTATTGGTTCGTTAATTAGAGATGGTCAAAATTATCATCTTACCCTTCTAATTACCTCTTGATCCTTAAGTATCATTAATTCACTAGCGAATAATTAATCTATAATCAAATTATAGATTTGAGCTCGATAACAATTCAGTTCCAGAATCAACCCTTAAGGGAACAAATATTCGATCCGTTAGGAAAGCATGGATTCCAATATTGTAATTCATGTTCCCAGCCATTCATGATATTGAATCTCCAAAACTAAAGTCATTAGCCTCAATATTCTA
This sequence comes from Humulus lupulus, assembly GCF_963169125.1. NCBI lineage: Eukaryota > Viridiplantae > Streptophyta > Magnoliopsida > Rosales > Cannabaceae > Humulus > Humulus lupulus. The sequence goes on from NC_084794.1 coordinate 136,527,414, forward strand.
AGAGACATTAACGAGTGAATCAAAAGATCCAATAAACATAAATAGCAGTTCATGAATACTCAGGATTTAGACTGATCTACAAATGATCATCTATTATGATAAAAATTATATCTTTACGTTAAACGACAAGTTTATATGATAATTCATTCTCATCAGTCCTGTCATATATAATCTCTATTTTATACAACACATTTACTATGATCACTATCCACATCAGTAATCCGAATCTAGATTACTTGCATCTCGTATGCTTAGCAAATCGTACTAGTAACCATTCATTAAAGATTCCTTACTTTAATATGTTACTGACTATTTTATTCATTATATATGATCTTAATTCTCTCGTACTAATACAAGATCATATTATCATGAATGCATAGGGAATTTTCTTGATATTATTATGTAATTAATTCAAACAATAATTATAACATTCAAATATAATAAAATTGTACTTTTATTTAAAACCAATAAAATGTCTTTACATGATTTTAGGGCATTAATCCTAACAGAAATATGGGTTTAGTGATGTTTAAGCTCAAGTTTTTGGGGAATTTGGGATTAAAATCGAAACTTGCGATTTCTGAGAAATTGTTGAGCACGACCGGGCTACAAGTCCAGAAAGCCGAAAATTTTTGTGAGCGTGACTGCGCCCAAGCCCAGGAAGGGGACTTTGGTTTAGTTATAAATTTCATTTTTAATTTATGTGCCTTTCGTCAGGGATTTTGTGTAGAATGGTTTTGGGACTTTTTTTAGGATACTTTGATTATGAATCAACATTATGAATGACATGGTTGCATTTGTGATATAGTTTTTGATTTTGCTATGAAATTTAAGATTTTGGCAATCTATGTTGTGACTAGGGCTCGGTTAGGGAACATGAAGGGAAAAAAATTATTGTTAATGCTTGGACCTAAGGTAAGAAGAGTGGACACCTGCACACATGGTGTACGCTTGACTTACTTAAGAATAAGTTGATTTATATGCTATAAGTATGATTTATGCTTTGAACTATGTATGATATAGGTGTTTATGATATTTATGTGTATGTTGTATGCTTTGCGTGACATGCTTATGGTATGATAATTTGGATGTTTACGTTACGTTAAATTTCATGCTTATGTTATGTTGACATGCATACTTACGTTTTCGTGCTTGGTTGCACACTTGACCAGAATAGTATTGGTCTACGGCTAGAGTGATTCCGATATGGTATGTTATGTTATGTTCGTTATGTTTTAATATGATTATTTTGATTGTGACTATGTCAAGTTATGCTACGTGTTACGTCTTGTTTTCATGAATAAGAATGTTTTGCATATAAGTTGTTTTAGTCTGGGTGTGAAGGTTGTTTCCACAACTCTTCTTATGGGGCATTAGATCACAGATACTCTGTGTTGCAGGTAAATGTTAAGAGTTAGATGCTCAGCAATGAGTTGGAGAGCTCCAGTGGAGGGAATACATGTTTAGGATTTAACAACCTTAGGGTTGGCCTATTTGGATTGTGTTATTATTTTAGTTTTTCTTTTATTATGGTTAAAATACGTTTTGTTTAGTTTCATAAGGTTTTTGGTACAAAGATTGAACTATTTGTTTTGTTTTCCATTCAAAGATGAGACTCCGGTGTTTCTTTTGTTTTTAAAGGGTATTAGTTACCAAATTTTCCGTAAAGTTTGTGTTATTTAACTAAAGACACGTCTTCTTATTTAAATACTTTATAAAAGTGCATGCATGTAACGTTTCGAGATATTGGGGCATTACATTTGGTATAAGAGGCAAGGTTTTTTTTCCTGTAGACTATCCTGACATGTATCCCGACAGATGTAGTAAAGCTCGACTCATTGCACTGTTAGTTCTAATTTTGTATTTTATTTCTTTCACATGATTAATTTCTGAAGTATTTTATGTTTTACCTATATGCATAGTGTAGCTATTATGGCTTGTGTGCTTAGAGTTCCTAAGGTTCGTCTAGATAAGGCACAACGATGGAAGCTATAGAGAAAGATACAAAAAATTTGGATGCACTAGTTTTCTGAATGAAGTATCGAGGAATTAGTCGATCATTTCGTGACAGTCAACCAACATATTCAAGGAGTGATCTAGGAAAGAGGATTACTGAGCTGTAAGAAGAAATATGACATACCCAAGAATACAATTTCCTCAACGAAGATGCAGGAAGACCTTGAAGTCATATGGAGACAACTGCAAGAACGAAGACCGGAGAGCACCAAGTACAATCGTACCCTTATGGCGTATGCAAGACAATGAGGATTTGAGTTGAACATTGAACTGTACGATCAAGGAATCATTGAAGAGTTAAAGGACAAACTTAAGGATTCATACCGTGTTCTTAGAATGTGGCTTTAGAAATCAGCGTAGTACGTGATTTTACTTAGTTTAGATGTTTTGTTGTTTTTGTTTCAGACTTTGATGATAGTTGGTGTATTAAGACATATTGATTTTATGAATTAGTGGAGTTAGTTGTTTTGGAAGTTGGAGAATATGATTATATTGTGGTTGTTGGCCTGGTGAGTTGTACTAAATCATGTTGTTGGTTTCAAGAGTAAGTCGGAATCATGCCTCCTAGGAGATCTGTGCGTAGGAACGCGGGCATAAACCACAACATTGACGCGCCACCTGCTACAAGGCCAAACACACCGGAAAAAAAATGGTAAACCTTTACCAGCTAATAGGGGAACAAGCACAATACCAATGTGCAAACTGACTTTCAACGACCGGAAGCACAGTTTGCTGCAATTCAAGAGAACATGAGAAAGTAGGAAGAAGAACAAAGGGAGTTGAGGCAGCTGAGGCAATAGCAGGCATAGTTGGCACAAGAGGATAGGGAGGTTCAACAACCCCTTGTACCAATAGTAGTCAATCCTGCAGTTGGGAATCACCTAGTGTAACGACCCGGATTTTCAAGACTCGATAATGTGGAAATATAAATGTTTTCATTTAACAAAATGTCTCAAAAACCCATATAAAAAAACTTTTTAAAAAGTCGTATGGCCATACTTAACATTTAATTACAAACATATTTTATAAAGAGTAGAGTGAGCCTAGTTTAGGAAAATTACACAACATTTCCAAAAGTAAAACGGCTTCCCAAAAGGTCGGTCCACATGTACATTTGCAAGGAAGACTCCAACGCTCACTGCTCTGCCTTGCCCTTGCTCTTACCTACAACATGAAATAACTAGGTAAGTGAAAACGCTTAGTAAGATCAACTTTCAAACAAAAGCATGTAGAGAATTAGGGTTTCAGACCCTACACAATCAATTTCAAGAATGATAAAGCATCCTGGAAAACTTATGATCATGCCTGATAATCAATGATAAATCATATTCATAACTAGATAAAATCCTGCACTCAAAAAATCCCAGAACAAGAAGATATATTATATCACAACTATATCTTATCAACAATTATATCCTTGCACTCAGAAAATCCCAGAGCAAGTAGATATATTATTTCACAACTATATCTTATCAACAAATATATCCCTGCACTCAGAAAATCCCAGAGCAAGTAGATATATCAAATCACAATATAATTCGAGACCAACACTCAACAATTTCCAAAAATTCAGGCGTAACGCGTCGTCCAACATAATTGCTAATCTGTAAGAGAGAACCAAGTCTCAACACTAAGATCTAGCCAATAGATATCTCAATCAAGGGTAATCATCACGTTACCTAGGGAATCACTACTTATCCAAGAGTGAAATCGAATTTACACAGTTTTACAGAGACTTCTATGTTAACCAGTGGTGCTGGTGAGCAGTTGCCCCTAGGCTGTTCAGCCTCACTCAAACCTGGCAACCCCTAGTATCTATAGGCACTCTCACTGAATGGCCAATACTCACGGCTATTATCCGGGAATAACTTATTAGAGCACTTGCTCGGGTTTTAACCATTCACTGATTAAGTAAGCACGAGGGCCCCTAGGTCCCATTTATTTTGGTGCCCCTAGGTTTAACCAGCTTATCCTCACCTCTTGGCCACTCGTCACGGTAATGAGCCAGACATAATAAAATCAAGCGGTGTGACGGGGATCAGCCGTCTAGGATATGATGAATCTCTACCATTCATATTTTCTAAATTAGCATTCACTAGACTAACGTCTCTAAGAAACTTTCTACGACAGTCTATATATGTGCATGTATCCCTATACTAACATACAAGACAATAATCGTTTCATGTTGCAGCCATACAATATAAGTTGACTTACTTGGAGTCTTTAGCGCTCAGCAAGTTTTCACCATCCAACGTTCAGTCCAGTTACGCTTAGCCAATACTGTGGTTATACATACAGTATACTTGGATTAATTAAGGAACATAATTCATTATTATTATTTTGGGCAGTTTGGTCATTTTCAAAATCATTTGTAAGGATTTATGATCCTTATTTGGTTTTTAAACCCATTAAGGAAATTCATACAAAAATATTTGAGACTACACTCTAAGTCTCAGGGAGACCTATCCTAAGGTCTCGATACCTAGGCTCGGGTATCACAATGGTATTTTCCCATAATCCGCTAAAAATCTTATTCTTTCAAGGTATCGCTATTAACCTGCACTTTCAACAAGTCGGTTAAAATATGTAAGATTTTAGCCGGTATTATATCCAGAAAATACTAATAAATTCCTTAATTATTTTTAAAGAAAATAAACTCTTACTTTCCTTTTTATGTTTCTTAAGGTTTTAATTTCTAATAACTGTTTTAAGAAAATTGTCTAATTTGTCTTAATTAGGAAAACCGTTAAAAATTTCCCTTCTTGACTAGTAAATTTTCCAAAATCAATTAATCAAGTTTACTTACTATAAAATAATTCACTTAATCATTTTCTCAAAATATAGGGTTTTAAACCCTCTTTTAATTTATTAACTTAATAATAAATAAATTATTTTATTTTTAGAAAGAATATAATTTCTTTAATATAAATAATTCCCACTAAACTCAAAGTGGTATTTTAGGTCAAAATAGGTTTTCAAGACTTACCAAGTTTATATATTGAAATAAGCAAAATTTTACTTTTTACCTTAAGTTCCAAAATCTCATTTTTGCACTAAGTGTGAAAACCCTATTTTTCACATTTTTAACTACATACTTTGTTAGTTCATAACTTGAAATTTACTTACCCAATTGTTACCAAAATTTCTCAATTCCATTTTTGGTATTCCATTTAGGTCTTTGTAAAATCTTAGGTCAAAATGAGCATTTTTTATTGGTGAAATCATTTTCTAACAATGAGGTAAAAATGACCTTATTTTAAAGTTCTTATTTTTTCCAAACTTTGACAGTTAATAACTTTCAAACCGTTCACTATTTTCTTACCAAATTTTACAGTGGAATACTAGGCTATGCCAAAAATATTTCCACAAAAGTTTATAAAAAAATGGGTTCATTTTCCCTATACAGTGGCTGTCCAAACTTGGTTTCGAAAATAAGAATATGAAAAAATAGTTTTTTTACCTAAACTTTGAAATAGCATAACTTACTCATTTCTAAACATTTTTTAGTGTTTCAAAAGCTCAATTTTATGTACTCAATCTCAACAACATCACAGTACAATTTAATTTTACAAAATCAATATACAGTGGCTGCTTGAACCCTTGGAAGTCACAGCTAAAAACATATTTTGTTTTAGGGTTTCCTACAAAACCCTTGGGGGTTTTGGTTCCTATTTTCAAAAATCAATACACAAGCATCATAAAAATTATAAAACAACTACCATAACCTTATTACATCACCAATAAGAAACTTTAAGCATTAAATGTAAAAAATAATGCTTAAAACTAAAAACCCTATAACAAAATCATAAAAAGTAAACTTCTTACCTCTTTGGTGTTCTTGCTTAAGGTGTGGGATCTTCCTACTAGCTTTGGCTCCTTCAAAACCTTTCAAAATCCCTAACCAATAGTTAATTAGCTATTTGAAACTCTATGATTAAAACTTGACAAAAGTTTAGATTAATGAAACTTTACCTTAGGGAAAACCCTTCCTAGACCAAGACTTAGCTTCCAAGTTTCCTTGGTGTTCTTGGGGTTGAAAATGAAGAGAAAACTTGAGAGGTTCTTCAAAAATAAGATGAGAATGATTGAGAGAGTGTGGGGGTCGGTTTTGGGGGTTAGAATGGCTCACACAACTCTTCAAAATATCCCAAAACCACTTGAGTGCTTCACAACCCACTTGCCCACTTGACATTATCCCTAAAAAAAAAATTCACTCTTATTAAGTTTTAAATCACAAAATTTAACATTAAATAATTAAATTAAATGTCTCATACATTTAATTTAATTAATCACACTATAAAATTTAACCTAAGGTCCATTCATGGAATAAAACTCCCCATTTCGGTAAAATTAGGCATTTAACACAAAATGCCCTAAAATTTCCATTTTTTTAGGTTTATTATATTTTACCAAACTTTAACTTTTATGAATGTATTTTATGCCCAAAATATATTTGCCATAGTTTTTCATTTTATTTCCGAGATTTTTACCCGATCAGGGTTTTTGTGTCGGTCCAGGACCGAAAGTCTTATCTAGACTTTTAAATCACAAAATTCATAATTTGGCTAGAAATAACATATGGAATAATTTCCAAAAAAATATAATATTATTTAAAATAATATTCTTAACTCGGGGACAAAAATCTCGACCCGAGTCGTTTTAAGGTACCCGAAAATAGAGGACGTTACACCTAGAGCCTTTATACAAAAGGTTTTATAAGCAACATCCCCCAGTGTTCGAAGGAAGCACTAATCCAATGAAGGTTGAAAAGTGGATGAGTATCACGGGATCCACTTTGAATTTCATGCGAGTTGTAGGGAATGACAGAGTAGCATGTGCAACTCATATGCTAAGGGAGGATGCAAGAATCTGGTGTAAGGTGGTTTGTCATGCAAGTTATGTCACAAAAATGACTTGGGTGGAATTTCAACAACTGTTCAACATCAATTACTACAACGTTATTGTTAGAGCGTCAAAGGTGGATAAATTCACAACCTTGAGTCAAGGGAATATGACAGTGACCGAGTATGATCTAAAGTTCGACAGACTGGCTAAGTTTCCGACAGACATAGTGCCAACTAATGCTGCTCGAGTGGACCATTTTATACGTGGAATTAAACCCATGATAGCTTTGGATGTGCATATTGTTTCAGTTAGGGGTAGTAGCACCTATGATCAAATTCTTGAAAGAGCTCTCACTGTTGAGAGAATGGAGGATAGGATTTGGAAGGAAGGTGTTGCCAAAAGAGAGGGAAAAAGGAATGCCTCCAACAATAACAACTTAAATGACCAGATAATGGTGGACAACCTAGTCAAGATAGGAGGTCCAAGAACTATAAGAACAATGGTCGCACTGAGAACAAAGAATGGGTACGATACCCTGAGTGCGAGAAGTGTAAGAAGCACCATCCAAAGGAGTGTCGGGCAAATGCATGTTTTGCATGTGGCAAGGAAGGACACATAATTAAGAACTGCCCACAACAGGGACAAAATAACAATAAGGATCAACCAAAGAAGCATGAAAAATTGGTTCTGGCTCGAGTCTATGCACTCGCAAAGGAAAAAGCAGAGGCAAGTACTTTCATGGATTCAGGTCAGATCTCTATTGCTGGAATTGACTTTTATGTATTAATTGATTCTGGTGCCACTCATTCTTTTGTTGCAAAGAGAACAGTGGATAAGTTTGATAGATATTTTGATATGTATGCTGAGGGATTTGGGACCATGTTGCCATCCGAGTAGGTGGTAATATCTTGGAAGTGGATTAGAGCCTTGCTTACGAGCGTAGACAATATGGAACTTTATTTAGAAATAATTGAATTAAGTATGCCTGATTTTTATTTTATACTTGGAATGGACTAGTTGGGCAAGTATAAAGGTACGATTTACTGTAAGAAAACGATAGTGGTGTTTAGGCTAGACAAAGAGTAGTCATTTATGTTTGTTAGAGGAGTCATTTATGCTACAGAATGGATGCATGGGATTTTTAGCGAATGTCATAGGCACCACAAAAGCAATAGTGCAAGGACTAGAACAGACAAAGAGAGTACGAGATTATTTGGATATATTTCCAGAGGATTTACCAGTATTGCTACCGCACTGGGAAATTTCACAATCAAGTTGGCACGAAAAAAAAAAAAATTCAGTTACTCTATAGAATGGCACTGGCGAAGCTTAAGGAGTTGAAGACTCAGCTACAATAATTGCTCAACATTGGGTTCATAAGGCTGAGTCATTCTCCATGGGGAGCGCCTGTGTTGTTTGTGAAGAAGAAGGATTGATCAATGCGTATGTGCATTGATTATAGGGAGCTCAATAAGGTTACTATTAAGAACAAGTACCCTTGGCCAAGAATAGATGATCTTTTTGATCAACTACAAGGGAAGGAAGTATTCTCAAAGATAGACTTGAGGTTGGGATACAATCAATTGAGGGTTAAGGAAGAGGATATTTCAAAGATATGGGCACTACGAATTTTTGGTAATGTCGTTTGGAGTTACCAATGCCCCTATTTCTTTCATGGATCTCATGAATAGGGTGTTTAATGATCATCTAGACAAATTTGTGGTAATGTTTATAAACGATATCCTTATTTATTCAAGAATAGAGGAGGAGCATGCAGAGTATATACGATTGACCCTACAGAGATTGAAGGATCATAAGTTATATGAAAAGTTCAAAAAATGTGAATTTTGGCTTTCTCAAGTGGTGTTTCTAAGGCATCTAGTAAGCAAGGATAGTATTAAAGTTGACCCAATTAAGATTGAAGTTGTAAGAGATTGGCCAAAACCAAAGAATGCTTTTGAAGTGATGAGTTTCCTCGGGCTAGCACGATATTATAGAAAATTCGTGGAGGGATTTTTGGAGATTGCCACGCCATTAACAGAGTCGACAAAGAAGAACTTGAAGTTTGTATGGACTGAGGAATGTGAACGTAGCATTCAGGAGATAAAGGGTAAAATTATTATCACACCTATTTTGAGTCTTCCAACGAATGATGAGAGGTTCATAGTATATTGTGATGCATCAAAAGAAGGACTTGGATGTGTGTTGATGCAAGCTGGAAAGGTAATTGCCTACACATCAAGGCAGCTGAAGAAGTATGAGAAGTGCTACCTAACGCATGATATAGAGTTGGCATTGGTAGTATTTGCTCTTAAGATATAGAGACATTATTTGTACAGGCAGAAATGTGAGATTTATTGGATAATAAGAGTTTAAAATATTTCTTCACTCAAAAGGAACTAAACATGAGACAATGATGATGGTTGGAATTAGCATAGGACTTCTGTATCACCCAGGAAAGTCGAACGTAGTAGATGGCGCCTTAAGTTATAGAAGCCAAGGACAAGTGTCAACACTAAGAAATGTTTCAGCAACACTAGTAAAAGAGATGGACTGAGCTGGCATCGAGTTTATTATTGGTGGACTGGCTAATATAACTCTGCATTCATCTCTTTTGGAGAGGATTAAAGAAGGACAAGGTAAAGATCCATAGTTAGTAAAGCATAGAAAAGGGATTCAAGATGGAAGTGCTAAGGATTTCACTATTAGTGAAAGTTGAACGTTGAGGTACAAAGGAGGAGTGTGTGTACCTGCAGATGTAGAGATTAGAAAGGAAATCCTTAATGAAGCACTTACAATCCCTTATTCACTTCATCTTGGGACAACCAATATGTATCAATATCTGAAAGTTTTATATTGGTGGCCTGGAATGAAGATGTGGTTTAATATTCCTAAATGTCATACATGCCAGCAAATGAAAGTAGAACACCAAAGACCAGCTGCTTTATTGCAACCATTGAGTATTCCTAAGTGGAAAAAGGAAGACATCGCAATGGATTTTGTGGTAGAGCTACCTAAGACCACAAAGCGACATGATTCAACTTGGGTTGTAATTGATCGTTATACAAAATTTGCACACTCTATACTTGTCAGAACGATGTACACAACAAAACAGTATACAAAACTCTACATTCAAGAAATAGTAATAATACATGGAGCAGAAAGTTCCATAGTTTTTTCAGGGATCCAAAAATTCACTTTCAAGTTTTGGGAAAGTTTACATGTAACACCCTATTATTCCATGACTGTTACACTATGTGTTTAAAATAGTGCTTAACTCGTAAAATGAGCCATTTGGACTCGAAAGTGTAATTAAAAATTTATTAAAGGTTTGGGTGATAAAATTTTTGCCAAATGATATACATTTTTCATTAAACTTCTAAATATTTACAAGGGAACCCAAAAAAAGAGTTTAAATGAAAAGAAGTTACAACCAAAGTTAGAAAAGTAGCCAGCCTTAGCGGAAAAATTTGACTCATGACCTAAGTCCCTCAAAATAACTTGACTATGGTGGCCGATCCAGTCGAATATGTACACGCTGCTCTAAAGCCCTCAAACTCATGGTTGATCCATCTTCTCTTTGCCCTTACCTGCACCACAGAGCACCCGTGAGCCAAGGCATAGCAAGAAGACCATCATGGAATAATAAATATTCAATAAATCATAAACAGCAGACAACATGCTTCAACAATAATAAGCAATCTATTTTATCATATAAATAATTTACACAACCTATGCCGAGCGAGGTGCTTCACTAGGGGCCGCACTTACGGCCTATGACGGGCAAGTGTGTACATCACCCCTATAGTGGCCCTGCCACCACGACCTACATTCTGCATGTTTATCGCCGAATACGGCCCATGTGAATCACCCATAGATAGATATGATGTAAACAGATGCAACAACAAAAATATAAGACAAGGTACATAACCCTAACTAACATTCAAATAAATAGTTATAAACATTGCATATCAACATTTGGGCTAGTGCCCTGCTCTATGTGCATGTGGCAGTTTTCTTACCTCGGGTTCGATGCAAGAATCTAGGCGACCTCAAGTGAAATCCTCTCATGAGCCCTTCAGAAACCCTAGACACAACAGTAAAGTGTAGGTTTAGTCTCCCTTAAACCATTACCCATCATAATTTCTCTATGAAATTCACTAGACTCCAAATACACTTTAAACATGCCCCATAATGTCCTAGGAACCTTACCTTTTGATCCCCTAAGGTTACCCACTGAAACTCATATAAAACAACCCTAAAACATGGTTGTTAGCATGGGCCGGTCGACTTCCTAGAAAAAATTGCCAAGCCTACCCTAAACTGCTAGTCAGTCGACTATGTACCCTAGGTCAATCGAATGGCACAAGTCAGAGAGCGTTTTCTGCAACTTTCTGTGATTTTCAAAAGCTCAATCTTACTCAAATTTGATCCCACCTCTTCCCAACCCAAAATTTAAGCATTGAAACAGTTGTAATACCTCATATACATCAAATAAACACCAATCAAACATCAAATTCAACTCAGAATCCACAATTACAACTTTAGGGCTCCAAAGCTCCAATTTTCCCAAATCCAACAATTCAATCTAATTTCTAGTTTTTAATTCAAGTTCAGAGCTCAAAACCATCCCTTAGTATGTATCTAACCCTCCTATGCCCATCGAATAGTTCAACAACACTGATTTTTAAAAATTAACCCAAAAGCCCCAGAAAAACATCAAGAACAACCATGAAGAACACAAGGATGGGTTCATACCTATGAATTTAAAAAATACTAGGTTGCAGATGACCCCCAAGCAACTGTCAGTCCTCTTCTAGAATCCTCAATCCAAGCTAACAATTAACTTTCAGAAGAAATTTTGTGTTTTTAGTAACTATGAATAAGGAACTAGAGAGATAGTGAGAGAAGGATAAAAGTCTAGATCATGTTGTCAAGGTGAGCTTCAACACTTGATGATTTTTGTCTAATTATTGGTCAAATGACCATTTTTCCCTTTGCCTATACTTAACCACCAAGTTAACTTCAAGGGCATTTTAGTCTTTTTGCTTCATATTCCAATTACACCAATAATCTCCCATTTATCAACTAAATCCAACAAATATAACTATTTCACCAATAATTCCACAACATTTAAATTTGCAAAATACCTCTTTGCCCGACCCAAGCTAAGCATTTATCCCTATTGTGACTTTTCTACTAACACGCTCGAAAGGACCCACTCACACCAATTATTACACATATATCCACACATTAATGTGGTCTCAAATACAGAACACATAATAATGACAGATATATCCTCAATGGGTCAAAATTATGAAAATTCCCTTTTAACAAAAGCGGGTCTTTAAACAAATATAATACACATAATCCTGTAAAAATATTCATATAATAATATAACTCACACAATTCACATAATCACACCCACGTGCCCTCCCGACTCGCTAATCAAAGTTTTAATCCTCATTTAGGAGTTTTGGTACGCTACATTACAGAAAGCAATGGGCACTACATTGAAGTTTAGTGCTGTGTTTCATCCTCGGACTGATTGTCAAATAGAGAGGATGATTCAGATTTTAAAAAACATGCTATGTGCATGTGTTTTGGATTTCAGTGGGTCGTGGAGTAAGTACCTTCTAATGATAGAATTCTCGTATACCAATAATTATCAGTCGACTATTGGGGTAGTGTCGTACAAGATGTTTTATGGGCAGAGGTGTCGGTCACCGGTACATTACGATGAAATGGGAGAAAGTAAGTACCTAGGTCCTGAGGTTGTGTGAGAAGCTAATGAAGTCATTGCAAAGATTAGCGTGAGAATGGTTGCTTTTCAAGATCGACAGAAAATCTATGCCGATCCCAAACGTCGAGATGTTAAGTTTCAGGTGGGAGACTTAGTGTTCTTGTGAGTATCTCGAACGAAGGGAGTAAAGTGATTTGTCAAGAAAGGAAATTTGAGTCCTTGATATGTTGGACCGTTTGAAATCTTGGGTAGGATTGGGCAAGCGACTTGTAGGCTAGCCATACCTTCGGCGTTATCAGGAGTCTACAATGTCTTTCATGTGTAAATCTTGAGAAGATATGTGTCAGACCCGTCTCATATTTTGAGTTATGAGGCATTAAGTTTGCAAGAAGATTGGTAATATGATTAACAATCGGTCAAGATTTTAGATAAGAAGGATAAGGTATTGAGGAACAAGACTATTGCATTGGTCAAAATTCTATGTAAAAATAGTGCAGTGGAAGAAGCTACTTGGAAGCTGGAGTAACACCGGCGGGCTCATTATCCATACTTTTTTAGGTAAATTTCGAGGAAGAAACTTTTGAGGTGCGATAGTTGTAATATTCGTGTCCTTTAAAAGGGGTATTTTCATAATATGGTAACCATTATTGGTGTTTTTGTAATTTTATGTGATTACATGATTATGTGTCTATTTCACTTTGTTTATGATTAGAAATATATTATGTGACCAATTTATGAAATTGTGTAGGTTTATGCGCAACAACAATGACTCATTCAAGTAGTAAGGGCATAAGTGTCACAAATTATGTAGTTAAGGGCGATAGTGTAGTTTTGTTGACGCCGTTTTTCGTCAACAGATAAAAGAAGAGCACAAAAACAATGGATGACGATGGCCAAACGGAACAAACAAATCAAACACACGATTTTTTACGTGGTTCAGCAGTTAAATCTGCCTAGTCCACGAGTCTCTGCTATTAATCTTAAGATTATCTCTGAAAAATTCTTTAGCATGAATTCTCCAGAGTTTTCTCTCAAAGATCCGAATTTCCCACCATTACAATGGTGCATGGCTTCTCTATTTATAGAGAAGGATGCAGAATACTATCCCACATATTTTGGGTAGTTACTCTTTTGTGAATAAAAATAAATGGCTTTAAATGCCTTTAATCAGATAAACAAGGAAACGTCCCTGAAGACCAGGGAATGCATAACTGACTAAATAATATCCCACGATTCTTGGGGATTTACATCAATAAATGAGGATTACATCTCATGTTTACAATACTTGTAGATATTCAAGGTGGTTATAGCGTATCTCCAAGGCTTCAGCATCTCAGGTTTCATGTCATTGTGCGAGCCACTGACATCTCCCGAGCTAACATTGCTTTCGAGATAGTACATCGAGCTCAAGACCCATGCTCCAAAGTCCCTGAAGATGAAGGTGTTCTCGGAGCTACCTTTCGAGATCGAGATCATTTCGAGGTCACCGCATTCGAGATCATATATCATACTTTGCATGCTCGATTTACAATCCTAGATCATACTCTAATCCTCACGAGACCATTTTTTGCGAACTCAGCTTTCGAGGTCATATTTACCATGGCTCGAAATCTGGCTATAACAAGTTTAAACGGCTTTTGGGTCATAAGTTAATTAAAGAAATTGAAAACTATTAGTTTTGTATGAAAATACTAAAAGGACTCGATCCTAATTATGAGAGGGTTAGAATTAGGGGCAAACTAGTCTTTTTTTAGGGTTAGTATATGCATACTAAGATGAAATTAGGTTAAGTGTATTGTATTTTTGGTAGCCACTATTGGTCAACCAAGGACTCTCTCTAAAATTTGAAGTCTAGAAGGGTTGGAGGACTAGGAATCAACTTGAAGGTAAGAGTTGATTACTCTATAGAATTAGGTGGTGAATATTAATTGTTTTTTGGAAATTTGATCTATAAATCATGAATATATTGTTAGCATTGCTTTGGGGATGTTTTGATTGTAATTCAATGATAGAAACATGCTAGGGATTGGTTCTTGGGTAATGATTTATGGGTTATGGTGAATAGGTTGTCTAGACATTGAAGATAAAGTTAGGGTTCTTTAACCTTAACCATGCATTTATGATAACATTGAATGAATGCATGAAATGATGATAAATTATTAATTAAATATGTTTGGGAATGTTGTTTTTCGATTATGGAGTTATTGTATATTGAAATTTGGGTTCGGTGATGTTTAACTTTGAGTTTTTGGGAAATTTGGGATTAAAATCGCAACTTGCAATTTCTGAGAAATCGTTGAGCGCAGCTGTGCTACAAGTCCAAAAAACCGAAACTTTCTGTGAGCGCGACCACACTCAAGCCCTGGCGCAACCACGCTACTCACCCAAAAAGGGGAGTTTGGATTAGTTTTAATTTATGTGTCTTTGGTTAGGGGTTCTGTGTAGAATGGTTTTGAGATTTTTATGAGGATACTTTAAGTATGAATCAACATTAGGAAGGGCATGAGTGCATTTGTGATATCGCTTTGGTATTGTTATGAAAATTAAGATTTTGGCATTCTATGTTGTGACTTAGGCTCGGCTAGGGAACTTGAAGGGAATGAACTTATTGTTTCTAGTTGGACCTGAGGTAAGAAGAGTGGACACTTGCACACAGGCTGTACACTTGATGTACTTAAGAATAAGTTTATTTATATGCTGCAAGTATGATTTATGCTTTAAACTATGTATGATATAGGTGTTTATGATATGTATGTATATGTTGTATGTTATATGTGACATGCTTATGGTATGGTTTTTTTCCGTGTTTTCACCATCAGACACGTGTCAATTAGGAATGATAGGTGACAAGGAAAGTCATGAGTTTCTCGGATTTTGAACTGTTCTAGGAAATCTCGTCTCGCCAAGATGTGGGTGTCTCCAAGTGAGGCCACACCCTGAGGTTTTTCTTTGAGGCAAGGATGTCTCCGAGTGAGGCCACGTCCTGAGAATGCCCCTAGCCAATCTCAAGGTCATGGATGTCTCCAAGTGAGGCCACGTCCCAAGGTCTGTTATTGAGGCAGGGATGTCTCTGTATGAGACCACGTTCCGAGAAGCTCTCCTTACTCGCCCATCTTCAAGGTTTAGGACTCTAGTCCTCGGACCTGGAGTGGCTATCAAGTGTTATTCTCAGCAGGCATGGGCCACCAGAGGATCATCTGACAACTTTTGGTGGGCCTCCATTAGTGGTGTCAAGTTCGTACACTCGACAATCGGCATTTCCCACAATGCCACCTAACATGGGCAAACGTGTGTCGCACCCTAACAGTCACAGATATGTTCCCCATAAATTTGGTGCGTGGCTTTCTGTAATGGGCCCAGTGGAATCCCCATGGGACGTAGTCTTTTTTTGGTGCACCCCTTTCTTGTATTAATTCAATATTAATACCCCAGGATGGGGGAAATTGTATTAATGATAGACGATTAACATTAGTAACCCCATCCTTTATAAATAGGGCTGGCATATCTCCTTGTAAGGGGTTCGAATTTTTAGAGAGAGAAACTCTATAACTCAGTGCAATATATACGTTGCATGAGAACCACTAGTGAAGCTTGCTAAAACAAGCTTCAAGCTCACTAAATACCATAGACTCGTGGACTAGGGCTCTTTTATAGCCCGAACCACATAAAACCCTTCTGTTCTTTTATATTATTTTCTTTATGCTCTTAAATTTAGTTGATAGCAAAAAATGCAGTCAACAATGGTAATTTGCATGTTTACGTTGCGTTAAATTGCATGCTTATGTTATGTTGAAATGCATACATTTTCGTCCTTTGTTGCACACTTAAACAGAATAGTATTGGTCTACGGCTGGAGTGATTTCGGTTTGGTATGTTATGTTATGTTGGTTATGTTTTGATATGATTATTTTTATTGTGACTACGTCAAGTTATGTTACGTCTTGTTTTCATGAATAAGAATGATTTGTGTATAAATTGTTTTAGTCTGAGTTGGAGAGTTGTTTTCTGAACAACTCTTCTTACTGGGTGTTAGATCACGGGTACTCTGTGTTGCAGGTAAAGGTAAAGATTTAGCTATTTACCAATGAGTTAGAGAGCTTCAGCAGAGGGCATGAATGTTCGAGATTTAACGACCTTAGGGTCCGGCCTATTTGGATTATGCTATTAAATCAAATTTTCTTTTATTATGGTTAAAAGACGTTTTGTTTAGTTTCATAAGGTTTTCGGTACAATGATTGAACTATTTGTTTTTTTCCTTTAAAAGATGAGACTCTGGAGTTTCTTTTATTTTTAAAGGATATTAGTTACCAAAATTTTAGTAAAGTTTATGCTATTTGACACAAGACACGTCTTCTTATTTAAATACTTTATAAAATTGCATGCACATAACGTTTCGAGAAATTGGGGCATTACAAACAATCATACTTATAAAAGAGTGTTCTTGTTAATGTTTGTGGTCAAAAGGCTTCGATCGGTGTCGATCGTCATTAATCTCACCACTGTGTAGTAGTTTGTGACAATGGACGAATTGCCACCCGCGGTGTTCCAAGATCAACAATCGCACTTATAAATAGTGTTCTCATTGACTTTAATGGTGAAAAGTCTCTGGTCGATGTCGATTGACACTTATCTCACCCCATTGTAGTAGTTTATGGTAGTCCTAGCTGATTATGAGGTATTTTCTATCTAATTAATGGTTAAATCACCACACGCGGTGTTCTACGATAAAAAATACCCTTATAAATGTGTTCTAGTTGGCTTTAGTGGTCAAAAGTCTTCAATCGGTGTTGATGAACACTAATCTCTTCCCTAGGAAGTTGTTTATGGCAATCTTGACTAATTATATTGTATTTCAAACCTAATCAACAGTTGGATAGCCACCAAAAATGCTCCAAGGTAAACTATCACACTTATAAAAAATAGAGTATTTGTTGAGTTTAGTGGTGAAAAGGCTCCGATCGATTTACTATCTATTTAAAAAAAAATCGAATTGATCTTATTTTCAAATACATTGTCAAAATTAATCAATGCTAAATATTCTACTATTTTATGTTAAAAAAACATCTAATTAATCTTATTGGCAAATTTAATTATTGCTTAATATTCAACCATCTATATCAATTTTTTTTTTTATCTAATTGTATATTCTGCCATCTATACCATCTACCTAAATTGTCATTAATACCCTCACTTCACCGCTTTTTGTATATAGAAAGTACAACTTTTGTTGGGGGAGAGTGAGATTACACCACCACAATAACTAGAATCTATACAAAATTTTGATTGATAGAGACTAAAGAAAGATGGAGAAAGATGATGCAAACCCTAGTGTCGAAACACAATTCGTTAACCTTGATGATACTTCAAAATCCTTGTTGAATACATCACCTTGAACTTATTCTTCTTCAATGGAAAATAAAACCAAAGGATTATACACAATTTGTATCGTTGTCCAAATTCTCTATTTACTAGCCCACCATAGATGCTCGAGGCTTTTTCTAAGAGGATATTGGAACTAGGATTGAACGAGCCTTAAACTCACAAAGTCAGCACTTTCTTTATGAGTTTGTTGGAGAAAACTAGAGCATCTTGAAAGCTAGAGAGAGGTTAGAGAGAGATTTGAGAGAGTGATAAAGTCTTCCAAAACTCTATGAGGACCCTTTTATAGTGTAGGCACCGTCATTAGGTCTAACAATAGGATTAGAGCTAAAGAACTCGTCATTTGGAGCATAAAACATGTGTCCGTACGACATGTGAGGCGATGAATCACCTGCTTGTGATTTTAAGCCGTTTTCATCTAGGCGATGCAACGAATCCTAAGACACAACACATCACCTCCCTCTCTGACTTTCAGCCCCTCCAACGGGCCTAAAATAGCTCCAAATGCTACAAACTTTTTCGAGATCCTTAGATACCTGCATGCTTCACTTTGGACCCCAAAACACAATTTTTAAGTGCCTACAATTGAAACTCAAATTTCATATCTACACTATGTGAAATTCACTAAGTGTTTTATACCAAGTTTGTATAATAACACTTATTCTTTTTATTTAATGAATCATAACATTCCTCCACTTGTTTAAATACAAACCTCAACCTCTAACTCAAACAGTTTTGGTGCCTAAAGTAAAGTGCCTTTCCACTTGAGCTTTACCTTAGTGATAATACCACAAAGTCTTATTGAAATCATCGGTAGCTTAAAAGCTTGAACCAAGTATTCCTTATGAAAAAATCAGTGATACCTTACACACCTCCACTAGATCTTTTATTTTCCCACTTTCTCGCTTAGCACTCATATGGCCATGTGATCACCCCTTCATGAACTTTCTGGGGAGAAACTCCAACTCCCATGAAAGGCGACACCATCTCTAAGTTCACATATGTGAAGTTCTTACAATGTCTTTGCTACCATTATAGATGCTCGTTGCACTGAACTAAACTTCATTAAGGCTTAACCCTTACTCGATAGCAACCAATACTAACAATCTTGGATGGAACTCATAATAAGTTTTAGTGTTGAAATCATTGACTTATCAATGACTTGTTCTTACCCATTGAACTCTTTCTTTTGATGTTAACAAGTTTGGAGTTGGGTTTCCATCATTGGGAAACCTTTTATTCTAGGAGTTTCAGTCCCATCCTTTTTGAAGTTGAACTTACTAACCTCTTCACAAGAGGTTTTGTAAATGGATCTGATATGTTCTCACTTGTCTTCAAATATGAGATCGATATGCTTCCATCTTGAATTAATTGTCTCACATATTCATGTCTTAGACTAATGTGTCTAGAATTTCCATTATACACACTATTATATGCTCTAGAAAGAACAGATTGGCTAACACAATGTATTGGAATTTTTGATACCATATCCATGGTAAAAGGGATATCCAAAATGAGATCAGTAAGTCACTTGGCCTCTTTCCCGATTTTCGCTGGAGCTATAAACACCCAACTGGTGGTGGAGAGATTATCTCCCACTCTAGATATCCAACTAGCATTGGAATATCCTTCAAGTGTCCTTAGAAAGTTTGTATAGTGAAGGCTATATTCTTTGGTACTTTTGCGGTAACCAAGAATCCTCTCAATAGCCTTCCAATGTTTGATACTTGGATTGCTAGTAAACCTACTAAGTTGTATCTTTCTGTATAAGCACTTGTCCGCATTTTTGTGTCTAAATCCATTTAAAATAATGAATTTATAAAACTTCTCATGACATTCTTTTGAAGCTTAATTCAAACCCTATAATGATTTGACAAGTCTACACACTTTATGTTCATTTCCTTGAATAACAATACCCTCCAGTTTTTCCAAATAGACCTCCTCCTCGAGATCCCCATTTAGGAATGTCGTTTTGACATCCATTTTGTGAACATAAAGATTATGTATAGATGATAAGGCAAATAACAATCTTATAGAAATAGTTCTTGCTACTGGTGCATAAGTGTCCAAGTAATATATTCCCTCTTTTTGTTTGAACCATTTGGCTACTAATCTAGCCTTGAAGGTTTGTATGGTGTCATTGGTATGATATTTCCTTCTAAATACCCATTTGCACCCAATTGGTTTTGACCCCTTTGGAAGGTCAACCAATTCCCAAGTGTGGTTTGAAATAATTGAATCTATTTCATCATTAGTTTCCTCCTTCCAAAAACCAGAGTCCCTTAAGGACATTGCTTCTTTGAAAGTTTTGGGAGCATCCTCTATTTGAAGTAATATTTGATATTTCCATGTTACTTCCCCATTATTACCTTCAACGATGTATAGTGTAATTATTTGAGAACACTTCTTACTTGATCCCAAATCTTTGACCTCCTTTGGCTCCTTCTAAACAATTGAGGTTGTTCACCAATTTCCCATTAGGACTAGTTATTTCCTAGGATTGATTAAAAGAAAGGAAAGAAAAGAAAGAGAGCATTTTTGCTCTTGTGACTGACGACCTAGAGAGAGAAGGAGAGAGAGTGAGCGTGAGATAGAGAGAGAAAGAAAGGAAGAGAGAAGACAAGGAGGAGGAGGAGAAGTGAAAAAGGATTCAATCCTAGGGTATGTATTTTTGTATTTTTGGTTTCTAGATCCCCTCTTCTTTTTGTTTCTTGAGTTTTGATGAGTTCTTGGTCGTGGTTTGTTGGTGTTCTTCTTTTCTTCATGTGGGTTCGAAATCCTAGGGCTTGAACAAGTGGTGCCTATAATTTTGGGTTTTGGTCACTTTTGTATTCTTGATTCTACAATCAAGAGTGGTAATGAGATCTCTAACATTTTGTTGTTATGATTTCTTGGGTTGTATTGGTTGATTGTTATTTTTGGCTTTAGGATGAAAGGTTGTGTTATTTGATGCATGAAGGGTTGGCCTAGGCTAGTGGCTCTATGATTTTATGTGGTTTTAGTTTTTGGCATCATTCTATTATTGGTCATGGGAAAATTTTGTTATGGTTAAACTATGAAAATGTTTTGTTTTTTCTTTTTATAGGATAAGATTTGATGCAAGATAAAGGGTTAGAAGCTTTATTATTGTATGGGTATTGGATTCGACCTAGGGCATCTAAAAAGAAAATGGTGAGAATGGTTGATCTTGTTTTTGATTCGTTGATTGTGACTCTACCTTGATTTATAGAAACAAGATCATATTGGTATTTATGTTGCATCATCTAGGGTTTTCTAAAAAAATTTGTGGATGTCCTATGTTTATTTTGTTGTTAGTATTTTAATCTTAGTGATATAATTGTAAGGATGAAAATGTATTAATAGGTGCATGATAGGATTTGTGTTGATTGAGCATGAAGGTTATGGTATGAGTTTTGAGAAGCATGATTTAAAGATGAATTTCATGATTAATTATGCTTGCTGATTTTTGTATATAATTAGTGGGTAAATTGGTAAAACAATGTTTTAAAATGCACATGTGATGCCTCTAGTGATATTTGATTTTAAGTAAATGAAAGGGTATTTTATTTCACATTTAAATGGTGTTTTTATCAAATTAACACATGCTGATTTTTATGAAGAAAATGTGATTTTAAACTAAGTTTGTGATTTTGAATGAAATATTAGTTGCTGGAATTTTTTTTATTAAAATTAAGAAATGTTTTTTCAATGAGATAAATAATGTTAGTACATTAAATGAATTTTTCCCTAAGTTATGTATATGTAAAAATGATATTTTTTTAAATGTAACCATGAATTTTCACAATATTATTTAGGTGCAGTTTTTTTTTATTTAAATGAGAAAATGATTGGGTTTAGAATCAATTATGATTTTTAAACAAAATAAAAGTTGATGAAAGTTTGTGTTGCTAAGTTAAAATAATTATTTTGTTTAAAATTAATAAGTTTTACACTTAAATAATTTAAGTCTTAAATAATATAAGAGAAAATATATTTTTCTCACACATTAAATTATAAATCCTCACACTTAATCTTGTGATTTTTTTTATTAAATTATAAAAATGTTATTTTCTAAAGGAAACATGGAATTTTATAAGTACTTCCAAATAACTACAAATTGAGTTATTTTTCTACGCATTTTAATCAAACTTTAATTAAGAGAAATTAAGAAAAAGGTTAAATGAATTATTTTAATCAAACTTTGGGATTTAAAGAAATAAATAATGGGGAAGAGATCATGTTGCTGAATTTTATTTGAAATGTTAGAAATAAGCATGTATAAATTATCATTTTAAAACGTCACTTTTTAACAATGATCTCACGCATGCATGTCGCAAGAAAATACATTTTTACGTTCAAATATATGCCTATTAATCAACCTTAGAGTTTTTACTTTGTAACCATGAAGGGATAATAGATAGAATTGCCATTATTCTTTTGTGATTTTATGTGAAAATGTGTATGTTTTGAATTATTGGGCAACTTGCGCCATGTGTGCATGGCCCATGCACACATGGGGTATATGTGTTGGGCATGAGTAATTGACATGTGATTCTAAGAGGCAATGTTTGACTATGATTATAGGCTCGTTGTGAAGTTTATCACATTTTGCTTTGCTCGGACCTGAGGTAAGGAAGTTAGATAGAATTTCTATGTTTATGCTATGAAATGGTAAGATTAGCCTGTTATGAGAATAATGATATGCTATGTATGATGAAGGACCATGAGATATGAAGTATGGAATTCTATCTTGAAATGCTATGATGAATGTGAGTGCAACATGTGTTCTCCTTTGTGTTGTTTTGAAATTGATTTCATGTGTTTGTATGTTGTATAAAAAAGAAATGGTTGTTAGCGTGTTGACCACGACACAAAAAATGGGTTACTAAGGATATGACGTAACTCATAGGGCGGATGCGCCGATGTTATTCAAGAACTAGAACCTCATGTTTACCTCACAGAGGAGGCCTTTCCAATTTTATGCTTGTACTGATGTAACGTCCCAAATTACCTAATAAGGCTTAGGGCCTTGATTAGGGGGTCAGGATGGCAATATATGAGATTATATGCTTATATGATATATTTTTGTATGATTATGTGATTATGTGAGTTATATGTTAATATAACTAATTGGCTGAAAACCAAGGGATTTTTGGCTGAAAAAGGCTTGAACTTGGGAATTGGATTAGTTACAGCTAGGGAGACTTAAATTACAGTTGGGGTAAGGTTCTAACCTCTGTTTTTTTTTTTTTAATTTTTTGGTGTTCTTGAGTTTGTAGCTCAAATGTTGGATTAATGAGTTTTTCATCCAATTTTAGTTGGGTTTTGTTGCTGGGAAGATATTAAATATATTATGAGGATTGAATTGTGATTTTAGAATGATTTGGATAGGTTTTGGCAAGTGTTTGGCTGGAAAAAAATAGAGGATATCTAGGTTCACAAGGTCAAGTTGCGACCTTGTTCTTGAAGCACTGCGACCCAACCGAATGCAGAGCCAAGGGGGAGTCTCTTCTTCAAGGGTACGCCGCAACCCTTTAGGCCAGGTCGCGGCCCATGTCCAGGTTCCAGGCAGGACGGAGCCTCTGACCTGGGAGGCGCAGCGCGGCCCTCAAGGGAAAGTCGTAGCCCACCTGAGCAATTTTGGCTATTGTAGGGTTTTAATGACGGGAATCTATTCCTAAGGGATCGGGATCGATTCCACCACCCAGTTTAGTAGAATTTGAGGTCTCAGAGGCTAGGACTCAGTCCAGAAGCCTTTATTTTCTCATTATTGATGGAATCCTATATTATGGATGTGAGTAGGTTATCGCTAGAGGCACAGAACTGAGATCGTGCTCGAGGGTCATTCTTATTTTACGTTATACTCGGACTTGAGGTAAGAAAACTACAGCCAATATGTGATATATGTGATTAGGGCTTGGCCCGACTATTAATGATAATTATGAATAGGGCTCAGGCCCCAAAGAATGAACGCGTTTAAGTTATCGTTTCTCTTGTTGATTGAACTTACCTGAATATTTTGTACCCGATTAAGTGTTATATGATTGTTTGCATGGTTTGCATAGCTAGGGCTTGGCCCCGTCAAGGAGCATGGTTATTACTATGTTTGCATTTATTTGATGGTGTTATATGAATAATATGTATGCATACATGTATTGTCTGATGTATGCTTATATATATATTTATCTGTTTTCGTATATATATCTGAATACCCAGTTCAAGGCTTGACTTATTAGTCAAGGTTGACAATAGCGCGTTGTGCGCTGGTTGAAAGGCTTAGGCCCAAATCAACAACGTACTATTACGCTGGGCGACCCTATGGTCATTGAAAAATAAAGTGTTTGGCTATGGCTAGTCACTCAGAGCTAAGGGCGAGGTCTCAGGTGGTTTCTAGTCACATGGCTAGGGCATAGGGCCCAGGGTTGACCTTATGGTTAACTAATCAAGGCAGTGGCCCTAGGGTGACCCAATGATCATCTATTTGTTGTTATATGCATGCATGAGTAGGTTACCACTGTTGGGCATGCTACATGTTTAAGTTTTCTTGTTGAGCCTTGGCTCATAAGTGCTAGTGCTATAGGTATGGGAAAAGGAAAACTTGACCAGCCATGAGTTCGAGAGCTTTGATAGCGGCGTGTACATATGGGGCTCCTTGTCCACCACGGCCGAGGATATCCCAGAGGAACTAGGGTTGTAGCCCTGATTTTTCCGCTTAGGTCGGCCGGTTGTAACTTTTGATGTATATACACCCTTTTAAACACTTGTTTGTAATATTTTGGGATCCCATGAATGTATGAAACTTTTTAAATGAAAGTCAACAATTCCTTGACAAAATATTTTAACCCTAACCCTTGACATTAACCTTAGTTACAAGTTTATAACCAAATGACTTGATTCACAAGCCTGACGATATTTAAAGTACACAGTGTAACGGTCCTGGATTAGGAGGACTTTACAACTTGGTATCAGAGCTGCCAAGGTTAAGGGTTCCTGAAGACTGGCTGAGCATGTACACTCGCCACTAAAAATAAGCTTGACTCTGGGTTCGATAACTATTTATATGGTTATGTGTTTAACTGCTTAAATGTGATATAAATGCCTTATCTGCACTCCTTTGTAGGAAGCATGAGATAATTTGATAGGGTCTGGCACTTGACTGTTGCATGAATGATAAAGAATGTGCTTATTAGCATTGTTACTGCTTGTGAATGCAAAGGAACCGCTTATTGGTGTTATTATATGGACATGTAGGTCAAGATACGCTTATTAGCGTTATTATTTGTATATAGGCCAGGAAATGCTTATTAGCACTATCAACACTGGCAGGAATTAAAGAACATGCTTATTAGCATTGTTATACTTGTGTAAATGTATGAATATGTTTATGTGCATCATTAATGGCTCATGAACGCCAGAAAGGCTTATTAGCAATGTTATTTGTTGATGAATATGAGGAAGTGCTTATAAGCACCATGATGGATATATTATGTGTTGGCATGCTTATTACCATTTCACTCGTTTGTTTGTCTGTTTTATCTTGGACCGTCAGGTGGCAAGAGATATTGTTATTACTTACCTAACAACTGATTTGATCACTATAGAGTGGGATATATATCAGTATGAATCCTCGAAGGTCAGAGAGGTTGACTAGCCAAGAGATATAGGCTAGGGAAGAGAACGAGCAAGGCCAGGCCCCACCGCCAGCTCCAAAAAACTGGCAACAGGTGCTTGCTGATATGCAAGCCAAGTTAGAGAGGCAGGAAGATGAGATTTGCCTCTTGAGACAGCAATAAGTTCAAGTAGGGAACCCATTGCCCGCAGTACCGGCAGTGATTCAACCAGGGGTACCAACGATAGTGCAGCCCCAGGCAGGGGGAGATAGATGGGAACCCCTGTATGAGTGGTTTAGGAAACAACATCCTCCAATTCTTAAGAGCATCTCAGGTCCACTGAAGGCTAAGTAGTGGATGACCATGATAAACACCATCCTGAATTTTATGAGGGTAGGTGGTAATGTGAGAGTGGTCTGTGCCACTTACATGTTTCGGGAGGATGCCCGAATATGCTGGGAGGTGGTATCCCAGACTAGAGTGGTAAACAGCATGGAATGGAAATAGTTCAGAACTCTGTTTAATGAGAAGTACTACAATCACGCAGTTAAGCTGCGAAGGCTGAAGAGTTCAACAAGTTACTTCAGGGTAACATGACAGTGATTGACTATGCCCTAAAGTTTGACAGATTGGTAAAATTTTCTAGGGATCTGGTGCCCACTGATGGGACCAGAAGAGTGAGGTTTCTCCATGGGCTACAACCTATGATAGCCCTGGATGTTCGTATTACTATTGTGCCAGGATTGACCACCTATGCACAGATTGTGGAGAAGACGCTTACAGCTGAGAACGTAGAGAATAAGTTAGTCACTCAAAGCTAAGGGCGAGGGCCCTAGGTGACTCTATAGTCGCATGGCTAGGTCATACGACCCGGGATTGACCCTATGGTCAACTAATTAGGGCAACAGCCCTAGGGTGACTCAATGATCATCTATTTGTTGTTATATGCATGCATGAGTAGGTTACCACAGCTGGGCATGCTATACGTGTATTTAGAGTCTATAATTACTGTTCATGCACATGTTTAAGTTTTCTTCCTTAGCCTTGGCTCACAGGTGCTATGTGGTGCAAGTAAAGGAAAAGGAATACTTGACTAGCCATGAGTTGGAGAGCTTCGGTGGAAGCGTGTACATATGTGGTTGCTCGTCCACCACGACCGAGGATATCTCAGAGGAACTAGGGTTGTAGCCCTGATTTTGCCGCTTAGGTCTGCCAATTGTAACTTTTGATGTATATACACCCTTTTAAACACTTGTTTGTAATATTTTGGGATCCCATGAATATGTGAAACTTTTTAAATAAAAGTCAACAGTTCCTTGACAAAAAATTTAAACCCTAACCCTTGATGTTAATCTTAGTTAGACGTTTATAACCAAATGACTTGATTAGCAAGTCTTACACTATTTAAAGTACACAGTGTAACATTCCTAGATTAGGAGGACATTACAACTGGTTACCTCAAGATGTGACATGGACAATAGTGGCGCCATGATCACAAATAATATGATAATGACGTTTGATTATGATGTATGATGATGACGTTTAATTATGATGTATGGATATGAAGTATGATTATGACGTACGATTATGAGATGTTATGAGCTTTACGATATGAATAAGTTCTTATTGTGTTTTCCATATATGTTGTTGTATTTGTTAGTACTTCCTTACTGGACTTTTAGCTCTCCCCCTTACTTTCCCCCTTTCAGGTAATAAATAGGGTTTCTCTTTAGCACACGTTGTGATGTGGGGAGTTATGACGTTTGAGTGTGTATGGCGTGGGGGCATCCTATGAACAAATAAACGATCAACTTAAGCGCCAGATTTTAAAGAATGATGTTATGGAACTTACTTATTAAACCTATTAGTGGGACTTAAACTTTATTTATTTTTAAATGTTGCATAAGTACACTTATTTTTATTTTAAACTATTGGACCCAACTTGCATGTTTTATCAAGGTCCCACTGGATTTCATATGTTAAGTGGTATTCTTACATTGTTTATGAGTATTGAGATGTTTTACAAAGAAATATATTAGGGCGCTTTACACAAATAAGTCTACCTAGTGTCTACCTGAAAGGGGAAAGTAAGAGGTGAGCTAAAAACCCAGTAAGGAAGTACAAACAATGAAGGAAAACACAACATAGAAGCATAAGTGACATATCTCATTGATTCAAAACTTACATTTCTTAAAACAACTATTTATCAACATAAGTCATGAAAACATAACCATAATAACATAATTCATAATCATAAACATAAGATTAGAAGAAACATAATCATAATCATACAACATATGATCATGGCACCCCTATTGTCCATGTCACTTAATGTGAAAACATAATCATAACAATGTAAATCATAAACATAAACATAAGAATAACCATATAACATAAAATCATGCCACCCTTATTGTCCATGTCACATGTGACTCTACTTTGGTAACTTACATGGCACCTAAATTGTCCATGTTTTACCTAGCACCCCTATTGTCCAAACTTTAGGCACGTCTATCTTTACTAATGTTGCAGCATTAGGTTAAGCAAACACAAACAAATCCATACATATCTCATATCTAGAGTCCATTCAGAAACAAAATAGAAATCTAGCTAACTTCCTTACCTGAAATCCAAATAAAGAAATAACGCAGATGCACTTCACAAAGAGCCTAGAATAATATTCAAACAACTTGTCTTAATTCCACATCCAATTCAAAATAACATTTCTTGTACAGATACATGTGCATGTACCATGCATGCACTTAACCCCTATAGTGCGAAACCCTAACATGCTCCTATCCTTTTCTTACAAAAAAGTATCACATAAAATCATGGACCAAAGAGATGATATCTTAGCATGCTTACTAGGTACATCATAACACATGTCAAATATACCATGAACTAGCAACGTAGACCAAAATCCCATCATGGCCGAAACATTAATAAGGAATCACAAGACAATATCAAACAACCTTAACCATGCTGCTACTTTTCTTCTTGCACAACATATATTAAAAGAAAAGACAAAACTAACATGCTTACTAAAGTAGTCACCACATATATATTATACCATGCTTATTAAATAATAAAAAAACACATTGATAAATTACATGCTTCTTCGAGACCACCCCAATGAATACAATAACAATTTCAAAACCATTCTTACATTCTCTTTAATCATTTCCTCTATTAAACTGAAGTAGAAATTAACATGTGTACTTGAATAATCATTTATCATTAGAACCATAAAAGAGACAATCCATGTTCCTAACATGCTTGTGCCGAAAACTCATGTTTGCATCCCAAAACACATATTTCATTAAAACACAATGATAACATAATCATGCATAGAAACCTAGGGTCTAGATCAAGTATTGAGTTGAAACCACAAGGAAACAATAAAAATATCATAAAATATTGTTGTGCATAAAAGTTAAAGAATACATTCCCTATTGCTGGCTACTATTGGTTCAGCTAACTCTGTTAATCCTAGGCTTTAGTCTATTAGTTAGTTAGCAGTTATAATTGTTTTCTTGTAACAATTAATTCTATTTTGTTGCTTAGTGTATAAATAGACTCCTCATGCAATGCTTAATCTATCTTTTTGTCTCAACTTCGGCACAAGCTGTTACTTGTAAAGTAGAGAGATTTTGTGAGCTTTATGAGTTTGTATTGAGATAAAACTCAGACCAATAAAGTGATTTCATTCAAGATTTGTTCTACTGGCGTGTTCTTAATTTTTGAATTCAGTTTATAGTTGTTTCTTGATAGATTGTTGTAATAAAGATTATTGTAATCATTTTTTTCATTTGTGTTTCTGACCATTACTTTGCACTACAAACTGGTGGGGTGAGTGTGAAACGTCTACAACCATGGCATTTACAAAGTATGAGGTGGAGAAATTTAGAGGGAAGAATGACTTTGGTCTTTGGCGATTGAAAATGAGAGCTCTCCTTGTTCATCAGGGACTTGATGATGCACTGAAAGAGGAAACCAGTCTTGACAAGAAGATGTATGAAAAGGAGAAGAAGACTCTACTCGATAAGGCCCACAGTGCCATTATCTTGAGTCTTGGTGACAAAGTGCTGAGACAAGTCACAAAGGAGAAGATTGCTGCTGTCTTGAACGGTTGTACATGACTAATTCTCTGGTAAATCACCTCTACCTTACACAAGCTTTATATTCTTTCAAGATGCCAGAACATAAAACTGTACAAGAATAATTATATGTCTTTAACAAACCGATCCTTGATCTGGTAAATATTGATGTTACTATTGAGGATGGGGATCAAGAATTATTGTTGTTGTGTGCTTTACCAAAGTATTTCTCTCATTTCAAACTGACTCTCTTGTACGGAAGAGAATCCTTGACACTTGATGAAGTTCAATCTGCATTGAACTCTAAGGAATTGAACGAAAGAAAAGAGCAGAAGCCTTCTGTAAATGGTGAAGGTCTAACAGTTCGTGGAAGACAATCTAAGAAGGATGGGAAGTTTGAAAGAAAAAGATCAAAGTCACACTAAAAGAATGGTGGTAATGTCCCAAACATTAGATGTTATCACTGCAATAAGGAAGGCCATACTTGAAGGTTCTGTCCAGATAGACCAAGAGGAAACAATCAAGATCGACTCACACTCAGTCTTACATTTCTCTCTCGCTCGCTCTTTTTCTCATTCTCTCTCTCATAGTCTCTCGCCTTTCTCACCCTCGCATCGTTGAAGCACACCACGACCACGCCCGTGCTGAAGTCCTTGAGTCTCTCGTCCCCCCCCCCCCCCCCCTCTCTATTTATCTCTCCCGCTGGCTATGAGCAAGAACATGATTTAATATCAAGAAAACATTTTGAATATTATCAGTATATATATGCTTGTGTTGGAATTATTTCTAAAATCCTGACGTTCATATGTATAAGCTCGTTTGTCTCTCAATTTTTATTTTTCAGATTGAGCGTAATTTTCTCAGAGCGTGAGAGATTTGTGTTTGTGAGCACTAGTTTTGTCAGAGAGAAAAGTGCTGAAAAACTCAATCTTCGAGTTGTAATTTTTTAGTGTGAGTGAGCTTGCACTATTCTTGTACAATTGCTTTGTGTGACTGGAACCAAGTAATTTTAGTTATGTTTCCTCTCTTAATTTCTCTGTTATTTTTCATTTCTGCTTCCATGCTACTTCTTTTGTGTTAAATATAAGTGTTTTAAATCATGGATTTGGAGGAGTTAATCCTCACAATGTGCCTTAGAGTTTGGTTGTTTGGGCCTGTGTGAAATTTGTCATGCTCTGTAAGTCATTATCTTTTGTGGCCTTTTTGGCTTGTTGGTCTTCTTCTTCTATGTCAGACTTTGTATTGTTATGTTTTCTTATTTTGATGAATATATATATGGATACTACGTTGGAATTTTTTTCAGCATATGATTATCTTATTTCTATTTGGTTGGAGGTTTATAAATAAGAGTCACCTTTTCATTTTGTATGTGTTAAGAGAAAGTTTTGAGCGCACGACTGTTCTGAAAATGTTGATTCTTGTTGAGTGTTGAAGAACATGCTTGAAGGGTTCTCTTTCTTATTTCATTTCTGTGCATAGCGCCTATTTGTTTAGTTGTTTTTCCTTAGTATGAATGCCTCCATGCACGACTAATATGAAGGGTTAGGTAAGGTATATACTTATTCAAACTACTGGATAGATTGAGATTCTTGACTCACTTTGGAATTAATTCACCCAAAGTAAATGGAACTTTTAGGTAAATGAAGAGTGGTTTTAAAATAAATTAATTAATATATTTATTAACCATATAACTATTGAGTATTCTCTTGACGGCAAAACTTACTCAATACTTTACTATTTGTATTTGTTAGTGTATTTTGTTCTGTTAGTATTACTGTTTAGTCTGTTTAATATAGACTCTTCCTGTAACTAATTGTAGTTAGTCTATACCATGGTTAGAATTGCTTGTGTTGGTCTTTTTGTAGTTACCTCTCCTTTAGTCCTTTTGCTGTTTTTTTTTTTTTTTTTTTTGTATGAAATTAGGATTGTCCATATTTGATTTGTGCATGTTCTATTATCTCATTTTATTAAGCTTTTGTTATAAGTGTTCTCTTAAAGTTAAACTATTATTATTTGCTTATCAGTTTTTACAATTGTATTTCATTTGCATATTTTAGGTTTTTGATCACAGAAGTGAAAAGAAATGAAATGAGATTTAAATTTTCCATGATTCGTAAATTTGTTCTTCTATTTTATTACTTATCTTTTTGCCTGAAATACTATGTTTTGCACACTACCTTTATGTCTTTTTTTGCAATGAAGAAATGGAGATCATTGGCACTTATCTAATTGAGGATACAACCAAATTGGATTGTGAGAATTTGGGCATTTGATAATTGAAAATTTGCTTCCATATGCAGGCAATTTATGAAATTATTGAAACCTGTCGTTCTCATTTGATAATAACATTTATGATAACTCTCGAAAAGTGTTATCAAATGCAATTTATAACACTTTAGCAAGTGTTAAGTCTGCCCATGTTATTAAAAGTCTCGCCATTTGATTACATTTTTTTTCATGTTATTAAATAGACTATTATAACGTTGTTTCGGTGTTATATATTGTCAATAGTAACATTTTCTAGATGTTATGATTCTTTATGTTAAGTATATTTTTTCATTTAATTACATTGTCAAGATGTAATCTTATTATCTTTAATTACATTTTAAAGATGTAATCTAATTATTTTTTATTACATTTTAAAGATGTAATCTAATTATTTTTTATTACATTTTCAAGATGTAATCTAATTATCTTTGATTACATTTTCAAGATGTAATCTAATTATTTTTTATCACATTTTCAAGATGTTATCTAATTATCTTTGATCACATTTTCAAAATGTAATTAAATTATTTTTAATTACATTTATTTGATAAAGTAATTTATTATTTAATAATGTAATTTGAATTTGATAAAGTCTAATGTATTTTTTTTATCAACCAAAATATCCAATACATGTGTCCCAAATGAAAAAATTCCAAGTGCAAAATACCATAATAAAAGTTTATGCTTAGAAATAATATGTCTAATGAGTCTAATAAAAGGCAAATTGTAACATTTGTCCAATACTATCTCTTTATTAATTGCAAGCATCCAATTCTCGCGTTGCTGTCTTCATCACCTAAATAACATGGAGAAAAAAATACAATAAGAAAACAATACTCATGTTATTATCATAAGCAATACGCATATGAGTTGATTATTGTTTTTCTAAAAACAAATCGGCAGCATAACATTCATTGTTCAATAAATCCTAAATTTTGAAACTTGCAATTAAATCTCAGATTTTCACATAACAGTTCCAGAAACAATATGATACAACTCATTATTATAGGTAAGATTATTCTTTACCTCATTATAACTTTACCGGCGAGCCAAGCAGTAACACTTCCAACACTATTTTCGATACTAGTTATCCCTAAAAAAATGCAATAATAAAACAAAACCCACATATTATCTTCTTAACCAATAAGCATAATGGTCAGTTGCTATGTATAAAAAAATCAGCAACATAATAGCTATTTTTCAATAAATCCTAAATTTTGAAACCTGCAATTAAATCTCAGTATTTCCAAAACAGTTCAAAAAATAATATGACACAACTCATTATAATATGAAAAATCAATCTTTACCTCATTATGACTTTTTCGGCTGGCCAAGCAATAACACTTCCTACACTTTCTTCAATACAAGTTATCCTGAAGTAGGCCTCCACAAAAATGCATACCAGGCTCTCTTGCAAAATCAATACCAACCTTCATGGCAAACAGTCTAATAGGGACATCAAGAAGTAAATCTTTTGGATCATTTGCATTGAAATATCCATAAGCAACAATATTCCCAGAACCATTCCAATCCAAAAGTTTGCATCTTTGGCCTTGAGTTCCAACACTTCCACTCTATAATCATCATCCAACAACAAAAATTCCAAATGACAAAAATATTAAATGAAATATCCATAAGCAACAATATTCCCATAACCATTCCAATCCAAAAGTTTGCATCTTTGGCCTTGAGTTCCAACACTTCCACTCTATAATCATCATCCAACCACAAAAATTCCAAATGACAAAAATATTAACAGAGTTCAGAAGTAATGTGGATTGCCTATATATATATATATATATATTACAACAGGGGACCTTTAGTACTTCTATTATTTACATGCATTAAGTAAAAATTAAAGTCATAGTTTGCATTAACATTACTAAAAAACTCAAGGAACATGGTATGAAAGTAAAATGAATAATGCAAGCAAAGAGACAAAGATGAATTTGGCAATAGTAGTAATAAAAAAGACAAGCTTTTTTGTCAATACAACAATTATTTCTATATATATATATATCATATACATGTCTATGCCCATCTACTAGTGTTTGTAAATATTTTAATTTGGTTGATTGAAACGGACAAATAATATTATTACTATGCTAATGAAAGAAGAGGAAGACTAAGTCATACTTTATTTAGTTTTTTATAATACTAAGTAATATACAAAATAAATGGACAACCTAACTGATCTTAATTTCTACAGCATGTGGGCATTAGATGTTACTTAATTATAATGAGTTATTAGCCCTAAAAGATTGTAATTAGAGATACATTGCAATCAGGCAAAACGGTATGTGGTAAACACCATCACAGACTAAAAGATTGATTTATCTCAATATTCACAATACCAATACATTCTAGAGGAGTTCATTAAAGCAGTTGTTGTTTTCCTTATCCAACACTATACTAGTTGGTAGTTTTTAGCTACCGGAAGTTCCTTAGAACAAGTTGTACTGAAGTAGTATTTGGCATGTTCAAGGTCAGTTTTTGGCCTTTGATTGTGTTTTTTGTCTTTGAGATTTAGCTTGAAGTGAGATAAGCTAATGTAGAATATCATGTTATTCTGGCTTGTTCTATCTTTGATGGTTTGCCTTTTGTGTTTTTAGTACCTTCTAAGAAGAGCTTCACTGACAGAATGCTTTATAAAAACTTATAAAACATTATTTATAAACTTTAAATCTGATTTAACTTGCTAATTTTATTTATGAACTCTTTCAGGAAAGCCTGAAGTAAAGATTGCAGAGCTCAGAAGGCGATATTGGTTCATGGGGCCATGAATATGTCAGGCAAGTTTCACAGTTGTTCAAATTTAGTGTTCACTGTTGTGTAACAAGTTTACAATCTGTTTAATATGATTTCTTTTATGATTTTACTGTTAGCAACATGATTAAAGGTGGTTTCAATTACAGTTTCTCCTATGTTTTTACTGTTGGCAACATGATATAAGGTTGTTTCAACTTTCAGTTTCAATAGCAATCATTTCATGTTTATTTTTATTTAAATAGGAATTTGGCAAGAGAAATTTCTCAAGAATATGCTAAGCTACAAGTTCAAAATCTATTCTGTCAATGTACTTATTGTTTGTTGATAAATTACTAAAGAAATCGATGCATAAAATTAAAGAGAAAGAAAATGATTTGTTTGATAAAATGAAAAAATAAAGAGAAAAGAAAAATAAGAGAAAAAATAGAGGGATACCCGCTAAATTTTTTCTCCTCTTCTTTCACTCTTCTCATCAATAAATATATTTAGATCCTGCACCAAGTCATTAAATAAATAAAGTATAATTAACATTGTTTACCGAGTTTTTCGGAAACGAATACGAACGGAATAATAAAAAGACAAGAGCTATAGAAATGCAGAAATGTAAATAAACAAACAGTGTTTTTACGTGGTTCAGGCGTTAACGAGCCCTAGTCCACGAGTCAATGTTATTATACTTGTAGAGAATAACAGTCAAACAGCTGGTGTATAAGGAACTCACAACCTCACAGTGTTTCTCTCGGGTTCTCTTGGAGAAGATGAAGCTAGAGAGATTTTAGTAGAGTTCTTGCTATGTGATTTGTTGGCCGTCCCTACTATTGTAAAATGAGGGGGTCTTTATAGCTAGGGTTTTGGATTAGGGTTTTTCTCTACTCACATGAGTCTTAATTACACCAGCCATAAATAGGGGATACAATTACCGTAGTCACCTGGCTACCAGGCTCTATGTGGGTATATTTACGTGAAAGTATGGGGAATGCACAAAGGCAGCCGTCTTTTCCAAGTTGTCAGCGGAACAGTAGGCGAAATAGTACTTTTAGGCGTGCTGGGATGTGTGCGGCTTTGACCTGTCGGGTGTGTCAGGCGGGATTCTGTGTCAGGCGGATATCATCCAACTATGCCTCCTCCATGACTCGACCGCCCGGTCTTGTTCCGTGCGAGGCACGGAACTGTTTCCGCGAAGACCACTTGAAGAGCTTCTCCTGGAAGGAGCTTCCCCGAAGGATATCCCTTCGGGAGTCCGGGAGAGTTGACGAGCTTCCGTGTCGCATTTGCTTGAAAGAGTAATCCGGACACTAAACGGGAGAGGCGAAGCCTTTCTGTCCATCCGCGAGCTCTGGTCACCTACCGTGAAAGGCATTGATAATTCTGCTTCCCCGAGGATATCCATCTAAACGCTATCCGGAAATCTGGATAACATTTACCCCCCAAGGTCACGGAGCTTTGAGAGATCCGGGAGCTTGTACAGTCCTCCGGGTATTCCGGTTTCTTAGATTAGGCGAGGGGCCACCTCCTGTGTTCCTGGAAGGGTTCCTTTTTCCCGCCTGAGTGTTAGTATGAAAAAGAAAGGAAATTTCTTCTGTTTGAACTCAAGTACTCAAGTGCGGCAAGGGCCACGCGTCATGCCGGGAATGGCTCTGCGACCAAGACGTGTGCGTGAGGCGACCGGCTGAGTATGCGTGCGTCAGGCATCTGAGTAATGATTTGACGGTTTTTAATGGTACACCAGGCCCGAGGTGGTATAATGATGGGAAATAAATACTTTATTCCCATCCGAGGAGTCATGAATAGGATCGTCGCTTCATCTCCAGCCGTTGGATCTGATGCACACAGAATGGGAAGATCGGGACCATCCACTTGAGGAATTCGAAACGACTTCTTTCCTGCTATAAAAACGAGGGAACGGACCTTTCTTCCTCTTTACGCTTTCAAATTCTCTATCTTTCGGATTTTCAGATTCCCAAACCTTCGAACTCTCAGGCTTCCAAGCTTCCATTTCTTCGAACTTGCCACTTATTTTGGTAAGGAATTTAGAAACTTTTCTTTTGATTTGGCAGTGGGTTTATTCGCCGAAGTTCAGGGTTTGAATCGCCGTTCATCTTTGCAGCTTTTACTTCTCGCGATCGTGCTGTGCAGTGATCCGGTTACTCCTTCAACCTTCAACTACCCGAATACCAGTAAGTATTTCTACTTTGCTCTTTCCTCCCAAACCTAAGGTTGTTGGTAGCTGTTAGAGTTGAGTTTTCTGCTAGTATCGCCTATGTGCATGCGTGAATAGGGCTTTGATAGGCATGCGATTGATGTGAGTCGATAAGTAATCTCTTTGCATGCTTTGACGATTTGCGTTTGGAAAGTCGTTCCTTGTCTTGCTTGCGCTGTTCTGGTTTGCTGTTTTAGGGCATAAGCATGAACGCCTTTAGGGTGTCTTTCTCTGGAAAAACACTTCTCTCGGAGGGCTTAGGCTCGGAGTCTGAGTTTGGTTCCTTGCTGTCCTTCGGGTGGCATGGTGCCAACCCCTCGGCAAGCTCGGTGGGAGCTTCTCTAAGCAGTTTTCGGGGAGGGTCTCCCCGACGCCTTTGATACCACTAGGGTATGACAAGGGTGCTGACTGCTTAGAGTGTTTTCTTCTTTGTTTCTTTTGTTCAGTGACGAACATCTCAAAGGAACAACTCATCGCTGTGGTAGAGGCTGATTCTGCCCAGGAGAAGGGTTCTCCTGTCGCCAGCGCAAAGGGGAAAGGAAAGACAAAAGTGGTCGCGGCTAGCCCACCGACTACCAATAGCTCAATCTGGGAGATGGACCAGAAGCCGAACCTGTTCAGGAACTACGGCATGCTGGAGCTGTACTCCTCAGAGGCAGGCCTGAAGAACATCCCAGGCCTGATGTGGCAACGTCTGTCGGTGCTGGGCGAGTCGGCTAGTCAGAGCCACGAGGGTTTGGGTGCCTAGAGCTGGGCACACATAGTGTGTGGGGCGCACTTGCCCCTAAGAAGTTACTTTGCCAATTTCTGTGTGAAGGCGGGGATTGCCCCCTTCCAGTTGATTCCCCCCAGCTACAAGCTCCTAGCGGGGTGGTTCATCTTTTGCAAGTCCCGGAACCTGGAGGCTCCTACCCCGGAGGAGGTGCTGTACTTCTACGGGTTGAAGTCTCAGCCCATGAGAGGTCATCCAGACAAGGTGGGATTTTACAGGCTGGAGAGGCACCCGGACGTGATGTGTCCCACCTGTCATACCGCGAGAGTTCCAGACCTCTGGGAGTACTGGTTCCTGACGACTGGCTTCCCACTGAAGAGGGTGCCAGCCCTATCTTTGGACTTCAAAGTCCCTGGTAAGTGCTCCTTCCTCTCCTTTTCAACTTTGTTTCTTTACGTTTGATTTGCCTTTCGGGAGGGTCTCTAATGCTTGTATTTGGATTTTGCAGAAGTCGTTCCGCGGACACCTCGCTATGCGGAGATGATAAGGAGGTCAATGTTCTACGAAGGGCTCTCGGAGGAAGAGTTGAAAGTGGAGGGATTTGTGACCTCCGAATCTTTGAGGGAGTATGGGCTACTCGCCTCTTTCCAAAACATTGAGCCAGTGAGTGGCAGGGGCAAAGTCAGGTGTCAGCTGACATCCGAGAGCAGATTGCCCTGGAGCTGTCCAAGGTGATCAGCCAAGCAGCCCGGGACGAGAATACTTTATCCCCTAATTGGGCGGAGAGGTTCCCCGACCCCCAGCCGGAGGAAGAGGAGATCGAGGCTCGCCACGCCGCAGCTTACCCCAACGAAGGGACTCCGGGGGCTGGTACCTCCGGGAGAGGTAAGACTAGTTTTCGATTGATCCACACCCCCAGCCTGTCTGAGGTTTCCCGGACCTCTCAGATGGGGTTCGATCCCCGCTTCCTTAGGCTAGATCCGCGTAGGATACCCTTTGACAGATATTGCGATAGGGTAGATGAGCTCCTCGGGTGTCTGAGTGACGGTAGTCTGCCAGAAGGTGTCATCATGGTTGACCCTTCTTCCCTCAGCATGTCATTCCCGGACTTCAAGGAGTACGGGAGCTTCCTGGAGCAGGAAGCGGTGTTTTGTTTTGCTCGGGGAAGGCCATCCACGTTTCTCGTGCATGGTCGTCCCTTTCAAACTTTTCTTTTTCTTGTTCCTTGTTCCCTGCTGGCGGACTTGTTTGTGCTTTTATGTTGTTGATTGTCTTGTCTTCTGCTTATCTTCTTTCACATTGCTTGCTGGTTCGTTAACCTTGCTTCGTACGTTTCTTGCAGAATTTCCCGAAGCCAAGATGTTGGGGAGAGTTACCTTACTCATCAAGAAAGCCGCCACCAGCCAAGATCCGTCCAAGGGGAAAGGACGAAAAGCCGGAGCCGGTAGGGGAGGTAAAGCTGCTACATCCAAGAAGACAGGTGGCGAGGCGCATGTGTCTTCGGCGGTGGAGAGATCTCCTGCCAAGGGGCCTTCCGAGTCCATGGCGAACTCGAGTAGTAGCAGCGACGGGGAAGGGCTTGTGTTCCCCGTGAAGACGACTGGGGTGAGCAAGCGTCCTGGAGGAGATGCTGAGGGCGCCGAGAAGAAACGCCTTAGACACTCTTCTCCCGGTCGAAGGCAACAACAACAACAACGACAGCAACCACAACTACAACAACAGCAGCAACAAGAACAACAGAGACAATCACCAACGACACAGCGGCAGCAACAACAACAGCCAAACCAGCAGCAACAACAAAGGCAATTACTTCCGCTGCCGCAGCAGCAAAAGCAACAACAACAACAAAGGCAGTCACCTCCGCCATCGCAGCAGCAAAAACAACAGCAACACCAACAACAACAACAGACCGGGGCGGTAGTGTCTTCCCTTCCATCCTTAATACCCCGTCTGCCTCCTCCTCCAGCCCAAAGGGAGTCCACCGTTTCGGGGTCTCCTTCTTCTCAGCAAACAAACCTTCCTCTACCTGGCCTGAAGTTCCACTTCCCGCAGAAACCAACCCGTTTCCCCGCTGCCCTCCTGGAGGGTGTAAGACGGGCCGATAATTTTTTGAAGAGGCGGTTGGAGGCTGAGAAGGCTGTTACTCAGGGAAGGGCAGACAACTTGTCTGCTGTGAAGAGAGCTGAGCTGGCCGAGGGGGTGAGGTCTCTTCACCCGGCTGGAGCGGTTTTGGATGGCCCAGCCTTGGAGAAGAGGCTGGTGCCTAGGCTCGGACGTGCATTGGCGCCGTTCGGAGCGGATATGATGGAGGACATGGCCCTGAGCTTGTGTGAGCTCAATTCTGAGAAATGGGCCATCAGTAGCAGTAAGGATCCGCTGTTGCTGACACATGCCGTGAAGCAACAATTGTCCGGGGTGAGCCGTCAGTTATGTTTTGGGATCATCTGTCTTAGCACATTTGGTTCTGCTTAACTCATCCTGTTGTCTTTCCTTGCAGGCCTCTCTGATCGCGGAACGCTCGTTCCGGGAGGTGGGTGCAGTTCTGGTTCAGCTGAAGGAGAGCCAGGTGGCTCGCCAGGCCTTGGAGGCGGAGAAGCAGAAACTGACCCAACAGGTCGAGAGCACAAGGGGGGAGGCTTCGGAGAAGATTGACCAGGCCCGGCGCACGGCAGAGGAAGAGGCAGACAAGAAATATCTTGCCAAATACCGAGAGTACCGGGCCAGCGCAGAGACTGAGTTCAAACAGCGGTCGGATGACTTGAAGGCCGAAAACTCCAAGCTCCGGGAAGAGCTATCCCAAGCCAGGGTGGAGAAGGATACCTTGGAAGCCCGCTTGCAATCGAAAAATGATATCCTCCTTAAGCGGCAAGAGGAATATGCCACTCTTCAGAACAAGCTGCACGAGGAGGACCAACTTCATAAGAGGAGTAGGGATCTCGTGTCTATGCTGGAGTTGGGGCTCGCCGAGAAGGATAAAGAGATCGGAGCCTTGCAATTCACCGCCAGGGGGCATGTGACCGAGAAGCAATCCGTGCTGAACCAAAATAAGGTGCAGCGCAAGGAGATTGATTCTCTTAAGGGAGAGTGGGATGCATCCAAGGACGAGGTGGAAAAACTGAAAGCTCAATTAGCTGTCGCGGAGGCAAAGCTGGCAACCTCCGAGGCGGAGCGCTTGAAGGAGAAGGAGGATGCCGAGGTGGTACTGAACAGGACGATTAATATATCGCACGTGGTCCTCATGCATCAACTCTGGAAAATGAACCCGGAGGTGCTAGGCTATCTGGGAGAGGATGCCGACGCCATGAGGGAGAAGCTACAAGTGTGGGATCAAGGCCTAGAGGTGTACGTCCAAACTTACAACATTGACGAGCCTGCTGGAGCCCCTGAGGTAGGAGATCCCGGAGAGGCGGGGACCTCTGAACCTGCCCGCGATGACGTTCCGCCTTCCAATGAGCCGGCTCCGCCAGCCCCAGTTGAAACCGCTGACCTCGAGGCCTTGGACGCGGATACTGCTACCACCCCCAATGCTTGAAGGGGCCTTATCTTTAATTATTTTTCATTTGTGTTTTTCTTTGGGGCGAAGCTCCTTGTACTCTTTTCTTATTCCAGACATATTTGCCATAATTATAGCATTCTCCTTTCTTTTCTGCCGAGTTCTTTATTTAACTTTGCGTTTAGGGTAGACTTTTATACGGTAGAAACTGCTGTAGGGGCGCATGAGGTTTTGGTTCCAACGGCCAGAACCTACGCACTTCCAACTTGAAGCTCTAACGGCTGATGTCTTTTCCCACGTAGTTTCTAGGTTACGAAGGTTTCCTGGTTCCAACGGCCAGACTCCTTTCACCGTATTTTAGCTTTCCTAAGGCAAATAGCCAATCCCGGGACTTGTAGTTATACTGTTCGCTGGGATTGCTAAGGTGAGCCGTTCCATGGCTCGGAACGGGAGTTCTTTTGGTGAGCATCGCTAGACTTAAGGTTAGATCTTTGCGAAGTAGAACTAACTGTCGTTGCGAACCTCATGGTGGCTGACTTCAGGGACCTGGCATGGAGCCCTGCGAGGCAAGGCTCGTTGCGGTCGAGGAAATTGCCACGCCCACCATGTGCGATCCCGGAGCAGGGGCTTTGCGAAGCAAGGCCTGCTGTGAGTGGGGGATCGACCATGTCTGCTCCTGGAGTTGAAACTTGCAGTGGTCGAGGAGCTCGCCATGCATTATTTTGTGAGATCCGGAGCTGAAGCCTGCGAAGCAAGGCTTACAACGGTCGCGGATCTTGCCATCTTTCGCCTTGCGGGACCCGGAGCTAGAGCTTGCGAAGCAAAGCTCTACAGCGGTCGCGGAGTATTCTGCGAAGGACTTATCAGGGAGTTGGGGGTGTTTCGGCGTAGCTCTCTGAATGTGCCCCAACCCCCAGTCCTGTTCATCGCTGGGCTACACAGGAGATAATTTTCATGATGCATAATGGCAGACATTTCAATGGAAATTTTCACAAAAACACATAATGCGCACACTACATGTAATGCAAGTATGTTTATGGCAAACACATAATGCGCACATGACACGTAATGCAAGTATGTTTATGACAATAACAAATTAACCTAAGCTTAACAATTTTAAAAATGCTAGCACATGAGTGGTGTTCTGTTCAAGGGGCATATGGCTATGCCTTAGCCATGTATACCCCCCCAAGTGAGCGTGGGGTCCGGACGTCTCCGGACCGCGTGGTCACTTGTTGAAACGCAGCCTTGAACACAGGGATAAAAAATGCAGTAAAAGCGGAGTGAACCTCTCCGTGTTTCATTAAATTAG